>NC_060149.1:152807548-153432548 GCF_021461385.2 Schistocerca piceifrons | reverse complement strand
ACACTGCCATTACACCTTCTTCACTTGGTGTAGCCAGGAGAGAATGGACTCTGTCTCTCCCTATCTAAAATCATTGACAGAAGTGGGAATCCAACCCAGACCATAGGTATAACAACCTACCATCCGTCCAACAGACCACGAAATCCTCTTCTTTCATTTTTCTATCGTAACGCCGTTGCGCCACACTGGATGAGAATTCTGACACACAGGCGTCCTGTAGTAATTTGCACCATGTTCAGTAAATTCATTTACTTGCTTGACCGAATCACCATGAACTAGCTGCCTCGGCTACCCAGTGCATACATTCCACTCTATATTTTGTAATCACCGAAATAAAATCACGTAACTGCCACCTACACAGAACTGCCAACAGTGTAGGATGCAGAAGTTTAAATAGGAAGTGTTCCTTTCCACTTGAGCTATTCTATTGCGCTATCTGTTTGTAGAAAACATCGTACAGTAAAAAAAAAAAAAAAAAAAAAAAAAAAAAGAAAAGCTGTAACTGTTTGTCTCTCAGAAGTCAAGACCTGGCCATATGCATAATCTCACAGTGCTGTGGAATCAAAAAGTTCTGGAGGAATAGTTGTCGAGCTCTGGAGCTGTTGTAGCTACGTGTCAGCTAGTAGCGTAGATAAGATGTCACGAGTTCGAATACATGCAGTGCTACATTTTTTAAAACGCAATTCTGCTGTCTGCTGAAGTTGTCAATCTAATGTAACTTTGAACATACTTCCCTTCACTTCTCAACCCAAAGTAGTCGCATGTGGAAAAAGGGCTAACTACTGTGACATTTTGTTCTGTTCACGTTTAATAGACAGCAGGCAGCAGATGCATCTCGAAGATGTGTAGGGAGAGCGCATCGTGCCATAATATGTCAGAAAAGTATTTTCTACATTAGCTGTCGAGTGGTAGTGAGATTTTATTCTTCTTCAAACTTTGTTTGACAGCTTTAACTCAGAACAAGTTTTCTACATGCATGTAATCAATAAACTGCACGTGCATTGTCATACTGTCATAGATAACATCAGAGAATTCGCATATATCGTTGATGATTAATTTCTCTCTCATGTTTACTATTGTTTTAACAACACTAAAGGAAACCTTACGAAAATTGTGCACTGTATTATAAGAAATGAAATAAAACTAAACACGATAACCTTACGACGAAAGTATGTTTTAATAAAACCGAGTATCTGTACACAAATGTGCCTCTATCGACACGAATTAGTAAAATACTACTGACTTAGATTTTGATTGGGTCTGTGTTTCATTGGTCTGCTGTGTCGTACTCAAGAGGCATGCAAATGTGGCATTTCATAAATATAGTTATGTATTCCTAGAAACCCAAAATTCGCTTGTCAGCAGCGGAAAGAGGCATTACCTGTTGTGCAGCATTGTAAGTTTTTCAACATTGCACTATGAGCCGAAAGTATTTTCTTGCGATTTCCTTATTGATGTTTTATCCGACTCCTTGTAGCTCTTTCACAGAAGGGATAAAAACGTTGCAGTCAGTGAGACTGGAACTGCAAACCATAACAGACGCTTTTCCACAGGTCAGCACGTTACCATAGATCTGGCGAAGAGGTATGTGTCTGAGCGTCCTCTTACGACGGCAATAGGGCCTAGAACTCGTAAACCGCTATTTAAAGGTCGAGATTAGTTGCGATTTCCACCTGCAACGACTTTCCTGGGCTGAAAACCGTAAATTTACAATCTTTTGTTACCCTTCAAGCGATAATAACTCAGATTATTCAATGGAAATGACAGGTAAAATAAAGTGAACTTTGAGCTTAATTCCGTGCACACCAGGAAGTAACTCGTCGATCACAGAGTTGCCAAACATACGTTGTCTTGTTGCCAAATCTCAGTTACAGTACCAGCAGGAAGAAGACGAACCGATGTGATCCTACAGCGGGCTGGGAAGTGACCATAGCTGGTGTCTCCAAGTCGCGGCTGCTACGGCCTGGAATACGTAATGCGTCTGACTTGCTTACTGTAACTAGGTTTAGGGACTGGAGCGTAGTTACTAATAATACTCAGAACTGACTGCAAACTAAGCATCATAAATCAGTAACTCTCACTGTTGTTTTTATATTTCTTTAGTAAGTGTACTCAAAACTAAGAAACTCATTCACAGGCGTTTTCGTGCCTCGCCGATAGTCGAGCACAACAAACAAATAAATATAAAAAAGAATGTTTATATATATATATATATATATATATATATATATATATATATATATATGTGTGTGTGTGTGTGTGTGTGTGTGTGCGTGTGTGTGTGTGTGTGTGTGTGTGTGTGTGTGAGTGTGAGTGTGAGTGTGTGTGTGTGTGTGTGTGTGTGTGTGTGTGTGTGTGTGTGTGTGTGAGAGAGAGAGAGAGAGAGAAAAAAGAATGAGAGTGTAACAAATTGTTGTAAAGAAATTGAATCATGCTATTTAAAGAAATCTTTCATTGTAATGACACGTTCCACATCATTACGAATTGTCGTATTCATGATCTATGGAACAAGAAGTAATCTAATGTAATGTAATCTAATCTAACCACATCATATTGATGACTAGCCATAAAGAGTCATGGTTCAATAATGGTTCAAATGGCTCTGAGCACTATGGGACTCAACTGCTGAGGTCATTAGTCCCCTAGAACTTAGAACTAGTTAAACCTAACTAACCTAAGGACATCACAAACATCCATGCCCGAGGCAGGATTCGAACCTGCGACCGTAGCGGTCTTGCGGTTCCAGACTGCAGCGCCTTTAACCGCACGGCCACTTCGGCCGGCTAAAGAGTCATGAATTACCGAAATTTGGCCAATACCAGTAACCAAATCTAAACTTGAAAATAAAAGACGACAAGTTTTGTAATAAACCGCGACTCCTATCAAGACCCTTTCGTCCCTGTTATCTAACCACGAAAGATGTCTAATATACCTCCATTCTGAAGTAACAAAGTGTGCATGCATTTAAAGATGAAGTGCATGATGTGAAGTTCTGTGACGGAGATACAAACCCAACACGTAATCGGATTGTTAACTAAGAAAAATCAAATGTTACGTATCGGTTTTTCTTACGAGCAGCTAGGTGTCTGAATCTAAAATAAGGATACAAACTTTTGCGCCTAAGAGACAATCAAACTGCACACCTACCGTGCATCCACGAACGTAGCTTAAGTATCAGTTTCTTACTGACGAACAGTAAGATGTGTGCGTGTTTGACCAGAAATAACGACACCTATTGCGATTGTTAGCAACACATGAACAGACATTAAAAATGCGCGTTAATTTTCACTAGCAGGTGGGTGTGCACTTGATAGAGCTGGAAATGAAATTATGAATATTTTTGTACTGGATCAGGATTCGGACCCACATATTTACCTTTGGAGGAGACCTAGAGAAGACTGCAGTCTTGGGAAAAGGAACGAAATGATTGAACTATACTGTTCCGAGAGATTCAGATCCTCGAAAGAGGGATACGAATGCGAATCACATTTCCCAACGTAAACTGGCTCTGCCCAGTTGGTAATGAAGAAACGTGATGCTTAATGCTGATTGTGGATTATAACGTCTTTCTCTTGAGGTTACCAGAGGTAAAATAAATCTGTTTGTGCCTCTTAAAAGCAAATTCCTGAACCCACGAATTGCACCTGTGATAGTTCGTTCCACCAGACCATTGTGGCCACATTTCCCAGCCCCTGGAGTGTGCTGTAACGGATGATGCCCTTAGCTTACAAAATTAATCACGGTGGAAAAAATGCGAGTCTATTAAATGGTTAAGTAGAAGCATGCTTCTGACGCAGACATTATGCTATTCTCATGTCAGCAGGATGTAAAGACCCTTCTAGGCATCATAGGCTGGATGTGAAACCATTTTGATTTTTCACAAATTCAGCAAATTTCTTAGTTCGAGAAAATCCACTGTGAAGTGTGAAGTTGCCGGATAATTCGATTATTACTGTTATTATTACTATCATTTTATTCATACCGCTGCTGGAACATTAGTGCTTGAAGATCATTTAATGCCTTTTGGTTAATATAGAAGTAGTTTCCCAAGAACAGGTTCTTTCCCTGTCTACGGAATCCTTTTCATGTTAATATCAAACATCAGCAACGACTCTTAGATTACATTAAAACTAAAGTAATTGACGAAGACGTTACTTGATGACAAAAACGCGCTGCCTTTCGTCATTTACTTGCACCTAGAAATGGCTATCGAGTAATGACAAACCAAAAGGCAAGAGATCTTACTGCCTTCCGATATACGCCGCTGTCAGTTCTTCCACATGATTTGGTCGACATGACCTGTTTCAAGTTGTGTATGACAGACAATGTTTTAGAAAATCTATTGTTTCCCTTTGAAATAAACAGAAGTATTTTCATTCTAAGCTGTCCAAGTACAAAATTTTCGCAATATTAGTTCAAATTTAATATTCTCTTCTATAATGTAGGAAAGTATTTCACAGTTGCAAAACTCGCATCCGATACAATGACCTGACCATAAATTCTAGCTCAGAGTGACACCAGTTTAAATAACCTCATGTAGCGAAGACTGTTTGCCAGTGCTCTTTCTCACCGGAAAATACGCAATCCACTCATTTGGCTCCATAAGTACACTGTAACAGTAATTTCTGTCTGAAATTTGTCAGTAAGCTTTTGCCTTCCAACCGGCGAAATACGGCAGAGTGCGGCCGGTAAACAATTCACAAATCACGAGTTAGTGCTGATAAGACGATTTCTTTAAACATTATCGAAGCTGAGGGAATTTAGTTTCTGCTTAAGTCGTCTTAAGCAGCAACGTTCACAGATATCTCAAATAGGAAAAAGCTCATTATCCAGGTACGAAGGCTGTGAAACAAACTTCCCACAGTTTGTGTCACGTTGATCTTTTCGTCTGATAACACTGCTTACGTATTTTGTCTAAGAGGTATCACAAGTACTGTTCCTGTAGCTATGGGAATCATTGGTTGAAAACGAGTTTAACACCAATTGGTACAGTGCTGCTAAATATTCAGAATTATTATCAACCTAAGTTTGAGTTCATCCACAAACTGAGGCGTATTTATAATATTCAAGCCAGACTGTGTATCCTTGTCTTCCTTGAGTGGTCATTGGAAGGCGTTTACACACACGTATACAATACTATGAATACTTCGAACGCTATGGTTAACGTTGCTCTCATAAACTACTTTTGTTTTTTTTAATTCTTCTGGGTCTTCAGCGTGCAATATGTGTTGTAGATACAGTCTTAAACCAAAAAATTGACCGCCGAGTCGTTCACGTAAGGTGGACAATACAGTCGTGCTCCTCTCAGAATTCTATGTCTGGCAACATGCTCGATCTGGCAACATGTAGACTGCGGCACTTCCCAGAGGAAGTCTTGACTCCAGTCTTAGTACATTACTCTTCACTACGACCGTAGTCTTGAGGTAAAACGCGAAACCAGATAATATTATATAGTAGATTCGCTTGAATTACACTCATAGCTTCAGCACCGAGAGGAAAGGGGCGACAAAAATTTTGTCGATATGTGCTTTCGGTCGCCAGACGTCACATTAGCTGGTCTCGCGTTTTACCTCAAGACTACGGTCGTGTTCCAGCAGCGGCATGAATAAAATGATAGTAATAATAACAGTAATAATCGAATTATCCGGCAACTTCACACTTCACAGTGGATTTTCTCGAACTAAGAAAATTGCTGAATTTGTGAAAAATCAAAATGGCTTCACATCCAGCCTATGATGCCTAGAAGAGTCTTTACATCCTGCTGACATGAGAATAGCATAATCTCTGCGTCAGAAGGTTGCTTCTACTTAACCATTTAATAGACTCGCATTTTTTCCACCGTGATTAATTTTGTAAGCTAAGCACATCATCCGTTACAGCAAACTCCAGGGGCTGGGAAATGTGGCACAATGGTCTGGTGGAACGAACTATCACAGGTGCAATGCGTGGGTTCAGGCATTTGCTTTTAAGAGGCACAAACAGATTTATTTTACCTCTGTTAACCTCGAGAGAAAGACGTTATAATCCACAATCAGCATTAAGCATTGCGTTCCTTCATTACCAACTGGGCAGAGCCAGTTTACGTTGGGAAATGACATAGCGGAAGTCATTGTAAACAGAAATACTGTCGCCAGTAAGCTTACTTACATTAGCAAATTTTATTTTATTTTATTTGATGAACCGATAGCCATTTAAAGGGATTGAACTAGAAACGTTGAAAAATTTGGTGCTGGACTGTGATTCGCATTCGTATCTCCTCTTTCGAGGATCTGAATCTCTCGGAACAGTATAGTTCAATCATTTCGTTCCTTTTCCCAAGACTGCAGTCTTCTCTAGGTCTCCTCCAAAGGTAAATATGTGGGTCCGAATCCTGATCCAGTACAAAAATATTCATAATTTCATTTCCAGCTCTATCAAGTGCACACCCACCTGCTAGTGAAAATTAACGCGCATTTTTAATGTCTGTTCATGTGTTGCCAACAATCGCAATAGGTGTCGTTATTTCTGGTCAAACACACACACATCTTACTGTTCGTCAGTAAGAAACTGATACTTAAGCTACGTTCGTGGATGCACGGTAGGTGTGCAGTTCGATTGTCTCTTAGGCGCAAAAGTTTGTATCCTTATTTTAGATTCAGACACCTAGCTGCTCGTAAGAAAAACCGATACGTAACATTTGATTTTTCTTAGTTAATAATCCGATTACGTGTTGGGTTTGTATCTCCGTCACAGAACTTCACATCATGCACTTCATCTTTAAATGCATGCACACTTTGTTACTTCAGAATGGAGGTACATCAGACATCTTTCGTGGTTAGATAACAGGGACGAAAGGGTCTTGATAGGAGTCGCGGTTTACTACAAAACTTGTCGTCTTTTATTTTCAAGTTTAGATTTGGTTACTGGTATTGGCAAAAATTTCGGTAATTCATGACTCTTTATGGCTAGTCATCAATATGATGTGATTAGATTAGATTACATTGCATTAGATTACTTCTTGTTCCATTGGTCATGAATACGACATTTCGTATTGATGTGGAACGTGTCATTACAATGAAAGATTTCTTTAAATAGCATGATTCAGTTTCTTTACAACAATTTGTTACACTCTCATTCTTTTTTATCTCTCTCTCACCCCCCCCCCCCCCCCACACACACACACACACACACACACACACACACATATATATATATATATATATATATATATATATATATATATATTCTTTTTTATTTTTATTTGTCTGTTGTGCTCGATTATCGGCGAGGCACGAAAACGCCTGTGAATGAGTTTCTTAGTTTTGAGTACGCTTACTAAAGAAATATAAAAACAACAATGAGAGTTACTTATTTATGATGCTTAGTCTGCAGTCAGTTCTGAGTATTATTAGTAACTACGCTCCAGTCCCTAAACCTAGTTACAGTAAGCGAGTCAGACGCATTACGTATTCCAGGCTGTAGCAGCCGCGACTTGGAGACACCAGCTATGGTCACTTCCCAGCCCGCTGTAGGATCACATCGGTTCGTCTTCTTCCTGCTGGTACTGTAACTGAGATTTGGCAACAAGACAACGTATGTTTGGCAACTCTGTGATCGACGAGTTACTTCCTGGTGTGCACGGAATTAAGCTCAAAGTTCACTTTATTTTACCTGTCATTTCCATTGAATAATCTGAGTTATTATCGCTTGAAGGGTAACAAAAGATTGTAAATTTACGGTTTTCAGCCCAGGAAAGTCGTTGCAGGTGGAAATCGCAACTAATCTCGACCTTTAAATAGCGGTTTACGAGTTCTAGGCCGTATTACCGTCGTAAGATGACGCTCAGACCCATACCTCTTCGCCAGATCTATGGTAACGTGCTGACCTGTGGAAAAGCGTCTGTTATGGTTTGCAGTTCCAGTCTCACTGACTGCAACGTTTTTATCCCTTCTGTGAAAGAGCTACAAGGAGTCGGATAAAACATCAATAAGGAAATCGCAAGAAAATACTTTCGACTCATAGTGCAATGTTGAAAAACTTACAATGCTGCACAACAGGTAATGCCTCTTTCCGCTGCTGACAAGCGAATTTTGGGTTTCTAGGAATACATAACTATATTTATGAAATGCCACATTTGCATACCTCTTGAGTACGACACAGCATACCAATGAAACACAGACCCAATCAAAATCTAAGTCAGTAGTATTTTACTAATTCGTGTCGATAGAGGCACATTTGTGTACAGATACTCGGTTTTATTAAAACATACTTTCGTCGTAAGGTTATCGTGTTTAGTTTTATTTCATTTCTTATAATACAGTGCACAATTTTCGTAAGGTTTCCTTTAGTGTTGTTAAAACAATAGTAAACATGAGAGAGAAATTAATCATCAACGATATATGCGAATTCTCTGATGTTATCTATGACAGTATGACAATGCACGTGCAGTTTATTGATTACATGCATGTAGAAAACTTGTTCCGAGTTAAAGCTGTCAAACAAAGTTTGAAGAAGAATAAAATCTCACTACCACTCGACAGCTAATGTAGAAAATACTTTTCTGACATATTATGGCACGATGCGCTCTCCCTACACATCTTCGAGATGCATCTGCTGCCTGCTGTCTATTAAACGTGAACAGAACAAAATGTCACAGTAGTTAGCCCTTTTTCCACATGCGACTACTTTGGGTTGAGAAGTGAAGGGAAGTATGTTCAAAGTTACATTAGATTGACAACTTCAGCAGACAGCAGAATTGCGTTTTAAAAAATGTAGCACTGCATGTATTCGAACTCGCGACATCTTATCTACGCTACTAGCTGACACGTAGCTACAACAGCTCCAGAGCTCGACAACTATTCCTCCAGAACTTTTTGATTCCACAGCACTGTGAGATTATGCATATGGCCAGGTCTTGACTTCTGAGAGACAAACTGTTACAGCTTTTCTATTTTTTTTTTTTTTTTGTTTTTTTTTTTTTTTTTTTACTGAACGATGTTTTCTACAAACAGATAGCGCAATAGAATAGCTCAAGTGGAAAGGAACACTTCCTACTTAAACTTCTGCATCCTACACTGTTGGCAGTTCTGTGTAGGTGGCAGTTACGTGATTTTATTTCGGTGATTACAAAATATAGAGTGGAATGTATGCACTGGGTAGCCGAGGCAGCTAGTTCATGGTGATTCGGTCAAGCAAGTAAATGAATTTACTGAACATGGTGCAAATTACTACAGGACGCCTGTGTGTCAGAATTCTCATCCAGTGTGGCGCAACGGCGTTACGATAGAAAAATGAGAGAAGAGGATTTCGTGGTCTGTTGGACGGATGGTAGGTTGTTATACCTATGGTCTGGGTTGGATTCCCACTTCTGTCAATGATTTTAGATAGGGAGAGACAGAGTCCATTCTCTCCTGGCTACACCAAGTGAAGAAGGTGTAATGGCAGTGTGGTCTGAAAATTCACATTAAAGATGAGTTTCCTTCTCTACCAAGTAGACGGTAGGTTGAACCACAATAAAGTCTGGAGTGGCGACATGTAGAAACTCTATCACCAGTAACCTTTCTTATACTAGTTATTTATTTCAAGTGACGAAACAAACGCTATGTATGGTCACAGGACACTTATTCCATCTTTTATCTGAGCTTCTGTGTGTCGATAAGATTGGTTCTGAACTGGGAATGCAACTCAGACCGCCCTTAACGCGGAATTTGATCCTTTCGTGACAATACAGCTCGGCTACAATTTGTTGTTTGTTCAAAACTGCAGATTCCTCAACATCTCCACATATTACGCGTGAATGGGATCGAATCCTGGCCCGGCACTAAAGATTTAATTATGTATTATCAAGCTCTAGCATGAGAACACCTATCTGCTGGTGGATAAGAATTTTGATTTTTAATGTATTTTCATTCGTTGTCAACACTAACGATATCTGACGTTTTTAACTCCCAGTGAGACACAGAACTATTTGCGAGATGACTGTAAGTTCAAGATGTTATTCTGAGCAGCTGGTGGAGAAAAATTCGGTAGCTGACGTCTCTTTGTGTGTAGTCAACAACGATATATGTGGGCTCTATTCCCAGTGAGCGCTGAACTCTTCGTCATATTATTTCTAGTTCAAACATGCTCACATATCACTGCTGGCGCAACAAACCCATATTTAACGTTCGTTTTCTCTAGAATATAACAGCGATAGGTGCCGGGTAGGTGTCCTGGGAAGGAAAAAATTAATGTTTCGTCTCGTCATTTCAGTTAAAACATCTAGCTACTGTCGCGAAAATCCGATATGTCGCATTTGACTGTGCTTCTATAGCAATCCGATTAGTTTCTGGGTTCGAATCCGTGTCCAACACAAAGCTTTACCTCACGGCATTTCAAGTAAATTACTTGTGAAGAAGCAATATTTAACATCTCTCGTAGTTCGTTAACAGGGACAATAGATGATGGGTAGGAATTCGCGTCTGTTAAACATGTTTGCGTTATGCAATTTAAAGTTGATATTTGCTAACTGACAGTGTCTAAAATCGAGGTATATCACTCTCTGTATGCTTAATCAGGAATGACTGTTAGTTTCCGTCAGTAACGAAATCTTTGCTTAGTCTGCATGAGCTGGGTTTGAATCCATATGCGGAACAAGACGGTTCGTCGTGTCATTTGAAGTTCATACATATTCTCAACTAGCTGCTCGTGAATAACTTAAATTTTTAATGTCATTTTGTGTTAAATAATAAGTAGGGTATGTTACTTTGAAGAGGAAATCATGAATACGACGAACTTACTACGTGCATTACCAATCTGACGTAATAATGAGAGTGGTAACATTTCAGGTATGTCATTTATTGTAATAAATGTGAACTTACAAGCCTTAAGCACAGTCTTCTCTGTGATAAGGTGTTCCCAAATATTTGCAGTACCGTGGTATTACTTTACATCTTGAGTTATTGCGGTACAGAGCAGTGTTTTCTAGTGGTGACTTGTTGGAACCATTTTCAAAAGTCAAACGACTGTACCAAGGAGCGATTAGAGGACCTGCTAGACAGCTTTTTTTGAATAGGACAATGTTTCTGTCCAATAACTTTTAGATTAGTTACAATAAGCTTACGCTGCAAGAGAACTCGCTTGTATTTTTCAATATGTGGTCTGTTGTCGGTTTGAAGGCCTTACATTGCAACGGCAACTTAGTGCAACTCCACCGAGGGCTGTCTGGAGTAGGGTGGAGATAGCAATGTGAAAGTTGCGAGCTGTCGAAGACGATCTTCCTATTCCTAATGCGATTAGGACATCGTATACTCTTGACGACGTTTAGCACCTGTGCGGTCAGTCAACCAATTTCAGAATTCATGTTGAGTAATCCTGCTAAATTCCCATAATATTGTCTTTTTATATTGATGAGTAATATGGATAGTCGTCACGTTCATGTGCCGTCTACAACGCAAATTTAATGTTACTATCCTAGGAACTAACCTGCAATACGTTTTGTATTTCATAATCGGAACTATCTGCATTAACCGTCATCGGAGCAATGTCAGGGAACAGAATGCAGCAGTGCCTTGGTACCTACCTGGGGACCTGCTTGAGTCGTGTTCTAAGGAAAGGGTAGTTGCTGGTTCACATTATATTACACTAGCGAGAAGTACCTACTTTTCCTTTTCTCTGCAAACATCCCGAACTAAATTCAGTAACTAAATGCTAAGAATAAATTTGCATTGTGCCAACTCAAAGATTAATAGATACGGATATAGATATAGATTTTTATATTTAAAGCCATTCTCGTTCTGCGTTGGAATAAACATTATTCATTATTTGATTGTCCTTGTTACGATTGCTATTGTCGTTCTCTCACTCGCAAGAGTTTTCACATTCCTATTTGGTATCGATGCACATGAAGAGTGGCTATGAAAGAAGGGAATACTGAATGTTACGTCACGCAGAATACACTCATTTACTTCTGCTCCTCGTGATCAACGCTGCAGGAGAAGTGAGATACATAAAGTTGACAGTGTGAGGACAGACATGCTGGCACAACTCTGCAACTACACAGTGTTACCAGATAAAATGGTGCTGCGGAATCAAAAGTGTAGTACGGACTTTGTCTCAGTAGCAGACAGCTGCTAATTTCGGACCATGACCGTGGATTACACTTCGGTCAGTGCTGGTTAGAGTGTTGCAACTGTAAATGGAAGGCTTTGTTTGACAGTCTTGTGCTGATGCTGTCTGAATAAATTATGCCATTGGATAAAAAGCGGTTTAGTTTTGAGACCTAACCCACAAGGGGAGAAGGCACAGTGGTCTGCTTCAGGAATTCCAAGCAATAAAACACAAAAAGCAACCCAGGAAAAGTTCGAACAGCTACTTTCATGCAGAGACATGCACTTGGAATCTGTTCATCGTTACGGGGTCAAACAAGAGGGTAACATTACTGAAACAATGATCAGGCTACTTAGTATATAAGAGAGCATACAGATTTCAAGGAGGAAACGTATGAAGACGCAGACTTCCTCGTTATCAATATGTGCGGCATATCTTTCGTGTTAACGAAAGTAATATCCCGCTTTAACTCTTCTTACGTCTCAAATGAAATGAATGTCATGAGGAATCGAATATTTGTTGACTGCGTCTCTCCTTGCTTCCATCCGTACCAACATATTTCTTCATTCTCGTGGTAATCATGATATTCTTTTTGTATGCTGCAAAAGATTGCACGTGGACAAATTCGACATCGAGGTGCAAAGCGTTTGGTATCTTAAATTATATTCAATTCGAATAAGCTTCAGATGTATTTTTACTTCGTTTGTATTTTTAGATGATTATGAACGTTACGGAAAATTATCTCACATGCTTTATGTTGAATGAGAAACATTGGATGACCCGCTTTGCTTTCCCTACGTTGAAATGATATAATGTCGGCCTCAACAGCCTTCTTCCACGCCGGAAGCTGAAACTTGTATTATTTTGGATTAATGATAATTGAATGTCTCAAATGTAGACATAGCCCACAAGGCGACGTCAGAAACCATCAGGGGAGAACGCCGCATAAAAACCAAACGTGCGCTCGCGTCTCCACTCTGAAGGACCGTATCGGAGAATCACGGCAAGCATTTCGCTGAAGAGCTGCCTCGTAAGAGAACCGAGAAATGGCAGCGTCGTAGCAAGTATTTGTCAGCACTCTGATAGTGCATTTACTTCCGGGTGTAGGCCGGCGTTACCTCGCTAAAATCACTTGACATTCGTTTTCCACATCGAAGACTCGTACGATAGAATCCGCTGTAAGATGAGACAGAAAGTATAATTAATTTCTGGACTCCAAGAACGGCGTTCTTCACATAAGTAACACCTGTTTGTGTGTTTTAAGGTTGCGTTTTGAGGCTCAGGCAACATCGCAGTGACTATTGTCCGTCTGTGGTCGCCAGTGTATCGTTAGCTCAGAGGTTATTCGTCATATTGTGGCTTTTCTAACGCGGGACATTCTGAATCGGAATACTCCCCTTTCATTATCAGTTCCGGGACGTGACTATTTTCCTCGGACAAAGACCAATGCTGTGAATTGGATTCGCGGACATGCCATTCACTACCTAGTTGGACAAACTGTAGACTCTGTACTCGATTATTGGACATACCTCAACGACCGTCATTATGTCGTTGTCCGCCACCCAAAATACAGACAATTTTTCTCGAACTTCCTTGGGAGTGTTTTCCACAACCCGCCTCACAGCTGGAATGTGTTAAGCCAAGAGTGAAGAAGGTTTCCAGTTTGAACCAATGAACATTTCTGAACTACTGAACGGAACACACCAATTTCGAGAAGACGTGACTCAACATATTACTGGCGGGGCGCAGAAGGCGTCTGATCAGTTACACAACAAAAATAAACAAAACAACAATCAAAATAAAAATAAAATTCAGAAAAAGGAAGATTTTGTTTTGTTTGTAATGATAGCCCTAACCTTGAATTCCCATATTTCCCCTGGTAAATAGGCAGCTCTTGGGGTAGGTTTAGTCAGAAGCCAACGCCTGAAGTGGACCAGATTTTTTTTTTTTTTGTTATACGATGAAAAGTGGCGGTGGCACTTAGTTTCTTCTTTTATTGCCATTTTCCTAAGGGGCTTTAAAATAAGAGAGAAAAGAAGGGGTAATCGTCAAAAAAAGTAAAAGAAAAAAAGCAAAATTTAAAAAAAAGAGGTTCCCTTGTGCGTTGCGGTCGTCGTACTGTATGACATAGCAGTTCCAATCTCGGTGGAAGCCGCTGACTACAACCTTGTATTTTCCATTTTAATTAATGGAGTTGCAAACGGCTAGTAAAAATTCTTTATACGAAATCTGAAGAATGCCTTTAAACATCAATCTTCGTCCGATTCGACTTAGTAAATTAATATCATGGATATCTGCTTTGCAAATGCCAAGGTGCTTCACTGTAAAATAGATCCTGAAGAGATTCAAAGCGACTGTCAACGATATAAATTTGAGTTTTGTTCGTCATATAGGTCTAACATGTCAGAAGGTTGTTTATGAAGTGCACATGTTGATTAATATAGTTCCCCTCTTCTAAATTTTTGCAATAGCATTAAACTGTAGACGTTTTCTAACACAGGCGTTAGCAATTGCTTTCCGTTCTCTGAAACCTCCAAAACGACAAATTTTTCTGGTCTAAATCTGATGACCTTAACTATCACTTCCGATCAACATTAAATACTTCATGAACCCATACATGGAACTCCAAATGTGCAGTGTTCCTGCACTGCTACAGAGCATGCATTGCAAGGTATTCACACAGTTCATCGCATAGCGTTACCATAAGGAATGAAACAAGAACTGTAATACACTTTACACCACAGACGCTCACCCCGGCTTGACGAAAACATCCGAACATTGACCAAAAGTTGCACAAATAATTGAGTTTGAAAGGAAAAGAAAGGAGGTAGGAAGCATTTATAAATTCATCGAATGTAGCGAGGTGGTTTAATTTCGTCCCAGTCTATAAAATTAATTTCGGGCCATACTCAGCTCTTGCCGAGTAATGTAATATAATACCCGCCTACTGTCTCCGTTGCTTTTGAGCGTGAATGGAAATCGTAGAAATTTTCTGTGGAGCAACATTTAATAATAAAGCGTTTTAAATCATCAAAAGCGATGAGCGGGAGCAGGCGCTTTCGATAAAGAACGGGGGAGCGCAGCGCCGCTGCTGTCGCCACGGCCGCTGCCGGTAGCCAGCAAATGGATCCCGGAGCTTTGCCGCATACGGCGTCCAGTGGAGGACAGTCAGGAGGAAATATGCCGCAAAATCGTTACTGGATAAAATTTTGATATCGGTGTGTCAGAAAGCGAAATAGATTGAATCTGCGCTACCATTACATTCACGTCTTCAGCATTCAGACAGAAGAGGCTATGAAAATATTTTATTCCAGCTGCTCTCGATCCACTGACATTACAAACAGAAACAACGCACGCTACCGCTAGACCACAGGCGTAATCAGCCTAGTGTTTCTCTATCATGGGACAAGTTTTCCTCCAGGAAGTGCCGCAGTCTACAGTGTTGCCAGATTGTGCAGATAACCGGACTTAGAGAATTAGCGAGTCGGCCAGTTTTATTGTCCCATGTCGCGATCGGCGCGGACTTAGCCTCTGAAGCGGCCGGCCGCCGGTCGAGTTTTATGTCAAAGAGTGTACATAATTGGAAGTCGAAAAAGTTTCTTTCCTGAAGATATGCTTTTGTGGACCCCATGTATGCTGTTGAAAGCTGCTCAGTTTTCAATTTATCAATCGACCCTTGCATGTCATGAGCTTCAGGGGTAATTGTTTGAAAAATGGGAAGCTTGAGGCAACATATCATGGAGTGTGTCATTTTAGGTTGTAGACAAGTGACTTGCCAAATACGAGCTGATTCGATTAGCTGTGTCCGAGGCCTTCACCAAGTGTTTGTCATCAAAATTTAATGAGAAACCATATGCCTTGAGCAATTTGTTGATGTTTTCAAATATTTCGTTAGCTGCCTTTTCAGTATGGTACTTCTGTCATAAATTTGAATATTCGGACAAAGCAAGTGGTAAATCATTTATGTAAATAGGAATCAAGAGCTGACCCAAAACAGAACGTCTGTGGTACACCATACCTGATGGCTTCCAACACTGAGAAGGCCTACATTGTGTGATACACTATGCAGCTGGTGCAATCTGCTTTCTCTCATGCAGATCTGATGACAACCATGATTCTGTGTGTCTATTATTGCACAATATTTTGCATGAGCATATAATGGTTTACACAGTCAGAAAAACTCAGCAAAATCAGACAGTATTCCCCAAAAGTAATAATTTCCAGTTTATTGATTTTAATGTATCATCTGCAGGGTAAGCATATCCTGTTTAGTCATTTTTCAAATGGAAACTGTTTGCTACTCAGTACGCTGTTCTGTACTTAGTAGTAGTGAAGTGCATTGTACAGTATCTTCTCGAAAACACTTAGATGGTTTTGTAATTCTTTACTAATGTTTTGTCTCCTTTTTTGTGAGTGCCGTATCAACAGTGTATTTTAATCTGTCTGGGATAATACCACTGTGAAAAGATTCATTACACAACTAACTTAATGGCACTCTTGTTGGAGTGGCCAGTGATAGTGGTTGTGTGTGCATGCAGTATGGTTTCTTTTGAGTGTGTTTTCTCTTAAGAAGAAGGCTTTGGCCGAAAGCTGATTGTGTAACAGACTTTAGTCATGCCTCTCTGTGACTTTATGGTGACTAGCAATCTTTTCTGTTCATAATATTGTTGATATTCCTACCTGGACTTCCCACTGTCTGTAAAGGAATGCTTTTCTTAAAAACTGTAGTCAAACTACTTAGTAAGTTTTTACAATTAAATTACTTGTATTACCACGTTTTGTCTTGTTATACCTACTTTTTATCAGTTCATCGTCTATCACATAAAAATTTCTTATCTTTCCCGATTCATTTTCCCAGTCAGTTCCACACACAACCTATGTGCAATTAAGTTTCACAAGTTTGTACCTTAATCCAAAAAGTTCTGTTGTGTGTTAACAATTTAACTAATCTTTCACTAACACAGCTTTCCTTTCAGCACTAAAGGAATGTTAAATTAACTGTTTTTTGAAAAGCCTGACATGTTAAACCACCCATGCAATTCACTTCTGATGACATTACAAATTGTTTGAAGTTGTTAAATAACAGATTAAGTCGTCAGTGTCAGGATTAAGAATATTTACATGCACTGCTGAAAATAATATTAGCAATTAGCTGTAATGAGAGTACAGAAAGTGTGTTTCAAATGTGTAAACTAACCATTATTACAACAATATACCTGTGACTCATGCTTTCCTACCATATCTCTGGAATATATGGCTCTGAGGTATGCCATCAGATCGCACTGTGTAAATTCAACAACATTCCTTTGAGGCAGCTGCCTGACATCATCAAGTGGTTGCTGCTAGCTACTGCCAGTGCGTAGTAACTGACAGTATCCACACCGTGATGGTCTTCTTATGGAGGCCCTATCCAAAAGTCACATATGTGTGAAAGAGTTGCTTGCAGACGGTTGATTGGTAGCATGTCCAGTGCCTCTTAATGAGAAACAAGCTGTAGCCTTCTGCTCATGCACAGTCTTGCAGGGTTTGCAGGAGAGCTTCTGTGAAGTTTAGAAGGTAGGAGATGAGGCACTGGTGGAAGTAAAACTGTGAGCATGGGTCATAAGTTGTGTTTGGGTAGCTCAGTTGGTAGAGCATTGCCTGCGAAAGGCAAAAGCCCCGAGTTGAGTCTCAGTCCGGCACAACAGTTTTCATCTGGCAGGAAGTTTCATATCAGCACACACTTTGCTGCAGAGTGAAAATTTCATTCTGGAAAGCTCTGTCTATGGTCCATCGACATGCAAACTGAAGTTTGCTGCCGTAGGGCTGGCCTAGTTGCAGGTGCTGGCACCTATAACTTTGATGCCCTATAGTGTCATTGGATGAAGTTTTCAGGTATGGGTTCCTAACTTGATTTGTTCCTCAAGACATCCTCTACCACACATTGAAGTTCATTGCACCACTTCTAGGATGCCTTGTATCCTAAGTTTTAAACCAGAATTTTATGTGCCCATTCGATAGAGTGGTCCTACATTAGTCTAGTACAATGTTCAGTTTACCAGTATGTATTAACAGGGACAATAAAATGTGAAAAATAACTAGTATCCCAGCAGTGACAGAGCAGTACTGCTGCATGATAGACATCAAAGGAGGCAAGTGTGGTACTGTCGCTGTTTGAGTACTGACTATTCTTCACTGTATTTAGTTCAAAGTACTCTGTCAAATAATAAGGAACTAACTAGTTGATGAGTGGTTTTTTGCAATAGACTGCATGATAAATGTGTATGTTTTGATTTCTGTGCAATAAACAAAGTTCAATTCCTTTTTTATACTGAGCATCATGTCAATAATTAAGATTACTCCTGAAAAAATTTATTTAAATGTTGAATTATCAAGTGATAAAAATTTAATGAAATTAATGTAAAGGTGCTGAAATATTGAAAGGTTTAATAAACTTTTAGAATGGCAAGACTTTTTGTAAAGTAATATTTATTCATAGTCACAAATTCCTGACTGCACCTGTAAAGTTTGGGCATGTGAAATGCAGTTCCTTTTGGAAACAGGCATTCATTATTTTTTCTGACTTACCATATATATTTGAGCAGTTATGTGCCCCTGTCAGAATTTCAAATCTTTGGCATGTTTACATTTGTGGAAAATTTCACTGTTGGTTCACTAGTTATTAGCACGCATTTGTGTGACAAAATAAGAGAAATAAAGTTAGGCACACTTGAATAAGTATATAATGTCAAATTTCACAAATAGTGTATGCAAGTATTACAGTATCAGTGTTAAGTGTGAACTTCGAGACACACAAACTTGGTAGCCAGTTACAATTTCTTGTGTGATGTGGTTGATAGGCAAATGTCACAGGAGGGATATACAAACAAAATTTGCTCAAAAGCAGTAAAAGTGTATTCCTGAGGAGGAAAATGCCCAAAATTGTAAATACAGATAAGCTACAGATGAAGTCTTTCCAGCAAAGCAAACTGGCAACCTACCTGTAATGAGAACTAACTTGGTCATTTGACTATGTTACCTTGTTTCCGTTCAAGGTAGTAAGCTTTGTTACATCGCAGTGTGACCAGAGAAAGTTGTATAGGGAAATATCAACTTTTCAAAAATTTCACACATTTTGTCATTCAGAACGGGACTTCTAGGTTAACAGAGAAACTCTCAGAAGGCTGTTCCTTGTATAGGGTTTGATTTTAAAAGATGCCATATGAACAAATCATCATGTGTAGACATACAAAAAGAAGCATCAGAATTAAAGCAGCCAGTGGTTTATTTGGACGTGCCATGGAGTCATATACACTACACCGTAAATGTCCACCTCTGTAGGTGAGTTGTCAGTGTGGTTGATTGTCATCCAGGTGATCTGGGTTTGATTCCTGGTACTGCCAGGAATTTTTCCTCAGTGGGAGGACTGGTATGGGGTGCACTCAGGCTCGTGAGTCCAAATGAGGAGCTACGTGGCCGACTAGTAGTGGTCCCGAGGTCAATAAACCTAACAACTGGGGGAGCAGTGTGCTGCCCACATGCCCCTCCATACATTATCTGATGACGCCAATGGCAGAGGATGACATGGTGTTCGATCAGCACTGACTGGCTTGTCTAGGCCCAGAATGCAGAACTTTACCTTTTGCACTGTAAATAATTCTATTTCTACATTTCGTCTGAATTGCTTTTATGTCTTCCTTTAATCCAACCTGGTGGGATCCCAAACACTTGAGCAATAATCATGCCAGTTTCCAGTACAGCAGCACATAGTTTTATATCAGTCACCACAGAGGACATTGATAACAGAAAAAAATGGCTCAAATGGCTCTGAGCACTATGGGACTTAACTTCTAAGGTCATCAGTCCCCTAGAACTTAGAACTACTAAAACCTAACTAACCTAAGGACATCACAAACATCCATGCCCGAGGCAGGATTCAAACCTGTGACCGTAGCGGTCATGCGGTTCCAGACTGTAGCGCCTAAAACTGCTCGGCCACCCCGGCCGGCTTGATAACAGAAACTACTTCCTTCATCTGCCAAATAGTTCACAAATGAACATTCATCTGCCAAGTGCAGATTTGTCCATCTTACATACAAGAGTCACCTGGACCATTTCACAGCTGCTTGGGACTATGCGCTGGGCAAGAGATTCACAATAAATGCACGCTAATTAAGGGACCAATACCAAAGAGTACCCTACATAAAACTGAATTGGAATTCCGTCCAGACATGGTGACTTATTTGCTTTCAACTCTCTCATTTGTTTCTCAGAGCCGGGGATGCCTATTCCTGTGTCCCCCAAGTGGAAGTCTGTGCAGTGGTAAAACAATGGTGTATCTGAATGATTCTCCTCAGTGAATGAATTTATTAATGAGAAATTTGAAACTTCAGCTTCCACTCTGCTGTCTTCTAGTGTTACATCAGACTGATTGAGTGACTGAACAAAGCCTTATGTAGGACCAGAATTTTCTTGGGTTCTTGGCAAGATCCTCCCATGAGATACGATGGTGGAAGTTGCAGTATGCTTCGTGCATCTATCTTTTTAGATGCACAGATTTCAACAATTGGGCCTTTCCACATTCCTTTTTTAACCAAGAGTCCACGAACATCTGTTGGCTCAGCATTTTCTGAATTTTGTTATTAAACCAAGATGGCACAAACTTCTCCAAAGTGCAATTTACAATCAATCAGCATAAACATTGCCTGTAATTCCTCTGTGTCCATCATATTGGAACTAAATTATGTCAATTCATTGTCTAAGTAGTACGTTATTAACAGCTTATCTGCTTTTTCCAGCATAAAAACTCTCCTAGCCTTCTTCATGAATTTATTAACTTTAGTAACCATCATCACTATGATACTGACACTGGTAACTGAAGAAAACTTCACAAGCCAAGATCACTAAGAAAGCATGTTATTGGATAAAAGCATTTTATTGGACAACCAGTTTCAATAGAGTTACGCTGTCATCATGAGATGATATGCTTTTGAATTCAAAAGCATAAGACCCGATTACGACAGTATAGCTCTGTTAAAATCGGTCATCCATAAAATGCTTTTTTAGTGATCCTGGCATATGAAGTTCCTTCAGTTACCATAAATTACAGATCTCCCTCAGACTGACCATTTCAAGAATATATACAGATACTGACACCAACAATAAGGTCAGTCATGTTTGTAGGTAAAATGTCTAAAATGGTTCCATTGCATGTGCATTGTCAAACTAGCTGCTCAAGACGATTTTCAAAAAATGTATTCAGAACTGCATCATAAGGTTGTCTGTCCATACCTCCTGCAATGAATCCATAGATGTTGCAATCTATGCTCCGTAGGTGAAAGTCGCTTCCAACTAATATTGTATGAGCAGGGTACTTCCGCACTACTGAGTGTAGACTATCTTTAAATCATTCTACAACTGTTAGGTGGAATCAGGTGGCCGGTAAAAACATCTAATGATTAACTTGGGTTCACCTAATCCAGTTAGCTGCATCCAGGTAACTTTGCACTCAGACTCAATTTCAGGCTCAACAGATGCAATATTTTTGTCAATTGCAATGAACACTTCCCCTCTGATGGCGTCTAACCTGTCTTTTTGATGTACATTCGATGCCTAATTAAATATTTTGGAGCTTTCTACTTTGAGTTTCATACAGCTCTCAGTTCTGAGTAGAATTTGAGTGTGACAGCTTTCCTGGATGACACTATTTTAGGGACTTCATTACGAATGCTTTGGCAGTTTACTTTTAAAATTTTAACACTCAAAGTGTGTTTACTTTGATTGTGATCTGATTTTGCTCTTTGTATAGTGATTGGAGAACATTCATTAGAGTACCTCATAACTATTGCCTAGCCTAAAAAAATCCCATGTGCTCACCACAAGTACTCTGAAACCCAAGTAGCTACTTCCTCTATGTAGTGCACCCCTAACTTATCAAAGGCAATCCTACAGTTCTCCACCCCATAATACAGATAGCAGAAACATGCAGCCGAGACCATCACAGAATTGACGGGGCCTTCAGCTGACACCCTCCACTCGGCTCTTAACCAAAGAATCCTGATACACTCTTAAGTACAATACTGCAAATTGTAAGTTCCACTTGCAGCCCATGAGCAGGGCCAGCAGTGTTCACCACTTCTACTGACTGCACTTGTGAACTGAGGATGACCTCAGAACACAAGTGACAGGCATCAGTGGTGCTGACGTGATCCACAAACTGAAGATGACTGCACCCCATACCCCTGATGGTCACACCCTTCCCCCCTTTTCCATGGTAAACCTAGTGAGCACTGGACTTCTTTACAGCTGTGGATGGCAATTCCCTATGGGGCTCCCATAACATGCCTAATGTTGGAGCTCCTGATCAGCAAATGCCCCTCCCCATGCGCTTGCTCAGATTCTGCTGTAGGAGCAGCAACTACTTATTCACTCGTATGATGAACAGGTGAGGCCAGATGGCCAGTTCCCACATTCACTCTCTGCTTTGAGCGACACAAACACATTACAGCCTACCATTTAATATGCGGTAAGTGTGATTCCCTTGTGTTGGGTATGCTGAGAGGTGCCCCATGAGATGCAACTGTTTGCCTGTCACTACTACATCTTGAGACTACAGCCTGCAGATGGCAGACAGTGATCAACAGTGCCTTCAGCTGTTCACGAACTACAGCCAGCTCTCCCTGTGCCTGTACACACATGTACACTCCCCATCCACCCTACTACTAAAATTCGAAAGAAAATAATAGGTAAAAAATAGATAAAAACAGGCATTGTCATCCTGGCAGAAAAGCAAATGTGAGAGTGGGTGCTTACACTATTATATTTAAAATTATGTGGCAGTGGTGCTGCAGGTGGCACTATAAGCTACACTATAAAAACTACAAGCTACGAAGGATGAAACCGATAAACAAAAAAGACTGGACGAGCGTCAATAGGACTTGCGCTCTGAGGATTCTCTACAAATTTGAGTATGTATATGTACTTACAGGTTTTGATCTGTCACTTTGTGAGTATCAAAAAATGTGACATAAATGGCAGTATTTTTTGATTGCACTGATGTAGAAGCTTATAGTATCCTTCTAGGATCCACCAATAAGCAGCACAAACATGTATTGCAGGCTGCCACCTCTCCAGGCCACTGGCAACACCACTGCAGAGATGCAAGGTAAACAGTATGGCCAAAAACATAGAAGCACATCATGTTTCTTGTCAACCGCATCTCTTGCAGCTGCTGTGGTAAAACATGGTGTCAGCTTTGCTGCTAGAGGCATGGGAGGCACCACAATTAGCACTGCATTTGCAGGCACCAATTCTCTTCTGCAGATCACGTGCTCATCGATTGTCGCAGAAATATTCTTCCGTTGGGCAGTTATAAAGCGTGCTGCCCGGTCCACCAGATCCACTTTGCACTGGGAGTCTCTCCATACCATAGCACTGACTGCAGTCATCAGGCCCTCAATCAGAGCTTCTGTTGTCCAGTGCTGTTGTAGGCTAAGAGTAGTATCCAAGTTTTCATTCTACATCCTGCCCAAGTTCACCGTATCGACTGCCAATGTCTTCGCTCCAAGCTGCGTCCCGAGGCTCGGTCTGTGCCTCACTCATGTTCTCCACACAGGTCACGGACACCTGCACTCCAAGTCGTGTCCAAGTTGTAGCTTCACCTCTAATCTGAGTTCTCCACACTGGGCCCAATATCGGCCACACTTGTGGCTCATCTGTGCACAACTCACTATCACTCCCTTCTCTGCTGGCTGCATCAAAGGTCCATCTGAGGGACCTGTCTCTCTGCAGCAGCCATATTGGACTCCAACTGACCACAAGCTTCCACCTCACTGGGTCTGTCCTCAAGCCCTACTGGTGTCCTGACATTGCCACGGTAAGAAGTCTCCTAGGCCAACATCAGTGACTACTGGTGGGTTGGAACCAAGTAGTGTGTATTCAACTCAAAGTTATTGTCTTGCTCTATTCATTCTAATTTTGAATAAAGTTTATTTATTTCGTGGTGCCTGAGGTACATTATTTGGCGTGACTCTTGGCCGTGACAGAAAAAGCTTAAAATTCTTACACCACAAGGAGCCCATAGACCTTAGTATTTGACATCAATTTGTACTTGATATAGCTAGCAGTTCCTAAGAAAAAATGGTCTTAACAAAAAGACAGGTGGACAACAATGTTGTCCTATAAGGGGGACATTTTTATTGTAGATTCCTTAAAATGAGCCCTGCTGTCTGTCAGACAAGGAGCTGCACTAACAAAGTTGTTAGACATACAAACACGAGCTACTAGAAAACACTGAGTCCATTGCTGACACTAATTTGTGGTGTTGTCGGACAAGCAGATATGAGTACAGGTGCTTTTGTTGTTATATTCAAAACTATGCAACCGTGGTGCTGCAGGTGGCACTAAGCTACACTACAAAAACTGATAAAGAAAGTCTGCAAAGTGACACTGTGTGTAGAGAGTTGTCACATAACAATGCCTGGCAATATTTCATTGTTGTGTCCTATGAGTACAACAGGAAAATTTTGGACTATTGTCTACAAATGGACTGAAAAATTTTAAAATGTGAAGAGATAAGGAAAGCTGAACTTTGGCATTAATTAAGGAGCATCTTTATTCCATTGACAAAATTTTGTAAGAAAATGGTTCCTTTTCTATTGGTGCCATACCACCTAGACCTAAATCCTACTAAACTGGTCTTTAATCTTGCAAAGAATAAGATCCGTAGTCCAAATATATGTAGCATCTTTCTTCCTAACCAAAAATAGAAACATCTGATGCTTAATAGTCGCGTGTCACCAAATGCAAGCCTTTTGACCAAACCAGTGAAGGCCATGTATTCTACACACATGCAGTGCTCTCACTCACACGTGTGGAGTTATGTTGCCTAGCTGTGTACTTGACCCCCCCCCCCCCCTGCCCTCCACTATCATGCCATGCTGTCTAGAGGGAAGAGGGAGAAGGTGTGAACGTTCCATATTTAGATGGCAATGCGACCATGCAAGAACCACTGAAAGTCTTGCATGTGGCTTGGTTTCATTACACAAGTCATTAAAAAAATCAGTATTATTTAATTATTTTTGGCACACTAATGACATAATAAAATTTATATCTGGTACAAACTGCCAACATACACACAAATGCATACAGTTTCACAGATTTTTGCCACTTAAGTTGCTACGTAATCGTGACTTGATTAGTTTCAAAATTGAAAAAGGGCTTTCACACACATATGTTGATTGAAACATTGTACCATGCTTGCAACCTCATTATAGAGATGTAGAAACTCTTCCCCAGGGAAACTACCTAGAATTTCTGGGTAGTTTTAACAAAAAAGAATCTGTTTTTTTAATGGGAATTGCAGGGCAGATTAAATAGTTCTGTCTCTACATGTGCAGGAGTGTTTTCAACTGAATCAGCAAATGGTCTTGAAAACAGCTCAAAACAGGTGTAAGATTGGGAGTGTTCTCAAAAAGTTCATAAAATTATTCCAGTAATTCTTGGAACACCACAATAAAGCCTTCAAAATTCACATTTTCTTTAACAGAAGTGAACTTATACAAAATGACTATTTTTTTCTTATTTTTTAGTAGAAGTTGCCCCATCTATAATGTGATTTCCTTTTTAAATGCATCCCCACCAAATCAGAAATTAGTTGTTCCTCGCCTTGCAATGTCTTGCTGTGGGTAGTGCGCAGTCAAGTCCACTTAAAGTGAGAGGTCTGTAATCCATTCTGTATGTTCTAATTTTTGTTCCTGCTTTCCTTTTTCCTTCAGAAATTTAACAACAGGAGGTCTTACATCAAAAAATCATTCCAGACACACCCCTTGGCTTAAACAGCATTATTTGCAGAGGTTCCATACAAAATTGTTGAATAATAGCACACGCAACTTCAGAAAATTTACTATTCGTACCACCAATTTCATCATGTGCGCCATGCTTGTTAATTTAGCACAGAGTGCTTCTTGGTGTACAGAACAAAGAATCCTGTACAAATCGTTTGTTGACTGTTGTAATTTTTTGCTCTTTCACCATTAACTAAATGTTTAAATTCTTTCTACATCATGTTGTAATGTTGCTCCATAGAAAGTTTGCAGTATCCGTTGACTATGTGATTGCATGAGAGATATTGAGAATTCTCATGTTTCTGTTCTGTGATTCCCATCCATTTTTAAAGACATAAATCACTAGACTGCATCTTTTTGTGCAAAAAACCACTGGAAATATAAAATTCCTTTATACTGTGAATAATTAGTGAAGGATAACCAGCACTTACACTACAATGTTAAGTAACTGAAGAAAGCTGTGCCAACCACAGAATATCACACTAAATGCCAGCAAAAACAGTGCTGCATCACACTGTAACGAGTAGTTCTGAGGAGGATTGAAAAAAGCCAAGACAGGCCATGCCTCTGACCACATACCTGTTGCACTTTGTGCATCTGGGAAATTTTGCATGCCGTGGCCGATCCTGGATTAAACACTACTTCTGCAATTTGAGCATCAATTTCATAGCTTTTATATTCATGAATCTTTTCAGTTAGCCCATAAGACTGAGTGGACCTCCTTCCAGATCTTTCCAGCCGAGAAAAATGTTAAGTAATCACC
Source organism: Schistocerca piceifrons (assembly GCF_021461385.2). Classification (NCBI taxonomy): domain Eukaryota; kingdom Metazoa; phylum Arthropoda; class Insecta; order Orthoptera; family Acrididae; genus Schistocerca; species Schistocerca piceifrons. The sequence goes on along the minus strand of NC_060149.1, from coordinate 153,405,896 downwards.
AGGAATCAAACTTGGGACCTGGGTATTACTAGCCAAATACTCTGTCTACTGGACCATGCGGAGAGTTTGCTATTGTTGCTGTGACATATAACTTTTACTGTTATGACATTGGATGACTAGAAAGACCAAGTATCATACCCAAGAAAGTGTGTGATGACTGTTGGAGGAGAGAGATGCTTTAACAGTTGAAGAAACAGAAAATATAATAAAATCAGTTGGCATGGATTTGGATGAAGAGTCGGCATTATCATCTGCAACTCAAACAGCAGATGGTGAAAGAACAGACACAGCCATGGAAAATAATATCATCAGCAGGGAAGATAGTTTTACAGATACTGCAAGTGAAGTATCGTTAGCAGCCACAGTGAGATATACTGTACGTAATGTTTTTATTCTTGTTCTAAATAGGCACTTCATATAGTCATGTATTAAGATGTGTATTGTCTGACAGAATTCCCCTTTTAACAGTACTGGAGTGTATGATGTTACCGCCTCCCTAGCCAGGTAATCAGTTTGCCTTGCCAAGTAATATAATAAACCCACATTTATTGTATGGCAAAAAATGCAGCAGATATACATGCATAGAAAGTGGTGAAACTGCAGGAGGAGGAAGTCAGGTACTTTGCATATTTGCCAACTAGATGACTCTGCTTAAGTTTCTTCAGAGAAATAAGTATGTTAACTGTTCTCTCTCTATACATATTTCAATTCTAAATTGTGCCACAGTATGTAGTGTACAGGTGTCTTTGGCTGCATTTGGCAGTTCAGTGCCTTGAACACCTACATGCCATAATGCCAAAAGTTGTAGGTGAAGGAAGGTGTTCTGGTGGTTCTAAACCTATTTCACTGCTGGGTACCGGACTCGCATTCAGGAGGATGAGGTTCAATCCCGCATCCGGCCATCCTGATTTAGGTTTTCCGTGGTTTCCCTAAATTGCTCCAGGCAAATGCCGGGACGCTTCCTTTGAAAGGGCACGGCTGACTTCCTTCTCTAATCCAATGAGACCTATGACCTAGCTGTCTGGTCTCCTCCCCCAAACAACCCAACCCAACCCTCTACTGTGTGCATGTGCTGGATGGTTTGCACTAAGGGAATCTGAGCAACTGAAGAATTTTTTGGCTTCAATACATCTCAAGTGATTCAGTGCCCTCAGGATTGTATATACCTCTGCATCATAGATAGTGAAATAATTTGTTTTGTTTTAGGATGCAAAAACAACGAGGGTCATATGTGCCCATGTCAGAACCGTAGAACACGAAAACAAAAAAAGGAGTTAAAAATGACTACACATTAAGCCAAATCAACGGAAGGAAAGACAGTTAAAAGCAGGGACTTGGAGAAAGGTCCATAAAATATGCTTTAGGGGAATGGAGGTCCTGAACTAAAGATTAAATGTCCTTTGCCATATTGCTATGACGCATAAAAAGTAAAACATGGTCGACAGCCCTTGCGTCATTTTCTAAAACGAATGGTAACTCAGACAGCAAACATAAATGAGAATGTAAGTGCTTAAAAAAGGGAATTCCATTAGGAAGTGGTGAACCATCAAAGGTTGAGGGCAATGAGCACAAAGTGGTGTTGGACCACCACTTAACAAACGGTGATGGCTCAGAAGACAGTGCCTAACATGTAACAGCTAAAATGAGCTCCTCGCAGTGAGAGGTCCAAGAGGAGGTCGTCCAAGCCACTGGGAGAGAGTTAATTCCCTGGAGTTTGTTCCCATGAAGGGAAGACCAGTGGTGATGCTGACAGACGGTAACACAGAGATCATTGGAGGGAATGGAAGAAATAGCAGGCCGAGGTACAAGGACTGCAGCCTTGACAGCATCGTCAGCGGCCTCATTTCCTGTCAGACAGATGTGACCAGGAACCCACATAAACATCACAGTAGCTCCATCAAGAGTGAGCAAGTGAAAGCTTTCCTGAACCTGTTGTACTAAGGGAATGGATTGTGTACAGCACACAGAGGTTCTGAAGGGCAATGAGAGAATCTGGGCATATGACACAACTGAAAAGCCTGTGTCACTAGATGTACTGCGTGGCCTTCAGTACGTGAAACCATGAGAAACCGTAGTGCAGCTGGAAGGGTCTTTGACTCGAGAGCCTCATTCCATTTACGTTTAGTGGACGTTGACTGTGAAGATGATGATTTGCTCAGAGGGGGGCGCACCCGCTTTAGGTGATTGTTCACACCTCAGGTCTCACGCCTCCCAAACACCTGGCAGAGGGAACAATCAGCAATTTGGGAAGATAGCAGCTCAGGCAATCATCCAATCACCCCTCCCTGGGCCTGGCCAGTACTGGGGTGTACATATAAACCCTACCTGTCAACCTGGGGCTGGGAATTAAGCATTACCCACTGGCCTGTTGCATGTCAGACGTGTGGGATGGCCTTCAGGAGCATACAGGCAGGAAGAAGAAAAAGAGGAACATAAAACGTCAAAGCGGAGGAAGGATAGGAGAAGGGGAACAAAGAAAGAAAAAAGAAGTGAAAAACAGTGGAGAGACTGTTGTGATTGCGGCTACCGTAAATACAGAACAGATTCCCAAAAATATCCCAGACATGTTCCCCAAGTAAGGGGGAAAAAAGTAGCATGAAAAGGAAAAGATGCTGCAAAGGCTGGGGCCCCGTGGTAGCCAAGCACGAACCCGCCAAAGAGCGGCAGGCCCCCTGGGGGGAATTAATTTGATAAGTGGATCATGAGAACAAGATCAGAGCACAAATCACAGCAGCACAGAAGTGGGGTGTTATCAAGACGTTAGTGGACAGAGCTAGAAATATTTGTGAACCTGAGTTGCTTGATGCTAATGAAGAACAGATGTTCATCCGCCAAAATAAAACGTGCGTTGAGACAGCCATGCAGAAACCGTAGTGACATACACGCTACTGAAAAATCTAAGGTTTTCCTGCCATTTGTTAAAAATGTAACAGAAAGAATAGGAAGGATCTTGACGAAGCGGAATGTTACCATAATTTACAAGCCCACCAGGAAGATACAGGAATACCTTAAGCCTGCCAAGGATGCTTGCAAACCATTGGAAAAAGCTGGAGTGTATAGGATCCCATGTAGCTGTGGAGGTGTTTATGTGGGTACCACTAAAAGAACTGTTTCAAAACATTTGGAAGAGCACAAGGGCAATTGTAGAAGAGGAGAAACGGAACGATCAGCTGTTGGGGAGCATGCTTTCCAACCAGGTAACCACCATATTTGTTTTGAGGAGACGCAAGTACTAGCAGCCACAAGCAGATATTACAAAAGGCTCTACAGGGAGGCAATCAAAATTGCCAAACACAATAATAATTTCAGTCGAAAAGAGAAGAGTGTGAAATTAAACGGTATATGGATGCCAGTGTTGAAGATGTGTACCACCCGTCCACCACTGGGTGATGGCAACGGCGAACGACAGCAGCGGACACTGGCCAATTGCACTGACGTTTTCAATCCACGTGACGTCACGCCTCGCATGGGAGTGCGCGGACACGGAATTTAGCGGCAGTCAGTAGCGAGCCAGTGGGTGTGTTGGACCTTCCATCGAGCTACAGACCCCCTTGAAAATGTCCCCCGCAGACAGGGACGAAACGTTGGGAATTGACACAGAATTCATCAACCGACCACGGCATAAGAGCCCGGATAATTATAATGGACATGACATATCCGGCCGTGAAAGTCTACATTTTAGTATAAATCACAGCAGCCAAAGTTGTCTCCCTGTTTAAATGCAGTAGTCATATAGCTGCAATGCTGGTTTAAAATGCTTTAGAATAATGCTTTAAAAACATAATGTTGAATGCTGTTTTTCTTCAGTTTCAGAGCCTTGTTGGCAACCGGTGCAGAAGCTGGCTCTCACCCTAATGATGGATTGACATTTGGTCCACACAAAGTTTCACAAGGACTGCTTCCACATGTATAGCAAATGGAATCACTGCTTGGAGGTGACTTACAAATACTATTTGCATTGGTGGTTGCTCAACTAAGTAGAAAAGAGATGACTGAGAATCAGAAAAGTACCTGTAAACCTGATGCAACCTCGAAGAGATTCCACCAGATGGACAATGAGGGCTTATCAACCACCTTTAGTACGCTGACCCACTGCTGCTTGATGGGACCTAGGGGAGTGTTCATCAGCTCACTCGCAGATAGGCACAAACCACTCAGCCACCCCTGCCTGCAGCATTAGGCCAGAATAGTACGGTATTTTATGGTACAGCCTAGCTGCCTGACTGCCTCACATCAGCTGTTTGCATACCCCTGCCTACTACTGCCAGCAGGCTGGCACTCAAGCAGGAACACAATGTATCCTGTAGGCATCTGCTATCAGCTCTCATCTCCTCTTGGAGCACAGTGTTTAAGATATTAACATATATAGATACTGCACCAAGCTGTAAATCTGGAATTGTGGATGATACTGGAATGAATTTTTCACTCTGCAACGGAGTGTGTGCTGATATGAAACTTCCAGGCAGATTAAAACTGTGTGCTGGACCGAGACTCAAACTCGAGACCTTTGCCTTTCGTGGGTAAGTGCTCTACTGACAGAGATACTCAAGCAACACTCAAGACCTGACCCATAGCTTTAATTCTGCCAGTACCTTGTCTCACCTTCCAAGCTTCACAGAAGCTCTCCTGCGGACCTTGCAGAACTAGCACTCCTAGAAGAAAGGACATTGTGGAGACATGCCTTAGCCACAGCCCAGGGAACATTTTCAGAATGACATGATAAACATCTTATGGATCTTCAGTCCATTATATTTGCAAACCATGTGAGTATGCCAAGACTTTGCAGTCTCTTTCTCACCCATAGTGGTATAAATGTGTGTCATGAATGTTAGCAGCTGAAATGCATCTTTTTCTTTGTTCTCAATTTCAAGCCTGTTAATAACAGCTACTCAAACCTCTTTAAAATCAGTTTAACTGAGATGTTATTGCTTCAGAATGGGAGGAGGTTCAAAATACGATCACAAGAGAGTGTAAATACAAAAAGCCTTGCAGTGGTCTCGTTATTATGGATATCATAATCATCATCATATTGATGGTGACAAAGATGCTAAGGCTTCCAAGTCAGACATAGTTCTGCTCAAAATGGTGAAAAAGACCTACTGCAGCTTTGTATCTGTAATACCACTGAGGCAAGAAAGGTTATATTAAGATGTGTCCCAGAAGCCTCACTATTAGAGTTGTGTGTGATTTTTCTTCAGGTTGTGTTGTAAGCTTCAGAAGATTGAAAGAGACATGTACTTGGTATTGACTGCATAAGGAAAGTTACTGTATAATAGCCTCCTATAAGCTCAGCTTATCAGTAATGGAATATTATCTCCTAAACTCACAGTGGAAATGAAATGACTAAGGAGGTAAAAGCAGTATATAAAATTCCACCTCAGCTGCACATCTTTTATTGTAACACAACTCCTGCCTCCTCCTCTCTCTCTCTGTATCCACTGAACACAACTAGTTTCAGATACACAGATCCATTTTCAATTAGTGCCTGAAGAAAATACAGAAAAAAGTAAACAAATGAGGTAGCTGTATCATCCATTTATTTAAAAACAACACCAGCATACTTGCTTTTAAATCAAATGCAGTAACAACTCATGTACTGCCCAATACAGGGAAAAAGTAAACCATTAAAAGGAGCTGGCATGCAATAATAATTATGAACAGTCCATTGTTAATTTTGGCAAACATAATGCTATATTTGTGGATGATTACCCAAGGTATAAGATTATATCTACACTCATTTTACAGTAAACACTCAAAAACTGGTATCAACGATAAAAGTGTAATTAACCATTGGAAAGATTAAAATTAATCAAAAAAGATATGCACACTTGTAATCAATGGTTCTTGGATGTATAGGATAAGCAAAGAAACATGCTATAGTTTTGTGATGTATGTTAACTACCGGGGCAGATGGATTACATGGCGATCATAACTGAATGTCAGACAGTATCTTGCATCTAAAAAGTTTGGTAGCATGAGTCCAAACTAAACTAATATCACAGAGGTATACATGAACTGTCAGAATAAGTGCAAAGTGCAGTCAAAGCTGCATTACCATGTCCACCAAAGAAATGCAAAGCAGTGGTGATCATTAGACAGATTAACTTTTTAACGTGTTATTGCAGTTATAACAAAATAGTGAAGAGAATTTGGACTAAGGAACATCTGGATTTGGAAACGCACATCAAATGATGGTACATTATGTGTCTGTCCTCGCAGTTCTTGAGGGTAACACATTGACAACCAGCTAGGAAGGCATAATCCACTGGAGATTTTACAAAAAGGAACTAAGATGGTCTCTTACCAGGAGTGAGGGAACTATCCCACCAACCAAATCCAGCTGAATGAAGCAAGAATTTCTTTTAGGCTTCTCCTTAATGCCATGACATGGTTTAATGTCCTTTATCATGAATAGGTGTCATGGCACAATCATCGGACATAGAGAATGGTAAGTTATAAAGTTCTTCAGTGTTTGCACTATAGTGCCATCTAGCTCTCTCTGTGATAACTCTTAGCTGGTGGTGGCAGTCACTTCTGTAAGATCTTCTGCCACTGTCTGGTTATGTCTTACGGGGTTGGTCTGGAGACTTCCATTGCACATGAAATCTTTAACCCGATGTCTCCTGCTTCACCCTGAAATCCTGATGATGGGCCCCATAATAATATTGACTTTGTGGAGTGACTGATGGTGTGCATGAAATAAAACTACAATATCTTCTTGCTGTCCTTAATGATTCAGCATAGTTTTCATTATCTGCCTGAAAGTTTGTTACGTCTTCTGCAGGAACTGACAGGTATGTTAACAGTCGTGGTGATACCACAACAGGGAACATGCTGCCTTTAAAGACATCCTAAAGAGTTTGGAATAGATACTTTAGCAACATTGTGGAACATATTTGTAAAACAATCCACCCATTCCATCATGTTGTCACAATGTTGGCTACATAGCATCCAGTTAACCTTGTTGGATATTCATTTTGGCAGCTTCTGAGATATGTATTCTGATTGGAGAATGGTGACTAGAGTGCTAATCGTCTACCAATTTCCACTGAGCAGTGTCAGTGAGGACTAGAAAGCATATTCAGATGGTTCAAATGGCTCTGAGCACTATGGGACTTAACATCTGAAGTCATCAGTCCACTAGACTTAGAAGTACTTAAACCTAACTAACCTAAGGACAACACACAATGAAACATGGGGTATTAAGACATCCATACCAATGAATCAGGAGAAAAAAAAATACATGGTAATTCCAGTTGTTAACCATTGGTATCCTCTTTTACCAGTGTAACTTCAAAGGTTAAGAGATTGATGATAATGAATGACACTACATCATTTCTCAGATGTGTGCAATACCCCATCTTCAGGAGATATATTGTTTCTGATAAGGTAAGACTATCAACAGTGCAAATCCTGAACAAGTGGGTATTCAGAGGGAGAGACAAGTGGTATGTATCACTGATGAACAGTGGCATACCACCCTCAGCCTTTTCCACTCTGAGGTTGTCCTTTCTGTAACACAGGGATCTTGGGGGGGGGCTTTGGGATGAGTCTCCTGAGAAAGGAACATGTTGCTCTTACCTGCGCTAAGAGTCTCAGTTTGCCCATATGAATCCTGTATGCACTGAACTATGGAAGCCATCTCACTGGTTGGTTAGTTTCTTCTTTTTCTATCATTCTGTCTTTGACAAAATAACTGCCCAATTATCTGATGGTTTGGATTCATTTTATGGAATTTTTGTTGTTAGTAGTCTTCTCCTTCTGTAAGAAGGTCAGTAGTGTAGCAGCAAGGGGGGAAGGGGTGGGGAGCCGACTGTGGCAACTTATTTTCAGCTGTTTCTTCATTTTGTGTTGTGTGATGTTTTACACATTTTTCTTTGGCGTTTATGGTTATGAGACCAAAAATCAAGTGCATTTGCAGCCCTGCCCACTTACAAATGAATACACAACTACATGAAACAAACTATTATCAGACAGAACACACTGAGATACAGAAAATATGAATGAACACAACAAGAAAGAGCTGTATTATGTCACCAGGTTTTAAAGAAAAAGAAAGAAAGAGAAGAGGAGAGAAAGTGAGAGAGAGAGAGAGAGAGAGAGAGAGAGAGAGAGAGAGAGAGAGAGAGAGAGAGAGAATAACAATGCATACATGGTCCATGTGCCTATAACCTTACTGCCAGGAAAGCGTTTGCACATTACACAATACAGTGAAATGGGCATTATTTTCATCAGCAGAAAAAATTCTTCAAGGGCATGAGAATGGCTTGTCAGTGCATCAGGGTACAGTTGTGGAGGCTACCCAATAAATACTTCTCTAATGATTAAAGTGCAAAAGAAATCTAGGAGTGCACATATGAATATAAGAGAAGGTATTTTATCAAAGTATGACACAATTAAGAACATATTTATAATACTCTGTTTATCTTGCAGTTAAAAATAACTATCACTGGTGTTTTGTAACTAAATTTTATTTTTTGTTGGCAATCAATTGCAAGAGACAACTTAAAGTTTTTTTTCTTATTTACTAGACAAACAGCACTGAACTAGTAACTGAAAAAGAATGGCTACAAATGTTAACAACATAATTATAATAATCTTCTTCCCTGAATAACAACACATGAAATACTTTTGAATAGTTGAAAATGTAACACAGAAACAATTTAATATTGTACACATTTGTTTCTATCTTGGTTCAGTTCAAGCCCAGTTTTTACTCATTTGCTGCACAGCATACAAAATACATAGGTTCTGTTAAATGAAATCATCAGTGTAATTAATTAAAAACAGTAATGTTTTGTATAAATTTTTATTAGGTGTAAAAAAAATAATTTTGTACTGAACAACACATCACATACATTCATAACACAGAAATTTACCTCTCTGAAGTATCATCAGCTATAACATGATGTACCTTAATGTACTGATGAACAAAATCCTTCAAGAGATCATCATCTGCAAAAGAATAGTAAATTTATTATATCATTGCTGCTAATTTATCATGCACAAATATTTCAAGTCACAAATCTGAATACAGCAGAGAGTAATGTTACAAATAATGAATCTGACTAAAAGTGACACCAAAATATTCATGGTTAAGAATATGGCAGATTCACAAGCGGATGCTTCAGGAGCCCAAAGGGAAAAGTGGATCTAAAATATCTCTGGATGAGATCCACAAGTCATCAACTCTCATACCATATCGTATCTCAACACTGGTTCTCAGTTCCTGGAAATTTTATCTGTCCTGTCTTTCATTATTTGTTCAGAATACTTTATTTTCAGCAAAACATTTTATGTCTGAGGAAAACAGAACTTTTAACAATGCTGTAGGTATTACTGCAGCTCCCATCTGCCTGATTATTGAGGGCTCCAAAGGTGCAATAAATCTTTTTTGAAGTATGTACTTCATTTTATAAAACATCCATATTGCTGTAACTAGTGTGTGCACTGCTGCATAGTTCGTGCATGAAGTTTGTGCTTGATACAGCCAGTAAAGGCCATCTGGCCTGCTAGTATGACAGCAGGCGCGTGTGCTGCCTGCTGACTGCACCCCCTGTTAGAACTAATGACTATACAGGATAGAGTGCAAGACTCCACCAGCCACTTGTGTGTTGTCTGTTGTATGTATTTCCTCTCTTATGTTTTTATGCTTTTCTATATAATAAAGTTAGTGTTCTTGGATTTGAATGGATATTTTTAAATTATGATGTAATTAAATTACACACACATCACTAATAACAAATGATGGATGATCATGTATTTCACACAATGATGTAGAAAGCAAATAAAAACTGAATGTCCTAATGTGTCAACTGCAACTGAAAGACCAAACTGCACTTGTCTCTATCCCAGGCCCAAATGAGACAGGCAAGTGACAGTAAAAGCACATCAGAGGAAAATCCAATATGGGATATAACCTGTATACAGAATGAACCAGCCAAGACAGGTCATCCCAGATATTTCCAGAACAAGTAAATATATCAAGGTGCTGTTTTAGCTAAGTTATAGCAGACAATATGCCAAATTTTCTGTCAAATGCAAGCAAATTTTGTTGTTTGTTGCTACCAGAACTGTGACATTAACTTTTTTTAAATGCAATGATATCCTTGAAAGAAGAATTAAATGACACAATGTGTGTGGAATTTGATTAGATAGTAACAATGTAAATCAATGCCCCACTGTCAGGAGAAGAGGTCCTGCTAACGTCTGTCGTACTGTACCAAATATAAGCAAACACGTAGCTCAGGTACAGTTACACGTCTGTTATTGAAAATATCATATCAAATGCTCAAAATGTTAAACTTGAAACCGACAGATGTGGCAAAGATAGTCAGATCAGACGGTACTACACACTGAATTTCATCTGGACTTAGCACAAGCCTGTATTGAATGGTATTCTCTGCTTCAGAAGTTGTTGGTGTTCCCTTGTAGACTGCTTGCTTTAAGTTTCCCCACAGAGGTGTCAAGTATCATGAGCACACAGGCTATTTTGTTCCCTGAACAACAATGATCAATGGAAAGTCCTATCTTCCAGCACCACTTCCTCACTAAGGGGTGCAAAAACCTTCAAACTACATGTGTACCTTATTGACTGCATATCACAGGCACAGAAATTACGAGAGATGCATAGACAGTGCCACTGCTTACTCGAAGAACGAAAAAAGGTTGCCTTGCCTGAATTAACGAGTCACACTACACAAACAGGCAAATCTCGTCATACACGATAGTTACGTTCCACAGAATCGTCACGTACCGAATTCGTGTAAATTGAGTCATTTTATATGTAAGATGTTAGGTTAGGGTTTCATTCGCTCACATATTAAGTACAAAATAGCAATGTTTCTTAGCATTTTTACCAAAAATAACTGTCATTACTTTTCTGAAACACATTTTAATGCAAAATTTCTACACTTAAAAATTTAACTCTGAAACACACAATAATACATTAACATCACGTTGATTACATTCATTTACATCCTAAATAGTCTTTGGGTCATATATATTGGAAGAATCTGATGGTGCTATAGTCAGTTCAGTTTTTGTGATGGATTTGATTACACGCAAATCCTCTGTTGCTGAAAGACTCTTGCTTGATGCTCGACATTCACTTGAAGTGCCACACTGTTTGGCAAAGAAATGTTTAATTTCAGCTCTGTAGTCTTCTTTGCCAGTTGATTATACAACTCTTTGTAACCTTTACAAGAATGTGCAACTTCTCCCTTCACTATTGTACTCGTTACTTCTTCAGGATCGTGTTCATCAAAAGTTTTTATTGCAGCAGCCATTCTTGAAAGCCTGTATCATTTTCTTCATTGTTAATTTTCTAACAGGCTGAAACTGCATGACTTTGGTTTCATCTTTATTACTGTTCTCACTGAAAACTGCCAATTCTTTGTTGCTCAGATCCTCAGAGTAAGAGTTTAGGGGGTCACATACATTCTCTTCATCAAGAACAGTGGATCCAATTTGCCATGCCATGTCTGCAGTTTCACATGTTACAACTGTGATATGACTGATCATTTCATTTGGCTTCAGCTTGAATAACAGCTCCAGAGAGAGACAAACTGTTGGTTGTGTTGCTCAACCCAATAGCTTAGCATTTCTTCCATTCTTCCGATTGTCTCCGAGTGAGATTTGGTCACTCTAATCACACATAAGTTAGTTGGAACGAGCAGTTTTTTGAATTGATTCCACATTGTCACAAACAGTTCTCGCAGCGGGTTCATTATGTCCCAAAGTGAGCTGAGTGTCAACAATGTGCTCACATTTTTAATGGCAATCCAACACTTCTGTCTTTGTTTCTGATGGATATGACATTTGTACATGCTACTTTCCTTGACAGGCACACTTTCTTTGCTTCTACCCATCATTTTAAACACAGATGCTGTCAAGTGCAACTGCTCTACTGACCTGAACTAACAATTCATGTCTCAACAAACACAACAGAGGACGCACAACGAGAGGCGCTAACACCACATTACTGTGCCAGTGTACTGTTAACAGATTGCAGCACTGGATTTGAAACTAAAATGACATATATGTGAAAATGTGGATAATGAATCTGTGTACAACAGGGTCTATCTGTATATACACACGCCAATGGCAGGTTATGAGTATGTCAAAAGCCACATCAAGTGGCATATTATGCTTGCTAATAGGGTGAAATTTAGACACGTGGTGGATCTTTGCATGGGAAGTGTTGGCATATCTGACAGCCCCTCTTTTCAATAAACATTACAGCAATGTACTATCCAAACAAGTGTATTCAATCATTTGCTTATAGTACCTTGCAAGTCACCTGTATTTTCAGCAAGATGTTGGGCCACACAATGATTCTGAAGTTGCACTTACATAGCCTACAAAATGCTTCAGTGATATAAGGGTGTTTTGTGTTGCTTCTCAGGTCAGTTCACCTCATTTTTGTTGAGCACATCCATGCCATATAAAAAGGCGTGTACACCTTTCACCCAGCTCTAGCCAATATCCACAAGTTTTGAGCAGTGGATGAGTGCTCATGGATCAGGGTTGTTCCTCAATGGTAGCTAATGGAGTCAATGGCATGAAGTGTGTCTACTATTTACAGGCATCAGTTTACAACTGTAAAGTGATATACAAAGAACTTCCATGGGAAGTAACCAAAGTTTCTCATACTATTGTTGCTTTCCCCTTATGTGACATTTATTTTAGAATGTTACAAAAATAAACAACTCCACTTCGTGTGAGTGAACAAAGAAATATGAATTTCCTGTGGAGCTGGAATTCATTCCCACCTACAGTCTCATTCGTGCACTCAGTGACTATCATCTCTTCTCACACCCATTGCTGGTTCTCGAGTGTCAATTGCCTGTGTGCCACATATTTTGCTGTTCCTACCAATGATTATACTCTGTTCATCATAAGAATAAACATGATACAAACAAACAGAAATGCGATGATTGGTCAGAAGCCGTAGCACACGTACAATGGTGGTGTTATGCTCTCAGAAGAAGGCCCTACTTATGTATTAGATATATTATTACTTAGTTACATTTGATGAAACTGTAAGATATTCTAATGTATTAACAGCCATCAATGTTTTTCTTAATCATGCCTTAGCTATGTAGTCCTTATATCAAAAACTGTGTACAGTCATAATCACTGTATTGTCATGTTCTCATTGTCGCGCTGTTAACACACAGTATGAAAATGGCTGAGGCTGTTTCCTGTTTTGCAGTGAAACACGCATGGGGAACACGGTTAAAAAGTGCTGACAAATAGATTGTTCTAAATGTTTTTCATAAATCTAAAGAAAAAATCGGTTTTGACTTTTCCAAAGGACTGTACTTGATGCATATTAGATACAGTCTCTTTTTTCGTTCAGTTTGAAATACCTACATCTCATAATTATAAAATTCATCATGATTTTTTATGGATGATGTGCATCATCTTGTTTCTAATTACATACTGCACGTGAAATTCCTGTTTTCATTCCAAATATAAATTCTTAATCATTGATATTTTATGAAAGATTATTAATAATGGTTGCTTAAATTAAGAAAATGTATCAATTTAATTTTTAGGGCAAAAATGAAAAACCAAATACTCTTTATTTGGACTATGTCCATTGTTTTATACCACAGGTGTAGTCTCACATGAACCAGAATAGTAAGTGTTGTAGAAATTTCAGAAACAATCATTTTCACAGCATCAAGCACACCATACAAATGTTGCATTTTTACATTTGCCACTGTACAATTACAATATGAACCCAACAGAACTGACCTGTAGTCAGGTTAAGGGATTTGTCACAAGAAATAACAAGACTGTTAAGCTGCCAGACATACTGGAAATAACGCATGCAGCTTTTTCACATGTCACTGCTGAATGCTAGCAGGACACAGTGGCACGTCATGAAAGAGGAGGAGAAAATGTGGTGCCTGGGTGACTTCGTGAATTCTGTTGTTGATCGTCTTGTTATCAATGTAGCAGATGATAGTTCCAGAAATGAAATAAGTTTCTCGGAGTCAGATAAGGAAGGAGCTAAGAGAGTACCAGACGACTGACTATAATTATACCTCCAGTGGCTTCAGTATTCAACAGTGCGGTGAAATTCCTAAAGTTTGATTTTACATCACATAGTTTGCTCAGAAAATTACCCTGTGTTTAAGTTAGGAATTTCCATCACTCTTTTTTGTAAGTAGAATAATATGTTAGGTGAGGATGAGAGCATTTAATGCTTTTCGTCTGGTCACCTAATAATTGTGCAGTAGTGTTGGGGTTTTGCTGAATATTATTTCATTCTCTTTAAAAATTAAATGACACTCGAAGCTATATTGTTTCTTTGCTCATCTTTTTTTACGTCTCGACTGCAACTGCTCACATTGTTGTAGGTTAGTTGGGCCAGCTGGCTACCCAATGCTGTCCAAGTTCAATGTGCCGGTAAAGCTATTGTCTCGCATTATCACTCAATCTATGTGCATGTAACACAGCATATAACATATCCTTATGATCGTACTCGGCTGTACTGGACACAGATTGGCTTCTGCTCCACGTGAAACAAAATCCAATGAGCTTCTAGCAAATGCGGACGAATACATGGTGTAATGTTTACATCAGGTTTATTCTTATGATAAACAGAGTACACAAACTACGAGTTCATATACATTCCATTACATGTCCAATCCCACTGAAATTAGAACAACATCCTTTTCACTACAATATTTATCTATCAGAGGCAACAATATTTTTGATATCTTTGTATGACATGCAATGAATACAAAATCCTTTTCTGTTCAAAACAGAACAGTACAAAATATTTGTACACAACACTGTCAAAAGGTTAAATGTATGCATGTGTTCCACAGATCTAAAAATTTCCCTCTTTGTTTTCTTATTCACCAATTACTCATTTACATTTGTTAATTCCAAGTTTTCATAGTTCCCACTCTATGACCAGCAGTGCTAGATCATTAATACGCTTGAGTCCCTGGCATTCTGAAATGTGTTTCTGTTGTCAGAGTTCAGTGAAACTGCTGTTAACTAATGCATTGCTTACTGGTAGGATGAGTATAATTGTCAATGCATTAATCAGGTTAGGAAACAATGACATCAAATTATTCTTACTCTCATAATGGATCTGACCCATGTAGAATTCCATTACACAAATCTCTGTGTTATTTCATGGTCATCATCACTGTCATTAAAAATGTTACTTCCTTTTTAACTTGAAGGAAAGGATCTAAATTCAAGAATGATTTCAAAATTTCTTCTTCAGCCAAATCTCAATATTGAAAATGAAACTGCAGTATGGTATGATATGTTCAGAGATTTTAAAGACTTTTCTGATCTAAATTTCATGCAATATCAGCAGTTGCTTGATACACATGTATTCTGAACTGTTCTATAGTGTTTATAATAGATATAAATATAACAAGGAAAGTTCTATACACTGATGAGCCGAAACATTATGAAGCTGGTCTGATAACTTGTTTGTCTGTCTTTGGAATGAAATACATCAATGATTCTGTGTATCAGGGATCTGACAGTTTGTTGGTAGGTTTGTGGCATTAGATGTTTATACACGGGTCATGTAATTCGTATAAATAAGGAGCTGCTGATTTGCGTACACGGTGGTGATTCCTGATAGCGGCCCAGCACAGTTCTGACTCCTAGACATGGACAATTATACTGCTGAAAGGTGATACTGCCATCGGGGAAGACATCAAGCATGAAGTGATGCCAATGGTTCGCACCTCTCACTGTGTCTTCATTTATTACCACAGGTCCCATGCAAGTGCAGGAGAATGTCTCCCGTACTGCTCCCACCAGCCTGCGTTCATGGTACTTTCTGCACATTTCGAACCATCATTCACCTTGATGACAGCATTTGTGGAGATGACCTGTGACCTACAGTAGCAAAAATGTGATTCACCCGAAAAGCAGACATGTTTCCATTGATCGATGGTCAAATACTGATAGTCCCATGCCCACTGCTACTGTAGCTGATGATGTCACTGGGTCAACATGTGATGGTCTGCTGCGGAGTTCTATGTTCGACAATGATGATGAATGGTGTGCTCCAAAACACTTGTGCAAGCACCAGTGTTGTACTCTTTCAGCAGAGATACCACAGGTCACCATCTATCCTACTTTATATAGCAGACAAGCGTCTGAACAATGTGTTCTGTGAAGAGTCCAAACCCCACATTCAGTGAAGAGTTGTGGACGTCCAACCATCTAGCACCTAGTGGTAGTTTCACTGTCATCCTACCTCTTTCCACAGGTGCTCATGACAATACCACAGGTGCTCATGACAATAGCATATGAACATTTGACCAGATTCACCATTTTCAAGATACTTGTTCACAGGCTCTGCATAATAATAATCTGCCCTTTATCAAAGACACGTATATCAATGGATTTCCCCATCTGCAGTCCATATCTTTGCTAGGGTGATCCCCCATCCGTGTCTGCTCCAATTAAATACTTTTGTTACCCCATCATGTGCCCACAATGCCATCAGGCAGCATCCAATGTCACAGTGGGCAGTGGTCATAACGTTTCAGCTTATCAGTGTACATTAGGTGTATAGGAGGCCACTCACCAAATAGCAGAAATGCTGAGTTGTGAACAGGTACACAAAAGAGAATGAGAACTTTGCTACTTTTTGAAAGACATCCTTTAAAGAGCTAGAGCACAAATATGTATGCGCATTCCCCTCCTCCAGCTTCAGAGGCAGAAAGAGGGGGAAGCAGTAAGAGGGATTGATGACAGGCAGTTAGCAATTCAGAGACAGGCAGTAGGTGTGCAGGGTAGGAACACAGGAGGGAGGGGCTGGAGGTGCACAGGCCAGGGGTGCTACATATGAGCATGATAAAAATGATGTGTGAGACATGGTTTGGGAGGATGTGACAGGACCGAGAATGGGGAAACTGTTTGTTGGGGGTGTGGACAGTGGTTTAGCAGAGATTGAGACCAGAAGTATTGTAGAAACAATGAATGTGTTGCAAGACTAACTTCCATCTACATAGTTTTAAAAAACTGGAGCTGGAGGAAGGGCACAGGTTGTACAGCAGCCACTGAACTCTAGCATGTTGTGCTCAGTAGTTTGTTGTGTCACTGGATGGTTCAAATGGCTCTGAGCACTATGGGACTTAACATCTGTGGTCATCAGTTCCCTAGAACTTAGAACTACTTAAACCTAACTAACCTAAGGACATCACAGACATCCATGTCCGAGGCAGGATTCAAACCTGCGACCGTAGCAGTCGCGCGGTTCCGGACTGTGCGCCCAGAACCGCTAGACCACCGCGGCCGGCAACACTGGATGGTCAACACTGTTCTTAGCCACTGTTTGGCAGTGGCCATTAATTCTGGTGGACAGGTGGTCGGTGATAATTCACAGAAATTGCAAAAGTGCTGGTATATGACATAGCTGCTTTCTTGTGTGGCCCTCACTCTCATGGGATAAGATAGCTCATGACAGGACTTGTGTAGGATGTACTGGGTGGGTGGATTGATCAAGTCTTGCATCTGGGTCTTCAACAGTAATATGAACCCTATGGTAAGGGAATGCGGGTGGTATAGGGGATGGATCAGAATGTTGTGTAGGTTAGATGGGTGACAGAATATTACTGTAGGAGGGATGGGAAGGATCATGGGTAGGATGTCCCTTATTTCTGGGCATGATGATACATAGTCAAACCTGGGCAAAGGACATGGTTCAGCTGCTGCAGTCCAGGGTTGTATTAGATGATTGGAAGATGGGGGGATGGAGAGGGGCACTCCTTTGCAGCTCATTCTTGGTGTGGCACATAATTTCTGATTGTGGACTAGGTTTGGGGGCTAGTGCCTGTGTGACAAGGGAACTCATCACTAGAAGATGCACTAATCATGAGTGGCCAGACTTTATGGGAGTGATTTTTTGGTGTGGAAGGGCTGACAACTGTCAGAATCTGAGTACTGGTTTTGATTAGTGGGCTTAACACAGACAGAGGTATGGCTGGAGCCATCAGAGAAGTGGAGGTCATTGTTAAGGGAGGTGACACATTGGATTGAAGAGTAGGTGGGAGAGAAGGTGTTGAAGTTGTGAGGGAATGAGGATAGCATGTCTAGGTCCTGAGTCCAAATAATGAAGGTACCATCAATGAATCTGAACCAGAGATGGGATCTGGGGTTTTAGAAGATTGGAAAGATTTCCTGTAGATGGCCCATAAACAGGTTGGCTTAGGTAGGTGCCCATGGCTTTGCTGTGAATTTTAGTTCTGTGTGATGATGTAATTGATATGGTGCATAAGGAATGAATTCCTCTCAAAGGAGAAGTAGTTGTGTATGTCGATGTGACTGGTATGGTGTATAAGGAATGAGTTAGTGGGCTTGGTGTCAGAATGACACTGGGAGAGGTAATGTTCAATAGCAACAAGGCCACAGACATGAGGGATGCTGGTGTTAAGGGAGGTGACATGAACAGTGATTCAGATGGTACTGGAGTGTGGATGGTTGAGAGTCAGTTGTGTGTATCTTTGATATGAGTGGATAGGCTGTAAGCAACAGTTTGGAGCTGCTGGTCAATAAGAGTGGAGATTCTTTTGGTGGGAACACAATAACCAGCTACTGTAGGGTGTCCAAGATTGTTGGGTTTGTACCACCCTCCTATGTCAATCTGTTCATGGGACATCTAGAGGAAACCTTTCTAGCCTCCCAAACCTCCTTGTCTGGTTCAGGTTCATTAATGGTATCATGTTTATCTGGATCCAGGGCCCAGACAGTATCATTTTTCTTCCACAGCCTCAACACCTTATCTCCTATTCTTTTCAACTGGTCCTCCTCAGCCCAATGTACCACATTCCTGGACATTAACTGTAACCTCTCTGATGGCTCCATCCATACCTCTGACCATATTAAGCTCACTAACCACCAACAGAACTTGAATTTTGACAACTTTCATCTCTTCCACATCAAAAACTCACTCCCATATAGGCTGGTCACTCATGGACTGTGTACCTGCCATGATGAGAATTCCCTTACCCAGTATGCCGAAGGCCTTCACAGACTGACACGTACCCCACCCTCTCCCAAACCTAATCCACAAACAGTTTTCCTGCACCATATCCTCACACAGCCGTAATCCTCCCACCATCCCCAAACATTAGCTGCAAAGGAGTGTTCCGCTCACCACCCAGCACCACCTCAAACTGCAGCAACTGAACCATGTCTTTTGTCAGGGCTTTGATTATCTATTGTCATGCCCAGAAATGAAGGGCATCCTACCCATGATCCTTCCTATCCCTCCTAAAGCAGTACTCTATCACCCAGCCAACCTGCACATCATCTTGGTCCATTGCTATGCCACTCCCAACTACTTGCCACAGGCATCATATCCCTACCTGCAGGACCTGCCGGGTCCATCCAACTAGTACATTCTACTCCAGTTTTGTCACAGGAGTATCCTACACCATTAGGGCCAAAGCCACCTGTGAAAGCAGCAATGTCATGTACCACTTTTGTTGCGATTTCTGCCAAGTATTTTATTTTGGCATGACCACCAACCATCAGTCCACATGAATGAATGGCCTCTGCCAAACTATGGCCAAGACATGCTTCACAAGCACTGCCATCTGGATCCTTCTATCCAGCACTGTTTACATTTCTATTATGCTTATTCTTCTTTGTACAACTGGAAATACAGTCTCCATATTTAGGTTTGTAGCTGAGCCATTTCTTACATACTTATAAAAATGCCTCTTCAGATCTGGCTCTAGTTAGGAATTTAAGAAGCTCACTCAAAATATTAAGATTTTCATTTTTGCAGAAGTGTAAAATTTTAAAAAAATTACTTACAACACTAATTAAACAATGTGGCTCTGTATAACGACTGAGCAAACTAACTTACAAGATGATATCTAATATAACAAACACTGAGCTGCAATGCTGCTGGAGTGAGCTTTGCCTACAGTATTTACTTCATAACATTTGAAGAAAATAAAGTACTGACAGCTTCATTTCTGGATTAGGGAAGTACCATGCCACGAAATAACTTTATTTGAATGTTCATATTGTTTCCTCAATAATTTAGCCAGAACTGAGCTAGTGTTTGACATGCTATCAACAACATATTAAATGCAAATGAGAAACAGGTATGGGAAATGGGGCGGCACGGAGGAGGGGACGGAAGATGAGATGACAGGAGAGGAGCAGACATACGAGTTGAACAGCAATGAGTTACTTATATAATAAAAATATAATAAAAAAAATTTGACCTGGAAATACAGCTGATTTTTCATTTTGGTTTTTCATCATACTACTTATATTTACCTTAAAGTATGTTTTAAACAGTTTTCAGTTCAATTCTAGTTGACAGCATATAAATAAATGAATGAATAAAAACTCTATGTTAGGAAGATTAACACTACTACAAGACAAAATACACCTACCTACAGTAGTGTGTTCCTCCATGTATTTATGAGCCAGATTTCGGGCTATGAGCTTGAAGAGGTTTCTTGAAGTTATCTGATTTTGTTCATAGTAGGGCATTAAATTTTTCACTATCTTTTGTGCAACTTCAGCTTTCTCACGCATTTTTTTGACATCCTTATGAGCAGAATGATGTTCACCTTTTCTGTAAGGACTGCATGATGGCTTTCCTTTAGTTACAGTGCACCCTAATGTGCTACCCTTAGAACTTAGTTTTACTTCAGTTTTCATTTTGTTGTAGGTATCTTTTAAGCATTCCTGGTATGGTGATGGCACAGTTTCTTTGGTCTCAGTTTCACTCTTACCAGTTACATTTGCTGTATCTCTGATCTTGGTGTAAAGATCAGTGTTTCTCCAATTCAAAATTTTCTCATCTTTTGCAGAAGCACTAACCTGAGTTTGAGAATGCAAGATAGGAACTACTACATTTTTTTCAGCTTCATTATGTACATTTTGCCTTACAATGGAACTCAGGTTGGCAGGTGAAGTTCTTCCTGTTTGTACAGCACAGACTTTAGTTTCATTCCATTTGGTTTCAGGAATCAAATTCTTTTCAGATAAAACGTCTGATATTCCCTGCTTGTTACTCGATGTTAATCCATTCTTTTCACTTATGTCAGGTGTTATCTTTCTCATTCCAGTATCGAAACTGATCTGCGGAATTTGATTATCTTCTTGAGTATTAATTTTGGTATCACTTTGAGGAGAGGGCACTGATAATTTTGTATCAGTCTCATTGCCTGAACTACATCCATCATCATTAGGCAATGAAACAGTGTTTGTTTCTAAGTTTTGCGAAATGTCACTACCTACTACTGCTTCATCTGTTGAGATTTTAGTCTCATCCTGCAGGGTACAAACAATTTTATTTTCTAAAGGTTTATCACTGTCAGAACTAAGAGAACCACTGTTTGTTGAGTCACATTTGAGTTCAGTATTACAGAGCTCCTTTCCTGTTTCACTGCCCATATCTGACACAGAAGTTTCATCCTTTATTATGGTCTTAATCTGTTCATTTTCTGCATTTCCTCCACTGCAAAGAGGCAGAATTATGTTCTCCTTACTGTCTGCACTAAAAGCTGATCCAATGGAGTCCTTTTTTGTAGTGTTTAAAGTGTCCTTACTATCTTGCTCTTTCACAACTGGACTGTTTGAGTGAGATCTGTGTTGGTCAGATGAAGGTACAGACATTTTGTCAGCTGCATCTAAAGATTCTTCTGAATCTTTCCCTGGTGATTCAAAGGACAGTGATCCTTCATTAGAAAAGACTGTACGTTCAGAATCAGGGTAGCTTGAGTCTCTGTCCTTGCATTTACTTCCAGATCCAGAGAACGATATACTAATGTCTGAATCTGCAACAGTATTTGAACTGTTACTCCCATGAGAGTATTCTTTTGGCATGTCTTTTTGTATAGTTAACTTTGAAAAATCTTGAAAATATGATTTTATACTTGGCTGTTGGCGAGATTTGTCATCTCTTGCAGTAGAACTTGAAGTTTTATAGTTCGCAGTATGTGCAATACGTTTTGCATTTTTATAAGCAGATAATAATTTTGATGCTTGAACAAATGATGCAAGTGCTGTTGTTGGGCTGGTGTCTGGGTCAAATATATTCTGTCCATCCTGTCTTTTGGGAGTATGTTTGTTGCCAGCAAAGGCCTTAACAGTTTTATGTAGTGACAGTGCAGCGGTTTCCTTTTTTATCTGAGATATCTGAAATGGAGAAATATTTTATTAACTCACACAAAAAGTAATAACCCCCGTCAAAACTGTTCATCTCTATGCATAAAATATATCAATGATGTCAGCAGATAAAACATAAAAATATTCCAAAGATATACTTAATTTAACAATTATATCACTTGAGTAGTGTGGTTCAAGGAATTAGTCCTAAGTACAGACATTTATCTTGTACCATATACTGCTTGGAAAATATTATTTCCAATAATATAGGAAAAAGTTAAACAGGACATACAGTAACAACAATAGTTTTATGGATACAATTACACCTCGTATTTAGTGTAAGTATTCATACAGCAATAATTTGCAGTGTTTAACATTATAGCTGAAACAATAATACAGCTGCTGAACTGTCTTGAAGTTGAAAGATGCAGTCAAGTAGGTACCAAGATCTGGAGCTAAAACAATAGTAAATATGAAAGAGGTGTGTGTACAATCAGAGCCATTTAAAAATTTTTTAACTGTAAACATACAAAGGAACCTATTGAATATCTCATAAAAATTAATTTAGTTCAAGGGCTGGTTTTTATAATAAAATCTATTAATATTCTTCACCCCAAAATACATCGCTCCAGTAGAGATGTTAAAGATAAAACTAGGCTGCATAGAAGTATACAAGCAAATATTCTATCCACACTCCATACAAAATGAAATGGGAAGAATCTCTAATACAGGGTACAATAAAAATCATCCTCAGTCATGCACTTTACAGCAGTTTGCAGAGTATATAACTTATATATTTAATTTAAAAGTGACTGGTAGGTTGTGGATAATAACACAGAAGCCTGCAGAGAGGGACTAGTTCTTAACTACTATCACTCTGAACTAGCTTTTGCATCAAAATGTGACAGAACATAGATCAAATAAGTATGTTACACAGATCAAAAGAACACACTGGTTTGAATACCAAGGTGAGTCATGTTGGTGAGGCCTAAGTGCTTAAAAGAATTAATTTGACATTACTATCATGGAGCATTCAATTCTGTGAAATAATAAGTGGCACAGAATTAACATCCTGAAAGATGCTGAATGCAACAGTGAAAAAAAAGTGTCCCAAAATTAAACAGCTCATGCTGACGTCCAAACAGGTGAGTCTATAAAACACCATACAGTTACAAAATACCACAAAACTGAAGGCACTGTAGTATTGGGCAGATGGTACACACTGTTGACCAACACTGTGAGGAAAGGAATGTGAGAGAGTACTGTGTCCACATCATCCAGAGAAATCAGTCTTAGTGGAACATGCAGCTTGTTGCAAACAAGTGCTATGTTCATTTGTGGCCTCGGAAATGAATGCTGGCCATTAAATGGGGTGGACAGACAGTGGTATGCAGCACAGGAGAAGAGCAGAAAGAGTATTACTTCATGAGCAGAATCATGTGCTAGTTTTGTTACCTAGAGTGCGAGTTAAACCATTCATTGAGTTGTGACAGTAATGATAATTTTGTATTTTCCTGTTAATGATAAAAGGTGTAATGTCTGGTGTAGAAACTTCACAGTGAAGGAAGACATCAAACCATCACTTTACAATATATTCATGCCAAAATTCATACCTGTCTGTGGTATCTGATGGGGTCTGAGGAGGTTTAGTATGTTCCAAAAAATTAGATATTGTGAAAAAGGTTAACTACCAGTGATATTACTATACTTTCTATGTAAATTATCAGCAACTCTAAAATTAAAGGAAACTTTGTTAATTTATCTGACATGTAAGTCACCATAAAATGGGGGCAGAGAAATTAAATGTTATCTACATTTTGACAATATTTTCATGTTGTTGTTGTTTTCAGTCCTGAGACTGGTTTGATGCAGCTCTCCATACTACTCTATCCTGTGCAAGCTTCTTCATCTCCCAGTACTTACTGCAACATACATCCTTCTGAATCTGCTTAGTGTATTCATCTCTTGGTCTCCCTCTACGATTTTTACCCTCCACGCTGCCCTCCAATGCTAAATTTGTGATCCCTTGATGCCTCAGAACATGTCCTACCAACCGGTCCCTTCTCCTTGTCAAGTTGTGCCACAAACTCCTCTTCTCCCCAATCCTATTCAATACCTCCTCATTAGTTATGTGATCTACCCACCTTATCTTCAGCATTCTTCTGTGGCACCACATTTCGAAAGCTTCTTCTCTTCTTGTCCAAACTATTAATTGTCCATGTTTCACTTCCATACATGGCTAAACTCCATACAAATACTTTCAGAAACGCCTTCCTAACACTTAAATCTATACTCGATGTTAACAAATTTCTCTTCTTCAGAAACGATTTCCTTGCCATTGCCAGTCTACATTTTATATCCTCTCTACTTCGACCATCATCAGTTATTTTACTCCCTAAATAGCAAAACTCCTTTACTACTTTAAGTGTATCATTTCCTAATCTAATTCCCTCAGCATCACTCGACTTAATTTGACTACATTCCATTATCCTCGTTTTGCTTTTGTTGGTGTTCATCTTATATCCTCCTTTCAAGACACTGTCCATTCCGTTCAACAGCTCTTCCAAGACCTTTGCTGTCTCTGACAGAACTACAATGTCATCGGCGAACCTCAATGTTTTTATTTCTTCTCCATGGACTTTAACACCTACTCTGAATTTTTCTTTTGTTTCCTTTACTGCTTGCTCAATATACAGATTGAAGAACATCGGGGACAGGCTACAACCCTGTCTCACTCCCTTCCCAACCACTGCTTCCCTTTCATGCCCCTCGACTCTTATAACTGCCATCTGGTTTCTGTACAAATTGTAAATAGCCTTTCGCACCCTGTATTTTACCCCTGCCACCTTTAGAATTTGAAAGAGAATATTCCAGTCAACATTGTCAAAAGCTTTCTCTAAGTCTACAAATGCTAGAAACGTAGGTTTGCCTTTTCTTAATCTTTCGTCTAAGATAAGTCGTAAGGTTAGTATTGCCTCATGTGTTCCAACATTTCTACGGAATCCAAACTGATCTTCCCCAAGGTCGGCTTCTACCAGTTTTTCCATTCGTTTCTAAAGAATTCACGTTAGTATTTTGCAGTCGTGACTTATTAAACTGAAAGTTTGGTAATTTTCACATCTGTCAACATCTGCTTTCTTTGGGATTGGAATTATTATGTTCTTCTTGAAGTCCGACGGTATTTCGCCTGTCTCATACATTTTGCTCACCAGATGGTAGAGTTTTGTCAGGACTAGCTCTCCCAAGGCTGTAAGTAGTTCTAATGGAATGTTGTCTACTCCCGGGGCCTTGTTTCGACTTAGGTCTTTCAGTGCTCTGTCAAACTCTTCACGCAATATCATATCTCGCATTTCATCTTCATCTACATCCTCTTCCATTTCCATAATATTGCCATCAAGTACATCATCGTTGTATAGACCCTCTATATACTCCTTCCACCTTTCTGCTTTCCCTTCTTTGCTTCGAAACTGGGTTTCCATCTAAGCTCTTTATATTCATACAAGTGGTTCCCTTTTCTCCAAAGGTCTCTTTAATTTTCCTGTAGGCAGTATCTATCTTACCCCTAGTGAGATAAGCCTCTACATCCTTACATTTGTCCTCTAGCCATCCCTGCTTAACCATTTTGCACTTCCTGTTGATCTCATTTTTGAGACGTTTGTATTCCTTTTTGCCTGCTTCATTTACTGCACATTTATATTTTCTTCTTTCATCAATTAAATTCAATATTTCTTCTGTTACCCAAGGATTTCTATTAGCCCTCGTCTTTTTACCTACTTGATCCTCTGCTGCCTTCACTAGTTCATCCCTCAGAGCTACCCATTCTTCTTCTACTGTATTTCTTTCCCCCATTCCTGTCAATTGTTCCCTTATGCTCTCCCTGAAACTCTGTACAACCTCTGGTTCTTTCAGTTTATCCAGGTCCCATCTCCTTCAATTCCCACGTTTTTGCAGTTTCTTCAGTTTCAATCTGCAGTTCATAACCAATAGATTGTGGTCAGAATCCACATCTGCCCCTGGAAATGTCTTACAATTTAAAACCTGGTTCCTAAATCTCTGTCTTACCATTATATAATCTATCTGATACCTTTTAGTATCTCCAGGATTCTTCCAGGTATACAACCTTCTTTTATGATTCTTGAATGAAGTATTAGCTATGATTAAGTTATGCTCTGTGCAAAATTCTACCAGACGGCTTCCTCTTTCATTTCTTAGCCCCAATCCATATTCACCTACTATTTTTCCTTCTCTCCCTTTCCCTACTGACGAATTCCAGTCACCCATGACTATTAAATTTTCATCTCCCTTCACTACCTGAATAATTTCTTTTATCTCGTCATACATTTCATCTATTTCTTCATCATCTGCAGAGCTAGTTGGCATATAAACTTGTACTACTGTAGTAGGCATGGGCTTTGTGTCTATCGTGGCCACAATAATGCATTCACTATGCTGTTTGTAGTAGCTAACCCGCACTCCTATTTTTTTTATTCATTATTAAACCTACTCCTGCATTATCCCTATTTGATTTTGTATTTATAACCCTGTAATCACCTGACCAAAAGTCTTGTTCCTCCTGCCACCGAACTTCACTAATTCCCACTATATCTAACTTTAACCTATCCATTTCCCTTTTTAAATTTTCTAACCTACCTGCCCGATTAAGGGATCTGACATTCCACGCTCCGATCCGTAGAACGCCAGTTTGCTTTCTCCTGATAACGACGTCCTCTTGAGTAGTCCCCGCCCGGAGATCCGAATGGGGGACTATTTTACCTCCGGAATATTTTACCCAAGAGGACACCATCATCATTTAATCATACAGTAAAGCTGCATGTCCTTGGGAAAAATTACGGCTGTAGTTTCCCCTTGCTTTCAGCCGTTCGCAGTACCAGCACAGCAAGGCCGGTTTGGTTAATGTTACAAGGCCAGATCAGTCAATCATCCAGACTGTTGCCCCTGCAACTACTGAAAAGGCTGCTGCCCCTCTTCAGGAACCACATGTTTGTCTGGCCTCTCAACAGATACCCCTCCGTTGTGGTTGCACCTACGGTACGGCCATCTGTATCGCTGAGGCACGCAAGCCTCCCCACCAACGGCAAGGTCCATGGTTCATGGGGGGGTTCAGGAAGCTAGTTGTGTGAAATTCCTAGGAATCCAACTGTATAAAAATCTATCATGAGGCTTACAGGAATACAACTGGACAAAAATCTATCGTGGGGCTCACATAGACAGAACCTTGCAAATAAATTAAATAGTTCAGCATTTGCAATGAGGATATTGTACAATGCTACCAGTATGGGCATAAGAAAAGTAGTATACCACAGCTACCGTGAGTCAGTAATATGGTATGGAATTGTATTTTGGGGTAACTGAAACCATGTGTGCCAATTATTGAAACCTCAGAAAAGCATCATTAGAAATATGCACAATTTAGGGCATAGAAAATAGTGTTGCCCACTCCTAAACAATCTGGGTATATTAATTGTTTCCTCACTATACGTATGTGAGTTGATTATCTTTGTACACAGTAACTGTGATTTATTTGTAGCAAATCATTTTCAACATGATCATAACACCAGAAATCAGAATAATTTTATGCTGCCCACCCACCATTTAAAACTTTATGCTCAAACTCCACATTATATAGGTATGAAAATTTGTAACAAAGTGGAAGGGAGAGAACTGCTCAGCATAAATTTTGATACACTGAAAAAAATCTTATATGAGAAACTAGTGCAGAAATGTTGCTATTCAGTAGAAGAATTCACGAATGACAACATGAAAATTTGAGCAGGAGAGAGCAAATACTTAGGACTGTTAATTTATTAAAGTTTGTTATTTTTAAAGAAAAATTATTAATTGCTTAATTAATTATCCAGTGCAGCATATTACGAGGGTCACTCCAAAAGAAATGCACACTATTTGTTTTAAAATCCATCTTTTATTCTACATGTATGAAAGTTTCTTCAGTGTCGTCACATATGCATCAGAATTTATGGTGGCTCCACTTGGCATGATATCGACAAGCAAGAGTCCTTCGGATTCGAAAAACACCGTAGCCGTAACTTTTCCAGCAGAAGATGTGGTTTTGAATTTTTTTCCTTGGGTGAATTTGCATGATGCCACTCCACTGACTGCCTCTTCGTCTCTGGTGAAAATGATGGAGCCATGTTTCATCACCTGTCACAATTCTTCCAAGAAATTCATCTCCACCATTCTCACACTGTTCCAAAAGTTCGCTGCATACCGTTTTTCTTTTTTCTTCGTGAACCACTGTCAACATCCTGGGAATCCACCTGGTACAAACCTTTTTTAACGCCAACAATTTCAGTATTATGCAAACACTTCCTTCCCCTATCCCAACGTAGCGTGACAATTCATTCAGTGTGATGCGTCTGTCAGCAGTCACCAATTCATTATCTCTCTGCACATTGTCTGGAGTATGTGCAGTACGAGGCCTGCCACTGTGTGGACAATCCTCAATATTGCCGTGCCCGCTTTCATCACGTAACCTGCTTGCCCACTGACTAACTGCACTGTGATCGACAGCAGCACCTCCATGCACCTTTTCCAACCTCTTGTGGATGTTTCCCACTGTCTCGTTTTCACAGCACAGGAACTCTATGACAGCACGTTGCTTCTGATGAACGTCAAGTGTAGTAGCCATCTTGAAGACATGCTGTGACGGCGCCACTCACGGGAACAGGTTGAACTAAGTTTGAAAACAAGTGGGAAGGATGTATCTACACACTGTAAAACTTTCACACATGCAGAATGAAAACTGTACTTTTACAAAAATAGTGTGCATTTCTTTTGGAGTGACCCTCGTATATTATTCATATTATAAGGAAAATTGTAAACCAGTTTTTGTGTTTTGATGAGTGTCCAGTACATTAAGTCAATGGCTTGAAATTGTATGTTATGAGACAAGAAACTTCTATTCTATTCTATGCTCTTGCCACGTATATCACTTGCACTAAAAATCACATGGCAGATGTCACAGTACGAATAGTTTGCTTTGTTAAATACTGGAATGTGAAAGTTCATGTTATTAAGTGCTTCATGTTATTAAGTCAGCAAATTTATGACTTAACACGTTGATCGATATCAGTGATAACCATACCCAATTGTGACTCCTCTGACCTGATGACAAAATTTCTTGCTGACCTGGAATACATTAACTAAATAAAATCTGTTTGACTACTGCAGCCTTGAGGAAAGAACAATGAGAAAATAAGGTAGGGAGCTAACAATGGGATATGTGACAGAGGACTTTAAACACCACGCTGTCTTTAGATTGAGCTGATCCATTCCAGCATCAAAAGAAAAAACACGGTGAGTCTGCAAACAAATGCTTACAGTGTCTCAAAAATTCACCAAGATTAGTGGTGGTTAGAATTTTGCAAATTATATATGCACTAAACCTATATAATGATTGTTGGCACTTTTCACTGTGCAACAGTATAGCTCAAACTATAAAAACTGGCTAGTAGAGCTAATATCATTGATGAAGTTAAATGTGTAGAAAGTGTGTTATTAGATGATTCAGTGAAAGAGGATGTCATAGAAACTAAAAATACTGAAGGTAGTGGAGATGCAGATTTTGATTCAAATGTTCCAATGTTAACTACACTTTATGAATGTTCAAGAATCTGAAAAGAATGACTCGCATTGTGGTTTATTGTTAAAGCTTGTCCAGTGAATTAATTCCAATATTCATGGAATAAATTTGAGTATTCAAAATATAGATGCTAGAATGAATTCTAATAGTCAAGACATGGATGCTAGGATCAGCAAAGAAATAACACATATTCAGTGCAGCATAACTGAGTTATTAATGTGCAGATATGGTGAACTAAAATTTGAATTAGAATCGCATTGCAAAAATGTTAAAACTGAAATCACGAGTGTAAAAAGGGAATTAGCTGAACACAGCAGTCAGCTAATGAAACAGCTAATCTCACCACTCAACAAAACGCCAAAATTGCTAAAGTGAAACATGACTTTGTAACAAAATATAACAAAAATTTTAAATTGTTTATGGGTGTTCAGGCACAATATGTAGCATTCAAAACTAAATTTAACAGCATTAATGATACTACCAGATGTCGCGACAACAGTGTGGATGGGTTTGACCATGAAACATTAAAACAGGAAATTAACAGGTTTTTGAAGAAAAGAAATCATGATTTTATAGTACCAGCATTATACCAGGGAGTTAACAGTAACTCCAATTGCAGAAACTTCAAGCAGTCCACCAAGAAAATGGAACACATCCAGTCGATTTCATGGAATTATTTTGTAATGCTTTCTCAAATACATATTCTGAGGGAGGAACAGTAAAAATATGTTTAAATTATTTGGGAGATGGTGTATATACAGCAGACCCTTGTTTAACTGAATTTCAAGGGACCAAAAAATAACAAATCTGGTTTAATGAAGTATGAATTAATGACTTTTTTGTAAAAATATACCACTGTTGAGTTCACTTTTTATTTTGGTGTGGGTATCAATGAATGAGGGTGATCTATATTCAAGACATTTAAGAACAAATGAAAATAACTACACCGTATATGTACAACAGTATTTCTGGCATTTGTTTAATTGATGAATTGCATGTACATATTGTCTAATCCTTGTCATCATTTTTTCCAAACAATACAATTACACACCCATTGTGAAATAATATTGTAGAAATTGAATCAAATAATACTGTACAAATTGAACAGTGCATTGTGTAATATGATAATCAGAAGAAACACGTCAATGTATTATTCTATAAGACACCAAGTGTTAATCAGAACACACATTGTCATCCGTTACACATTTTAGTTCTATACAATACTTTGAAAAAAAATTAATTGTTGTTTGTCACACTGTTGGTCATAATATTTTGGCATTCTCTGAAGGTACCAAGTCCAGAGCAGCCTCAAATGCCTCAGAGACATCAGAAGTGGCAGCAAATCTCTCAAGAACAGCAACTGCTGCTGCAACTTCAGTGCTAGGTAATGGTGTAATATCTTCATGTGCCTCCTCAGAAGATGAGAGTACAGCATCATCACACTCTTCTGTAGCATCCCATTCTTCCATATTCATGACACAAGAAGGCACCAATCGAGTGTAAGCCTGTAGAAGAGCAGCATCACGATTCAAATTTGTATCTGCATTATGAGTAAGTTCAGATGCTGGATTATTGATTTCTTTTTCAGTTTCAGTGGCATTATCTCTTGCTGTTCAAGCCTTCTTAAAATGAGTAATTATGGTGTCTGTTGTAACTTCATCCCAAGCAGCAGGTATTTTGTGAATAATTTGCAGTTCATTCCAATGTGGAACTGTTTCATGTGGTTTAACTTCACTAATGGCAGACTTAACAAGACGGTGTCTGTAATTACACTTCATTGAGGTGATTATTTCTTGATCCAATGGCTGCAGATGGCTCATAGTGTTAGCTGGTAAGAAGACAACTTCTATGATTGGAAGTTCCAGGTCATCGAACTGATGTGCCAAGCAGTGGTCCAAATTTGACAAAATATTTCTCTTTCTTGGCAGCCAGTTGTTGTTGAATTCCCTTTTCCTGGGCATTCCATGAGCCTTTTCTTGAAGCATGGGGCCGGACAATGGAATTTGCCGTGAACACATGTGTTGGAACCACTGAAACAGCAAATCCTATACTAATTCATGTTTGACTGGCCTTATATGATTGCTGCTGCCACTAAATGAACAGCTTGTGAAACTTGTCTCTGTTTTCTTTCTTGAACTTATTGATGAGAGAGTAGACTTTGGATTCTGAAAAAGTTCTGCAACCTGTGTTTTAGTCTTCTCTCCACTGTCAACCATATGTAGAATTTGCTTCTTCTGTCATAGAGCCAAATCAGTAAGAGCTTATTTCTGTTTCGGGGGTACATTGTCAGTGATGAGGAGTGAAAGGAAATAAAAATATTCCCTGTTCACAAACAAAGAGAGACAGAGAGCTCTCTGGATTGTCATGTGTTGTGCACTGTGTGAGGTCTGCTGACCAACCCCTCTCTTCCCCCGCTGTTGTGTCTTTATGTTGTGGCAGTGACACGTGGGCAGCAAGCAAGGAATCGGCCACTGTTGCGAAATTACAATACAGTAGAGTACGAAGAACAATATGTGAAATACATAACAGATAATACTGTAGTGCACAGCACTCCATACGTGCATACTTATTTGACTCAGATGAAGAATGAGATATGGAATATGTAATGTGGGAACCAAATTTTAGTTTGTAGTATGAATTATCCAAAATTCGGTTTAAGCAGCAGTTTTTTTGTTGTAATTCTTCAGAGACTGAAGAGCTGGTAGGAGCTAGCTGAATTTTTGGTTTATCCAATATAAAAATAATGAGAGTCTACTGGGTATGGGGAAATAATGCCTCCGAAACATGTAACACTTTATAGGAAACTGAGAAGGCATTTTTGTGTAAATACTGGTCTCAAAGCATCCACCAGAAAACTAGACTTGAATTAATATCACCACTGATACATAATCAAAATAAAGGCATAATGAGTAGCTATTCTCAATATAACTGGGACAAAAATACACATCTAGATGATCCAGTAAAGATCAAGATTTAATTAAATTGTTAATTAAAAAATATATATATATATATATATATATATATGACGACTACAGTTTCAGATATTGAAATGTGCTCCTGAAATTCAACTTAATGATTTTGTATATATATATATATATATATATATATATATATGACTACCTAAAGCGACCTATGAAAATTTGTGCCAGACCGGGACTAGAACTCAAATCACAATAAGTAGGAA
This sequence comes from Schistocerca piceifrons, assembly GCF_021461385.2. Lineage (NCBI taxonomy): Eukaryota > Metazoa > Arthropoda > Insecta > Orthoptera > Acrididae > Schistocerca > Schistocerca piceifrons. Next base: position 153,372,954 of record NC_060149.1, on the reverse strand, counting down.
ATCCAGGGTCGAGTCCCAGTCCGGCATGAATTTTCATATGCGACTTTAGGTAGTACATGTAAAACTATTACAGTACAAAGTATTGTTGACACTCAATTCCATGGATATCATTAATGACGAGCGCCAAATGCAGGAAAGAAACCAAAATAGTCAATGCCATCAAAATTTGGGCACACAGCAGCAACAACAACACTACAATAATAATAATAATAATAATAATAATTATAATAATAATAATAGTCAGCAGAGTAATTAGAACTCATGGGGAGATGTAAATCAAAGGCAGGTAGCTAATCAGTATGTGAATGAACAACAGCGACAATATGAAGAACATTATCGGCTATAGTGTTACAAACAAAGACGTGGCAGACAACATGAAAGCTGAAATCACAATAAATGAATGCAAGTGCATCAATTACCCAGAAAACTTAGTTTCAAATAAGACCCAACTCGAAACAACACTGCCACAGTATGTGTCAGAACATTTAATTTCAAATAAGACCCAGTTCTAAACAACATTGCCTTGGAATGTGTCAGAACTTGTATCAATGCTATCTCATACAACAATGACGACGACATGAAGGAAGATTTATTGGGGGGAACATGAAGTAATTGCAGATGATGTCTTAATGTCTATTATGCCAGTTCCAATCTGTGTATTAAACTTAGAATGTATTTGAGAGAGAGTGATGATCAACTGATAGAAGTTTCACAGAAGTCGTGCAACATGACGAGCATTCCAGTAAATAATGTGTGAATTATTAGTGTGGTTGGAAATAAAGAAAACCCATATGTGAGCAGAGAAGACACTTTGCAGAGGATCTGAACACAGCATATTGATAATTCTTGATTGATTGGCACTGACGTATAGAATATAAATGCAGGTTAGATTTTGGAAGTAGTTGGTTGATTATTCAAGGCAGAAGAGATGAGATCATAGTGTACTTTAAAGGAGCGTCGTAAGGATGGTGATGACACACTGAGTGTAAATTTAAAACATATTGATGTGTGAGAAAATTAAGTTGATGCTCAATTCAATGGGATAATTATGCTGATTAGCAGGCCAGTGCAGTTGAAGAAACTGAGAATATAACTATGATTCTATGTAAAATCCAGGGGAAAATTCAAGAATTATCTGATTTAGCAGGAGGAAAAGCACAAGGATCACTGAAGTACTGAAATATATTAGGTTGGTGCACAAGTTCGTAGCATTTTTCTGTAAGCTTAATAAATAAAATAGATACACATAACAGAAACTTTATGCTCCACCAGATGCATAAAGTTTTTTAAAAATAGGAACCCCCATATTTTAATTACATATTCGTGTAATGCGTAAAGAAATATGAATGTTTCAGTTGGACCACTTTTTCGCTTTGTGATAGATGGCGCTGTAATAGTCACAAACGTGGTATCACGTAACATTCTGCCAGTGCGGACGGTATTTGCTTCGTGATACATTACCCGTATTAAGATGGACAGTTTACCAATTGCGGAAAAGGTCGATATCATGTTGATGTATGGCTATTGTGATCAAAATGCCCAACGAGCGTGTGCTATGTATGTTGCTCGGTATCCTGGACGACATCATCCAAGTGTCTGGACCGTTAGCCCGATAGTTATGTTATTTAAGGAAACAGTAAGTGTTCAGCCACATGTGAAACATCAACCACGACCTGCAACAAATGATGATGCCCAAGTAGGTGTTTTAGCTGCTGTTGAGGCAATTCCGCACCTCAGTAGCAGACAAATTGCGCAAGAATCGGGAATCTCAAAAACGTCGGTGTTGAGAATGCTACATCAACATCAATTGCACCTGTACCATATTTCTATGCACCAGGAATTGCAAAGCAATGACTTTGAATGTCGTGTACAGTTCTGCCACTGGGCACAAGAGAAATTACGGGGCAATGACAGATTTTTTGCACACGTTCTATTTAGTGACGAAGCATCATTCACCAACAGCAATAACGTAAACCGGCATAATATGCACTATTGGGCAACGGAAAATCCACGATGGCTGCGACAAGTGGAACATCAGCAACCTTGGCGGGTTAATGTATGGGGCGACATTATGGGAGGAAGGATATTTGGCCACCAATTTATTGATGGCAATCTCAATGGTGCAATGTATGCTGATTTCCTACGTAATGTTCTACCGATGTTACTACAAGATGTTTCACTGCATGACAGAATCGAGATGTACTTCCAACATGATGAATGTCCAGCACATAGCTTGTGTGCTGTTGAAGCTGTATTGAATAGCATATTTCATGACAGGTGGATTGGTCATCGAACCACCATACCATGGCCCGCATGTTCACCAGATCTGACGTCCCTGGATTTCTTTCTGTGGGGAAAGCTGAAGGATATTTACTATCGTGATCCACCGACAACGCCTGACAACATGCATCAGCCCATTGTCAATGCGCACATATTGCCAAATGCATTGAGGTTGACGGACATCATTTTGAGCATTTATTATGTTAATGTGGTATTTACAGGTAATCACGCTGTAACAGCATGCATTCTCAGAAATGATACGTTCACAAAGGTACATGTATCACATTTGAACAACCGAAATAAAAATGTTCAAATGTACCTACGTTCTGTATTTTAATTTAAAAAACCTACCTGTTACCAACTGTTCGTCTAAAATTGTGAGCCATATGTTTGTGACTATTACAGCGCCATCTATCACAAAGCGAAAAAAGTGGTCCAACTAAAACATTCATATTTCTTTACGTACTACACGAATATGTAATAAAAAATGGGGGTTCCTATTTTTAAAAAAATGCAGTTGATAACCGTTTGACCTATGGCAGCGCCATCTAGCGGGCCAACCATAGCGCCATCTGGTTTCCCCCCTTCAAGCTAGACAAGTTTCGTTCTTTGTAGTTTTTTCATTTGACACTTATTTCATGAGATATTTGGCCCGGTCACGATCAATGGCCCACCCTGTGTGTGTGTGTGTGTGTGTGTGTGTGTGTGTGTGTGTGTGTGTGTGTGTACAATCAATTTGCTTGATAGGTTAGGCCATCTATAATCTTTGATCATTCAACTACATGTTTTGCCATTATTTTCAGTTTGCAAATGACATTTTATTAAATCAAACTGTTTTTGTTGAGACTATATTTATTAACAGTCATTAGTACCACATTTGCATGAACTTCATCCTGTCTGTTGATTTGTTAATCAATTTTATATCGCTAATCCCAGCTATGTAGCGGGATCGAACTTATTTCATTTATGTGCTTACTTTCCTCTTCCCCCAAAATCTCTTCATCTTCTCACTGTCATTTTTCTTACAGTCTTCTCTCCATGTTCTCTTAGATGTAACATGGTTTAGCTTTAAACTGAAGCTCATCAGTAACAAATTTTAATGCTGCTCTGTCCTGTAGAATTTTGTTTGTAATGGCTATTTCCTGAAGTTCTTTTTCAATCTCATATATCCGGTTGTTTTTAACTTTCTATGAGATGACAAGATGGAGAATCCTTCTGGTCAGCCTGTAATTGTTCAGTCTAAGAATGTGGCCATAAATTTTTAAATGTCAGTTCCAGGAAGTGTCAAAGATTTTCTCCAAATTTTTAAATAACTCATTGGACTTCTGTCTCGTTCAGATTCATCCAACACAAACTGGGCCACTCTTAGTACACTCCTTTAATATTTTTCTATGTCTTCAGTTAATGATCTATCTCTAATCATTACAGTCTCTGATACATATACTGATTTAGGTTTGAGTACTGGGATGTAATTCTATAACCTTTTTGTCATTTAATAAGTCTTTTTTTTGCTTCATGATTTAATCCAGAGAACTGGACGGTTTCTTGTAGGTATTTAAATTTGTATATTTGAGACATTTTGCCAAACTGTGTGAACATGGGTTGTTCATCTAGGTATTCAGGAGAATCTTCCATGTATTGGGTTTTTCATACAAAATTTTCAGTCCACTTTTAGCTGCTATTCTTTGAAAAGATTGCTAGATCATCTGCATAAGCTGAATATTAGAAATGAATTTTAGTTTAATGTAGTCTGGCAGCAGTTATTCCTTTTACTTCTCTTTTCCATGACCTAATTATATTTTCTAGTACAAGACTGGACAGTAAGGAGAATAGCCATTCTCCCTGTTGGATCCTTATTTTTATATTAAAAGGTTCTGACATATCACCATGAAATTTAGCTTTGGAGCTGGTATCAGATAATGTTTGTTTAATCTACTATCTTTTCTTTCCATCTACTTTAAATTCTTTATACATCTGTCAACTGAATCATATGCTTTTAGGGAGTCTACAAGGGTGATCACTGTTCATCTGCCCTTTTGGTTTTTTATGATCATCTTGAGATTGAGAATTTGTTTTACACACTATTTATTTATGTTAATAATATTACTTCGTTCCTATAGATTAATAAGATTGCTTTGTGGGTTGCAACATCTCTAAATTCATTGCTAGTTGCTTTACTCTACACTAACTTGATCCTCATTAGTACTCAAATTTTTTTTGGATTATTCATTATATATATCACTGCATATTATGTGTACATTGATTATACTATGGCAATTTCGTTTTCTACCCTGTTCTTTTATTTTTAAGGATCTTTGTCTCTAGTTAAATTGCTCTTTATTTCTGGGGATATGTAAGGTTTGTCACATTGTGACATACCAATAAGCAGTGCAGCAGCAGTTGCAAGTAGTATTGTTAATGTCACATGCAGCTGTGGCTAGCGAGCTCAGTGTCATGTAAGAGGTATACGTGCTTGTATGCTCGTCATGTGTATCAGTTGCATTGAAAATCATATAGCAAAGATCACAATATAAATAGTGTATTTTGTTAAATATTGGAATGTGAAAGTTTGTGTTATTAAGTGCTCCATGTTAATAACTCAGTCAATTTATGAATTAACACATTGACCACTATAAGCCATAATCATACTTGACTGTGATTGGTACCCACCCTCTAACCTAACAACGAGGTTCCTTTCCGACCTGGAATATATTAACTAAAAAATGTATTTATCTACCGCAATTATGAGGATAAAACTATGAAATATGAGATGGGCAGCTTGCAAGGAGGTACAGTTCAAAGGTGCAGAAGCCTGGGGAGATTTTTAATGTGTTTCCACTTCTGTTTCCTTATGACGTGGAAGTATATGTCAAAAGTTTAGGTAATCTGTACTGTTTGAATGGCTTGAAGCCTTAGAAGGTTTTATTAAATCACACAGGCACTTGTAAAGGAATTTGTACAGCACTTTGCTTTGTTGCTACAATCTTACACAGGTACCTTATTTCATATTATAATAAGAGGGCTCTCAGTTCATAAGCTAGTAGCCATACTAAATCTTCATGGACACACGCGGACTTCAGCTTCCATTCTCTCAAATATGAATCCAGTTTCTTAGCACTGTGCCCTGTCACTAAGTCATGCAAGTACTTAGGCGTAACAATGCGTAGAGATATGAAATGGAATGACCACATAGGTTCAGTTGTATGATAAAGCAAATTACAGGCCTTGAATTAATCGTAGGATGCTAAGAAACTGCAATTTTTCTGCAAAAGAGACTGCCTATAAAACACTTCTATAGCCCATATTTGAATGCTGCTCAAATATATGGGACCCATACCAGGTCAAATTTAATTGAAACATTCAGTACACATGGTGGTGGTGTGAATGGGCACATGCTTTCCCACCAGTGACAGTTAAAAATTTTCAGTGCCATAAACTCTAAGGATGATGCTGTATACGTCACAAAGATCTGCTTATAGAACTAAAAAAACTGACTTTCAGGACAGAAAACATTAATAATCTTCACACTGAGGGTTTTTTTTCACATAGTGGTGTAATGCACTGGGTGTGCAGCTGTGATATTCACTGTATAAAGGAAAGAAAATCCACCATACAGCTACTAAATGAACTGCCCCAAAAGGTTTGTACCCAATGAATGTCTGTAAACATGTGAGGCCTCTGAGTCAAGGGAAGAAGGAAATGAAAGAATAAGCCTAATGAAACTAAAATACAACTTTACTGTGAAGTAAAAGTTAACACTAACCAAACTGAAAGAAGTCTGCTTGAAACAGCACATTTGTGGAATGGAAATCAGTACTGTGTTGTTCCACCCCATGCACTGCAATACACCTGTAACCTCCTTGGCATGCAGCCCACAAAGTGAGTGGGACATTTCTGCTCAAGCACGTCACAACTGTTCCGATGGTGGTCCTCCTGAGGACGTCTAGTGTATGAGGAGGGTTCCTGTGACAATGCACTACAAGTTTCAACTAGTTCCAAGCATGCTAAAATTGGATTCACATCAGGCAGGCCATTCCATTCAGCTGAACCCTTCCTTCTGGAGGAAGGTGTTTATGAGGTGGGCACAGTGTGCTTGTGTATTATTGTCTTGAAAGATGACCACTATGAGGCAGACCTTCTTTGTTTTGTGTGTCACTGCAGCAGTTGAACATTTAGATCACTGTAGTATACACTAATTTGGCAGGCAACTTCCTGCACTAGTAACCCTTCTTGCCAGGTGAGATGAGATTAGAGTTTAATATCCCGTTGACAGCAAGGTCTTTACAGATGGAGCTGAAGCTCAGATTACGGAAGGATGAGGAAGGAAATCGGCTGTGCCCTTTTCAAAGGAACCTTATCGGCATTTGCCTTAAGTTATTTAGGGAAGTCACAGAAATCCTATATCTGGATGGTGGACAGGGATTTGAATTGTCACCCTCCAGAATGCGAGTCTAGTGTGCTAAGCACTGTGCAACCTCGTTCAGCCTTTTCTTGCCACGAAGTCACAATTTTCAGATGGCGGAAGCTTGAAATGACCCTTCAGTGTATTATGACAGACTGAAAAGTAACAGTTTGCTCTGTCGACAACTGAAAATACAGCAGGCTCTACTGAACTGCACTGAGAATGCAGATTTACTTTTATCTTCATATAGAAAGGTGGCCATACATAGTGATTTCATCTGGCCAAAAGAGTAAGCCTAATGGGAGAGATTTACAGCCAAATAAACACTAACTATGCAAGTCATGAGGATGATGCTACATATGTTATGAGCAGTTTATGTTTACATTTCAGATCATTTTTTAATCATTACAGCTCAGTTCTGAATACACATAATTTATTTGGTATGGTACAGGTAGTGTACATCAGGTCAAGAAATGTCCCATTAATCCATCACCAAAAATAGTACTGACGCATTGCCTGTTGTTTGTAGCCTTAAAGAAATTTCAGTGCTTCAGAATTGTCTCTGTCCCACTTATTCATAATGCTTCCTTTACTTTGTCTTCTGAGGTTCGCGCTATTTATTAACTCTGCAACTGCCTTTAGGGAAACTAGTTTCCATGTTCACATCTAGTTTACTGGTTTTAGTTTACATTGCCGGCTGGTAGAGAAATCCAGCATATTATTTCAATTGTTATAGTGCAGGAATCCGTTGTGTAAAATCAATGACATTTTCAAGAAATATTAAACAATAATCCTTTATTACATTTAAAACATATATTACTTAAAATTACCTTTCAGTGTGGAATACTTTAAAGCAATCTTTGAAACAATGTCCTATACAGCAATGCTTTTCATGAGTTTCCAGCAGTTATGTTATGAGAAGCACCCTAACACTGACGCTATTTTCACCAGGTCACACTCAATACTGTAGCCCTGATTCCTATCAATCCTGTTTCCCACTCCACCCACTATCATCACATGATCCTGCTTTAAGAAACCCTTGCACAAGGAACCTATATTCTCTACCACCTGGCTAAGACATTCACTTGGCTTGAAATGTTTGTGACCTGGTACCTCTCACCTAATTTTTTCCTGCAAAATCTGGCCCACACCTCTTCCATGGCTGCTACCTAGCAACAGAACTTCCCTCTGTCTGCAATTTTAAACTTTTTCTCTGCAATGGGCAATTTTTCCTGGCTCGCATCAGCTTGATAAGATTATAATGACAATTATATGGCAGTAGTTTAATAACTTAGTATCCATATATGTTTGTGATTCCATCTTTCACAAGACCAGTTTGTAGAGCTCTCAAATGGCTCTGAGCACTATGGGACTTAACATCTGTCCCAGTTTGTAGACTTGTGGGTATCAACAAGAAACAGCAATGCGACTACGATTTATGAAGGGTTTTTGGGGATTCCATTTGCTCAATAATAAAGTGATTTTTTGCAAGCATAATAGGGGTTTTGTTCGTTTTCCCTGAGTGAATGCTAGCATTTCCATCACATTACCAAATCAGGGGGTGGTATAGCCGTAACAAGGGTTAGATGGATTAAACATAAACTTAATCTTTGGGATAAAGCTCCTGTCTGCTGAACTTCTGTGAAAGAGAATAAGGCAGTTTCCTTTGCACACCAGAATTTTCAGACTACGAGCCTCATCACTCATTTTCTGCTACTCTGACCTTGCTTTCATCTTGTTTTATGTATGTTTTATCAAAATAACAAGTGCAGGATGTTTCACAGGCTTTGATCTTTTGTGCACATGTATGCAGCCACAATGTGACTTCTCCCCGTAAGTTAATTGTGCCCATTGATCATGTTAAGATTTATAACATTGTCAATTGGCTGGCATTAAAATACCACCTTTGATTCATGTCCAAATCTAAGTTTTCTGCAGTGAAGTGTTTGATTTTTGAATACAAATGAAATATTGTGCAACAGAATTACTTTTTAGCAAATTCATTTAACTTTTTCTTCTTCCTTACAATGGCATCACTTCCCTCGTGATTTGAAAGTAGTACATCTGCTGGGTTTAACAGACTGGTTCACTTCACTGGATATTCACAGTATAGTTTTCGTGGCAGTCCCACACTACATGTTTCAGCTGCTCTCGCCAAGCAATTGACAGTGGTGGGACAGGCACTAGGTAGAGGTGCATTGTCTGCTTCCAACTCACTTTTGAATAAATTACACACACAGAACACTTCAGTTCTAGCCTGTTTGTACAACAGGGTGTATACATGGAGAAGGACAAAAATTCCCGGATTTCCCGGTTGAAAATACACTTTCTCCCGGGTGAAAACACACTTTTTCCGTTTTAAGTGACAATATACTATTCCTCAGCACTGTAAAACTTTCAGTCCTTAGAATGTTTATGGTTTTCTACATAGACGTAGAATTTGCCGGCACTTCAGAAAACGAAACCCAGGGGGGAAAAACTCGTTTTGGAAAGATCTTTGATGTGCAGCAACATGTACGCTGCATATTTTCGTGTTATGGAGGTATAAATTCGAATTCCACCAAACAGTGCATGTTACTTCCCGAAGCAATGAAATCGAGATTGCGATGCACTTTTGTAAGTCAGTCACGGCTCATGTCACGTGATCTCGCCACCTGATGACAGCATAGGACATGTGATGTAGTCAACCAATAGCAAGATCACTCTTAAGTAGTGCGAACACTCGAAAAAGAAAAGTTAATGGTTTAAATTAACACACATAGTGTTGCTACAAGAAAAACAAAGCTTTCATAAATAATATTGGTCTCGAAGATTAATAAACTGCAAGAGAAGCTAAGCTTCCATATATAATGCTGATCTTTTTGCGTGTGTTACACTTTAAGATACATCACACAAATGTGCCAGTAAAATTTTTAATAACGACGTAAATGTCTGATCATCTGGGCTCGAAATTCTTCTGGATAGTTGTCCTCAAAGAGTTGATTTTTAATTGAGAGTCAAACGGTCTGTGATTTAAGAAATTCATCGTACATTCTCGCATATAGTTCATCTTGCATAAAAGGAAATTTACTTTGAAAGTAACAGTTTTCAAGCCACCATTCACAATATTTTCCCGTGACCTGTTAGAAACAGGTTCGTTTCAGCAGTTGCCAGAGCGAGCCAGATAACAGACGTCACTGCGCCTGCGCAGCTACGACGACGCAGGAAGCCCGCATCTTCGTACGTGTAAAACGTTAAAATATCTTGCATTATGTCATAAAAGAAACAAGACATCAAAGGATACTTCAAGAGCATCGGAATTTCGTGAACCATACTCTAATGCATAATTCGGCTTAAAGTGCACAATCGTTGCGTCCAGATTCGGATGTAAATTTTCTTGAGTAGCAGTACGGTATTATCTTATGTTTGGTTCTTTATTATGGCATAAGGCCATACGAGTTAGAAGATGGAAAACGTGCACTTGAAATGCAGGGAACAGTTGAAACTAGCCAACAGTGTGAAATTAAACACTTCGTTTCAAATAAATTGACTGCCTCTGCGCAAAAGATTAATAAAAGCCAAATCTCTTTAGCAAACCGACAAAAATAACTTCATTGTTCTGCAAGGCGATTAATGCTTGACTGTCAGAAAGGTGCAAATAAAACCTGAAACCAACAACATATTTTAGCCTTCTGTAATTATGCGAACGTATTTTAATTCATTTGGTAGCTCCCGGCCACAGAAATCCGTTTTGTTTTCATTTAATGTGAGAGCAATAAACGAAGAGGAAACAGCAAAATCACTAAACGTAAACACAGGTCACGTGGAGACTACCCACTGTGGGGCGGCGGAATGAGTTTGTAAAAATAATAATTTGCTGCATAAACGCTTGCATGTAGAAATCAGTTTCTAGCTGTTAGAATGTTGTTAATGCTGTCTTTTGCCGTTCTCAACACTGGCTCTCTATTTACTCCGTGACCCCCAGAAAGTGATTTAATAAAACTTGGAGCCAGTAAATAGATATCCTAGTGCCCACTTTACCTGAGAATGTTCTTATAGCTGCAGCTTATAGCTCTGAGGAATTAGGAGATTGTCCGGGATTTCTAATCAAAAACGGTTTTCCAAAATAGTTGAGTATATTCTGAAATTCACTGATAAAAACCACAAGTATCCCTACAACCTAACTAACAGAACAGTTCAGAGTCTAATACGCTGATGCAACTATAAATGTCCGAATCAAATGTTAAAAAGAATGCTCGCCAAAATTTGATGAAAATATTTCATCAAACGCCACGCTAAATATTTGGTAGAATGTCTGTCCCGCGACGGCACATGAAAATTACGACAATACGCAAACTGAAGCTAGATAATGAAAATCATCCCAGAATTAACACTTCACATGAAATGTTTTCATGGTTCCGCGTATCTCTAGTAACTTAATACGGCACCCGAGGCTGTTTGTAGCAGATACACTGATGCGATGCGACTACCGACACAGATGGCGTGTCATTCAGCGTCTGGAGAGAACTGGGGCCTTCCTTCCTCGCGCAGTGTTCTTATATATAAAGCCGCGGTGCGGACGGCTGAGGGAACGCCTGATTAAATCCGCTCTCCCGACTAGCCGCTGGGCTAGTAACGCACCACTTCAAGATACATAATAATTTATAGCTTCTTTGGCTGATGGCCGAAGAAGCTCTTAATTTAAACGTGCATTCAGCACGCAGGTAAGTATTGATAATAAAATTTTGACGTGGCTAAGTTAAATACTTTGAGCGAGAGAATTAATTAAATTACACTGCACGCAGCAGATGAGCTCTGAACTGTCCCTTTTGAGATCCGCTATCGCTATAATTTTATAGGTATTAAAAAGAAACTTTACACATTTTCATAATCATAGTGAACCTCCAACCTATTTAAATCTAAACATCCTAGCCTTATTTACTAGCCTACTTAATCTATCTTGCTTCCTTCAGTTTTGAGACGAAACCAGAAAATCATGAATTTCCACTAAAGTCTTAATTTGTGAAATCCAAAGTACTGTTTTTATTAAATCATTATGGAAGATGAATCTAAATATAAATTTTGAAGTCTCTAGCTCTTTTCTGTTGCGCCAATGATTTTTCCAGAAAAACGTCCAAATCTCGGAAATGGCTGAAGTTATCGAACTGATATTTAACACACATTAATTTAGTATTATTTCTGACATGCTAGAAAAGTTTTAGTTCATTTGCTTGATTTTTAAGGTATTGCGCAACATTTATGACGTCAGAGCTAGTTACAGCAGACTGGCTGGCACACAATGGAAACTGATGTGAATTTACTACAGCGTGAGTAGGCTGCTTCCCTACATCACCCTCTACTTAAATTTTTTGTTTATGAATGTTAATGAATGAAAAAAAAAATTTAATTACAAAAGGGAAGCAAGAGTACAGTTTAACTCCCTACGAAAAATCAAAATTGAAATATAAACCTGGAGAAACATTAAAGAAAACTGATTACCTACATTAATTATTTAAATTGTAGGCATGTTCACTGCCTTGTAAACAATGTCATTACTCAAAATTTTAAGCAAAGTCAACGAAATATTTTGGCATACATATTGCCTTAGACAAACAAACACATAAAAAAATGAAAAATTATGAAAATCTTAACTACATTAAATACATTTTTACATACACAAATTCAAAGAAAATAACATGACACATAAACAGATGATTATCTCTTAGCAGTCTTTTCTAAACCTGAAAGAAAAGTTCACAAATAATTTTTACACACGTGGTTGTAGCCGCTTTGGCTGGCGTCCTACACTTCCATTCACAAGGGTAGAGGAGGGGAAGTTGCTTTGGTGTGCGTCCTTCACGTTCTCTCTAAATTACATGGGGGAAAGGGGAGGGGTCACTGTGAGTTGTGTCCAAGTCACTCCACGCTTTCACGCAGCTACCAGGCTGCCATTATCTGGTTTGTCCTGTAGAACAAACAAAAAGAGTGCCTCAGACTCTGTTCACTTAATATCTATGGGTGGGTCACAATGAAATGGGGATATATACATTTTATCCTTCAACATTTTTCTGGAACAAAGTTAACAGAACCTTTTCAATTTTACTCTCGTGGTTACTTAACTGTCATAAAATCGTTAAACAAATGGCTCAAAACGCCTTTAGTCATGTACTAGAGAAAATTTATGCTCCTAAGGCATACAATCATAAATCATATTTAATCTGAATTTATTATTTCTGGGCCGGAACACTGAACCAATGCTCTGTACATTCGTGACACAATTGTATTTCATTTACTTAACTGTCTCATCTTTGATTACTTTATTCTTAGAGATAGTATGAGTATGATTAGTGGTTGTTTTCTCAGCTTCCATGTACATGTGAGTAACTTTTGGTAATAGCACAGTTTTGAGTGTTCAAAACACACTACGTTTAGTTGACTACTAAATCCACTTATTGGTCCTCTGCTGTTGTCAGTTCCACATCTGCAATTACGTACTTACTTACTTAGAAGTGTATTTATACTGAGCTAAAATAGTGTTTTACGTCTGTCAGTATGTTATTTATTTATTTTGCTAGTGTATGTACTTATTTAACACTCACTCTATTAATATTTAAAGCATAGGATAGCACATTTATTTCATATCTTTAGTGTATTGCAGCTGATCAGTTTGCTCACGTGGCAATCCATTTCCACTCAATCGGACGCTGAAACCTCAGGTAGTCTCTCTCGGACCTACCACTAAAGTGCATCAAGTAATTATGGACGAGCGTAATGCTAAATTCCTTAAACCTATAGGACACCATGAGCTGCTCTGTCTCATCTAACATAAGGGTACCTATGGTCGCATTCACTCCTCCAACTCATAACCTCAATACGTGTAGGTGTATCCTGTCACACACTACACTAAAATAATGGCCAGCTCCAACCTTATAAATACTTCAGGGACGTGTCCTTCACGTCTCAACCACAAACACTGCTCAATTCCATTACACTGCCTTTCCTTGCTATACCAGGTGAGTTTATCCTTACAACTTATCTGCATATTTTTCATAACACTAAGCAATCTCTTTTATTATTAATTAGTTAGCTCTACAGCATACACTAGGTTTCACTACCATTTCAGATCCTGCTTGTACATGAATTCATATATCTTTTTAAATTACTGTTGATGGACCATTTCCAATAAAACAACACTTTGTACTTACTATATTACCAGGTTTCTACACATACTTGTTACTCCAATATATTATATCTTAATTACTTCATACTTCTCTATTGTTTGTCACTATTAGGTTTGTCACATTAGGTATTTTTCTTCACTAATCGGTAGATAGAATGGTTACATAATTCGTGGCTTGATAGCCATGACAGAAAATTTTCATGTCTGGAAAGAAGAGGTCGAAATTTTTGTGGATAGGAAAGATGAAGAATGAGTGAGACCTGAAAGGGAAAGAAGATCTCACACAGCTGGGACTGCACAGCTGCCACACTGTGTAGAGGTTACAGAACAACCTCCTCCCTACAGCATTCATTAGCTTAATGCTGTATTGATAATTATACTGGAAAATTTAGTATTTGGAAAGAAAATGTCGAAATTTTTGAAGACAGGAAAGAGGAAGAATGAGTGAGACCTGAAAGGGAAAGAAGATCTCACACAGCTGGGACTGCACAGCTGCCACACTGTGTAGAGGTTAAAGAACAACCTCCTCCCTAGAGCATTCATTAGTTTAATGCTGTAAAGAAGGGTTAGAAATTTTAGGTGGATAGAAAAGATGAAGAGTGAGTGAGACCTGAAAAGGAAAGAAGATCTCACACAGCTGGGACTGCACAGCTGCCACACTGTGTAGAGGTTAAAGAACAACCTCCTCCCTACAGTATTCATTGGCTACCTATGAATCTGGCAGGTCGATCTGAAAATACTTTATGATGCCTTTTTAGAACCTGTCTCAGTTCTTCCTTCTGATTAGCTGAAATCTTATCGATTTCCTGCAATTTAGTTTCTATTTTGTCTAAAATAATTGCTTCTTCTTCTTCTTCTGTATTCAGCTTATTGTTATTAAGATTAACACCTTTGTCCCAATACCTCCTATTTTTCAGAACTCGTATAGGCAGCTCCCAAGTTTCATGATTAGTTACTACATGTTTATCACTAAAAGGTACTATAATTACTCCGGTTATTGGCCAGACCATTTTTAACTGGCTTCTTTCAAAATCAACAACACTCTGATATTTTGACAAGAAATCTATGCCAATTAAAACCTCAATACTGAGATTGTTTACAATTAAACATGGATGATCAATTAAATTACCATTAATGTTAAAGGGTAGTAAAGCTTCTTGCTTTACCGTTTTTGAAACCTTGCCCGTAGCACCAATTATTCTTAGTCCTGATACCCTCATTACTGTAAGCTTGTCTTTACCAGGTAATGCATCAAAGAAGGACTGAGATATTGCACTCACCTCACTTCCACTGTCTAAGAGACAACGTACATTGATACCCAACATATTCACTATTATTATAGGGTGGCTTATTCTAGGTTGTACAGGTGGTTCCTCGCATTCATCTAATAGTTCCTTTTGGATTTGTCTCCAACTAAAGTGATCGACATCTGTCTTCATTACATTTAGGTCACAGTGTGTAGGGGTTTCCTGAATTACATTTTCAGCTGCCTTTTCCAGTCGGTCTATTAATTTTAAATCGAAACACTGCACGACTTCATTACATTTAGTTTGCTGAACATGACCCAAATTACTGTAGTCTGAGCGATTCTGCGCCTCCAGACCGGGCATAACATTAGTTACAGCTAAACCACTTTCACCATTATCGTCGGTTTCCTTCTCAAGTGACAACTGGTCACAGCTACTGGGTTCATCGACCCCAAACAGCCTACCCTCTACATTCTCACTTATCTCCTGTCCTAACTCTATTAGTACATTATCAATATCCTGCACAGGCACTTTAGATAAGAGCACATCATCCTCATCGTAAATATAAGCATGAATTTCTTCTGCTTCTTCACCTGTCAATTCAGTATTTTGTAGCTCATCCCTACTGTTACACTGCTGCGCCTTCTCTTTCTCTTCCCACTTAGAAAGCGTCTCTAACACGGTATCTATCAAATACTGTGAGTGATCTAATATTTCTGTTGTATCCTTAGGTGCTACCGACTCTTCATCCACATGTTCAGTTTGAGTATTCTGATCTGTCTTACCAATTCCCGTAACTACTGGCTTAGGAAAAGTAACCGCCTGGTGAGCGCCAGTCTCCTCATAGACGGGAACTAGTTTTCCTGCCTCGGCCTACTATCGTTTCCTTTAGTTTCATTATAGTTGACTGGCATAGCATTACTTCCCGTACTGTTGTTTACATGCATATTTCTGTTTGGAACAAAATTATTATCCCTTGGACGCCATTGTTGGTTCTGATAATTATTTCCCCAATTCCTACCTCTCTTAGGATGGTGAACACCTACTGTTCTGATGTTTACATTGCCATTTTGCTCGTTCCTAAAATTACTATTATTATTATTGGCGTTACGGTTATTACGTGCTTGCTCCTCATTGGCAGCAACACGTTCTACACGTTCCAAATATTCAATGAAGCGATCCAGATTGTCTCTAGGGGCAGATATAATTCTAGTTTGCCAGTACCATGGCAGTTTGGCTTCCAGACCTAGTATAATCATTTCTGGTTTTAGCTTTTCCGCCAAATGTGACAAACGTGAAATCCATGACCTAGCAAACTCTTTAATAGATTCCTTGCCTGCATTGAAGCGTTTTCCACTCCAAAATTCTCTCAACACTTCATTTTGCTTATTGCTAGACCAATATTCATTAATAAAAGCTGTTTTAAATTCCGCTAATGTTTTACATTTCAACATAACATCAGCTGACCAACGCATGGCGTCACCTGCTAAATGGCTTCTAATAAATGAGATTTTCTCTCGCTCAGACCAAGTTGGTGGAATCACATCTTCAAAATCGTTCCAGAAATCTAGCGGGTGAATATTTTTATCTGGATCGAACCGCAAGAACTGCCGACACCCGATAAAAGCGGCGTTTGCAGCTACAACTTGTTGTATACTACCATTACCAGAAGTTACTGAAGCTACTTTACTCTCAATGTTAGCAATGTTAGTACTTATATTTTCTACTTTCATTTCAACATTATCTACTCTTTGCACAATATGAGTAGTGTCAGTTTTGATTGCTTTTACTTCTGCTTGACATATGTTTACTTTTATATTAACATCTTTAAATCTATCTGAGCACAGTTCAGATTCCGCTTCGATCTTTTCTGTTAACTTGTGCTCCAGCTTCGCATCTTCCATTTGGAAGTCTTTGCGAACCTCAGCAACTTCGGATTTAACTGTTTTATACATTTCAGAAAACTGTTGAGCAACCTTTTTCTTAATATCCTCATGATTGCAATCAATTTTGTAATTCAAACTGTCTAGATCCTCTTTCAACTTATTGCAACCAGCCTTGAAGGTATCGTCCATTACCTCCAATCGTTTATTAAAATTTGTTTGGCTGGCCAAAATTTCAGACTTTAATTCAGCGTTCATTCTAGCATTACTGGCTGACATTTCAGCATTACTGATTTTGACCTGTTCACTTATTTCAGCCTTTAATTCAGCATTCATTCTAGCATTACTGGCTGACATTTCAGCATTATTGGATTCTAATTTATTGTTCATTGCCTCAAACAGCATATTAAAATTTGTTTGGCTGGCCACAAACCTGTTATTTACTTCAATTATATCAGATTTTAAATCAGCTGTCATTCTAGCATTACTGGCAGCTATTGCTTGTAATATAACATTTAGATCAACAGCCCCAGCATCTTTGGGTTGCTCACTAGCTGGCTTTTTATCACACTCAGGTGACGAAAAACTAGCTCCAATACCAGAATCATCAAAACTAAATGAAACTTCTGATTGATCAGTCATATCTAACTGCTCCTTCTTAAACTCTACCATCTCTGTTGACTGTTTTATTTTTAATTCATCAGAGAAACTATCATCCAATAAATTTACCATTTCTACTTTCCGCTTTACTACAGGAGTCTCTATTATTGAATCATTGCCCCTTCCCACACTACTGTCAGGAGACAATACTTCATATTTCACCTTAACATTACTACTTTCAAACATATTTACACTTGAACCGATGTCTGTATTTACAGTTCCCTCAACAGACATAGGTTCTGATTTAAGTTTAACCTCAGTTTCTTTTGGCGGTTCCATCGCCGACAGTCTTTTAGTACAGGTTAGTAAAATTTTTAACAGCTTTTCACTTAACTTAGTTCCTTCTGCACGACGTATGGCGTTGCCGGCGCGGCGTACCAGGATTCCTGATGCGACGTGGCACGTTGAACTGCAGACGGCTCTCCGACGGCTGTTGTGTGTTTGCGTGGCCCGCAATTGCAGGCTCTGCGCCGGCTGCTCCAGGGGACGACTGCGGTGCGGCGAGACTTGCTTCTCGCGATGCCGGCAGCACCGCTAGACTCAGTGCCAGCTCCGTCAATCCAGATGCGTTGTTAATCCAATTGCGTCGTCCATATGCTCACGTAACACATTCACTCCAGAATGAGATTTTCACTCTGCAGCGGAGTGTGCGCTGATATGAAACTTCCTGGCAGATTAAAACTGTGTGCCCGACCGAGACTCGAACTCGGGACCTTTGCCTTTCGCGGGCAAGTACTCTACCAACTGAGCTACCGAAGCACGACTCACGCCCGGTACTCACAGCTTTACTTCTGCCAGTACCTCGTCTCCTACCTTCCAAACTTTACAGAAGCTCTCCTGCGAACCTTGCAGAACTAGCACTCCTGAAAGAAAGGATATTGCGGAGACATGGCCGCAGGAGAGCTTCTGTAAAGTTTGGAAGGTAGGAGACGAGGTACTGGCAGAAGTAAAGCTGTGAGTACCGGGCGTGAGTCGTGCTTCGGTAGCTCAGTTGGTAGAGTACTTGCCCGCGAAAGGCAAAGGTCCCGAGTTCGAGTCTCGGTCGGGCACACAGTTTTAATCTGCCAGGAAGTTTCAACACATTCACTGTTCTATACTCAGTTGCGTGTCGCATTTCACTCGCGAATCCGAAAAGTTAAAAATCACTTTCACTTAGTTGAGTTTCCCGGCCGATGCACCATATGTGGGGCGGCGGAATGAGTTTGTAAAAATAATAATTTGCTGCATAAACGCTTGCATGTAGAAATCAGTTTCTAGCTTTTAGAATGTTGTTAATGCTGTCTTTTGCCGTTCTCAACACTGGCTCTCTATTTACTCCGTGACCCCCAGAAAGTGATTTAATAAAACTTGGAGCCAGTAAATAGATATCCTAGTGCCCACTTTACCTGAGAATGTTCTTATAGCTGCAGCTTATAGCTCTGAGGAATTAGGAGATTGTCCGGGATTTCTAATCAAAAACGGTTTTCCAAAATAGTTGAGTATATTCTGAAATTCACTGATAAAAACCACAAGTATCCCTACAACCTAACTAACAGAACAGTTCAGAGTCTAATACGCTGATGCAACTATAAATGTCCGAATCAAATGTTAAAAAGAATGCTCGCCAAAATTTGATGAAAATATTTCATCAAACGCCACGCTAAATATTTGGTAGAATGTCTGTCCCGCGACGGCACATGAAAATTACGACAATACGCAAACTGAAGCTAGATAATGAAAATCATCCCAGAATTAACACTTCACATGAAATGTTTTCATGGTTCCGCGTATCTCTAGTAACTTAATACGGCACCCGAGGCTGTTTGTAGCAGATACACTGATGCGACGCGACTACCGACACAGATGGCGTGTCATTCAGCGTCTGGAGAGAACTGGGGCCTTCCTTCCTCGCGCAGTGTTCTTATATATAAAGCCGCGGTGCGGACGGCTGAGGGAACACCTGATTAAATCCGCTCTCCCGACTAGCCGCTGGGCTAGTAACGCACCACTTCAAGATACATAATAATTTATAGCTTCTTTGGCTGATGGCCGAAGAAGCTCTTAATTTAAACGTGCATTCAGCACGCAGGTAAGTATTGATAATAAAATTTTGACGTGGCTAAGTTAAATACTTTGAGCGAGAGAATTAATTAAATTACACTGCACGCAGCAGATGAGCTCTGAACTGTCCCTTTTGAGATCCGCTATCGCTATAATTTTATAGGTATTAAAAAGAAACTTTACACATTTTCATAATCATAGCGAACCTCCAACCTATTTAAATCTAAACATCCTAGCCTTATTTACTAGCCTACTTAATCTATCTTGCTTCCTTCAGTTTTGAGACGAAACCAGAAAATCATAAATTTCCACTAAAGTCTTAATTTGTGAAATCCAAAGTACTGTTTTTATTAAATCATTATGGAAGATGAATCTAAATATAAATTTTGAAGTCTCTAGCTCTTTTCTGTTGCACCAATGATTTTTCCAGAAAAACGTCCAAATCTCGGAAATGGCTGAAGTTATCGAACTGATATTTAACACACATTAATTTAGTATTATTTCTGACATGCTAGAAAAGTTTTAGTTCATTTGCTTGATTTTTAAGGTATTGCGCAACATTTATGACGTCAGAGCTAGTTACAGCAGACTGGCTGGCACACAATGGAAACTGATGTGAATTTACTACAGCGTGAGTAGGCTGCTTCCCTACACCACCTCCCCACTACAACTCAGACTGCTCTGTGCATCAGCCCCAGATCTACGATATTTCCGAACCAGGGAGATTTAGATAGTGGCGCCCAGCTACACATCTGTAGCCGGAAGCGGGAGAAGGTACTACTCATACGCGATTCAGATGCGTATGCGCAAGAGCCCGCCCGCAACTGCTCAAATGAATCTCATGTAAACAGCTGTCATGTCACACTCATCGGAGGCAATTTGTTGTTAGGAAGCACTGCATATTCTTCCAAAGCCTTTGACACACATTGGTTGGCAGACGCTTGTAGGAGTGTTTTATTGTTGTATATGGCGTATTTCCTTTGCGACTTAAGTTTTTTTTTTTTCCTTCCTCGTTCATGTTTTGTTGCTGCAGTATTATTCTGCAGAAGCGGGGTACAGTAGTATCCTTCGTTAGAGAATTGGTTCTTACCAGTCAAAATCACAAAAATTTAACTGGCAACTAAAACAATGAAAAGTTCCCGGAATTCTAAAAAATTCTCGGGTTTTTCCCGGATGTCCCGGGTCGTATACACCCTGTACAACATTCACAACTCCTCTTTTGTGTCATCCATAAGGAGTACTACGAGTACAATTTAGCCACCTGTATAGATGCCTAATAGTGAGAATAACCACTGAACATTCAAGGCACACTCAATAGAGGGGTCCAGTGGAAAAGGGGCACATGCCACCCGAGTATGTTGTGTCAGGAAATGGGAATTAAGGAAATACGATTTCGTGTAGTAATGTGAACTCCTGCTGTAATACCAAAAGTTGTTACAGTAATTAGATGGTGTTTTGTAAATACTATTAAATATTACGCCACATTGTTACAATTTAAAGTACAGAAAATGAAATCCTTGACATGTAGACACATTACATAGCATGTCATTAATAGTCAAACTCCTCATCAATGTTCTCCTGTTCCATTATATCGTCATTACCATCACTTATCAATGACTGATAAAAACTTGAATATATTGGAGGCACAAATTGCAGCAAGCTTTGAAGTCCTTGAACCTTGCAGCCTTAATATGACATCCATTTGGATACTTAGGAGCTAACAGGCAGTCTGCAAGCTTCGTAAATTGTCCACGACACTTCTGTAAACTAACTCGCGCAGGTTTCTCAGTTCGGTTGTGTGAATATTTGATATATACAGAATGTTCACCACTCATTAATCTAAACACCAATGTGTTTCTGATGTCTGTAGGCTCCTTGTCAATAGTAATGTTATGTTTGACGATGCTGTTCATTATAGACGACAAAGACATGAAGTCATCTTTCTTCATTTCAACTACAATGAATGGGTTCTTATTCTTGCTCTTTCTTATAAGTTCAACCCATTTTGATGGACTGTACACAGCCTGTGTCTTTCTTTTCAGCTTCTCAATAACTTCAAAATCCCTGTCACATGGCAGGAACACATGACAAGGGAGGAGAAATTTGTACTCAACATCAAAACATTTTTTATCTAGGACGTATAACCACAGACCTAGGATAATCTAGTTTTCACTTTGTTCAACACATGAATCAGAATAAATGACGAGCCTTTGATGACGTTCTTCCTTCACCATGTCTAAAACCTTTAAAACGCAGCTAGCTACTTCATCGGCCCCTCTAGATGCAACATTCTTGGACCAGACACACTTCACTGCCTTCTCATCACAAGAATACTGAATACAGAAATTATATGTCCAAACTTGGCTCTTATAAAAAACTGTTTCTGTCACAATATATGGTGTTGACAATGCTTCTTGTAAGTCCATGCATAAAACGAGTACATCACTACCATCCTGTTTTGACTCATGAGTCACTTTTCAGAGCACTGTATGCAGCTCCAGTTTTCTCAAGGTGTAGTTTGATGTCTGTGGATTCAGTGTTACTACATGCCTTAGCAGAATCACAAATACGACATGTATCACTGAACAGCAATTTAAAACCAATATTATACCCCATACTGAAAATGATTTCATACACATGTTGTTTCACTGAAACTTCACTTGTATTTTTAAGATCCTCACAGTACAAACAATACATTCCAGCAGTCGAGTGAACAGAGTTTTTGTCAGGCTTGTTCAGATTCTGCATTTTACTGTAATGTGATGTGTACCTTAGAAACATTTTGATGTGATTTCTAACCTTATTTTTCTCTCGTTATCAATGGCAGGAGGTCTGTTAGAATGCTTGCATCCTCTATCCTGTCAAGGCATTTGTACAGATACACATGTTGTAGATTCATGACTCTCAGTGTCACATTCTTCATTGCTACGGACAGTCCTCAAACGTTTAACAGAAATGGCATGAACAGCTTAAAATGCAGTCCTACACACTTCAACCTCAGTAACTGGAGTGTTACAAATAAAATACCTGGAAGGAACCTTCCTCTGGCTTACTGTTGGAACCTTTCTCTTCTTTGGACACACATTTTTGCACTTATTAAGTTGCACTAATCCAGTTCTTCATTCAGTGTTGAGTATTTGCAGAAACTAGTTTTGCAGCATGGATCACTGGCACTACGAAACACATTCTCAGGCACAATCTCATTTTTTTGGGATTTATATTATTGTCCATTGTTTCTTCGCCTCTTCCTTTCATAATTCTTTTTTTTTTCTTTTTTTTTTTTACGTACTGTTGCATTTTCTTCATGGGTAACATTAATAGCAACACCTATTGCCGCCATCTTGGAAACATATGAACAACATTTGAGAAACACTTTCTGATTGGTTTTCAGAAACCAAATCAACCAATGAGACAAATCAACTCCTGAGACATAGAGATACAATCAATATGGGCCTCAGGGAATGTGTCAGTCCTGAATAACAGCAAATGTAATATGCTCTCTTTAAAGGAATGGGCACATGCCACTGTGCTAGAAGTTCCCACCTACAATACTAGATGGCATCGGCTGTCTTCCTGTACCAAAATCACTGCACAGGTGGCACGTATCCCTTTTCCACTGGGCCCCTCAATTATGGTCATAACAGATGTAAGTGGTAGAATGGTGCTATAGGCTGCAGCATCACTTTGCAGCCTGTCTCTTTCTGGATCTCCCCATCAATCTCCTTAATAGATTTCATGGGCTTTCAAATAATAAATGATGAATGGTGATGTGGTGACGGCCCTCAACTATGTACCCTCAGACTCAAAGTTGAAATATTGAAGTTTTGGTTGGTTTCGTTGTCTAGGGTCTGGGATACGTAGTCGCCATATTACAAGACAAATACTGCTGAGTCTACAATATACGGCAGCAACGACCGTAACATTCTACCATGCCATCCCCAATCAGCCTCACTAGAATCACACTCCTCCTCCATATACCAATTTGTACGAACTTCATTACACAAACTATCCTCATCCACACTATTTACTTCAGCCCTCTCTGAATTTTCCGTTAGTTCTTCCACACATTTTGCAGATTCACTGCCCACAGGATGCACAATTTTACTGTTTGTCCCTTCCAAAATATCAACACTTGCAGCTTCAACAAAATGACAGATCAATTCACTGTTAAACACTTTATCTTCCTGAAATAATACATCAATGTCTAAGCCATCACCACCATAAATATTCATCACAGCAACCTTATCTGCTGATACAACATTTAAATCACTACAAAATTTCGCATCAGAAACCTTACTTTTCTCCGTTGACAAATTAACTTTACATGACTCATAGACAACTTTATCCTCCGCCGCTGCATTACAGAGATCGCTGCTACCTTGTTGTACAATTTTGGGGCTTCCAGACTTGCTACCTTCCGCTGTGATCGGACAAAAATCAGCACACACTGCCACTTCTACACACTTTTCATACAGATCAAACCCTCCCCCCCCCCCCCACCCCTCTCGATCCTATTTTACATACATTCTCACATTCACACTCTGACAAACATTTTAGATCCACAAATTCATCAATATGTTTCGTTTCACCTTCATTCATGACTAGAAACGCGTAAATTTCTTCCTCTGAAGTATCAATACCAGTAGCTTATACATCATTACATAAATTACCATTATTCTGTTCCTTTAAACAGAAATCATCTACCTCCGCAGATACATTTTTAACTTCAACTGCTGGCGAGACCAATGCTAAGCCTCCCTTAGTAACATTGACGCTTTCTGCCGAAACACAATCACTCTCACTTGCAGCTGGCGAGACCAAAGCTACTCCACCTTCACTAACATCGATGCTTTTTGCCGACTCACAAATACTTGCTACTACAACACCTTCCTTACTGCAATTGCTACTATTTGCTAATACCTCTTCAGAACTCTCCACACAATTTGCTTTCATAAAATTCATCTCCTTTTTAACTTCTTTTTGAACCACTGAATCTTTCCATTCACCACCATTCACACACTCATTCGTTACACATTCATAGCTCACATCGTTCCCCGCAAATTTATTCCCATTACTTTTACGTAAATCTCTCACAAACCTACGCTTCCACCATTCGTGCTTTTATTGAAAGAGCAACCTATATAGCCTTCCTCTTTAACATACCCCATATTACATATTTGTTGCCTTTCTCCAATCCTATCAACATTTCTACCATTACCATTATCTCCAGTCCTTTTCATTGCCTGTTCAGATCGCCATCCCCAGACCTGAGACATGGCGAACATCAGTGTCCCGACTGGTTGTTACACGATTGCACTTCACGCGAATTTCTCCTGTCAAATCTGTGTTCTTTGCTCAAATCCCGTTCACAGAAGTTATCACTCCTGTTCGTTCTCTGGCCATTCTGCTCATTTAACCTACTATCTCCCTTTGAATTCCTTTGATTTCTCTCACAATTATTATTTTGGTGATGATTATTTGGATTCCCATTTTGATAACTACCACCCGGTTTGCTCTGAGGTTTGAACTTGAAAACCCTCTCTAATTTTTCCACAAACTCTAGAAATTTGTCCACGGAATCACATGGACTATGGACAAGATCCCATTGCAAATTTTCAGGTAGTCGCCTTTTTAACGTGGTGATTTCCGTCAAAACCCCCAACGGATTTTCACATGCATAAGCTCGACAAATTCACACTTGCAAAAATCTCTCATCGTCCCATTACCGTACCTGTAAATTGGCCTGTTTAAGAATTCATTTTTGATCTGCGTCTGTTTTGCCTCGCTCCAAAATTTATTCAAAAAACACTTTTCGAACTCTTTGTACGATTCGCACGAACTACATTTAACATTTGCCCAAGACTGTGGTTCTCACTCCACATGCCGTTTAACGTATTTTATTTTTGCTTCGTCTGACATGCCGTGAACAAAAGCGTCCCTACACGCAGCCAAGAAATTTACTGGGTTATATCTTCTGTCATCTACGTAACATTTCACAGATCTGGTATTTGCCCAAAGGATATTTATAACCGACGTGGCCTGTTGGAAGGCTAACGAATTTAAATCATTTTTTATCTGTTGCATTTGATAAGGGAATCTATTTTACCTTTAACTGTGCTCACTTCTTTCTCCCCCGCATCTACACGATTGGAAATGTCACTAATTGCTAAATTTATATCACTTTTATGAGCATCTTGCACTTTTATACGGTCACTTACCTTGCACCTCAAGTTCCGTCTCTATCTTTTCCACTTTTCCCCCCAAGATCTATTTCCAATGATTCGATTTTAGATTTTACTGTTACAACTTCATGTGTAATTTTCCCCATATCCACTTGGACACATTTTAATTCATCAATTGCTTTTTCAAGGTTACCCATAATTTTTTCAACGTCCTCTTCCACAGCGGAACCTATTTCAGTTCGCATTGTACCCATATCAGTCCAAATTGTATCCGTAACTGTTTGAATTGTACTGATATTACTTGCCATTGTATTCATATTATTTCCCAATCCCTGGATCATTTGCATTAGCTGGGACATCATATCTCCCCACATTCATTCCCCTTGCCTGAATTCCTAGTAGTTACACTTTCACGCCTGGATTTTGGACTAACCAGCTCACTTCCGTTTCCAGAATTACACATACTAGGTGACTGTTTTATATCCGCAAAGTCTATAAGTGGAGCTTGAACTTCAGAAACAAACACTATCTCTCTATTTGCGCAGGCACTTATCTGATCTGAGATGGTTCCCTCTGCCATGGTGATGCTGTCGGTTGTAGTGGAAGTCGACATTGAAGACCGCCCTGGAGTACTCGAAGAAGCTGCCGTCATACTGCCGTTGGTCTGCGTCTGTGACTCGAGAAGTCGCCTGATGTAGCTGCTGTTGGTTACCGCATGTTCCAACCGTATCCAATACAGCTGTCCATTAAACACGCTAACCGCTACTGTTCCCTGCACTCAACTTATTTAGACTCTAAGCGCCCACACACATTGCCTTTAACATGATAGATTAGGACCTCTGATGGCAGCATGTGTTAATTGTCAAAATTACTGCGTAATTTCACTATCTATTACTGTGTAATTTCACTATCTCCAGAAACCTACTTGCGGAATAAAACTGATCTCTCAGTGTGTTTTGTGAGAGGTACACTCTACAGAAATCTCTACTGGTTTTGCAAAGGTTTTTACACTTTGCATAGTATGGCTGAATAACAGAGAGCAAAGGAATTACCACTTTGCAGGACCTAAATACCAGACAAGCCCTCAATTGGAGGCTTTCTAATAAACTGATGAAATGAGATGTTCCTCATCTACGTACCCTCAGACTCAACATTGCAATATTAAAGTTTTGGCTGGTTTCATTGTCTAGGGGCTGGGATACGTAGTTGCCACATTACAAGACAAATACTGCTGAGTCTACAGTATACAATATGAATATACACATGAATCGAATGGTCGTAGGTTCCTATCACTCGGCAATTGCGAATGTGATGTAGAAATTTATAAGTAAAAGATTGCAATAAATAAAATCTGTAGGTACTATCATAACGACTTTAAATGATGAGTACGATAGTGGAAGTACTTTTAAGAATGTGGTATATTTCTGTAAAACACTTATGGGGTGTCGAACGTCCAGCAATTAAATAAAATGTAAGTTGAATAACAGGGAAACAATAGATTACTACTGCACGTAATTAGTTATGAACGACAACATAGCTCGTGAGATATTCACTTCTAAACACATACTATGTCTTCACTGTAGAAACCTTGGAAATCTAACAAGTTCACAAGTCCGCACTCCGAAGTATTTCTATCTCACGCGACCATGTGCAAACCACTCCACACTCCAAGTCTCTCCGCTGACTCTGCGTCCGTCGTGCCATAGTGTCCAGCACTTCCCGTGTCCTGTGCCGTACTCTCCAGAACTCCCCTGTGTCCTCTCCAGAAACAATGCTCCTCCCCAACCTCCATACATTTAAGGGGGATAGGACGTCAAACGGACCGACTTGGAGCAGGAGAGGCACACCAGGACATTTTAATTTCCACTGTCTATACTTTTACAAGTAGATTCATAAAACTTTGTCAGCATGACCAAGAAGAATTCAGGATTCACACTCGTACCAGCGGAAATTCAAAAACATAACAAAATAATTTTTTTTACATGAGAAATTTCATCATTTTTTCACTTACTATTGGCTGCATTTGCTATAGGTACACTTTTCTTCGTAAGTAAGAGAGACTGTTCGAAGAATTTTGCACAGCATACAAACCATACTCACAGTGTCTGAAACTCTAGAATCTATTTAATTTATGAAAAAATGAATGAGCTGTTACGTTTTAAACTTTATGTTTAGAAAAAAAATCAAATTTTGTAATTAATTATCTCAATTTTTACCACAGTTTTTAATAGATTTGGAAAATTCTAGAGTTTCATACACCTGTAAGTATGGTTTGTATGCTGTGCAAAATTCATCAAAGAATCTCTCTTACTTGTGAAGAAAGATGTACCTATGGCAACAAATGCAGCCAACAGTAAGTGAAAAAATGATGAAATTTCATACCTAAAAAAAAATTATTTTATGTTTTTGCACTTCCACTGCTATGAGTGTGAATCCTGAATCCTTCCCGGTCATGCTGACAAAGTTTTATGAATTTATTTGTAAGAGTATAGACAGTAGAAAATAAAATGTCCTGTGGTGCCTCTCCTGCTCCAAGTCGGCCCGTTTGACGTCCTACCCCCCTTAAAAAACTTGCAATTAAATAAATATTCCTATGGCTGGACCATAAACATGCTCTAACACACATTATTAAATACATAAACAAATTAAATAAACGTATATCAAAGGAATAGCAACAAAAGGTAGGCCAGTAGCCTAATGTCTCTGTGCTTTCTAAAACACAGTAAATATTTAGCCAATTTCTTCATGAATAATATATATTGGATATAAACAAAGACATAGATGAATAAATATCTTTACAAGCATGCTGCTATCGTTTCTTCATTTAACTGTGGAGAACTTATGGCTTGACGCGATCGATAGTAAGGGGCCAGTTTGATCTCTAATAACTCATGTACTATTTAAGTTACATGCCTGTAATTTATACCAATTTAGGTTTACAGTAATAGCTTTCTAAAGACACATAGATCAACGAAATCAGATGAACTATTTAGATTTTGGAAATTCGTTGCTGGGTGGTACTTGTATAACTTATCGTCAGATATTAAACTTTAAAGTAATAAATATATTGAAAATCTGATTACACCATCAGAATCGTTGTGCAAATAGTGGTAATGTACATGTTTCTTTTTGAGGTATCATGATTCATCTGGCTACTATTAATTTCTATATGAACTGTGAAATGTCTGCCATTAAGGTTTCACAAAGTCCACCATCTTTGGCACTCCCAGCGTGTCTCCTTCACTGACACAGCATCACAATGGAATTCCCAGCCACGCGGCTGGACCACGCACTGGGGCTACCCCACTCATCCGTCTAATGTTCGGCACCACATGTTTGCTGCTGGGCCCCAGCTGGCTGAGCAGCCCATGTGGCCAAGCCAACTTGGAATTTAGAATATCATCAGGGTGCCACAACTCGCCCGTTACTTTACAATGTACAGGACTAATTTGCATAAATTCTCATTTATAGCGTAACATAATGCCAAAAGACTGGATGAAAAATATAATCACAGGATGAGTTACTTAAATGTATAATTCATTATAAGGCTAAAGGTGAAAGATAATCCTTGAAATGGCAGCAAACATTCTCAGCCGATGATGAATCATGGTAGCAGAAGGACTTCCTTAAGAAACTGAAACTTGCTTCTGTGAATGGGACAACTTTCAAGCATTGACCATTGTGGTGGAAACTTCGAGTACTGATTAGCCCAAAAGTGTAGTCGAAGAGGAGTTGCAACCAACTACGAGAGGACTTCAAAAATAAATTACACATGCTTTTCCACCCTAAGACCACTGCGCAACAAGAGTGGTGCATTATTAGAAGAGTGTACATGTTCTGCGTTCCCTACAGAGACAGTGCTGTAACAGTAAGGTTAACTAGTGCATCACAGTGTGCGAATAAAATAGTGCAGCAATTAGAAACATCCTTCAAATCTGAAGTATGCAGGACGATATGATTATTCTGAGAAATATGTCAAAATAGCACACAGATTTTGGTGGTACATGGACCAAATGCAATGTTGCATCTAGCCTTAGTGAAATGATTCCAATAATTTGTCAAAGGCCACACAGACTTCGGTGGTGTTGATAAGGAAAGAAGGCCATCAACACTGACCACAGACAAAAGTGTCCAGGCAATCGGGGAACTGATTTGCAGCAATCACGGATTTTCCAGTGATGAGGACATTCGCAAAGTACTTCTCGAATGGCTCTGTGATCTAGGAGCAGATTTCTACCAAATGTTCAGTTCCTTGATGATATATATCCACTCCTGCATCACAGAGCCATTCACTGAGCACTCTGTGAATGTCATCATCATTGGAAAACTGGTGATTGCTGCAGATCAATTCCCCAAATGCCTGGACTATGCTGAAAAACAGAGTTGTATCTGTGTGACTTTGAAGTGTAGTGCAGCATTAAATAAGAGTTACTTAGTATGCCAAGTAATGTGTAACTTACTTTTTGAAGTCACCTTTTTATTGCAGTCAAAGAACTTTTGTCAATGATCATTTATTATTCACACTATAATATGCCCTAGTTCAGTTGCCAAAATTCAGCAGCTAAAACTCCCTGTGTTAAGGTAACTCTCTTGGTAACTGCAAATATACTTCTCCCCATATTGTCAGCAGCTGGAGATGCTCAGAGAGTGTGGGAGTGGATGGAATGAAACTGCAGTTGTGAGCTTATTACCAGCATGAGTATAAACAACTATTCTTAGTTAAAAAAAAATTTCAAATATGGTATCCATGTATAAAAGAATAATCAAACATATAATACTTATTAAAAAGTTACTTAATTCTGTTTTTAGAATCTCTCATAAAATTTTAGCAAAAATAATTTTTGACCTACCATTTTTGATACTGAATGGCGATAAAGACTAGCAACAGTGCAATTGGAAAAAATATCATATTCCATATCTATTGCACAAGTTTCAATATCCGATCTTGTAAGTTCAACCTCAGGAGGATCTACAATTTTGCTTGTCGAATGATTTTTGGATAATGCTTCAGTCAAAAGATCCAGATAAGCTTCACGAGCCTGAAACACAATAAAACACGAGCAGATGAGAGAAATGAAATACTCCCTGCTTTACACTCAGATTCGTTATTCCTGAAATTAAATCATTATGTGTGTTACTGAAAACAACAAATGATACAAAAAGGTAATATGTGGAACATGGAAATTCTGTCCAAGCCATGGGGCTCATGTTTTACAGTTGCCTGCCTTGCTAATGCTGAATGGACTTTGCACAGAGGTGTTAAAAAGCATGAATGGGTGTCTTATACAAAGAAGCAAATCACTCTTATTTACATTTCGCTGAATAATTAGACCCATTTTAATATGCAAATTTTTAGTTTGTCTCTCTGTCCCAACTGCTGAAATTCAAGGTTGGCTGCTGAAGAATAACAAAAATTAGCATGCTCAGGACCTCCTACCATATAAAAGGGGGGGGGGGGGGTAGTTTATATGGAGTTAGGGGTACCTTAGGATCAGGTAAATTGTCGATTCTTAAGTTTTGCTTTCCCATATGCATTCCTGCTACAGAGCTTGATGTCAGTATGTCCAGTATGCATTATAAAATCCCTCAGGAAAACAGTGTCCAGGTCTGGAAAGAAGTCTAATGGCATTTAGTACATCTGCTGTGGGAGCCTCGTCTGAGGTAGATGAGGCCCTGCCTGGTGCTACTGATAGTGCAGGGTGCAGCCATCTTCAGGTTGTGGCTCATGTCAGCACCAATGATGTCTGTTGCTCGGGCTCCACGGCCAACCTCAGATCCTACAGGTGGCTGGTGGAAATAGTGGTGACTGCTGGCCTTGCTCGTAGGCTACTAGCAGACATTACAATTTGCAGTATCATACCCAGAACTGATTTGTGTCCTTTGGTTTGAAGCTGAGTGGAGGATCTTAACTACAAGCTCCGTCAGTTCAGTGATGGTCCTAGCTGCAGATTTGTGGACCTTTGTTCTGTGGTGGAGAATCTTAGTATTCCCTTTGATATTTCAGGGGTACACTATACAGAGGAAGCAGCTACTCATGTAGCAAAATACATGAGTGCAATTTTTTAAGCTAGGTGACAGTTGGAGGTCACCTGTTGAACACACGCCAGTCACTATGGGGTGAGCATTGATCGCATACAAAGTAAAGAAACTTTGAGTAATGGCATTTTAACAATACCTCACCAAATATTTGTAACGAAGTCTTTGAATTTATATCCCTCCTGGAAAGATATCACACTAGAATTATACTCAGAAAAAAAAAGAGTTGAAACACACAGTAGAAAGCTCCAAAATATTTAACAAGACATGGAACATCCACACAGATTTGACATCATAGGATGGGTTGTGGTCATTCCAGTTGATGTAATACTACGTCTATCGAGACTGAAACTGTGTCTGACTGCAAAGTCAGGTGAACTTAAATTAATATATGGACTTTTCATCAGTCACACAACTGTACTGCAGTTGTTCAAAGAATGTTTATGTGCAGTATATATATACATATATATTTTGTGTGTGTGTGTGTGTGTGTGTGTGTGTGTGTGTGTGTGTGAGGCGGGGAGGGGGTGTGCACCACAGCTCTGAAACCACTGAACTGATTTCAACAATACATGCTACTTATTGTTAGGAAAGAAGTACTGTTAGCGTAAGAACAACATCCCTCTGGAGAAGAGTGAGGAGGAAATGTACGGGAAAGGGAGGGGGGAGGGGGGGGGGGGAGAGAAGCAGCAATGGACAGAGAGGGAGAGACGAGATGCACAGAGAGAAGGGTGGGCGGAGATGGACAGAAATTTGGGGGCAGATATGGACAGAAGATGGGGGAGGGGGGGGGGGGGCAGGGGGAGATGTATGAAATATATGTGTCGGATGCTTATGCAGGTGAAGCCTTGGGGAAAAAGCTGGTCTATATATGGGCTGTCCCTCCTACAAATTGCCAGGTGCGATTTCTCTAGTGTCTTGGCAGATATTTGTAATTTAATTTGGGCTAAATCCAAACAAATACTGCTCATCACATCTTTCATTGAATGCTCAGTGTCAGTGGAAAGTGCCTGTTTGTTTCCCGTAACAAAAAGTACGTTTTTTAAAGTGGAAATAGAGACAGTACAACACAGAGAATAACTAGTACTCCAACAGCGACAGAGCAGCGCTGCTGCATGGCAGTAGTAGTCAGTGCCAGCCAGGGCCGCGCTGCTCCTCCTAAACCACTGAATGGGCTTCATCCAAATACACACATTAATGTAGGGGGTGTCATACACAATGTGATCAAAAGTCTCTGGACACCTGACTGAAAATTACTTACAAGTTCGTGGCGCCCTCCATCAGTAATGCTGGAATTCAATATTAGCCTTGATGACAGCTTCCACTCTTGCAGGCATACGTTCAGTCAGGAGCTGGAAGGTTTCTTGGGGACTGGCAGCTAGTTCTTCATGGAATGCTGCAGTGAAGAGAGGTATCAATGTCGGTTGGTGAGGCCTGGCATGAAGTCGGCGTTCCAAAACATCCCAAAGGTGTTTTATAGGATTCAGGTCAGGACTCCAGTCCATTACAGGGATGTTATTGTCATGTAACCACTCCACCACAGGCTGTGCATTATGAACAGGTGCTCGATCATGTTGAAAGATGCAATCGCCATCCCTGAATTGCTCTTCAACAGTGGGAAGCAAAAAGGTGCTTAAAACATCAATGTAGGCCTGTGCTGTGATAGTGCCATGCAAAACAAAAATTTGTGCAAGTCCCCTCCATGAAAAACATGACTATACCATAACACCACCGCCTCCGTATTTTGCTGCTGGCACTACACATGCTGGCAGATGACATCACCGGGCATTTGCCATACCCACACCCTGCCATCGGATTGCCATAGTGTGTACCGTGATTCGTCACTCCACACAATATTTTTCCACTGTTTAACTGCCCAATGTTTATACTCCTTACACCAAGTGAGGCGACGTGTGGCATTTACTGGCGTAATGTGTGGCTTATGAGCAGCCACTCGACCATGAAATCCAAGTTTTCTCACCTCCCACCTAACTGTCATAGTACTTGCAGTGAATGATGATGCAGTTTGTAATCTCTGTGTGATAGTCTAGATAGATGTCTGCCTATTACACATTATGGCCCTCTTCAACTGTTGGCAGTCTCTGTCAGTCAACAAACGAGGTCAGCCTGTACGCTTTTGTGCTGTACATGTCCCTTCACATTTCCACTTCACTATCACATCGGAAACAGTGGAACTAGGGATGTTTAGGAGTGTGGAAATCTCGTGTACAGACGTATGCCACAAGTAACACCCAAGCACCTGACCACGTTCGAAGTCCTTGAGTTCTGCGGAGCACCCCATTCTGCACTCTCACAATGTCTAATGAGTACTGAGGTCACTGATATGGAGTACCTGGCAGTAGGTGGCAGCACAATGTACTCTGTTGCCTTTGATTATAACAAATTGTGGAGATAATGGGGTTCCATGCACTGTCCAACTGGTAACCATTATCACAGTTGATCAGCTTTTCTGCCAGGTGTATTTCTGTGCATTCTTTAATAGTGGAGGCCCAAAAACACATTGCTGTGGTCAGAATCATATTTCTGTCGTACTGCATTGAATGTCCAGAGGAAATTCAATGTTAGGTAATAGTGGACTTTCTTGGTTGCAAAAAGCAAATGCGACACTGATGTTCATGGAGCTTTCTTTCACAGTGGGTGTGGTCTGTACTGTGTAAGCCATGTAACATTGACAAGGCGTTTTGAAGATTCCAGCCTTCTGCAATAACAAGCCGACCTTCACTGGTCCCAAAGGGTCTGCACTGCAATCTTAGATGGTGGATGGAAAATCACTTTCACCTGAAATTTACAGAGGAGTCTAGATATTTTAAATGAAGTGTTACCCACAAAATGAAGAGAAGCTAAAGATTTTGCAAGGGTTTTCTCATCTTTATCCACTTCTCCATTTTTGGTTTTAACTGACAATGGCCTGTTAATCTGCTGGATATAATATCTATTTTTTCTGAACACTGTCTTTAGGTGGGTGAGCTCTTTTGACAAACTATCTAGATCTGAGACAGTTTGAGCTCTGTGTACAAGTGTTTTCAGCATGCTTATAGTTTGTGATGGGTAATGACAACTTGATGCTTGCAAATGCAGGTCAGTATGAGTGGCCATACAATATACTTAATGCCCTAGAGAGCCATCACTCTTTTGTTGAACAGAGACATCCAAGAAAGGCACACAACTATCTTTCTCTATTTCGTTAGTGAACTGAATGTTGTAAATTGGTTGAAATGGTGAAGAAATTCCATGAATTTATTTTCTCCACGAGGCCAACCTATGAAAGTATTTTCCACATACTTCCAAAACATAGTTGGTTTAAGGACAGGTGATTCAAGCTCTCTCTCCTCGAAATCCTCCATATGAAGGTTGGCCACCAAGGGAGACAGAGGGCTGCCCATGGTGATGCCATCAGTCTGTTCAAAATATTCTTGGTTGAACATAAAATAGGTTGAGGGAACAGCAAGCCGAAAAAAAGCAGTGATGTCCACCTGAAACTTTCTGCCAACTAGTGTGAAAGAATCTGTGGAGGGACCTTTGTAAAAAGTGATACCACATCAAAGCTAACCATACGGTCAGAACTGCTTAGATGTAGAGCCCCTAGTCTATTGGTAAAGTCAAATGGGTTACAGATGTGATATGAGCATTTGCCCCCCAAAGGTCTCAGCAAAGAAGCAAAACATGTAGCTAAATCGTATGTAGGAGCTCCAACGTTGCTCATTACTGGATGTAATGGAACACTTCCTTATTAATGTTTGGAAGGCCATACAGTCTTCGAGATACACAACCATGCGGTCTTAACATCTTGGTGATCTCTTGAGGTACGGAGGAGGAATTCAGTAGTGCAGGAGTTTTCCACTGCACACATACTGTATGGTCATTATCAATCCTCCTACAGGTAGAGTCACTTAGCAGACCACACATTTTTTTCATGAAACACACTATGAGATAACAAAACAGTTGCATTACATTTGTCAGCCTTCAGTACCACTATATCACATCTGTAACTCAGCTGACTTTCGTAATGTGGCCTCATGAAGATAGATTGATGGAGTTGCTTCACCACATCAACTCCATTTGCAACAACATTCAGTTCACTAAGGAAATAGAGAAAGACGGTTATCTGCCTTTCTTGGATGTCTTTGTTTGACAAAAGAATGATGGCTCTCTTGGGCATTCAGTATATTTTAAGGCCACTCATACTAATCCTCTGTAAATTTCAGATGAAAGTCATTTTCCGTATGCCATCTAAGACTGCAGACTTTTGGGATCAGTGAAGGACAACTTGTTATTGCAGAAGGTCGGAATTTACAAAATATCTTGTCAATGTGGCATGGCTTAAGTAGGACAGACCACACCCACTGTGAAAGAATGCTGCACTGAACATTAATGTTGCATTTGTCTTTTGCAACCAGGCAAGTCCACTATTGCCGAACATTGTATTTCCACTGAACATTCCATGGAGTATGACAGAACTACGATTCTGACCACAGTCTCTATTATTAAATAATCCAGGGAAATAAGCCTGGCAAAAAAGCTGATGAATTGTGGTAGTGGCTACCTGTTGGACAGTGCATGGAACCCCACGATTTGTCCTAATTAAAGATGACAGAGTGCACCAATGGCCACAGTGAACAGCAGTGCAGAGGATAGCAGAGTTTCGCATTTCCATCAGTGATGAAACTACTGCCTGGAAGTGTGGTCCATGTGTCAACTTAATTTTGGTGCATTTGTGGAATACTCACAGATTGAGTATGGCTTAGTTAGTCTTCGATGACTCACTTGAAGATGATTGGCAGCTGCCCGGTTGAAATACCAAACGATGAAATAAATGATGACTGGCTGCAATCCCGATATTTGTTTGAACATTCGCCAGGAAAATTTTAAGATTCACAATGCAGATAAATATAAAATCTTATTCTACATCACTCACAGCAAAACAACAGAGACACAGACATAGATGTGTGGGATATGTGTTACATATGTGTAGGCAGGTGAAGCTGTTGCTAGAAGGCTACAGCTGTTTCGGCCACAGATTTGCTAATCGGGCCAACAACCACCATGTCAACCATCAGCCGATGTCACAACGTGAATGTGGTATGGAGGGATGGGGGTTAGCACATTGCAGTCCCACACGTTGATGGTTCAACAGACCTGCTGTCACTACCATTTGGCCAAGCATCTCCTCAATTGGCATCATGAGGCTGAGTGCACCCCAATCGTATCCTCCCACCAAGGAAAAATCCCTGGCAGTACCAGGAGTTGAAGTCAGGTCCTCTGCATGGCAGTCAGCCATGATGACCACTCAGCTATGGAGGCGGACAGTATGGATACAGGGACTGGTGATAATGTCATTTCACAGCAACTATAGTTTCCCAAGCTGATAATCCATCAAGAAGGAGAGGAAAGAACAGATAAGCATTGATAGGATCCTACATAGACAATGAATGGAAATAATTTAGTTCCAGTACATTGCATATAGATGATGATGATGGGTTTGTGGGACTCTCAACTGCACGGTCATCAGCGCCCGTACGAAGTCCCAATTCTTACACAGTCCAATCTAGCCCCTGTCATGAATGATGATGAAATGATGAGGACAACACAAACACCCAGTCCCCGGAGGAACCCCGTGATCCATAGGCAGCAACGTTGCATTTAGAGAAATATGTGCAAAGTTTAAATTGAATGAGAAGTGCACTGTAGAGAAGTATGTGCCATGTTAAGTGGTTTATGGGTGGAAAAGACCCACCATGGTATAATTACAAAAAATGGAAAATGCTGAAAAAACAGAGGTTGTTGCACTTTTGGTTAAAAAAGAAACAAAAATACTGACAGGTAAAATTTAGTACAAACTTGTGCATCTATACAAGATGGATGTGTGAAGCATACACTAACTTTCAGTGAAAGTTTTTTTTTTTTTTTTTAATTTTTATTTACACATCTAGTTCTGTACGATCTGAGGAGCGTGAGGATGGTGATGAAACAAGTCAGTGCATGCAATTAACATGAATGCTATCCTATGTAGATGACAAACTGCTGATCAGATATTAGCATAATCAACAATATAACACAGAAATTAGATAAATTTTTTTCCACAAACTTCTCGACAGAAACTGCACAGAAACCCTACAGTTTAGACTTGAAACTGTGTAGATTACTGCAAAGATTTTTAATATTTGTGATAGCTCATGGAAAATGAATCCAGCAGAATATTGCACACCTTATTGCAATACAAATCAAGGAGGTGCGATCCAAATGTAGATGGATTTCTGTCTTTTATTAACTGAGTGAAAGCTGCTAATTTGGGGGAATGGGCTCATGCTGTTAACAAAAAATTACATAAAACTGAGTTAAATATTGAGTGGCCAGTGTCAGAATTCCAAGACTCCTGAACAGGGGTCATGAAGAGGTTTGCAAATTTACAGCACATATTGCTCAAACTGCCCATTTATGAGCCAAAAATATCCTTTTCAATGGGAAGTCTTACCACAGAATATGACGTCCTATGTCATAAGTGAATGAAACTAGGCAAAATATACTAATTATCCTGTTCTAATGTTAACTATAGCAGCATTCAATTGTACAACAAGATCCAGAATATGGGCTTTGATGACTGTTTACTATCTATCTGAATACCTTTAAATCTGAATTGTTCTGACTCACTAATAATGGGCCCATTCTGTGCAATAAGAATGGCAGTTTTAGTTGAACTGTGAGTTAGGAACCATAAAAACTGTTCCTCGCTGTGATTTAGCATCGATTTACTTTCTACAAGCCATAAACTGTAAATAATACCACATATAGGACAGTGGTTTGACCTATTCTTGAATATTGCTCGAGTGTTTGGGATCCATACCAGGTTGAATTGAAGGAGAGCATCGAAGCAAATCAGGTGGGCTGCTAGATTTGTTACTTGTATTTCGGACAACACGTGTTACGGAGATGCTTCAGGAACTCAAATGGGAATTTCTGGAGGGAAGGTGAAGTTCTTTTTGAAGAATGCTATTTGGAAAATTTAGATAACCAGCATTTGAAGCCGACTGTCGATTGATTCTACTGCCACCAATATACATTGCACCTAAGGAGTACGAAGATAAGACACAAAAAATTAGGACTCATACAGATGCATATAAACAGTCTTTTTCCCCTCGCTCTAATTGTGACTGGAATGGAAATGGAATCTTATTTGTCATATCAGAAGGCTTTGTGTGTGTTCCAACATTCTTTTCATTGCATAGTCATTTATAAAATTAATACTGAGGTCACTAAACGTAACTAAGAATTCTCTCTAGCTTGAAAATAAATGTCCTGAAATCTGAGTTAGGGGAGCTATAGACAACTACAATTAAAAGTGTAGTTTCATCAAACTCAACTGCCACTGCGTAACATTCAATGACCTGTTCAGTGCATTTCTTTGACACACCAGTAGATTCAAATGAAATGTCAGATTAAAAGTTCTTGGGTTTTCAGCTATGTAGCGTGATTAAAATTGCATGAGCTAGCCAAGCACGCCTTGGCCATTGTCAAGTAGTATGACTGCCAGTGGGCTGCTGATACTCCGTTTTTATATACGCTAGCTGCTGACTGTGATGCCACTAAAGCTCGTGGTTGGTTGGTTTAAGGAGGGGGGGGACCAAACTGCTAGGTTCCGAAGCTCGTGGCGTCACCATATATGGACATATGTTGACTCGGCATTCAGTTTGCCCACTTAAATTATGCTATTGCCCACTTAATCTATGCTATTGCTGGATCCCACACCATGCTTACCCTGCCGGTTACTGTCTCTATTTAGAGTGTTATCAGTGATTTTTATTTCAATAGCGACTTTAATTACACACTGCCAGAAGCTGTTAGTGTGAACTACGATGGACGTTTTGTCATATTTTATCTTGTGTCCATTTTCTAAAGCATGCTCAGCTAAAGCAGATTTCTTGGCATAGTACAGACAATTAAACCTCTCGTGCTCTTTCATGTACTGTTCCACAGTGTGTACTACTTGCACGACATGAGACTGGCCACACTTGCAAGGTATCTTATACACCTGTGGTGTTCTGAGACCTGCTACGTCTATAACTGGTCTCGGTTTGATGGATTTTTGTCAGAGTCCTGAAGATATATTTGAACTTGTGTTTTTTCAGCACTCAGCTTAGGACAAGAGGTTCTGACAGAAGTGAAGCTGTGCTTGGATAGCTGAGTCGGTAAAACACTTGCCCGAGAAAGGCTAAGGTCCTACGTTTGAGTCCCTGTCCAGTACACAGCCTTTCATCTGCCAGGAAGTTTCAAGTCAGTGCACACTCCACTGCATACTGGAAGTTATCTGCAGTTCTTTTAGTCACATTACAACATTCACTGCACAAGACATTCCAGATAGATAGGTCATTAAATGCCATTATACAGATGTCAACAAAATTTCTCAATTAGAGAAAGATAGTTTGAAAAGACAACATCAACAATTAAAATTCACTCACACTATTTTCTGTAACTAAAGTCCAAATCCAATGGTAACTGTCATCCCACAAATCCCTTTACTGTCAGTTGACGCATACCAGCAGTCAGTGTAAGGTTGAAGGAAGAATGGAAATAGCAAAGTCGAGCACAAAAATTAGCATTAGACTGTGAAGTATACATTACTAATAGCTCTAGAAGACATAACAATAATACAGTCACAACTCCAGAAAATAGGTAGGTAGGTAGGTTGGTTGGTTGGTTGATTTGGGGGAGGGGACCAAACAACAAGGTCATCAGTCCTGTTGGACTAGGGAAGGATGGGGAAGGAAGATGGCCTTGCCCTTTCAAATGAAATATCTCAGCATTTGCCTAAAGAGATTTAGGGAAATCATGGAAAGCCTAAATCAGGAGGGCCAGGCACAGGTTTGAACTGTTGTCCTCCTGAATGTGAGTCTAGACTACAGAAGAATACCATTCTCTCTGTCTGACAAAGTATCACTACTTCTATACTATAAAAATGCAAGGAAGGAATATATAAATATGGGGAGTTGTCTCCTGAAGCCTTCTTTATGAAACTGTTGTATTTAGTAACACAGGCCTTCTCAAGAGTGAGGAATATGATTTTGGAGCATAGCATTGTATGGCAGTGAAACATGGGCTGTGGTTCAACTGGAACAGAATAGAATCGAAGCATTTGAGATGTGGTGCTACAGACAAATGTTGAAAATTAGTTGGACTGATAAGATAAGGAACGATGAGGTTCTGTGCAGAATCAGTGGGGACAGGAATATATGGAAAACACTGACAAGAACAAGGGACAGGATGAGAGGATCTCTGTTAGGACGTCAGGGAATAACTTCGATGGTACTAGAGGGAGCTGTAGATGTTAAAAACTGTAGAGGAAGATGGATACTGGAATTGAGGACATACATTGCAGATGTTACTCTGAGATGAAGAGGGTGGCAGGCCACATCAAACCAGTCAGAAGACTGATCACTAAAAAAAGTGTATGATGTTGTCTGTGCAGGAAAGCAGCTTGTATTTTTTTCTCCAGCAGAGAATGGTAACTGAGGACTAAGCAATAACTCCAGAATCTACGCAGGAGATTAGTCAGTAGTCTAATGGACTTTAAGAGGGCAACACATTACGCCATCCAATGTCTTTCCTATGCAGTAAATGAGGGCAATACTACAGTAATATCAAAGGTGGGAGGTCATTATATTACTCATCACCCAGTGCCAATGATGTAATATTGGGCAGTTTTTTCTAGAAATTCTTTTGGAATGCTGTTACAGGAAAAACAGTGATCTTGATAATGTAATAACTCATTTCAATACACACTATCTTGATCACATTTAAAATGTTAATTTTTATTTTCAAGTGACCAGTTTTAATCTTCTAAGACATAATCTTCAGATCCTACATTCCTTTTATCAAGTAATGTAAGATCTAAAGATGACCTCTTAGAAGACTGAAACCAGTCATCTGAAAACAAAAATCAATGACTTAAATGCAATCACAACAGTGTGTATTGAATTAAGTTTTTCTAAAGCTTTGTGTTTTTCACCCTTTTCTAGTTGCTTTTCTTTCCAGGGTGAAGATGGTAGACTTGCCATTTTGGACACATTAGTTAATTTTTCCACAACAGTTTTTAGGAATTACATGAAAGGATTGGTGAAAGAAATTACTAACTCTGTATATAAGAAGACTTAGTCTCTTATCTGTTGTTTCTCCGAATGTGTGATATACTTGTAACAAGTTGTTATATGTGCATGACTAGAAAACACTTTCTTACTACATAAATTGTTTTGCCCTTTTGTATGTATATTCTCGTCTTTGAATTTGCCACACTTATATAACTGGAATATATCAAGATATACTGTTAATAGTTTGAGTTTACATACAATGTTCACTTCTAAATTTTCAGGTGACTGATTCACTGGTGCATATGATAATGTGAAAACTGATGGTTTAACAGCCTTTTAGACATTTATGGTTGCAGTTTAAGTCATCTATTCCGTGATCTTTTTCATTCCCTTAGTGAAAGCTAGGCTCAGAACTGAATAATTTCAAGAACTGAGTGCAAATAACTATATCATAAATGTGCCATTACTTTTCCACATTTACCACAGACCGTCCAAACCTTGCAATATATGAGGCATGGCCATTCTGCTGTAATTTTAAGTATCCATATGACTGGACATACAGTGTAATATTTTACAGCCATAGAGGCTAGGCTTGACATGTTCTGGCAATATTACAGTCATAGAGGCCAGGCTTGATATGTTCTGCCTACACAGGTAAATAAAAAGCAGGCATAAGTGAGGTTGTTTTTCAAGCCATTAGCATCTTCAGTGTATTTTTTTGCGTAAGTTACATCACTTCCTTCCCATTCGCTGCATGTCTCCAAGAGACACCCCTTCTCAATCTCAGGGAGCTATGAAGCTCTGACACAATTGTGTAATCAGCAGGAATTTTTACTTTTGCATCTGTAAGGCATGCACAGAAGTTGGTGGTACCATTTCACAATTTGAGAAATTCCAGCTACCTGTCTGGAAAACCATGCTCCTAAACTTGACATTCTACCACTGCTTGCCAAGTAGCCTGTGATGTCTATCATTTAATATGAAGCTTCTGAAATGCTATATATGTGGCAGCAAGAAATACCGAGTGGAAAGTTGATTCCAACACTCATCACAGCTCACACTAAGCAAAGTCAAATAATAGCTCAGGGGCAATTTGAAGCTTTCTGTAAGAATCAGGCCTTGCTATTGAAATGCCTGTCACATTAGGGTCTACTGTGACACAGCTACATGGTTGAGTGGCAACATAATGTTTCTATGTCAATTACAGTTGCAACTACAAGTCAAGACTGAGAAACACCTTTAACCTGATCAGAATGAATATTTACTCTGCAGTGGAATGTGCATTATTTTGAAATTCACTGACAGATAAAAACTATGCCCTAGACTGTGACTTGAACATGGACCCTTGCTTTTTACAGGCACCCATCATACCAACAGAGAAATATAGGCATGGTTCTTAATCTGCATTCACAGCTTTCCATCTGTCAGTAACTCACTCATACTTTACAAACTTGACAGAAGCTCCTCTCCAGAGGAAAAAAGTTTCTGTGGGGCTTGGAAAGTGTCAGGGATGTACCTGCAGAAGGGAAGCTGTGAAGGTGAGTCATGCTTGGGTTACTCCATTGGTAAGGGAATTGCCCACAAAAGGCAAGGATCCAGGTTTGAGTCTTGTTGTGGCTCACACTTTCACCAGTTTTGATATTTACAATCATCTCCCACATAAAATAGTATAAACTCAGTCATGTTACCATAGAACACAATAATGAAATGAAATGCAGATTTATAAATTACAATAAGCAATACATTCATGATCTTCACATACATTAACGTTTAACAAGTTTCTTGTAGCAGTCATTTTCAACAGCAGCTATCCATTGTGTATCAATTAAAACATGTCTTTTTGCATGCTGCAGCTGGAGCTATTTAATAACCCATGTGTGTTTCATCTTTATTAACAAGCCACTATCAATGGGTGATCTAG
Source organism: Schistocerca piceifrons (assembly GCF_021461385.2). Lineage (NCBI taxonomy): Eukaryota > Metazoa > Arthropoda > Insecta > Orthoptera > Acrididae > Schistocerca > Schistocerca piceifrons. The sequence continues at coordinate 153,329,044 of NC_060149.1, read as the reverse complement.
GATGTTATGTTTTATTGGTTTACAAATTTTGATTTTATATTTAAAACAGTTCACATATGAATTTTAACATAAAATGTGATGGTATTTAATGTTAAAAGTTTGTGTCATTTCTTTGATGACTATATTGCATTAGATTGAAAGCCACACCTTTTCCTGTATTTTGCATGTTAATAACATGCTTCAATTGAAATTTCTGGGTTTCACTAAATTCTTTGCACATACTGTGGTTGACAATATAGACTCATAGTAACTGGCATCACTTTAACAGTAAATACACCTTCCTGCATTGCTTTTGGTGTTTGGTGCATCATGTATTTTGTGTAAGTAGTGCCAACATTCTTGTTTCTTGTGTGTGTGCGTGTGTGTGTGTATGTGTGTGTGTGTGTGTGTGTTTTTATATGAAAGATGATGTGTCTTCAAATTTCGCATCAGTTGCATAAGAGTGGTGCTAGTAGCACCTGGCTGCAAATCAGGTTTGCTTTAAATAAACAATGTAACGGTCAGAAGCGTTAGTCACCTTTGAAATTGGACATACTGAATTGATGTTATTGAAGAATGCTTTTAAGATGATGAAGACGCATTATCAACAGAGCACTGAGTTTGAATGAAGTTGTGTAATAGGGCTACGAGAAGCTGAATGTTCGTTCGATGATATTGCAGAAAGACTTGGCAGAAATGTAGCAATTGTACTCAATTGATGACAGCGGTGGTCACAGGAAGGTACGGCTGCAAGACCACCGGACTCCAGATGGCCACAGGGTACTAGCTGGGATGGTGCATCATACTGCATCTGCAGCAGCAATTCAAGAAGCACATGGCACCACAGTGACACAATGAACCGTTACAAATCAGTTGACAGCTCCGAGCCAAATGCCCTGTAGCGTGCATTTCACTGACCCCAAACCACCGTTGTTTACCACTTCAGTGGTGTCAGTTGAGAGATCATTGGAGGGTGGAATGGAGGTCTGTTGTGTTTTCTGATGAAAGCCAGATTTGCCTTGGTGCCAATTATCGTTGTGTGTTGGTTAGGAGGATGCCATGTGAGTGCCTCCAAGCAAACTGTCAGCGGCCTAGACAAACTGGACCTACACCTGGAGTTATGGTCTGGGGTGTGATTTTGTATGACAGTAGGAGCACTCTCGTGGCTATACCCCTCATCCTGACTCCAAATTTGTATGTCAGTCTGGTGATTAAACCTATTGTGCTGCCATTCATGAACAGCATTCCAGGGGGTGTTTTCCAACAGGATAATACTCACTCACATACCGCTATTGTAACCCAACATGCTCTACATACTGTCATCATGTGGCCTTGGCCTGCTCGATCACCAGATTAGTCTCCAAGCGAGCACATAGGGGACATCGCTGGAGAAAAACTCCAGCATTATCCAAACAGTATTATGTAGCCTTGTATTGACTGACCAAGTGCGGCAGGCATGGAACGCCATCCCACAAATTGACATCCAGCACACCCGTTTGACACACGCATGCACATATACATGCTTGCATTCAACAGTCTGGCAGATACACTGGTTATTAATGTACCATTATTTCACATTTGCAATTGCTTTTCTCGCAATGACATTAGTCTGCGCTCTCACAATGTTAACCATCTAAATATGTTACCTAGACAAATTTAGTCCTGAAATTTGGTTACTGTGCATTAATTATATTTTGGTGTTAAGATTTTTTTTCTGTCGGTATATGATAGTTGGTGTTTTTTTTTTTTTTGTAAAGTTTGCAAGGTGGCTTTTCTTATTTATTCCACTGATCTTCACATTTTTCTCTTTTGTAGTTGGGCTGCAATTCATTTACCTTAAATGCTCTGCAACTGTTGAATAGCTTTTTGTATGTTTCCATGTTACTTGTATCAAATGTTCTGCCAATTTGCCCCACATATCTCCCATTACATGTACTGCAATGTAATTGGTATATTACCACTTTTGAGTAGCTATTTGTGTACTTTGTTAGTTTTTGGATGTACTTTTGGATGGGATTCACTTCTGGATTGAAGCGTCTGCATGGAACATTTATGTTTTGTCTTCTGAAAATGTCGATTATTTTACGTGTATTTTGTTTCCATGTCCTTGTGGACCAACTGGAGTCTTCTTTTGTGTTATCATATGTGTTTTGTGTTTTTTATCATTGTGCGTGCTTGCTTGGTGGAGTCTTGTTGTATTGTTGTTTGTGAATGAGTGTTAACTGGTTTTATTTTATTTTTAAATTGATTGTTTAATTGTAATGCTAGATTATTGTAGTATCCACTGTTTATTGTTGTTTGTTTGGCAGTGTCTAGTTATTTTTGTTAGTATTCTGTGTTAAGCAGTATTGTGTTGATTGTAAGTAGTATATACTATATTTACCCGAGTATAAGATGACCCTGATTATAAGATTCTTTCCCCAAGAAGCTTCTTGAGAAAAATTTATTTTTAACATATTCTGACTAATCAAAATTGCAAACTGGCAAATATTCACCTAAAAAGTTAACAGTGTACCTATTCTAAATTTATGCCATTTATTAATTGTCTACATTTTGATAATATAAGGAGAAATAAAATAGCTGAAAAGAAATTGTTGACACTACTTTGCACACCATTTTCTTGTCAACATTTTTTGATTACTAAGCCAGTCATCTTTGGTATCATTATTTTTAATCACCACCACCACCAAATCATTATATAGCCAGCTGCGAAATTTATATCTTCATTGTCACAAGTATTTGGCTGTTTCTTCCAAATAAGAAGCAATTTCTGATGATGTGATTACCGTGTGACCTGAGAACACAGCTGTTTTTATTCCAGTACATATCAGATTTTGTTTCTATAGTGATGTGAGAATGTTACAGTATCTCTTGCTTCCAAACATATTGTCTGCTCGCTGCTCTCTCATAGGTTGCATACAACCAGCAACTGACACACCACCTTTCATTCCCATCATATGTCACAGTGAAGGTCAACAACAATGCAACATGAAAACCGTAAGTATGCCACTGGTCCCATCTAGACTTTTACCGTCTCCTGCAGAAATGAATACTCTTGTTCAGTATTTGTCAAATTTTTAAGTCAGTTCAATTCTGACTACAAATGGATTCAGTCAAACTGCAGTTTAAATATAAAAAATGTCCATAAAAAGCTAAAGTACACAGTATAAATTCCCATAGTTGGCAACACAACATAGCTTGCTGCCTCCTCACTAAACCCCTCCTCACACTCATCTAGTTCTCAACTAAGCTGGTATCACTGTTCCCCCTCCAACCCATCTGTAGTGCTGTGCTTGGGCAACTGTGAAACACAGACTGCAATATCTTCTTCAGTGCAAGTCATATTTATCAACAACTACTAATTCATAAATAAAATATTGCAATCACGATTCAGTCCAATCCTCAAACTTGCACTCATCCCCATATACTGATGTCTGTTGGCACTATCTCCATTATGGATCTTGCTGCTGCAATTTATTCTTGTGACAGCAACTACAGTCACTTTAATATGATTTATTTAGTTTTTTAGACACTTGATTCTAGTTTAATTTTCCTTCTCATTTTATCTGAATGTCAGCCTCATGTTATAAAACTCATTAACAGCTGGTAACATTTTTACCCAGTATTCTAATATGTGAATAGTGACCGAATTTATCATTTGCAGCCCCCCTAGTAAAACAATATTTCTGCTTTTGAATGTAACTTAAAAAGCAGCATAATGCTTGTATGGGGTATCCATACATGTATGAGAACTTTTATTGCAAATACAACAACAGTTTGTAAGATGTTAGAATTGTGTGTGTTATTCTTTCTGTGTTGTACAAAATTGCCAAATTTTAAGCAAAGAAATGGATTGTTGTAGTGCCTAGCTCATAGTTTCTAGCATACCCCTCACACTAGCACCACACGAGTCGAATGTCACGTAATTGTTCAAGCAATGTCAGTACTGTATTGAGTGCTTAGGCGTATTGGAAGATTATGTGCTGTCGGAAGGCAAATATCATTTGCCCAGTCCTGCCTTTCAAAATTCTTTAGAAAAAAAAAAATCTGCATGTGACCTCAACAACCAAAGCTAGCTTCATCTGTAAATGTAAAATGAGCTCTACATAATCTATTAAACAATGAAAAATGGTAATCTCAAGCAGCAACAGTTTAATCTGCAGACATACGACGCTCCTGTATTTTTTGAGTGATGCATCGGGAAAAACATCATCTTACACTTGGGTGAATACAGTATTGGAGGGCTGTTTGTTTTTGGGAATGTAAGTGGTTTGACATTTGATGTATGATTGTGTCAGTTGTAGGTTTACAGGAAACTGCAAAATTGTGCTGTTTGTTTTAATTTTTATTACACCTAAAAAGTTTAATATAATATCCTGTTTTTTTCCTATTGTGAATCTGATCTTTTTGTCTGTTGTGTTTATGCCTGCATATAGCCTGTCAGTATTTGTTGATGCTGCATCTATAAGGTGTATCATCATCCATGTATCTGACCCTGGTGTACTGTTTCTATTTGCAATAATGTTTTGTTTGTGAAAATATTTGTTAATACACCTGAAATTGGAGAGCCCATTGGTATATTATCTTCCTTTTAGTAGGTTCTGTACTGAACAAAAGGTAGTTTTGTTCTGTTATTAGTTTTAGTGACATGACTGTTTCATTAATGCATTCATCTGGAAGTTGGCTGTTAGCTTCCAGGTTTTGTTGTATTTTGAAGTTTTCAGATAGAAATTTCTAACATAAATCCTGGAAGTGTAGCTTGTATATAATAGGTAGTACTGGAATGTTTTATTTGTTTGTTTTTGGCTTGCACTGGAGGGTATGTACAATGGGATTGTTTTGTCCTAATTTTTTTTTCCTTTATCATCTAGTTTGTGGTCTGTATGTTCTAAGGTATTTTTTACCTTCGTCCAGAACCTGTTTGTTGGGTCAAATTTCAGTTTGTTAATATCATTTTGTGAAAAGAGTTCTCGCGTTTTGTCAATGTGTTGTTTTTTGTCCACAAGGACAATTGCATTGTCTTTTCTGCTTCTGGAATAACAATATTTTTGTTTTGGAGTTTGAGCTTTCTGAGGGCTGTACGTTCTGTGTTCATATTGTTTTTGTCATTCCCAAGTCTGTTATAATTTTGAGGATATCATTATTTTTATTAGTTCTCTAGTTAGCCCAATATTCACATTGTTGTCCTTTTTACCTTATTGTGCTGTAACGGCTTCCGATTCTACAGTAAGCTTTTCTGTATAAGTTTAATCCATTTTTGTGTTAAATTTATACATTTGTCTTTTCATAATATTTCCCTTCCTTTACTGTTAAGTTATAGGTCTGTGGGATCTGTCAGTCTTAAGTAAAATTGGTGATCATGCATTGGCTGTTTGTATTTTGTGTTTCTGTATGGTGTTTGTTGTATCATAAGCTGTGATATCTCTCTTAATACTCCAAAGGCCAAACTGAGTGAAAGCAGTGCAACCATCAAGAAGTGAGATAAAATTCAACTGTAAGTAACCTTGCATTTTATAATCAGGTTTACATGTGAACTGTTTTAAATAAAATCAGATATAATGTAACATTCCAGAACAGCTTCTGATGATCCCTGTTAACCCTTTCCAATACAGTTTTTCTACTCACTGCATTCTCCCTAACTCTTATTTATTTTAGGTGGATAATGATATGAGGGATTATGGGTTATTGTGCTGCCATTTTTTAAAAAAGTAAAATGCAATATGAGGTCACTTGACAACTTTATTTTCTTTTATGCTAGTTTTTGAAAGCACATACGGTATTTTTGTTTTGGTTGTTTATAATTTTTTCTGCATGGTACTTCTTCAAACATCCCCCCAGGTGAATTCCAGGCTTCCTCTTGTATGTTTGCAGTAGAAAACTGTTTCTCTTATTCCTCCTTTCTTCTTGCATATGCTGCAAACCATGCAACCCTTTGTTGTTCTTTTCTTTCATTTTGCATTATAAAATGTAACCTTGCATTCAGTCTTTTCTCAGTGTCAGTGATGACAGACTTCTACTCTTCTTTGAGTCTGTATTTCTAACCTGGCTGACTAGCTGTCTGATTAGATTCTTCTATAGCAAAGATTAGCTTGCAGCTGTTCTTCACATTCATTTCTGTCCATTGTGTATAGAATATAACTGCTCACTGCAGTAACTTCAGTCAGCCAGAAGAATAATTTTTTTCCAAATTTTGTATGATCATCTTGTAAAACCACAGCAACCACAGTACTGATAAGCTCTGTTCAACTCAGTTCACTCCTCCCATAAACTTAGTGTATTCTTAAATAACAGTGGGTTTCAGGAACTGCACAGCTTGTTCCTTCCTATAAACAATGATCAATTGGGTTTGAGGACTAAAGAATGTGCACAGCATTGTCACTAACCTCTTGTCATGGAATGAACAAAACGCAATTTTCATCTCATTTTCATAGTCACACAACTCATTTTCAGCAAATTTCATCTTCCAGAATGAGATTTTCACTCTGCAGCGGAGTGTGCGGTGATATGAAACTTCCTGGCAGATTAAAACTGTGTGCCGGACCGAGACTCAAACTTGGGATCTTTGCCTTTCGCAGGCAAGTGCTCTACCAACTGAGCTACCCAAGCACGACTCACGCCCCGTCCTCACAGCTTTACTTCCACCAGTACTTCGCCTCCTATCTTCCAAACTTTACATTAGCTCTCCTGCGAACCTTACAGAACTAGCACTCCTGAAAGAAAGGATATTGCGGAGACATGGCTTAGCCACAGCCTGGGGGATGTTTCCAGAATGATATTTTCACTCTGCAGCGGAGTGTGCACTGATATGAAACTTCCTGGCAGATTAAAACTGTGTACCGGACCAAGACTCGAACTCGGGATCTTTGCCTTTCGCGGGCAAGTGCTCTACCAACTGATCCCAAGTTCGAGTCTTGGTCCGGCACACAGTTTTAATCTGCTAGGAAGTTTCATATCAGTGCACACTCTGCAGGAGAGTGAAAATCTCATTCTGCAAACATCCCCCAGGCTGTGGCTAAGCCATGTCTCTGCAATATCCTTTCTTTCAGGAGTGTTAGTTCTGCAAGGTTCGCAGGAGAGCTTCTGTAAAGTTTGGAAGGTAGGAGGCGAGGTACTGGCGGAAGTAAAGCTGTGAGGACGGGACACGAGTCGTGCTTGGGTAGCTCAGTTGGTAGAGCACTTGCCCGCGAAAGGCAAAGATCCCGAGTTCGAATCTCGGTCCGGCACACAGTTTTAATCTGCCAGGAAGTTTCAAGTTTCATCTTCTTGAAATTACATGGAAAATCCTGCCGAGAAAGCATAACTGTACCTATTAGATGAAATTTTATTTTGTGCAATTCCCCCCAAGTTAAGGGCTTGTGTAGAACCTGTCAGTAAAGATGTGATAGCCTGAACAATCTTCCAAAGCTAGCAACTGCTGTGCCAAGTGGATCACTATTTGGGATGCACAAGGTAAACCAGGATCAATTAGTGTAGTTGTCTTTCCATAACATGGAATGTGAGAAAAAACACAACCATTTTCTGAATCACACAGACAGAAAACTCGTAAACCCCATTCTCTAGGTGTCTTTGGATTGTAGCTCTTGAATTCTTCCTGTGAATGCTTCTGTGCTCTCTTCTATAACCACATTCTGCAAGTCACCCAATGTGGCGCTGAATGAAATAAGACTTCCACTTGGCAACTGAACCCGAATGGGACATCCCGGCCAACAATGCCATATGATCATTTCACTTTTTCTTTTTGGTACATAAAGTTCTTTGCATTTACTGTTGATGTACTCACTAATGTTCTTCACCTTGCTCCCTCTCATATGTTGACACCCTTGAATTGTGACAGGTGGAACTATATGCAGCATCCAAAATATTTGAAAAATGGAAATGAGAAAAAAACATCTTTCAAAAACAGAGTTCATTCTAGCCAGTTTTCTGCAAAATAATCAACTAATTCTGTCTTCAAACCCTAGGCCATGTTCAATATTACACCAACAAAAGCCTTCAATTCTTGTAATGAAACATCCCTCCACGAGTGCCACACTGAGTATTTTGTAAGTGGAGTGACTTTCTGTATTTTTTCTTTAGCATACATTTTTCTAGCATTCACAGTTCCACTAATAAAGTTGTCAGTGAAGAATAGACAGAAATTTTCAGGTTCAAATTCTGGCCCAACATCACAAGGAATGGTGAAACTTGGTTGTGTGATAGAAAAAGGAAACTTCGTGGGCTCTCTGTCACCATTGCGATAAACTTTCCAGGTATTTGCTACAGGTTCTCTCTCTTGTCCACTTTCCATTCCATCAGTGGATTCCAGTTCCCTAGAACCTACGTCACAGCACACAGAAGTTTCCTCCCTGTCACTTTCCTCACTAAATTCTCCTTCATCCGAGAAGTCTTTGAGAAGAGACATGGCCGTATCATCACTTGCACATTTTCTACCAACCATCATCCTACTAGAAACATGTGAATGCGACATGCTTTGAGTTGTTAGATCTTCGTATTAAGCTCTGCCATGAACCTAGCGAATCCCAACAATAGTTTGGCAGTGGAGCAGAAAGGGTTAACAAAGACAAAACACATCTGGGTGATTAAATACATTCAGTTACAGCATGCAAAATGCTTTTTTACTGATCAAAAACAAATTGCGTTTCAGACTTACCGATATTGTGAGGCCAGAAACCTTTGAAGACGTGTAATCCGAGGCTCGAACTCTCACACGTTCTGGTTTTACCTCATCGTCAGTAGAAGATGATTTTGAAGGCTTCCTCAGAGATAATTGCTCTTTAATAAATTTCAGATCATCATTCTTTCTTTTACTAGTATTATCATCACTGTCATCATCATTTCGATAGTCCTCCAGGTATCTAAATGGCAGAACAGATGTACAGCAATAAGTCTCTCCGATGCACTAAGATAGATGAGATCACGTTATTTACAAAAAGAAAACTGACAATCTTATTAGCGCCAATAAAAAATTCCAGACAGGTTTTTAGAAACAACTTATAGAACCAAGTGCAAGAAGGGAAGGAAAATAAACAAACGAAATAACAACAATATTCTTATATCCATGGAAACAATAGAATCTAAGAAACTGAGTAAATAAGGTCATTGATACAATAGACACAATATTATTCATCTATTGTGATGACTAAAAATCTGTGGCAGATGGTGATTGAAACCCTGATATCCTGGGCACTGTGTTATTACCACATTACGCATGGAGCAGCTCCTAATTGCTGAGTTTGGAAGAAATATTATAAGGGAAACAGCACTGCTATTAAAATTTCAATTCATCCTGGAGGTTTGGTGAAAAGATGTAACTAGTTAAGGTGACTTCATGGGTAAGTAGGAGATCCCAATTCAAATAATCTGTACTGTATACTGAAATAATGTGATTAGAGCATACATGTTGCCTTTATCAACACGACTAGCAAACACAGCAATGCTTCGCTGTTGCTAAATAGGTTGTTGTTGTTGTTGTTGTCATGGTCCTCAGTCCTGAGACTGGTTTGATACAGCTCTCCATGCTACTCTATCCTGTGCAAGCTTTTTCATCTCCCAGTACCTGCTGCAACCTACATCCTTCTGAATCTGTTTAGTGTACTCACCTCTTGGTCTCCCTCCAAGATTTTTACCCTCCACGCTGCCCTACAATACTAAATTGGTGATCCCTTGATGCCTCAGAACATGCGCTACCAACCGATCCCCTCTTCTAGTCAAGTTGTGCCACAAACTCCTCTTCTCCCCAATCCTATTCAATACCTCCTCATTAGTTATGTGATCTACCCATCTAATCTTCAGAATTCTTCTGTAGCACCACATTTCGAAAGCTTCTATTCTCTTCTCGTCCAAACTATTTATCGTCCATGTTTCACTTCCATACATGGCTACACTCCATACAAATACTTTCAGAAACGCCTTCCTAACACTTAAATCTATACTCGATGTCAACAAATTTTTCTTCTTCAGAAACCCTTTTCTTGCCATTGCCAGTCTACATTTTATATCCTCTCTGCTACAACCATCATCAGTTATTTTGCTCCCCAAATAGCAAAACTCCTTTACTACTTTAAGTGTCTCATTTCTCAATCTACTGCCCTCAGCATCATCTCAGTTAACTTTACTACATTCCATTATCCTCGTTGTGCTTTTGTTGATGTTCATCTTATATTCTCCTTTCAAGACACTGTCCACTCCGTTCAACTGCTCTTCCAAGTCTTTGTTGTCTCTGACAGGATTACAATGTCATCGGCGAACCTCAAAGTTTTTATTTCTTCTCCATGGATTTTAATACCTACTCCAAATTTTTATTTGTTTTCTTTACCGCTTGTTCAGTATACAGATTGATTAACATCGGAGAGAGGCTGCAACTGTGTCTCACTCCCTTCCCTACCACTGCTTCTCTTTTATGTCTCTCGACTCTTATAACTGCCATCTGGTTTCTGTACAGAGAGAGTATTACAATAAACAACATTGTCAACATTGTCAAAAGCTTTCTCTAAGTCAACAAATGCTAGAAACGTAGGTTTGCCTTTTCTTAATCTAGCTTCTAAGATAAGCCGTAGGGTCAGTATTGCCTCACGTGTTCCAACATTTCTACGGAATCCAAACTGATCTTCCCCAAGGTGGCTTCTACCAGTTTTTTCATTCGTCTGTAAAGAATTCGCGTTAGTATTTTGCAGCTGTGACTTATTAAACTGAAAGTTTGGTAATTTTCACATCTGTCAACATCTGCTCTCTTTGGGAGTGAATTATTTTATTCTTCTTGAAGTCTGATGCTATTTCGCCTGTCTCATATACACTCCTGGAAATTGAAATAAGAACACCGTGAATTCATTGTCCCAGGAAGGGGAAATTTTATTGACACATTCCTGGGGTCAGATACATCACATGATCACACTGACAGAACCACAGGCACATAGACACAGGCAACAGAGCATGCACAATGTCGGCACTAGTACAGTGTATATCCACCTTTCGCAGCAATGCAGGCTGCTATTCTCCCATGGAGACGATCGTAGAGATGCTGGATGTAGTCCTGTGGAACGGCTTGCCATGCCATTTCCACCTGGCGCCTCAGTTGGACCAGCGTTCGTGCTGGACGTGCAGACCGCGTGAGACGACGCTTCATCCAGTCCCAAACATGCTCAATGGGGGACAGATCCGGAGATCTTGCTGGCCAGGGTAGTTGACTTACACCTTCTAGAGCACGTTGGGTGGCACGGGATACATGCGGACGTGCATTGTCCTGTTGGAACAGCAAGTTCCCTTGCCGGTCTAGGAATGGTAGAACGATGGGTTCGATGACGGTTTGGATGTACCGTGCACTATTCAGTGTCCCCTCGACGATCACCAGTGGTGTACGGCCAGTGTAGGAGATCGCTCCCCACACCATGATGCCGGGTGTTGGCCCTGTGTGCCTCGGTCGTATGCAGTCCTGATTGTGGCGCTCACCTGCACGGCGCCAAACACGCATACGACCATCATTGGCATCAAGGCAGAAGCGACTCTCATCGCTGAAGACGACACGTCTCCATTCGTCCCTCCATTCACGCCTGTCGCGACACCACCGGAGGCGGGCTGCACGATGTTGGGGCGTGAGCGGAAGACGGCCTAACGGTGTGCGGGACCGTAGCCCAGCTTCATGGAGACGGTTGCGAATGGTCCTCGCCGATACCCCAGGAGCAACAGTGTCCCTAATTTGCTGGGAAGTGGCGGTGCGGTCCCCTACGGCACTACGTAGGATCCTACGGTCTTGGCGTGCATCCGTGCGTCGCTGCGGTCCGGTCCCAGGTCGACGGGCACGTGCACCTTCCGCCGACCACTGGCGACAACATCGATGTACTGTGGAGACCTCACGCCCCACGTGTTGAGCAATTCGGCGGTATGTCCACCCGGCCTCCCGCATGCCCACTATACGCCCTCGCTCAAAGTCCGTCAACTGCACATACGGTTCACGTCCACGCTGTCGCGGCATGCTACCAGTGTTAAAGACTGCGATGGAGCTCCGTATGCCACGGCAAACTGGCTGACACTGACGGCGGCGGTGCACAAATGCTGCGCAGCCATTCGACGGCCAACACCGCGGTTCCTGGTGTGTCCGCTGTGCCGGGCGTGTGATCATTGCTTGTACAGCCCTCTCGCAGTGTCCGGAGCAAGTATGGTGGGTCTGACACACCGGTGTCAATGTGTTCTTTTTTCCATTTCCAGGAGTGTATCTTGCTCACCAGATGGTAGAGTTTTGTCAGGACTAGCTCTCCCAAGGCTGTCAGTAGTTCTAATGGAATGTTGTCTAGACCCGGGGCCTTGTTTCGACTTAGGTCTTTCAGTGTTCTGTCAAACTCTTCACGCAGTATCATATCTCCCATTTCATCTTCATCTACATCCTCTTCCATTTCCATAATATTGCCATCAAGTACATCGTCGTCGTATAGACCCTCTTTATACTCCTTCCACCTTTCTGCTTTCCCTTCTTTGCTTAGAAACTGGGTTTCCATCTGAGTTCTTTATATTCATACTAGTGGTTCCCTTTTCTCCAAAGGTCTCTTTAATTTTCCTGTAGGCAGTATCTATCTTACCCCTAGTGAGATAAGCCTCTACATCCTTACATTTGTCCTCTAGCCATCCCTGCTTAACCATTTTGCACTTGCTGTCGATCGCATTTTTGAGACGTTTGTATTCCTTTTTGCCTGCTTTATTTACTGCATTTTTATATTTTCTCCTTTCATTAATTAAATTCAATATTTCTTCTGTTACCAAAGGATTTCTACTAGCCCTTGTCTTTTTACCTACTTGAACCTCTGCTACCTTCACTACTTCATCCTTCAAAGCCATCCATTCTTCTTCTACTGTATTTCTTTCCCCCATTCTTGTCAATTTTTCCCTTATGCTCTCCCCGAAACACTGTACAACCTCTGGTTTAGTCAGTTTATCCAGGTCCCATCTCTTTAAATTCCCACCTTTTTGCAGTTTATTCAGTTTTAATCTACAGTTCATAACCAATAGATTGTGGTCAGAGTCCACATCCGCCCCTGGAAATGTCTTAGAACTTAAAACCTGGTTCCTAAATCTCTGTCTTACCATTATCTAATCTATCTGAAACCTTTCAGTATCTCCAGCTTTCTTCCATGTATACAACCTTCTTTTATGATTCTTGAACCAAGTGTTAGCTATGATGAAGTTATGCTCTGTGCAAAATTCTACCAGGTGGCTTCCTCTTTCATTTCTTAGCCCCAATCCATAGTCACCTACTACGTTTCCTTCTCTTCCTTTTCCTACTATCGAATTCTAGTCACCCATGACTATTAAATTTTCATCTCCCTACACTATCTGAATAATTTCTTTTATCTCGACATACATTTCTTCAATTTCTTCGTCATCTGCAGAGCTAGTTGGCATATAAACTTGTACTACTGTAGTAGGCATGGGCTTTGTGTCTATCTTGACCACAATAATGCATTCACTATACTGTTTGTAGTAGCTTACCCGCACTCCTATTTTTTTTATTCATTATTAAACCTACTCCAGCATTACCCCTATTTGATTTTGTATCTATAACCCTGTATTCACCTGACCAAAAGTCTTGTTCCTCCTGCCACCGAACTTCAATAATTCCCACTATATCTAACTTTAACCTATCCATTTCCCTTTTTAAATTTTCTAACCTACCTGCCCGATTAAGGGATCTGACATTCCACGCTTCGATCCGTAGACACGTTTTCTTTCTCCTGATAACGACGTCCTTCTGAGCAGTCCTCGCCCAGAGATCCAAATGGGGGACTATTTTACCTCCGGAATATTTTACCCAAGAGGACGCCATCACCATTTAATCATACAGTAAAGCTGCATGCCGTCAGGAAAAATTACGGCCGTAGTTTCCCCTTGTGTTCAGCCGTTCGCAGTACCAGCACAGCAAGGCCATTTTGGTTAGTGTTACAAGGCTAGATCAGTCAATAATCCAGACTGTTGCCCCTCTTCAGGAACCACACATTTGTCTGGCCTCTCAACAGATACCACTCCATTGTGGTTGCACCTACGGTACGGCTATGTGTATCACTGAGGCTCGCAAGCCTCCCCACCCAGAGCAAGGTCTATGGTTAATTGAGGGGGGGGGGGGGGGGGGCTAAATAGGTATGGTATATTCATCTTCCTCCACACTCTGTTAATCTCCCCCCCTCCCTCTATGTCAATCTCCTCCTCTCCCTTTTTCTGTCCCTCACCTCTTCCCACCTTTCTCTGCCTCTCTCCTCTTTTCCACTCCCTATGTCCACCCCCTCCCTAATCCCCCCCTCTCTCTAACTATGAACCTTGTTTATTGGTGTTTCAAAGGAAACCTTGATTAAAAATTGAGGTCGCTTAAAATTAATGGGTAAATTGGTTGAGATCATTGGCGCTGCTGGATCTGAGGATGGTAGCTTCAACGACACTATTTTGCATTGTTTAATCTGTGAATGGATAAGATTAGAATGTTTCAGACGACTGATTTCATAATAGTATTCTAATTATAAGCTGATAAGCCATAAATAAAACTTTCTTGTTTTCTGTTAAAATCAACTGCAAGGAATAAAACAAAACAGCACATTCTTGTGCACAGTTAAAAAAAATTATATATAAGGAGAAAGAATTTATATAGGAGAAATAATATGTCTCATGGTTTAAGTCTCCTGATATGATCAGACTGTTAGAGAGAAAACTAAACACATTTTCACAAGACTTTTTTTCCTCACAGTCAGTTTTAATACAAAACCTCTACAGCATTGTTTAACAGAAATATGTAGCTTATATCTAAAGGTTTATTGGAGTGTTGTGCAAAAATTTGAAGTAAATTGATCAAGAACTACGACTTTTATAGTAGTATAGAATAGATACACGAGTCACTCCATCACATACATTTGTAGAATACCTGAAACAGACAATAGTTGTGCCTCTGCCAACGAAACATAATGTAGAAGACATAAAAATATAGACCATTTCGCTGCTGTCATCATTCTCAGAAACAATGCAATCAATTATGAAAAATATACTAAGGAATTCTATCACCAAATAAATAGCCCAATAAAACAACAGTTTGGAAATTTATATGGCTGACAAGTGTTTGATTTGACATTCTGTACTGAACAGCCGAGGTCCCACAACCATCTCTGAAAAGATGGACATAGGCATCATATCTAACAGATAGGGTATAGGCAACAAACTGTTGCCTCATCAGGAAAGAGGGAAGGAGAGGGGAAGACGAAAGGAAGTGGGTTTTAAGGGAGAGGGTAAGGAGTCATTCCAATCCCGGGAGCGGAAAGACTTACCTTAGGGGGAAAAAAGGACAGGTATACACTCGCACACACGCATATATCCATCCACACATACAGACACAAGCAGACATATTTAGTCTTTAAATATGTCTGCTTGTGTCTGTATGTGTGGATGGATATGTGCGTGTGTGCGAGTGTATACCTGTCCTTTTTTCCCCCTAAGGTAAGTCTTTTCGCTCCCGGGATTGGAATGACTCCTTACCCTCTCCCTTAAAACCCACTTCCTTTCGTCTTCCCCTCTCCTTCCCTCTTTCCTGATGAGGCAACAGTTTGTTGCGAAAGCTTGAATTTTGTGTGTATGTTTGTGTTTGTTTGTGTGTGTATCGACCTGCCAGCACTTTCGTTCGGTAAGTCACCTCATCTTTGTTTTTATATATAATTTTTCCCACGTGGAATGTTTCCTTCTATTATAAAGATAGGGTATAGGAGTACATATAACACAGTCGTCAAATAAGGATAAACTTTCAGTGAAACACTCTTCAGAACCGCAATACATTCATATAGGAATTCTTCAGGGTAGTATATTTGAACCAGCACTGTTCCTTATATGCGTCAATGACCTGTCCAATAGTCGCAGTCATAGGGAGGACAAAAAAAAGCTCTCTTTCCTCAGGAAAGCAATATTGTAATCACTCATAAAGCAAGAAAACTTCCAAAGAAAGCAAAAGAAACCATCAAGGAAGTCAACAATTGGTCAATATACAATAAATTAAAATTGCATGTATAGAAAATAAATGACCTGAATTTCAGTTTGAAGAGGGAAAATGACACTCTTAAATTAAACGTCGATCAGATTGTGCGAAAAACACAAAGTTTTTAGGAAAAAATGTTGATTTTCAATTGAAGTGATGTGAACATACAGAGCTAGCAGACACAATGTCATTATACAGGTCATTACAGTCTCCTATCATCAGTGTGTAACAGCTGGTGCCTTTTAGTTACATGCTTTTCGTATGTACACTCAGTTCTTAGTTATGGATTATTTATTTATTTATTTTCTTCTTTTTCTTCTTTTGTTTCACCCTCTTTGGGGTACGCTGGATCAGTCATTTCTTTGTGCGTTGTTCTTTTCTTAGGGCCCAGTATTTCTTCATTCTTTCTGATCTTCTTCTCCTCTCTTCTTCCGAGATGAAGGATTTGGACTTTTGTGTGGATTTGTCTTGGAACCTTATGTTTTCATCTTTAGTAATTAACTTAGCAGTTCGATCAATAAGTGAATTTTCTGAAATATTTAATTCCACTAGGTCTTTCTCAGTTTCTTTAAACCAGTTGGGCTTTGTTTTTCAGTTACAGAAGAAGTCAAAGATTTGTTTAGTTAATCTGTTGGAATTCATTCTGAGAAGATGACAATAAAAATTTATTCTCCTTTTTCGCATAGAATCTGAAAGTTTTTCAATTTTCTTGTAGAGAGTTTCATTTTTGACGTATATAATCTTATTGTCTTGAAATTTTGGCCCAATGATTTTTCTTAAAATTTTTCTTTCCTTTACCTCAAGTTTCTCCATTTGGCCTTTGAAATTCATGTTAAGTGTTTCTGCTGCATACAGTGCTTCTGGCTTAATCACTGTCTTGTAATGTGTAATTTTGGACCCCCATGAATGGGATTTTTTGTTGTATGTATTTTTTGTTAGTTGGAAGGCCAATTCAAGTTTATTTTTTCTGGATTCCATTGCTTTGCTTTCCCCAGCATTCCAACTAATCCATTCTCCAAGATATCTGAATTCTTTTACTATTTCAATCTTCTGTTCGTGAACTTTGAGGTATTTACATGAGTGCTTGATGTTTGTCAATATCTTAGTTTTTTCAAAGGAGATGTGAAGACCAATTTTAGCTGCTTGTTTCTTTAGTTCAAGGATTTGCACCCATGCTTCTTCCATTGTTTCAGCAAACAGGGCCATATCATCCGCAAAAGCAATGCAATTTACTTTAAGGTGGTTCTTTTTGCAACCCAGTCTTATACCACTCTTAATATTTGTGTTCCATTCTCTGACTACTTTCTCAAGCGCACAATTGAACAGCAGTGGTGAGAGCCCATTGCCCTGTCGCACTCCCATTTTTATTTCAAAGGGTTCCGATAGTTTGCCCATAAATTTAACTTTCAAAAATGTACACTCCTGGAAATGGAAAAAAGAACACATTGACACCGTTGTGTCAGACCGACCATACTTGCTCCGGACACTGCGAGAGGGCTGTACAAGCAATGATCACACGCACGGCACAGCGGACACACCAGGAACCGCGGTGTTGGCCGTCGAATGGCGCTAGCTGCGCAGCATTTGTGCACCGCCGCCGTCAGTGTCAGCCAGTTTGCCGTGGCATACGGAGCTCCATCGCAGTCTTTAACACTGGTAGCATGCCGCGACAGCGTGGACGTGAACCGTATGTGCAGTTGACGGACTTTGAGCGAGGGCGTATAGTGGGCATGCGGGAGGCCGGGTGGACGTACCGCCGAATTGCTCAACACGTGGGGCGTGAGGTCTCCACAGTACATCGATGTTGTCGCCAGTGGTCGGCGGAAGGTGCACGTGCCCGTCGACCTGGGACCGGACCGCAGCGACGCACGGATGCACGCCAAGACCATAGGATCCTACGCAGTGCCGTAGGAGACCGCACAGGCACTTCCCAGCAAATTAGGGACACTGTTGCTCCTGGGGTATCGGCGAGGACCATTCGCAACCGTCTCCATGAAACTGGGCTACGGTCCCGCACACCGTTAGGCCGTCTTCCGCTCACGCCCCAACATCGTGCAGCCCGCCTCCAGTGGTGTCGCGACAGGCGTGAATGGAGGGACGAATGGAGACGTGTCGTCTTCAGCGATGAGAGTCGCTTCTGCCTTGATGCCAATGATGGTCGTATGCGTGTTTGGCGCCGTGCAGGTGAGCGCCACAATCAGGACTGCATACGACCGAGGCACACAGGGCCAACACCCGGCATCATGGTGTGGGGAGCGATCTCCTACACTGGCCGTACACCACTGGTGATCGTCGAGGGGACACTGAATAGTGCACGGTACATCCAAACCGTCATCGAACCCATCGTTCTACCATTCCTAGACCGGCAAGGGAACTTGCTGTTCCAACAGGACAATGCACGTCCGCATGTATCCCGTGCCACCCAACGTGCTCTAGAAGGTGTAAGTCAACTACCCTGGCCAGCAAGATCTCCGGATCTGTCCCCCATTGAGCATGTTTGGGACTGGATGAAGCGTCGTCTCACGCGGTCTGCACGTCCAGCACGAACGCTGGTCCAACGGAGGCGCCAGGTGGAAATGGCATGGCAAGCCGTTCCACAGGACTACATCCAGCAGCTCTACGATCGTCTCCATGGGAGAATAGCAGCCTGCATTGCTGCGAAAGGTGGATATACACTGAACTAGTGCCGACATTGTGCATGCTCTGTTGCCTGTGTCTATGTGCCTGTGGTTCTGTCAGTGTGATCATGTGATGTATCTGACCCCAGGAATGTGTCAATAAAGTTTCCCCTTCCTGGGACAATGAATTCACGGTGTTCTTATTTCAATTTCCAGGAGTGTATTTGTAAGGGTCGCTTTTATAATATTAGTTGTTTTCTTATCCAAACCCATTTCTTCCAGGACTGATAACAGAGATTCTCTATCAATCGAATCATATGCTTTTTTGAAATCAATGAAGGAGATTACGTAGTCTTTGCCCTTGATTTTTGGTATGCCATAATGTTATTTATTTTATTTATTTATTTATTTTTATGAGGGGGGGGGGGGAGGGAGGATGGGAGACAGAGGCCAAATTATGAACACAGTTATCAAACTACAGAAAAGCGAGAGAATAATAACCAAAAATAGGAGTGCACAAACAGCTCTATCGATGACCATACAACAAGATCCAGTTAGAAGTTATATTTTCCAAGGAAGAATACACAAGAAACTTGAAACAGCATTTTCTACCAGGAAATAAAATTGCACAATAAATTGCCCTAAGGAGATTAAAGACATTACTGAAACAAACTTATCTGAAAAGGATAGTAGAAAATATTCATTTAGTGATACATTCTCAACATTGAAGGATTATTTAGATAAGCAGTGTGTGAGTTTGGTGAAAATTGTGACACAAATAAATAATAATGAAATACCTTTGTCATTTAACAACACACTTTCATTCTATTGAGTGGTAGCTCATTCTGTATATCTCACTTGTGCTGTTTCTTCGTCAAAGTTATGTTGGGGAGACAATTACTTTAGATTAGTGTCTTCTCTAAAGGCTCCTTGAATTCTGCGTGAAGCGCATTTATCTTTAATATGAAATTGATGTTGATGTACTCCAACATAACTGGCAGACACAGAATGTCAGCAATTTAACAGACATGTTGGGTACTTATTTCCCAGTTAATCAATGCTGTAACAGGTCCAGCATTTCACTCATAGGTTGTATCACCAGCTCGGGTGCAACCTCAAAACTCATGCACAGCACGTACATTTCTAGCTGGTTGCAGCATTACCAATGTGGAACAAGTGGCAGCAATCGACAGTCGGGTTCGCAGTAGTGCTAGATTATGCGCACCCATTACTCACCCAGCCATGGCTGCGGAGAGTTCTTTTCCATAGAGACACTGCATATTTTGTGGTCTTTCACTTAACTTGTAGGAAGTGATGCACCAACATCAACTGACAGGTGAATACTCATAATAGCACAAACAGAACCTAGGTACAGCCAAATGAAATTCTACAAAACATTAACTGCCAAGATTTGTTTGCTACTCTGCTTTTACTATACAATAATTCACATTCTTTCAGCCATCAAATCTTACTTTTGAATCTCACGAGTAACATGGTAACAACTGCTTTCATAAACTATATTGATTACATCCTCCCCTCACGAACCATGGACCTTGCCATTGGTGGGGAGGCTTGCGTGCCTCAGCAATACAAATGGCTGTACCGTAGGTGCAACCACAACGGAGGGGTATCTGTTGAGATGCCAGACAACTGTGTGGTTCCTGAAGAGGGGCAGCAGCCTTTTCAGTAGTTGCAGGGGCAACAGTCTGAATGATTGACTGATCTGGCCTTGTAACACTAACCAAAATGGCCTTGCTGTGCTGGTACTGCGAACGGCTGAAAGCAAGGGGAAACTACAGCTGTAATTTTTCCCGAGGGCATACAGCTTTACTGTATGATTAAATGGTGATGGCGTCCTCTTGGGTAAAATATTCCGGAGGTAAAATAGTCCCCCATTTGGATCTCTGGGCGAGGACTACTCAGGAGGACGTCGTTATCAGGAGAAAGAAAACGTGTTCCATGGATCAAAGTGTGGAATGTCTGATCCCTTAATCGGGCAGGTAGGTTAGAAAATTTAAAAAGGGAAATGGATAGGTTAAAGTTAGATATAGTGGGAATTAGTGAAGTTCGGTGGCAGGAGGAACAAGACTTTTGGTCAGGTGAATACAGGGTTATAGATACAACATCAAATAGGGGTAATGCTGGAGTAGGTTTAATAATGAATAAAAAAATAGGAGTGTGGGTAAGCTACTACAAACAGCATAGTGAACGCATTATTGTGGCCAAGATGGACACAAAGCCCATTCCTACTACAGTAGTACAAGTTTATATGCCAACTAGCTCTGCAGATGACAAAGAAATTGAAGAAATGTATGACGAGATAAAAGAAATTATTCAGATAGTGTAGGGAGATGAAAATTTAATAGTCATGGGTGACTGGAATTCGATAGTAGGAAAAGGAAGAGAAGGAAACGTAGTAGATGAATATGGATTGGGGGAAAGAAATGAAAGAGGAAGCCGCCTGGTAGAATTTTGCACAGAGCATAACTTCATCATAGCTAACACTTGGTTCAAGAATCATAAAAGAAGGTTGTATACATGGAAGAAGCCTGGAGATACTAGAAGGTATCAGTTAGATTATATAATGGTAAGACAGAGATTTAGGAACCAGGTTTTAAGTTCTAAGACATTTCCAGGGGCAGATGTGGACTCTGACCACAATCTATTGGTTATGAACTGTAGATTAAAACTGAATAAACTGCAAAAAGGTGGGAATTTAAAGAGATGGGACCTGGATAAACTGACTAAACCAGAGGTTGTACAGAGTTTCAGGAAGAGCATAAGGGAAAAATTGACAAGAATGGGGGAAAGAAATACAGTAGAAGAAGAATTGATAGCTTTGAGGGATGAAGTAGTGACGGCAGCAGAGGATCAAGTAGGTAAAAAGACAAGGGCTAGTAGAAATCCTTGGGTGACAGAAGAAATATTGAATTTAATTGATGAAAGGAGAAAATATAAAAATGCAATAAATGAAGCAGGCAAAAAGGAATACAAACGTCTCAAAAATGAGATTGACAGAAAGTGCAAAATGGCTAAGCAGGGATGGCTAGAGGACAAATGTGAGGATGTAAAGGCTTATCTCACTAGGGGTAAGATATATAATGCCTACAGGAAAATTAAAGAGACCTTTGGAGAAAAGGGAACCACTAGTATGAATATAAAGAGCTCAGATGGAAACCCAGTTCTAAGCAAAGAAGGGAAAGCAGAATCGCGGAAGGAGTATAAAGAGGGTCTATATAACGACGATGCACTTGAGGGCAACATTATGGAAATGGAAGAGGATGTAGATGAAGATGAAATGGGAGTTACGATACTGCGTGAAGAGTTTGACAGAGTACTGAAAGACCTAAGTCAAAACAAGGCCCCGGGAGTAGACAACATTCCATTAGAACTACTGACAGCCTTGGGAGAGCCAGTCCTGACAAAACTCTACCACCTGGTGAGCAAGATATATGAGACAGGCGAAACACCATCAGACTTCAAGAAGAATATAATAATTCCAATCCCAAAGAAAGCAGGGGATGACAGATGTGAAAATCACCAAACTATCAGTTTAATAAGTGACAGCTGCAAAATACTAACACGAATGCTTTACAGACGAATGGAAAAACTGGTAGAAGCAGACCTCGGGGAAGATCAGTTTGGATTCCGTAGTAATATTGCAACACGTGAGGCAATACTGACCTTACGACTCACCTTAGAAGCTAGATTAAGGAAAGGCAAATCTATGTTTCTAGCATTTGTAGACTTAGAGAAAGCTTCTGACAATGTTGACTGGAATACTCTCTTTCAAATTCTGAAGGTACAAGGGGTAAAATACAGGGAGCGAAAGGCTATTTACAATTTATGCAGAAACCAGATGGCAGTTATAAGAGTTGAGGGACATGAAAGGGAAGCAGTGATTGGGAAGGGAGTGAGACAGTGTTGTAGCCATCCCCGTTGTTATTCAATCTGTATATTGGACAAGCGGTAAAGAAAACAAATAAAAATTTGGAGTAGGTATTAAAATCCATGGAGAAGAAATAAAAACTTTGATGTTCACCGATGACATTGTAATTCTGTCAGAGACAGCAAATGTCTTAGCAGAGCAGTTGAACGAAATGAATAGTGTCTCGGAAGGAGGATATAAGATGAACATCAACAAAAGCAAAACGATGATAATGGAGTGTAGTCGAATTAAGTCGGGTGATGCTGAGGGCATTAGATTAGGAAATGAGACACTTAAAGTAGTAAAGGAGTTTTGCTATTTGGGGAGCAAAATAACTGATGATGGTCGAAGCAGAGAGGCTATAAATGTAGACTGGCAATGGCAAGGAAAGCGTTTCTGAAGAAGAGAAATTTGTTAACATCGAGTATAGATTTAAGTTTCAGAAAGTCGTTTCTGAAAGTATTTGTTTGGAGCGTAGCCATGTATGGAAGTGAAACATGGATGATAAGTAGTTTGGACAAGAAGAGAATAGAAGCTCTCGAAATGTGGTGCTACAGAAAAATGCTGAAGATTAGACGGGTAGATCACATAACTAATGAGGAAGTATTGAATAGGATTGGGGAGAAGAGGAGTTTGTGGCACAACTTGACTAGAAGAAGGGATCGGTTGGTAGGACATGTTCTGAGGCATCAAGGGATCACCAATTTAGTATTGGAGGGCAGCGTGGAGGGTAAAAATCGTAGAGGGAGACCAAGAGATGAATACACTAAGCAGATTCAGAAGGATGTAGGTTGCAGTAGGTACTGGGAGATGAAGAAGCTTGCACAGGATAGAGTAGCATGGAGAGCTGCATCAAACCAGTCTCAGGACTGAAGACCACCACAACAACAACAACAACAACATTGATAACATCCAGGTATTGAGATTATGGCCTTTGTAGCTGATCTACTTGAAAAGTCTCAGGATGATTCTGTATGGAGCTCATGTGTTGTAACATGTCTCACTAAATTTTATGCATCCAAGAGACTTGTTCTTAGTTATCCATAAGGAGCAGAGCTCCATCCCAGTGTACCTACCACTTCAGAAAATGCTGTTAGGTATACAGGGTGAGTCACTGACTATTGCCCCCAAGAATAACTCTGAAACTATGACAGGAGTTGAAAAGTTTGTGGGACAAAAGTTGCACGGGACAACGGGGGCCATAATATGTCGTCGGTTTTTTGTTGCTATGTGGGCTTGCATCAGCGATATGATGGTCATCTTTGTTTTTTTATGGGATGCTATAGTTTGGTACTTATTTTCTGATAGCAGCTATCGAGATGAATCCAAGGTCACAAAGGTGGCATGAACATCAAATTACCAAAAGTGTTTGAAGTGATGACCATTGGTATCAATGCAGTGCTGCAATCTTCTTATCATGGATTGAGTGGTATTCCTAATCACTTCGGCACTTTTTGAAGCACATGCTCTGACAATTCTCTCTCGTGTATCATGCAAATAGTAAATATTCACCAAATACGGCATATCCATCTAATGTACCATTGACATGTAAACACCGTTTGATGGTTTCGCAATACAACACTAATAGGAACAGTAAGACTAGTATCGTCAAATCAAGAGAATGTGAATGATGTGTTCCTTCTAAGAACAAGTCGATACACTTCTCATTTGTGGAGAATGGCAATGAAATTCAATAAGAGCTAGAGGTTTATACACTGAAAGATATCCTCAACGTACTTGCCCTACACATCGTACATTTAAATATGTGTATGATAAATTGAGCACAACTGGATCTTTAATGCATCGGAAACATATCCCGCAAAGGAACGTTACTAATGAGGAAACAGAAATTGGTACTCTCCACTGTGGTTCAAGACCCTTATGTCAGTTCACGTCAAATCGCAAGGGAATCTGGCATGAGCCAGAGTAGTGTTGTTCATGTTCATGTTCTGCTTCACCAAAAATATCATCCTTACCATATCAGTCTCCACCACAAACTAACTTGCATGGATTGTATGCGTCACATTGAATTCTGCCGATGGGCTCAACTTCAGATTCAGAGGGTTGGCACATTTATTAATTTCATTTTATTTACTGATGAGACTACATTCACGAACCGTGGAAATGTTAACTTGCATAACATGCATTATTGGGCAACTGAAAATCTGTGTTGGCTGCGGCAAGTTGCACACTAAAAATGTATGGCGTGGGAGTCAGGAGGACAGAATTATAGGCCCCTATTTCATTGAAGGAAATCTTCATGGTAGGAAGTACACCACATTCCTGGAAGAAATATAAGTTCTGTTATTGGAAGAAATACTTTTAGGAACAAGGAACAGAATGTGGTATCGACACGATGGGTGTCCGGCACATGTTTTGCTGATGGTGAGAAATGAGTTGCAGAGACAATTTCCAAATCAGTGGATTGGATGCAGAGGAGATATGTCGTGACCAGCACATTTGCCAAACTTGATGCCTCTGGATTTTTTCTGATTGGGATTCGTAAAAGACATTGTTTATAAATATGTTGCAACTACATCTGAAGATATGCGAGAGAGAATTGTCAGAGCATGTGCTTCAATAAGTGCCGATGTGATAAGGAATACCACTCAATCCATGATAGGAAGATTGCAGCACTTCATTGATAACAATGATCATCACTCTGAACACCATCTGTAAATGGACATTCATGCCACTTTCGTGACCTTAATTGACCTTCAAAGACCTTACTGTTACAAATCACTGGATTCGTCTCGATAGCTGCTATCAGAAAGTAAGTACCAAACTATAGCATCCCATTTAAAAAAAAAGTTGACCTTCATATCTTTGAAGTGACCCCACGTAGCAACAAAAAACCAATGTCATATTTGGCCCCCGTTGTCCCATGCAACTTTTTTTTGTCTCACAAACTTTTCACCTCCTGTCATACTTTCGGAGTTATTCTTGGTGGCAATAGTTAGTGACTCACTCCGTATACAAAACATATTATCCAGTGCTGTTTACTTTTGGCATCACTCAGGGAGGATGAGGTCAGAGGTGGAAAGCATAAATAGTGTCATGAGTGTTTGTTATTAACTGTAGGGACTGCTACCAGGTGGATAACAAATGATTTTCCAGAATGAATTTTCATTCTGCAGCAGTGTGTGTACCTATTTGAAACTTCCCAGCAGATTAAAACTGTGTGCCACATGAGGAGTCAAACCTGAGACCATGGGCTTTCATGGGCAAGTGCTGCTGCTGTTGTTGTTGTTGTTGTTGTTGTTGTGGTGGTGGTCTTCAGTCCTGAGACTGGTTTGATGCAGCTCTCCATGCTACTCTATCCTGTGCAAGCTTCTTCATCTCCCAGTACCTGCTGCAACCTGCATCCTTCTGTATCTGTTTAGTGTATTCATCTCTTGGTCTCCCTCTACGATTTTTACCCTCCATGCTGTCCTCCAATTGGTGATCCCCCCGATGCCTCAGAACATGTCATACCAACCGATCCCTTCTTCTAGTCAAGTTGTGCCACAAACTTGTCTTCTCCCCAATCCTATTCAGTACCTCCTCATTAGTTATATGATCTACCCATCTAATCTTCAGCATTCTTCTGTAGCATCACATTTTGAAAGCTTCTATTCTCTTCTTGTCCAAACTAGTTATTGTCCATGTTTCACTTCCATACATGGCTATGCTTCAAACAAATACTTCCAGAAACGACTTTCTGACACTTAAATCTATACTCGATGTTAACAAATTTCTCTTCTTCAGAAACGCTTTCCTTGCCATTGCCAGTCTACATTTACAGCCTCTCTGCTTCGACCATCATCAGTTATTTTGCTCCCCAAATAGCAAAACTCCTTTACTACTTTAAGTGTCTCATTTCCTAATCTAATTCCCTCAGCATCATCCGACTTAATTCGACTACATTCCATTATCCTCGTTTTGCTTTTGTTGATGTTCATCTTATATCCTCCTTTCAAGACACTATCCATTCCGTTCAACTGCTCTGCTAAGTCATTTGCTGTCTCTGACAGAATTACAATGTCATCGGCGAACCTCAAAGTTTTTATTTCTTCTCCATGGACTTTAATACCCACTCCAAATTTTTCTTTTGTTGCCTTCACTGCTTGCTCAATATACAGATTGAAGAACATCGGGAATAGGCTACAACCCTGTCTCACTCCCTTCCCAATCACTGCTTCCCTTTCATGTCCCTCGACTCTTATAACTGCCATCTGGTTTCTGTACAAATTGTAAATTGCGTTTCGCTCCCTGTATTTTACCCCTTGTACCTTCAGAATTTGAAAGAGAGTATTCCAGTCAACATTGTCAAAAGCTTTCTCTAAGTCTACAAATGCTAGAAACGTAGGTTTGCCTTTCCTTAATCTAGCTTCTAAGATAAGTCGTAGGGTCAGTATTGCCTCACGTGTTCCAATATTTCTACGGAATCCAAACTGATCTTCCCCGAGGTCGGCTTCTACCCGTTTTTCCATTCGTCTGTAAAGAATTTGCGTTAGTATTTTGCGTCTGTGACTTATTAAACTGATTGTTCAGTAATTTTGACATTTGTCAGCACTTGCTTTCTTTGGGATTGGAATTATTATATTCTTCTTGAAGTCTGAGGGTATTTCACCTGTCTCATACATCTTGCTCACCAGATAGTAGAGTTTTGTCAGGACTGGCAAGTGCTATGCTGACTGAACTATCCAAGCATGACTTATTACCACCCTCATAGCTTCACTTCTGCCATCACCTCTCTCCTGCATTCTCAACCTCACAGAACTTTTTCTGTATACCTTGCTAGACAAGCTCCCCTGAAAGGAAGAAAGGAGAGAGCTACTGGTGGAAGTGAAGTCATGTTAACTAATGTAGTCGCGATTTCTTAAGTGTCAAATTTTTGCACCAACTGTGTCAGCCTTTAGTGTGCCTATGTTGGGCAATTTGTTGAACTCATGCATACTTGATTTGTTTTATTGCAACATGTAAAATAACTGTGGTTTTCTCTCAGTTGTTTTAAAGTATCAGAAGTAACTTAGCATAAGGCATGGACACACTGGTGAATTGTAAAAGTAGCTGTCTGAAATGTTTTACCCTAGGCAGGTATGATAGAGCCAGTGTCACTTTCCTATACAGCTGGATAAAGGCAGTATCAGGTGTAAACTCAGCAAACTATTGCATTTATTGGGCACTTGTATGTTATTTACTTTAATTACTAAGGATTCTGATTTTCTTGTGAAATGACAAGCAGAGCAAATCTTTTGACTTCAAAATATTATGTAATTGGATGTCACTCAAAGTTCAGCTCAAATAACTGAATTTTTTCTTAGTTCTGATTACAATTTTGAACTTAAAGTGTGCAATTCTTTCATAAAGCAAATTTTAGTTACTGTTTACATTGTCTGTTTTAAGGGCCAAAGCCCATTGCATTTTCTTAAAATTTTGAAACTTAGTATGTTTCAGTTTATTACTAATGATACTATAGAACTGTTTGTCAAGTACCAATGTATGCAAACTGACTTGGCTGTCTGTTAAATAAATGTTATATAGGAGGGCTCAGTGGCTTACAATCAAGGATCCTTGTATCTAAGTTTAACCTCCTCCAATGTCACATAATCCCATCCCTAATATCAAACCTACCAAATGGTAGACAAACCTACCAAATGGTAGAAATAAGCATGGTTATTACTGGGCAAAAGCACACACTGGTACTGAGCAGTTATTGTTTATAGGCTGAGTAGTTATAGTCTTGCACCCTTTCTTCATACTAGTCATTATAGTTTTCCTTGTGCTTGCAGAATCGTGTTGACTATTGACACGAGAACTGTCCTGGAACTGAAGTATTTAGGGGATGACTGTTTACAGTGTGAATTAAGAATTCAAGGCAAATCTGAAGAGTGCAGAGTGGCTGCATTGTGTCGGCGGCTGCAGGGTGCCTTGGACAGGCTGGTGAACATCACAACACATCACAGGCAGTCTGGGAGGTGAGTACTGCATGTGCTGCAGGTTATTCCTTACTTGGTGTTATTCAGGAAGGAGCTGCTTTGTTGGATGGTATCTCCCCCTCTCGCACTCAGGCAATGAGTTTGCACACTCTGGTAGATCAGACTGCCAATAGAGTTAAGGATATACATGCAGTTAACAAGAAGCCTAAGTTCATACCTGATATATCAGAGTTAAAGGACAAAATTCTTTTGGTGCAATGACATATATCCCTTCTTAAATGGCAGGATGGAGAGAAAGAGGGGAGACTCAAGAACTAGGGTGTACGGAGGAGCCTAGTAAGTGAACAGATGTATGTTATCAGTTTAGTAAGCTTCAAAACCCCATTTTTCCTGTTATCCAAAGCATCCACATTTTGTCAGTTAGTGATATCAACCACATAACAAAGGTGTTACGGTTAACTTTAAGGCTTCAAAACCAGGCCAAGGCCTTGCAGATACTGCACAAAGTGGTATGTCAAGTTATTTACCCTCTTGTCGAGGGGCATTTAAGTAAGTTAATAGTTGAAGTTTTGCGAAGTGGTGGTTCCCTCAGTGCGCTCTATGAGAGGAGTCTGTTTTGTGCTTGGGAGTACGTAGACATAAGGACCTAATTAATGAATACCTTTACATGGAGCAAGTTTCTCATGAGACACTAGCTGAAATGAAATAAAATGTCATGTGGCTAGGGCCTCTCATCGGGTAGACCGGTCGCCTAGTGCAAGAGTCTTTTGAGTTGACACCACTTCAGCAACTTGCGCATCAATGGGGATATGATGATGATGATGACGATGACACAACACCCAGTCCCTGAGCGGAGAACCTCCGACCAGCCGGGAATCGAAACTGGGCCCCTTAGAATGGCATTTCTAGCTGATTACATTAAACATGTGTGAGTGGCCAGGGTTCATTGTGGGTAGATTTGCAGAAAGCGAGGCAAGTACTGCATCTGACGCAGGCTATTCCTTAATTGGTGTTATTCAGGAAGGAGCTGCTTTGTTGGATGGGGATGCGACCATAAGATCATTCATGTGTAATGTTTACAGGTAATCTGCATTCATTTTCCTATCTAGACAAAATGGCAACCAGTGTTAAAATTGTCGGACACAAGGACGAGAAACAGAGTGGTGGTGCGCCACACACTGGTTTGAATTATAAAAGGAACTTGCTGAGTCAAGTGCAAAACGGGACATGCGGCATGGGTTTTTCTGTGTGGGAGTGGGCAGCTTTTGGCTAGAGATTGCAAAGAACCATTAGAGTGACTTCTGAACAGTTAACTCCAGACCTTGACATAGAAGCAGCATTCCAGTAGATCCCACACAGCTGCTGTGAGGTATATGCTGTTAACACCATACATTTGTTGATTGTGTGTGTGTCACCTTTGGTTCAGAACCTGTGTGTGCATTGATTGATCCTGGCAGTAGTGTTTCCATGGTTGATTTTGATTGATTCTAGGAGAATAAACAGATTGCAGGGTTACCACAGCTGTGCAAAACTGCCAGTTCGTCTCTGGAGAGTCATTAAGGTTGTTGGGCAGTTACATTGCAAGCTCAGGATTGAAAATTTTACCTGGCTTCTGATGTTTGTAGTGATTAGGGCTCTTTCAAATGTGATTGTTTTGGGAGCTGATTTTTTAATGAGAACTCAATGTATGTTAGATTATTCAGGGAAAGAGATGTATTTTAGTTTTATCCTAAGAATGGATACCCATTATGCAGACACCAGGCCTCACCTGGAGTGGGCCATGTTCAAGCTGAAGAATTGGGTTCTGATGTAGGGCACTTGCCTGAGCCAGAACCCAAACAGTTGGTGGATTTATTGCAACAATTTCTAGATGTTCTCACAGATAGACTGGGGGTCATGCATAAAATTCAATAAAGCTGAATGACCAAGTTTCAATGCAGCAAATTCCTTACTGGTTATCACCACCCAAAATGCTTGAATTTCACAAGAACACTGACCAGCTGCTGATGGGTAGAGTTATCAGGCTATCTGTTTCTGTGTATGCAGTGCCCATCTCCTTCATGTCCAATCCAACCAGTTCCAGCTAGAGGTCAGTTGTCAATTATTGTAATCTGAACCAAAAGGTTGTGTTAGAATCTGTCCCTTTCCCGGGCTTGCACAACTGTTTTACGTGGTTTGCTGGGACATAGGTTTTCATGATGCTAAATTTAAACCAAGTATACTATTAAATACTACTTATTGAGGATTCCAAACCAGTGACCACCTTCTGCACAGACCATAACTTATTCAAATTCAACAGGGTGCCTCTTGTGTTGTCCACAGGAGTGGCAGGCCTGTCCCATCTATTAGACTCAGTGCTGGGAGACTTGAACTTCAGATTTGTGTATAACTACCTAGATGGCATGGTCATTTACAGTGCTAGCTTTGGAGCACATTTAAAGCATCTGAGTGAAGTGCTACAACAGCTCAGGGAGGCAGATCTGATGGCCAAGCCAACCAAGATGACACTGGCCAGGAGAGAAATTTCATTCTTGGGGCATATAGTTTTGACAAAAGTTGTCAGCATCGGTCAGTCAAAGACTCATGCCATTTACAAAATCTCACAACCCCAAAGTAAAAAAATATAGCCTGATTTATCAAAATGGTGAATTTCTTCAGAACATTTGTGCCTAACTTCGTCCAGTAAGTGGCTTCTCTGAATCAACTCCGAAGGCAAGGGAAAAGGTTTAGGTGAAATGACTCCCAGCAATCTGCATTCAGTTCCCTAAAACATGTGATCAGCAATGGCCTGGTGTTAGAAACTCCCAACTTCAATCTGCCGTTTGTGATATAAGTGACTTATTAGTGGTTTCTTCATTCACCTCTGCCTTTCTTGTGTTGTGACCTGATATTTGTGAGTGTTTCGTATTGAGCAACTTAACCTCTTACCCGTGTTTACATTCCGCGCTGACCAGTTGCAGCTGTAGCGGCGCATCGAAAGCTAAGTACTAATTAATTGTTTGTGTATAGTAGTTTATTTAGGAACTTTAGTAGTCCTCAACCAGTGTTCTTGGTGTTTTCCGGTGAAATAACTTGAGAAGAAATTTTTGCGATCTGCTTTCAGTTTCGTTACTGTCATTAGACGTTTGATTTTCTTTCTGTGTTAGTATTTTGTTATATTCTCATTTGTTGCTGATTAATACTGTCAATAATAGTAGTTACTTTCCTTGTAGAGCAAGTTTGTGATTATTGTAGTCAGTTTTTAACATCATCTTATTGTAGTAGCGGAACTTAGATAAAGTTGTTTTCTTGTTTCAATAACTGTAAAATTTTACCATGAGTGAGAAGTGTGGGCTTTGCCGTAGGTTCGTGAGTAGTGGATTGCGGTATGAGACTTGTTCGAAGCATTTTCACTGGGGGGAATGCAGTGGGGAAGCCAGTGGGCATTCTGGTGAGATCCTCTCCTGGAACTGCAGGTTATGTAGCAAGAGTAAGTTGATAGAGGAGCAGGAGCGTAAGATCTGTGCCCTTCAGGTGCAGTTGAAAAACGCACAGGAGGAGCTAGATAGGATGAGGAGGGAGAAGGGGGTTGGGGAATGGGAGCTGGCTGTTGGCAAGAGATCTGCTAGGAGAAGGAGATTTTCAGATAGTTTTATTATCGGTGTTTGTAATAGATATGACCAACTGTCAGAGTCTAGTGGAGAGGAATCTCTAGTAGCTGTAGATGTAGAAAGTATGCAGCAGACCTCAGCAGTTACGGTGGCTAGGACAGTGACAAAGTCTAAGAGAAAGAAGAAGGTTCTGCTGTTAGGTAGTTCTCATGGTAGAGGTGTAGGCCAGCAGTTGCAGGAAGTTTTGGGGAGTGAGTACCAGGTCACCAGCATTGTGAAGCCTAATGCAGGATTGGCTCAGGTGACTTTTAACATAGGGGGGTTATGTAGGGATTTTACAAAAGAGGATCAGGTAGTGATTGTGGGTGGGGCTGGTAATAGTATTGATAGGGATGGGGAGTATGACATAGATGGTGACCTGGAAAAGATAGCCACTCAGACTGGCAACACGAATGTGCATTTCGTGGAACTGTTTCAGCGTCACGATCGGCCTCATCTTAATACAGCCATCAGGTGTAATAACATGAGACTTGAGGGTGCGCTAATGACAGAAGGCATGAGTCACATTTCAGTGGTGTCGGTGGAGTCTATCAGCAGGACGGGTTTCACTAGACATGGCCTGCACCTCAACAGGTATGGGAAGGGGAGGTTGGCAAAACTTATAGGTGACAGCATAGGTGGGGGTGGTGGGACCACTCATGGGAAAATTCCGGTAGTTGTGGGTGTTAGAGCTGTACCTTTTTTTAGATTGAAATCAGCTGACAGGTATTCCTGCTTAAGGGAAGTCTCTCTAACAAAGAAACCACTTTTGACAAAGCTTAGGTATCCGATTAATGAGGGAATTAATATATTTCATCAAAACATACAAGGCATTAGAGATAAAGTTAGTGAACTGCTTATAGATGTTGACTCTGAAATTATTGGTATATCTGAACGGTTCTTAAATAAGGAGATAATTCAGAGGCTTCCTTTACCAGGATACAGGTTGGCTGGCAGCTTTTCTAGGAGCTCTTTGCGGTGTGGGGGGGTAGCCATGTATGTGAAAAACGGTATCCCATTTGAGTCAATTGATGTTTCAAAGTACTGCACTGAAAAGGTGTTTGAATGTTGTGCAGGTGTGGTTAAATTTAGTGGAGCTAAACTTCTTACTGTTGTTATTTATAGATCCCCAGACTCCGATTTCACAACATTTTTGCTAAAGCTAGAGGAGGTTCTTGGTTCACTTTATAGGAAATACAAAAAGTTAGTTATATGTGCTGACTTCAATATAAATTGTGTAAGTGATTGTGCAAGGAAAAGGATGCTGGTAGACCTCCTTAATTCATATAATCTTATGCAAACCGTATTCTTTCCAACAAGAGTGCAAGGGAACAGTAGAACAACCATAGACAACATTTTTGTTCATTCGTCATTACTAGAAGGGCATTCTGTTAGCAAAATGGTGAATGGCCTTTCAGATCATGATGCACAAATTTTAAGTCTAAAAGATTTTTGTGCTGCAACACATGTTAAATATAGTTACCAACTTTTTAGGAAAGCTGATCCAGTTGCTGTAGAGACTTTTGTAAACCTTATCAAGGAACAAGAGTGGCAAGTGTTTATAGTGCTGATACAGTAGACAATAAATATAATGCTTTCCTCAAGACTTCTCTCGTGCTCTTTGAAAGTTGCTTTCCGTTAGAACGTTCAAAACAGGGTACTAGCACAAACAGGCAGCCTGGGTGGCTGACTAAAGGTATAAGAATATCTTGTAGAACAAAGTGGCAATTATATCAAAACGCTAGAAACAGTCACAATCTAAATGCAATAGCCCATTACAAACAGTATTGTAAGGTGCTTAAAAAAGTTATTAGGAAGGCAAAAAGTATGTGGTATGCAGATAGAATAGCTAAGTCTCAGGATAAAATTAAAACCATATGGTCAGTCGTAAAGGAAGTGGCTGGTCTGCAGAGTCAGGTCGAGGATATAGAATCAGTGCGTAGTGGGAATGTCCATGTTACTGATAAGTCGCATATATGTACAGTATTTAATAATCACTTTCTGAATATAGCAGGTGAACTAAATAGAAACCTAGTCCCAGCAGGGAATCATATAGCGCTCGTAGAAAAAAGTGTTCCGAGATTGTTACCTGAAATGCTCCTCCATGATACTGACAAGAGGGAGATTGAGTTAATAATTAAATCACTAAAGACCAAGAACTCTCATGGATATGACGGGGTATCTAGCAGAATACTGAAGTATTGTTCCATGTATGTTAGCCCAGTACTTAGCCATATCTGTAACTTTTCCTTTAGGAGTGGTTGGTTTCCTGACTGATTAAAGTATTCGGTAGTGAAGCCACTTTATAAAAAGGGAGACAGGGATAATGTTGATAATTATAGACCTATTTCTATGCCATCGGTGTTTGCTAAAGTTATCGAGAGGGTTGTATATACAAGGTTACTGCAGCATTTAAATTCACATAATTTGCTGTCAAATGTACAGTTTGGTTTTAGAAATGGCTTAACAACTGAAAATGCTATAGTCTCTTTTCTCTGTGAGGTTTTGGACGGATTAAATAAAAGGTTGCGAACGTTAGGTGTTTTCTTTGATTTAACGAAGGCTTTTGACTGTGTTGACCACAAAATATTACTGCAGAAGTTGGAACATTACGGAGTAAGGGGAGTAGCTTACAATTGGTTCGCCTCTTACTTTAAGAACAGAAAGCAGAAGGTAATTCTCCGCAATACTGAGAGTGGTAATGATGTTCAGTCCCAATGGGGCACTGTTAAATGGGGCATTCCCCAAGGGTCGGTGCTGGGGGCCACTGCTGTTTCTTATTTATATAAATGATATGCCTTCTAGTATTACAGGCGATTCAAAAATATTTCTGTTTGCTGTTGACACCAGCTTGGTAGTGAAGGATCTTGTGTGTAATATTGAAACATTATCAAATAATGTAGTTCATGAAATAAGTTCATGGCTCGTGGAAAATAATTTGATGCTAAATCACAGTAAGACTCAGTTTTTACAGTTTCTAACTCACAATTCAACAAGAACTGATATTTTAATCAGACAGAATGGGCATGTTATAAGCGAGACGGAACAGTTCAAGTTCCTAGGCGTACGGGTAGATACACTCCTGGAAATTGAAATAAGAACACCGTGAATTCATTGTCCCAGGAAGGGGAAACTTTATTGACACATTCCTGGAATCAGATACATCACATGATCACACTGACAGAACCACAGGCACATAGACACAGGCAACAGAGCATGCACAATGTCGGCACTAGTACAGTGTATGTCCACCTTTCGCAGCAATGCAGGCTGCTATTCTCCCATGGAGACGATCGTAGAGATGCTGGATGTAGTCCTGTGGAACGGCTTGCCATGCCATTTCCACCTGGTGCCTCAGTTGGACCAGCGTTCGTGCTGGACGTGCAGACCGCGTGAGACGACGCTTCATCCAGTCCCAAACATGCTCAATGGGGGACAGATCCGGAGATCTTGCTGGCCAGGGTAGTTGACTTACACCTTCTAGAGCACGTTGGGTGGCACGGGATACATGCGGACGTGCATTGTCCTGTTGGAACAGCAAGTTCCCTTGCCGGTCTAGGAATGGTGGAACGATGGGTTCGATGACGGTTTGGATGTACCGTGCACTATTCAGTGTCCCCTCGATGATCACCAGTGGTGTACGGCCAGTGTAGGAGATCGCTCCCCACACCAAGATGCCGGGTGTTGGCCCTGTGTGCCTCGGTCGTATGCAGTCCTGATTGTGGCGCTCACCTGCACGGCGCCAAACACGCATACGACCATCATTGGCACCAAGGCAGAAGCGACTCTCATCACTGAAGACGACACGTCTCCATTCGTCCCTCCATTCACGCCTGTCGCGACACCACTGGAGGCGGGCTGCACGATGTTGGGGCGTGAGCGGAAGACGGCCTAACGGTGTGCGGGACCGTAGCCTAGCTTCATGGAGACGGTTGCGAATGATCCTCGCCGGTACCCCAGGAGCAACAGTGTCCCTAATTTGCTGGGAAGTGGCGGTGTTGTCCCCTACGGCACTGCGTAGGATCCTACGGTCTTGGCGTGCATCCGTGCGTCGCTGCGGTCCGGTCCCAGGTCGACGGGCACGTGCACCTTCCGCCGACCACTGGCGACAACATCGATGTACTGTGGAGACCTCACGCCCCACGTGTTGAGCAATTCGGCTGTACGTCCACCCGGCCTCCCGCATGCCCACTATACGCCCTCGCTCAAAGTCCGTCAACTGCACATACGGTTCACGTCCACGCTGTCGCGGCATGCTACCAGTGTTAAAGACTGCGATGGAGCTCCGTATGCCACGGCAAACTGGCTGACACTGACGGCGGCGGTGCACAAATGCTGCGCAGCTAGCGCCATTCGACGGCCAACACCGCGGTTCCTGGTGTGTCCGCTGTGCCGTGCGTGTGATCATTGCTTGTACAGCCCTCTCGCAGTGTCCGGAGCAAGTATGGTGGGTCTGACACACCGGTGTCAATGTGTTCTTTTTTCCATTTCCAGGAGTGTAGTAAGCTGTTGTGGAAAGCCCATGTTCAGGATCTTGTTCAGAAACTAAATGCCGCTTTATTTACCATTAGAACAGGATCTGAAATAAGTGACATTTCAACACGAAAAGTAGTCTACTTCGCATATTTTCATACGCTTATGTCATATGGTATTATTTCTTGGGGTAATTCTTCTGATTCAAAAAGGGTATTTTTGACTCAAAAACGGGCTGTTTGAGCTATGTGTGGTGTAAGTTCGAAAACCTCTTGTCGACCCCCATTCAATAGTCTGAGAATTTTGACATTGCCCTCACAGTATATATTTTCTTTAATGTCGTTTGTTGTTAGCAATATTAGCTTATTCCCAAGGGTTAGCAGCTTTCACTCAGTTAATACTCGGCAGAAATCAAATCTGCATGTGGAATGCACTTCCTTGACTCTTGCGCAGAAAGGAGTGCAGTATTCTGCTGCATCCATTTTCAATAAGCTACCACAAGAACTCAAAAATCTTAGCAGTAGCCCAAAAGCTTTTAAGTCTAAACTGAAGAGTTTCCTCATGGCTCACTCCTTCTACTCTGTCGAGGAGCTCCTGGAAGAGCTAAAAAATTAAGCAAATTCCAGTGTTACATTCTTGATTTTCTTTATTTAAACTAACGACGTGTCACCTGAATATGTTTCTTATATTTCATTTTATCTGTTTCTACAATCTACAACTGAATATGTTTCTTATATTTCATTTTATCTGTTTCTACAATCGTGTTGTAATTTCATGTATTGACTCGTTCCATGACCATGGAGACTTCTCCTTAATGTGGTCCCACGGAACAATAAATAAATAAATAAATAAATCCAGACTGATTGTTCTAATTCAGGCATCACGGCAATCTTGCTGCAAGACCAACAACATGACTGCCGGCTATTAGCACACGCATTTAGGGCACTGTCGGGATCCAGAGGGTCACTACTCTGTGTGCAAACTCGAGGCCCTGGCAGTGCTATTCATCTTGGAGAAATTTAGATTCTATCTGTAACGTAGGAGGTTTAAGTTGGAAACTGACAATTAAGCCTTAAATTTGGTTGTGGCCTGACCATGCAAGATGGTAAAGGATGGCAAGGTGGCCCATGCATATATCAGTGTTTCAGTTTGATGTTGGTCACATTAAGGGATCACAGAATCAGGTCACTGACACGCTTAGTCAAATGTTCAAGGACGAAGAGGAGGAGGTAATGGGTGAACAGGGAGTACCAACATCTACCAGTGGGACAGAGATATCGGGAACTCGAGGGGCCGCTGCTGTCGTAAATGAGATCCCTCCCCTATTTTGTGACTTTGACAAAGAACAGGGAAAGGATAATGAGTTAGGCAGTATCAGGAATGAGTTAGAGGAAGGACGTTTGTTGGACGAGTATTCTTTATAAAAGGGGCCGTTTTGTTACCACGTGAGATAAAACGGTAAATTGAAGATCTGCCTCCCCCCGAAGTCTGGTTCTGACTGTCTTCACCTATTTCCAGCAATCATTGTGTGTGTGTGTGGGAAGGGGGGGGGGGGGGGGGGGGGCAGCATCTGGACATCCATAAAATGAAAATTAAAAACAAGGAGCATCTGACCTGAAAGGGAATGGGGACCAATATACAATTACGGGTAGGTAAATGCTGAGAATGCAAGCAGAAAACCTGATATACCAAAATGGGTTCTTGCATTCCATTATGGAGTTTAAGCTAATGAAAAATTATTTATCAATTACCTGGGTCCCCTTCCATGCACCAAAGGCGGAAATAGGTTTGTATTCATAGTGGTGACTGCTTTTACAACATTTGTGTGACTCAAACTGAGTAAGGGGACCACTAAGGCTTGGAGCACTCAGCATTTGTTAACTATCTTCGCCAGTTTGGGCCACCCAGGGTGGTAGTGAGCAATAACACTCCCATGATTACTTCACGGGGGTTTTGGACTGTCTGTTTCAACCATAAGATTAGGCATGGAACTACAACACCTTATGACACCCCCTGCCCCTGTTTGCAAAGAACATAAATAGGAATTTGAAATTCATGCTTATTATCTACCAATCCAGGCACCAGAAAAGATGGTTCATTGCATTGGTTAAGTTTGGCATTCAATATAGTGTGCCATGAAGTCCACAAAGCTACTCTGGTCAACTGATGCTCTTATTTGAGGTTGAGTCCCCTTTCAGCAGTCTTTGCTCATTCAACAATCTTGTTTACTTCAGAAATTTGAGGGGGAAATGGAAGGCTGCAAGGAGGAATATGATTCTCATGCCCCATAGGCAAGCCCAAAGTTACAACAGGGGAAGACTTGCAACATCAGTGGCAGTAGGTGATATGGTCTACATCAAAAATGCCTGGGCTCAGAGTGAGGTCGCATAAGGGTTCACCGGAAAAATGCTTCTGCACTTTGTGGGGCTATGCAAGGTCCTCCAGGTCCTACCCCTGAAGAATTTCCTAACAGAGGATCTGCAAACACGTAGGAAGATCGGAGCTCACCTAAGCCAGATTATTAGCAGGGGCTGTGGGTGCAGGCAAATGTGAGAAAGGCCTATTGACCTTCTTCCAATCTTCACTTGGGGGGGGGGGGGGGTGATACATCCATATTGTTTCTTTCCTGGGTAGGTATTGCTCACGCAAAGATTTTACACCTGCTGATAGCATGTGCACCCTTTACCTGGTGAAAGGTCTTACGGCCATGCACAGGCAGAAATATGGCCAGTGGCCAGTGTTTGGCTGTTGAGCATAGGGCAGGTCACTGGTGGCCGAGAGTGATGTCACTGCCTGAAATGGTTACATGCCAGCCATGACTTCTGAGGAGATAGGTCAGCAGGGAGTCAGTCTTGTAACTGCCTCTACTGGAAGAGGGACTTCACGGTATAGCATGTTGTTGTTGGCCCAACGGGTTGTGGTGTGGGACATTAGCCCATCTGTGTCGAAGGCTGCTCTCTTAACCTCATTTCTGCCTTCTAACAATAACGACCTGCTGGACATTTTGTTTGCACTAAGTTTCCCCAGATTACCTCCATTCATAATTTGGCAAGGTGATTAGGGTGTTAAGTGGCATGTCAGTGACAAACTATACACACATATTTGTGCTTTTAAATTGAAGTATGGAAGTGTACTTCACGTTTACTAAATCCATGGCTGCCAGCTGGCCCTCTCTGAGCACTGATCTACAAATTTGTTCACTCACTCTTTTAGTAGTAAGGTATTAATTAATGTACTCACAATTTACATACGTGTCGAATTTTTGCAACGACTGTTTCAAGCCTTTTGTGTGCCTGTGTTGGGTGATCTATTGAATTTATGCATAATTGATTTGCTTTATTGTAACATTTAAATTAATTGTGGTTTTCTCTCTGTTGTTTTAAAGTGTCTTAAAGTAATTTGGCACTGGTGAATTGTACAAGTAGGTGTCTGAATGTTTTATCCCCACCAGGTACGACAGAGCCAATGTCATTTTCCTGAATCAGTTCCACTGAAACATTATCTGTATGGCTACATTATAGCAGTGTGAGGTGTAAATCCAGCAAATTAGCAGGTTTAATGTTATTGCTATTTCTTTGGGCACGTATAATTTATCTATTTTTAATGACTAACAATTCTGATTTTCTGATGGACTGGCAAGCTGAGTCGAGTTTTTGACTTCAAAATATTGTGTAATTGGATGCCACTCAAAGTTCAGCTTAAATAATTGAATTTTTGCGTAGTCCTGACTACAGTTTTGGAGTTAAGGTGTGCGCTTCTTTTATAAACCAAATTTTAGTGACTGTTTACATTGTCTGTTTTAAGGACAAAGACCTATTATATTTTCTTAAAATTTTCAAACGTAGTCTGCACAAAGTTTCAAAGTTTAATACTAATGATCCTATGTAACTGTTCGTCAGTACGAATGTATGCACACTGACTTGGTTGTTTGTTGAATAAATGTGATATAGAAGGGCTCAGTGGATTCTCAATCAGGGATCTTCGTATCCAAGTTCAACTTGCTCCAAGGTCAAATAATCCTGTTCCTAATACATAGTGTGTTTACTTGCATTTCACATTAAGCATCTCTCAATAGTGTGGTATCATTACATTATTTCACAAGTATTAATAACCAGCAGAATAATAAACAACTGCCAAATGAAAAGGCAGACGAAGCACTACGGTGGTCTTATGACTTCTCCTAACTTGGATGGCAGGCGAAGTTGTTCAGCTGTAAGTTCATAGCTAGTACAGCAGCCTTGCAGGATAGACATGTTGTCTGCTGTGTTCAGTGTCAGTTAAGACTTTATTAGCAATTTATGGTTATGTGGCCACGTAATTGAGAAAAGTGTGATAGTAATTACAGAAATACGCAGTTTATTACTGTTTTAAAGAATGAAAATTATTTATGACTGTGAAGTGGAATGTAATTGTGCAGTTTCTCGTGTTCTGCTGATAAAAAGCAAGTGGCATCCTGTGTAGACAAAATATTTGAAAATTTAACTATTCACATAAAGTCAGTTCTTCACTAAGATAACGGATTCATGACCTGTGTGCTGTTTTCTGTGCAGGGAATAACAACTATAGAAGATTTCAGGTTGGGGAACTTTAATTAGAACTCATGCAGTCCACTCAGGGTGGTGAAAGCAAACAGGTGCCTCGTGTATACTGTATATTCGAAAGTTAAGTTCACTGCACCAAGACACTATTCGAGAAGAGTCTATTATGTCCTGGTACTGGGTGTCATCATCTCCTTTCTCTTTCATTTTTCCCAAGAACATCATTAAAAGATGACAGGATGCACTCTCCTAGCAGTCACCTTCACAAAAATAGTTACAATTAGTTACTTATTTGCAACATTTTGCTTTTATATGGAATAAATTAGTTTTACAATTAGAGAACATCTTCACAGCAGAAAATATGGCAAAATCCTGACCATTCATGTGATTTCTTCAAAAGGGGGGAGGGGGAGTTGTGAAGTAGGTAGTTTGGGTTTGAATTAGTTATATTACCCATTAAGTTCTTTACTTCACTGGAGAGGTGGTCAAAGATATGGCTGAATACCTCAATCCTTTCCATGCTGCACTAACTAAGTTAAGTATAGTGTAAATCATTTCTCCTTCTGGTGTTATATTTATGCACATTACTTTTGTGTTCAAACTGTGACTGACTGTTAAGAACAACTTCATAAGAGAGTATATGTATAATGACACTGTGGTCAGTATGCTCAACTGCTTAAAGAGCTGCCTACAAGAAGTTCTAGAATGAACACCACACATTATCTTCATTTCATGCTTCTATGAAACACTTCCCTTCTTCGATATGAGATCCCCAGAATATGATACAATAAGACATTAGTAAATGAAAATTGGAAAAGCCAGTCAACTGTTTGGCATTTTCATCTCAAAATTTTGACATTCTCCATAATGTAAAAGTTGCAGCATTTATGTGTTTAAGAAGATTTGCAATAGTGACTTCCAGTTAGAGTACCATGTTTCACTTATTTACTTACCCTTACGCATTATTTCTAATGTTGTGGTCAGGCCTTGTGCAGTACTGAATTGCATGTATTGTGTTTCAGCTGAATTCAATGACAGTTCATTTGCAGAAAGAAACTGTCAGGAAAAACACGCTTAACATGATGCTGCTTTACATAAATTAAATGTCAATAAACCAGTTATTAATTTTGTACTTTCGATAGTATCACATTTCTTTCTCAAAAACAATTTTGTGATTTGAATAGCCTAATGCTTTCAGTTGATGGTATTTTTCTATTTTTAATAGCTGTTATACAGAATGCATTACAAGTGACGTAGTTATTTCCCTGTACTAATTCCATCACAGCTTCATCATAAAGCTGTGATTTTGTAATTGTTTCCCTCCTTTAATGCACCTTCTAGCAAATTTTCTATCCTCAAAAGTATTACCTTTTCTGTCCACGGCGCCCTCCTTCATATAGGTCATCATCGTAGGAGTTATAGTCATGACTGACTCTTGTTTTATGGAAAATATCATTCAAAAATTGCTGCACTGACATTTCTACAGACTTCTTATTTCTACACACATCACATCTTTTATTGCATTGTGGTTCACTGTCGCCAAAATATCTCGAAAAATTACTGTGTCGGCACCTGCAACAATGTGTACGACATGAGAATTACAGGAAAAACTAAAAATTTTGACTTAGCTATAATTGATTAAAACATTACTCTTGGAGCTACACCAAAATTAATAATGAAATTAGTATCAGTAAAGCATTTCAATTTTTTTTTCGACTTTTATCACAACTTGTATCAGCACTTCAAAACATTTTCTATCTCATTCTCTTTTTGACGTATTTAACTATTTACTAATAGTAGCAAACATGGTAATACAAATACAAACCACACATGTGGATTAAGCAACTTCTTCTGTATTTGGTACAAAGAAAATTTAAAAATCAGTTGTGACTATTTGGAGCTGACTTAACACTATCAATATTATGCAGTAAATTATCTATTTGCCATGGACATAAAATTCCCATAAATGGATGTGCTTAAGATCATAAACTTGTAACTACTTGAATATATAGCTGACAGTGTCACTTAGTATTCTTTTAAACTGCTTCACAGGCAATACAGAGTCAGACCATTTTACTAAACTGGGAGACCTGTGGTACCTCATACCACTATGTCAAGCACACATGACCACGGAGTTCACAATGCAAATAACAACTGCCGAGTAATAGTCTGTTGATGGCAGTGAGGATGAAGTCTGCACACCTGAGTCTGGTCTGTAACAACTGCCAAGAAGGAATACACGGAGTACAACTAAGTGGGAACCAACACATAGTCCAGTTTGTGACAGATTTTTATGAACAAGCAAAACAACAGAATACTTTGCAAATGAATTTGAAGTCCAATAGTTACTATTAGACTAGTGATGACACAATACTACAAGTTTCATGCCAATAGACAAAATGCCGCTGTTTTGCTGAGCTGCCAGCTTTATAAGAATGTAGTGAGCTAGAGGCTCTACCCATAAAAGTTGCTTATGCCCTGCTCCAGTAAGAGTCATAAAGGCAAAGCAACTCAACCATTAATAAAGTATGGAATCCATATTAATGAACTACCTGGCATGATTTCTAATGTTTTCACTTCTACACTGCTGTCTAGATGACACACAGTGCGATATAATCACAGAAGTGAAGGACGCCATCTTATGAGAAAGTTCAAGGGATGTTGCTAGGAATGCAGATGAAAACAAACTCTTCAAGTGAAGCCCTACATATGTATCACTGGAGACAGACGTGGTAACTGTACTGCTCAGGGGACCCAACAAACATCTTGGAGAGTGGGTAAAGTTATGCGAAGGGAGGAAGGAAGCAAGATTAGATTTTACATCCTGTTGACATCAAGATAATTATAGATGGACACAAATTTGGATTGTTTCAAGGATGGAGATGGAAATCAGCCACACCCTTTCAAAGGCACCATCCTGGCATTTGCCTGGAGCGATTTAGAGAAACCACAGAAAACCTAAATCTCATGGCCAGATGTGGATTTGAATTATTTTCCTGCCGAATGCGAGTCCAGTGTGCTAAGCACTGTGGTACCTTGCTTGGTAAGTTGCACGAGAAGTATATGCATGAACAATGTTCTGTGAGAGAGAATGGACTGGATCTAGTTCTGATTACATTCCACACTGTTCAACGGTTCTCTCAACAAACACTGGAAGTGTATTGTCATTGTAGATTATAGTTCACCACACAACGATGCCGTAAATGGTCCTGTAACTTGCTGGCTGATACACACTGGTATTTGCCACTCTCCACACACTAACTACTATCACTGACTATGATTACCAGTTGAAGGAGATGGAATGCCTCATCTACTCTGATAACTAGTCTTCCTCTTTTGAGAAAATGAAACGCATTCCCGTGTCAATCCACTGTGCTCATTGCTTTATTGGAATCTGCCCACCAAGGATTCTGCACAGTACAGATGTTTACTCTAGTGAGCTAGCGCAGCTGTTTACTCTAGTGACCTCTACTGGCATTATGTTTATGAGCTGAGTGCTTCACCCTTCAAACACAACCTATCGTCTCCAATTTCATAATGGAGCAGCAAGTATTTAATGTATTCTGTTTCCTAAACACTACTTGATGGAAATTCAAAAATATGAATTACTTTTTTTGCATGACATGTCCATCGTCATCGCATAGTACATTTATTTATATGTCTTAATGACTCTTTTTCATATTCTGTAATACTCCTTGCAACAGCATCATCAGCATTAGAACAGTTCTTGGTTGAAAGATACAATTTTCCCTTCATCCTGCAAATTACCTTCATTTTCAGATAAATCCATTTTCTGAAAATATGCATCCACACTTCATAACCCATTTTACCGTATGAGGCAAAGTCTACC
This sequence comes from Schistocerca piceifrons, assembly GCF_021461385.2. NCBI lineage: Eukaryota > Metazoa > Arthropoda > Insecta > Orthoptera > Acrididae > Schistocerca > Schistocerca piceifrons. Next base: position 153,284,120 of record NC_060149.1, on the reverse strand, counting down.
ACTATCATTTATCCCCCTTTATGGTTCCGTATATGCACAGTGTGTGTGATGAACAACTGTTAATATTGTAAGTGGTAATAAGCAATATGTGGCCTGATTCTTTTTCAACTATACCATTTTCAGAATGTCGAGAGCAAACATCTCAGTGGTGCACAACTTCTCCCTAGCAGCCCATGCTATGGATATGGATAAGAATCTCTATGGTGCCCTCATATTTACTACACGAACGTGCGATGAAAAGTGCTGATGACGTATGGATCCTCTCTGTTAATTCTACCTGGTTAGTGTCCCAGACTGACCAACAATACTTAAGAATTAGTTGAGCAAGTATTTTGTAGGTTACTTTAGCTTCTGACAATATCCAATCCATAAATTTTACATATTGTGAACAGTAACAACCCTATAACATTCCTTTGGTGTATTCCAAGAGCTGCTTTCACATCTCTTAAGAACATTTTGCTGAATTCTGTCTGATAGGAAGCCTGAAATCAAAAACAAGTTGGTTTGATATTCCATGTATCACTACGTATTACTTTGTGGATCTCATGATCCCATGGATGAAACGGAGTAAGCCGAGTTTCACAAGATGATTCATTTCTGTAGCCCACGTTTATTACTTTAGAGGAGATCTTCAGTCTCCAAAAAGATCATAATACACAAGGATAAAAAGAAAGTTCCCTAATTCTACAACACACTAATGTCAGGTGTGTGTGTGTGTGTGTGTGTGTGTGTGTGTGTGTGTGTGTGTGTGCGCGCGCGTGCGCGCGCGAATTAGTGTTGCTTGTTATAGATAATAATTCCCAGATAGTATGAAGAACAGAAAGTTGGCTGAAATCAGAAGTGAATAGCACAAAAATCCTAAATACAGATTGGAATATTTACTGTAAGGAGAGGCCAATGATGGCGGAATATTTGTTGCAGTACAGAATTTCATATCTAGTGAGGTTATTTCGGATTCTGAATGTGAAATAATCTAGGTTATGTTAGGCATCTAAAAAGGGTCAAAAATGGTAATCGAATGCTTTTATAGACCACCTGCATCAGAAGCTGTACCGGCAGAGCACTTCAGAGAGAACCTGCAGAATTCTGTGTTAAGTTTCCTGATCACACTATTGTAATACTGGGATATTTCAACTTGCCCTCTACAGAATGGGCGAGTTATTCAATTAAAACTGGTGCCACAGACAGAGGTTAATATGTCGTTATTCTGCATGTCTTGTACAAAAATTACTTCGAGCTCCAATTGAGAACCAAGTTGTGGAGGTAACATCTTAGATCACCTAGCAACAGACAGACCGGAACTTTTCAAATTAGTTAACATAGATAATGCTGTGACAGCATCAATCTCTCTGGGAGTTGTAGGGGCTGTAAAGGTAGGAGAGTATTCTTGCTTAGCAAGAGAGACAGGGTACAAATTGCAGAGTAAGTGAGTAGTCAACATCAAATAGTCTACATCTAAATCTACATCTACATGGTTACTCCGCAATTCACACTCAAGTGCCTGGCAGACGGTTCATCGAACCATTTTCATACTAGTTCTCTACCATTCCACTCTCAAATGGCACGTGGAAAAAGGAAGACCTAAATCTTTCCGTTCGAGCTCTGATTTCTCTTATTTTGTTGTGATGATCATTTCTCCCTACATAGGTGTGTGTCAACAAAATATTTTTCGCATTCAGAAGAGAAAGTTGGTGATTGAAATTTCTTAAATAGATCTTGCCGCAAAGAAAACCGCCTTTGTTTCAGTAACTGCCATCCCAACTCGTGTATATCATATCAGTGACACTCTCACCCCTACTGCACGATAACACGAAACGAGCTGCCCTTCTTTGCACTTTTTCGATGTCCTCCGTAAATCCTACCTGGTAAGGATCCCATACCGCACAGCAATATTCCAGCAGAGGATGGACAAGTGTGATGTAGGCTCTCTCTTTAGTGGGTTTGTTGCATCTTCTAAGTGTTCAGCCAACAAAGCGCAGTCTTTGGTTCGCCTTCCCCATAATATTATCTCTGTGCTCTTTCCAATTTAAGTTGCTCATAATTGTAATTCCTAGGTATTTAGTCAAATTGACAACCCTTAGATTTGTGCGATTTATCGTATACCCAAAATTTATCGGATTTCTTTTAGTACCCATGTGCATGACTTCGCACTTTTCCTTGTTTAGTGCCAATTGCCACTTTTCGCACCATACAGAAATTCACTGCAGATCATTTTGTAATTGGAATAGATTATCTGATAATTTTACTAGACGGTAAATTACAGCGTCATCTGCAAACAATCTAAGGGGGCTGCTCAGATTATCACCTAGATCATTTATGTAAATCAGGAACAGCAGAGGGCCTGTGACACTACCTTACGGAATGCCAGATATCACTTCTGTTCTACTCAATGATTTACTGTCCATCACTATGAACTGTGACCTCTCAGAAAGTAAATCACAAATCCAGTCACACAACTGAGACTTGTGAGGAATGGTATCAAAAGCCTTCTGGAAATCTAGGAATATGGAATCGATCTGAGATCCCTTGTCGACAGCACTCGTTACTTCATGGGAATAAAGAGCTAGCAGTGTTGCACAAGAACGATATTCTCTGAATCCATGTTGGTTATGTATCAATAAGTCATTTTCTTCAATGTGATTCATAATGTTCCAGTACAGTATATGCTCCAAAATCCTACTGCAAATTGAGGTAAGTGATTTTTTTTTTTTGGTCATCAGTCTACTGACTGGTTTGATGCGGCCCGCCACGAATTCCTTTCCTGTGCTAACCTCTTCATCTCAGAGTAGCACTTGCAACCTATGTCCTCAATTATTTGCTTGACGTATTCCAATCTCTGTCTTCCTCTACAGTTTTTGCCCTCTACAGCTCCCTCTAGTACCATGGAAGTCATTCCCTCATGTCTTAGCAGATGTCCTATCACCCTGTCCCTTCTCCTTATCAGTGTTTTCCACATATTCCTTTCCTCTCCGATTCTGCGTAGACCCTCCTCATTCCTTACCTTATCAGTCCACCTAATTTTCAACATTCGTCTATAGCACCACATCTCAAATGCTTCGATTCTCTTCTGTTCCGGTTTTCCCACAGTCCATGTTTCACTACCATACAATGCTGTACTCCAGACGTACATCCTCAGAAATTTCTTCCTCAAATTAAGGCCGGTATTTGATATTAGTAGACTTCTCTTGGCCAGAAATGCCTTTTTTGCCATAGCGAGTCTGCTTTTGATGTCCTCCTTGCTCCGTCCATCATTGGTTATTTTACTGCCTAGGTAGCAGAATTCCTTAACTTCATTGACTTCGTGACCATCAATCCTGATGTTAAGTTTCTCGCTGTTCTCATTTCTACTACTTCTCATTACCTTCGTCTTTCTCCGATTTACTCTCAAACCATACTGTGTACTCATTAGACTGTTCATTCCGTTCAGCAGATCATTTAATTCTTCTTCACTTTCACTCAGGATAGCAATGTCATCAGCGAATCATATCATTGATATCCTTTCACCTTGTACTTCAATTCCACTCCTGGACCTTTCTTTTATTTCCATCATTGCTTCCTCGATGTACAGATTGAAGAGTAGGGGCGAAAGGCTACAGCCTTGTCTTACACCCTTCTTAATACGAGCACTTCGTTCTTGATCGTCCACTCTTATTATTCCCTCTTGGTTGTTGTACATATTGTATATAACCTGTCTCTCCCTATAGCTTACCCCTACTTTTTTCAGAATCTCGAACAGCTTGCACCATTTTATATTGTCGAACGCTTTTTCCAGGTCGACAAATCCTATGAAAGTGTCTTGATTTTTCTTTAGCCTTGCTTCCATTATTAGCCGTAACGTCAGAATTGCCTCTCTCGCCCCTTTACTTTTCCTAAAGCCAAACTGATTGTCACCTAGCGCATTCTCAATTTTCTTTTCCATTCTTCTGTATATTATTCTTGTAAGCAGCTTCGATGCATGAGCTGTTAAACTGATTGTGCGATAATTCTCACACTTGTCAGCTCTTGCCGTCTTCGGAATTGTGTGGATGATGCTTTTCCGAAAGTCAGATGGTATGTCGCCAGACTCATATATTCTACACACCAACATGAATAGTCGTTTTGTTGCCACTTCCCCCAAAGATTTTAGAAATTCTGATGGAATGTTATCTATCCCTTCTGCCTTATTTGACCGTAAGTCCTCCAAAGCTCTTTTAAATTCTGATTCTAATATTGGATCCCGTATCTCTTCTAAATCGACTCCTGTTTCTTCTTCTATCACATCAGACAAATCTTCACCCTCATAGAGGCTTTCAATGTATTCTTTCCACCTATCTGCTCTCTCCTCTGCATTTAACAGTGGAATTCCCGTTGCACTCTTAATGTTACCACCGTTGCTTTTTTTAATGTCACCAAAGGTTGTTTTGACTTTCCTGTATGCTGAGTCTGTCCTTCCAACAATCATATCTTTTTCGACGTCTTCACATTTTTCCTGCAGCCATCTCGTCTTAGCTTCCCCGCACTTCCTATTTATTTCATTCCTCAGTGACTTGTATTTCTGTATTCCTGATTTTCCCGGAACATGTTTGTACTTCCTCCTTTCATCAATCAACTGAAGTATTTCTTCTGTTACCCATGGTTTCTTCGCAGCTACCTTCTTTGTACCTATGTTTCCCTTCCCAACTTCTGTGATGGCCCTTTTTAGAGATGTCCATTCCTCTTCAACTGTGCTGCCTACTGCGCTATTCCTTATTGCTGTATCTATAGCGTTAGAGAACTTCAAACGTATCTCGTCATTCCTTAGTACTTCTGTATCCCACTTCTTTGCGTATTGATTCTTCCTGACTAATGTCTTGAACTTCAGCCTACTCTTCATCACTACTATATTGTGATCTGAGTCTATATCTGCTCCTGGGTACGCCTTACAATCTAGTATCTGATTTTGGAATCTCTGTCTGACCATGATGTAATCTAACTGAAATCTTCCCGTATCTCCCGGCCTTTTCCAAGTATACCTCCTCCTCTTGTGATTCTTGAACAGGGTATTCGCTATTACTAGCTGAAACTTGTTGCAGAACTCAATTAGTCTTTCTCCTCTTTCATTCCTCGTCCCAAGCCCATATTCTCCTGTAATCTTTTCTTCTACTCCTTCCCCTACAACTGCATTCTAGTCGCCCATGACTATTAGATTTTCGTCCCCCTTTACATACTGCATTACCCTTTCAATATCCTCATACGCTTTCTCTATCTGTTCATCTTCAGCTTGCGACGTCTGCATGTATACCTGAACTATCATTGTCGGTCTGCTGTCGATTCTGATTAGAACAACCCGGTCACTGAACTGTTCACAGTAACACACCCTCTGCCATACCTTCCTACTCATAACGAATCCTACACCTGTTATACCATTTTCTGCTGCTGTTGATATTACCCGATACTCATCTGACCAGAAATCCTTGTCTTCCTTCCACTTCACTTCACTGACCCCTACTATATATAGATTGAGCCTTTGCATTTCCCTTTTCAGATTTTCTAGTTTCCCTACCACGTTCAAGCTTCTGACATTCCACGCCCCGACTCGTAGAACGTTATCCTTTCGTTGATTATTCAGTCTTTTTCTCATGGTAACCTCCCCCTTGACAGTCCCCTCCCGGAGATCCGAATGGGGGACTATTCCGAAATCTTTTGCCAATGGAGAGATCATCATGACACTTCTTGAATTACAGGCCACATGTCCTGTGGATACACGTTACGTGTCTTTAATGCAGTGGTTTCCATTGCCTTCTGCATCCTCATGTCGTTGATCATTGCTGATTCTTCCACCTTTAGGGGCAATTTCCCACCCCTAGGACAAGAGAGTGCCCTGAACCTCTATTCGCTCCTCCGCCCTCTTTGGCAAGGCCGTTGGCAGAATGAGACTGACTTCTTATGCCGGAAGACTTCGGCCGCCAATGCTGATTATTTATCAAAATTTAGGCAGTGGCGGGGATCGAACCCAGGACCGAAGACGTTTTGATTATGAATCAAAGATGCTACCCCTAGACCACGGGTCTAGTGATATGGGTCTCTAATTCAGTGGGTTACTCCTATTTCCTTTCTTGAATATTGGTGTGACCTGTGCTTCTTTCCAGTCTTTAGGAACAGACCTTTGATGAAGTGAGCGGTTGTATATGATTGCTAAGAAAGGCGCTATTGTGTCTGCATACTCTGAAAGGAACCTGACTGTTGTACCATCTGGACCGGAAAAGTTGCCTTTCTTATGTGATTTGAGTTGTTTCGCAACACCTAAGATATCTACTTTTATGTCACTCATGCTAACAACTGTTCTGGTTTTGAGTTTGGGAATATTTACTTTGTCTTCTTTCATGAAGGAATTACGGAAAATTGTATTTAGTAACTCCGCTTTAGTGACACCATCATCGGTAACATTTCCATCGCTATCGTGCAGTGATGGTATTGACTGTTTTTTTGCCACTGGTGCACTTTACATACGACCAGAATCTCTTTGGATTTTCTACCATATTTTGAGACAATGTTTCATTGTGGAAACTATTAAAAGCATCTCGCATTGATGTCCACATTAAATTTTGAGTTTCCGTGAAACTTAGCCAGTCTTGGGGATTTTGTGTTCTTCTGAGTTTGGCATGCTTTTTTCGTTGCTTCTGCAACAGTGTTCTGACATGTTTTGTGCACCATGGCAGATCAGTCCCATCTCTTATTAACTTATGCAGTATGAATCTATATGTTGCTGTTGATACTGTATCTTTGAAATTGAGCCAAATCTGGTCTACACTTACATAATTAGCTTGGAAGAATAGAGACTCTCTCTTAGGAAGGCATCAAGCAAATTTTTATCTTCTCTTTTAAATAGATATATTTTGCGTTTATTTTTAGTGGTTTTGGTTAATATGGCTTTAAGCCTTGCTACAATGACCTTGTGTTCACTAATCCCTGTATCTGTCATAACGTTCTCTATTAGATCAGGATTATTTGTGGCTAAGAGGTCAGGAGTGTTTTCTCAACCATTTACAATTTGTGTGGGCTTGTGAACTAATTGTTCGAAGTAATTCTCTCAGAAAAAGCATTTAGTACAATTTTGGAAGATGTTTTCTGTCTTCCACCAGATTTGAATATGTATTTTTGCCAACAAATCAAGGGTAGATTGAAGTCTCCACCAATTATAACTGTATGAGTGGGGTACTTATTTGTAATGAGATTTAAGTTTTCTTTGAACCGTTCAGCTGTTATACCATCTGAGTTGGGGGTCGGTAGAGGGAGCCAGTTATTATTTTGGTATGGCTGTTGAGTATAACCTCTACCCATAGTAATTCGCAGGAACTATCTATTTCAACTTCATTACAAGATAAACTACTACCAACAGACACAAACACACCACCACCTACTTTATTTAATCTATCCTTCCTGAACACGGTTTGCGCCTCTGTAAAAATTTCGGCAGAAATTATGGCTTTGCCCAGCTTTCTGTTCCTACAACGATTTTAGCTTCAGTGCTTTCTATCAGCACTTGAAGCTCTGGTACTTTTCCAACACAGCTACAACAATTTACAACTACAATACCGACTGTTGCTTGGTCGATTCTCGTCGTTTCTTTGCCCTGTACCCTTTGAGACTGGAGTCCTTTTTGATCTTTCCCAAGACTGTCTAACCAGTTCTTAAGACAAAGATGTGGAGCACAAATGGATAACATTCAAAAGCATCATTCAGTATGAATGTCAGAAAGTCGCTATGTAAACAAAGAGTTTCATCACAGATTTAAGAGAAGTCAAAACCTAGCTGAACGAAGCAACAATGAGCATAAAGAGAGAGCAATGAGAAAAGCATTCAGTGATTTTGAAAGTAAAATTTTGCCAACTGGTCTGACTAATAAGCCTTAGAGGTTTTGATCTTACACGGAATCAGTAAGCAGACCCAAAACCATCTATTCAGTCACTTAACGACCATACTGATATGAAAATGGAAGGTGATAGACAGAAAGCTGAAATATTGAATTCAGTCTTCCAAAACCATTTCACCATCGAAGATCATAATATAGTTCCTCTAATTAATCATCACACAAATGTCAGAATGGCAGATACTGAGATAAGTGATCAAGGAATAGAAAACCAGCTATAATCACTTAGTAATGGAAAGACATCTGGACCAGATGAGATACCTGTAACATTCTACAGAGTGTTTGCAAAAGAACTAATTCCCCTTCCAGTAGCAGTTTATTGTGTGTTGGTGGAGCAAAAAGGGTACCTAGTGACTGGATAAAAGCATAGCTCATTTCCATTTTCAAGAAGGGTCATAGGTCAAAAGCACATAATTATAGATCTGTTTTTTTGGAGAATGAAAATCTCCTCTATGAAAATCAACACAGATTCCACAAACAGAGATCCTGCAAAACTCAACTCGCTATGTTCTTCCATGAGATCCACAGCACTACAGTCATTGGATCCAGTGTTCCTTGACTTCAGGAAAGTATTTGATACTGTCATTCAGTCAAGAAAAAAAAAATGAGCTTACCAAGTATAGGACCAGATTTACAATTGGATTCAAGAATTCCTTGCAGCTAGAACTTAGTACATCACTCTTAACAGAACAAAATCAACACATGTACAGGTAATTTCAGGAGTACCCTAAGGAAGTATGATCAGACTGTTACTGTTTAAAATACATATAAATGATCTAGTGGCTAACGTAGGAAGCTCCACAAGGCTGTTTGCACATGATGCCGTTGTTTATAACAAGGTGCAACATCAGAAGACCTCAAAAGCACATTGCATGAAGATCTGACAGAACTGATGAATGGTGGAGGAACTCTCAGTTGACCCTGATCATAAATAAATGTAACACATTGTGCATACATAGGAGAATAAATCCACTACTCTATTGGTGATAAACTGCCAGAAGCAGTAACTACCGTAAAATATCTGGGAGTAACCATCCGAAGCTACCTTAAGTAGAATGACCACATAAAACAAATAGTGGGAAATGCCAATGTCAGATAGAATCTTAAGGAAATGTAATTCACCCATGAAAGAAGTGGCTTACAAAACACTTGTATGGCCAATTCCTAAGTATTACTGATCAAATGCTTTCTTCAGGTAATTTTCAACAATGGATTTGTTTCAGGAAACTCGTGACACTTGGCTCCATTAGAACAAGTTATTCATTTGCTGCTGGTTTTGATCAATGATTTTGATCAATGACCATCATCTGGCACCTGAATCAACATTAAAAAATAGAAACAGAAATGACAACGAAACCTCAGTGTACAAGATGTCAAAGATACGAAATACAAATGTACCTTATGAAATGTTGACTATTTAAAGTCACATGTCCATCATAATGAACCATAAGATCACATTAACTGTCAAATTCATAAACAGTAACACAGAACAACAGTAATTTTCCCACATCAGCAGCCTCCATCATCCACACACAACAGGAAAGTGGACATAGCATAAGTAACATCACGATGTGCTATCTGTTTAATAGGCATTACATGTCAATAATGCAAATAATGAAAACTGTGACAAAAATCTTTGAAACACGATTAAAACAAAAGTGCGAAATTACAGAACAGTTTAGAGAAAGAATCCACATATGAGCAGTCTGTGATACACAAAACTAAATGCTTCAGTGTGAAAGGATTTTGCATATGTCAGACTGGAAGAAAACTTAAAATGAAATTTAAACGGCATTCCTATCTGAGTAATACATCATCTCTAGGGGCACATTTAAAAACTCATGAACATTTTCTGAGTAATATGAATGATCAAATGGAAATGTTACACAAATCTAAACAACGAGTAGGGACGAACAATCTAAGAGAGACTGAAATATTTATTAACATGGTCACACACAAAGTACGATCTTAAATGAGCTGACTGATTTGAAAAATAAGAATTATTTAAATAACTTTGTTGAAGTTGTAGAAATGCTATGACACTTACTGTTCTTGTCAATGGCTTTTAAGTACATCATACTGTGTAGTATATGAATGATGAATGATTAGGTCCTTTTAGGTGATAACTGGGTGTGATACATAACATAAAAAGTTTTTACCCCCACCCCAAATGCTTGGATACATTGACTGGTCTTTCATTGTGACTGTGTTTATAATTGTTTTTTCCATAAGATCTAGTTTCTTTCTATTTAGCATATCCATTATAGAGCTATTTGCTCCTCATCACCAGACCCAACCCCCTCCCCCCCAAAAAATCTATTCTCGCACCTCACTCTTAAACATTTTAACCCTTCACACCCCCTTACAATAAAGTGTGTTCATGTCTCAGCTTTCCCACTTCAATTTGCTTAAAATGTAGATGGTATATGTTTTAAGGTAATTCTACTTGTCATTTCCTTTGTTTTTTATATTAGTCGTAAGGCATATTACGCCCTTTGGGTCCCCTCCTGAAACAGTGAAGAAGGTATGCAATAGTGGTACCAGAAGTAGTACCCTCTGCCACACATCCTCGTTGGCTTGTGGAGTATACATGTAGGTGTATGATATGTATTCCATATTGATTTACACTTTATTTTGGCCATCAGTCATGGTGTGCTGGTGGATTTTTCATTAAAGTTGCATGTATGTAGTACTTTGGTTTATCTGTATGTGGCAGGACAATTACTACTACACAATGTGGCCCAGTTTCCCAACTGCAGTCATTATGCAAGTGGACAACATGGTGTGTGATCAACAAGGACAACACTGGACAACAAATCTGTAAACATTGCAGATACTCGCAGGCAAATGGAGTTTTTGTGTGGTGAGTGTGCACTGTCACTGAAAGTGCCCTTGCAACTCGACAATGCTTGTCCTCACACAGTCGGAAAACCAAGGCTGCCATATTTGAAATGGTGTCCCATGCATTACCACCCTCACCGTAGTAGTAGCCTGAACTGAACCCTTTAACTTCTGTAGCCCCTCCTCTAACCACTTTTTTGGAGTCTGTTGCGCCCACCGTAGTACAGCTATTCGCAGTTCCTGTAAGTCTGTGAGATGAAGTCCGTGTAGAGTTTTCCTTCATAGCCCTGAAATGGTGGTATTCAAGAAGGGGCCAGTTCAGGAGCATACAGTAAGTGTGGCAGTACTTGGAACCTGATTTCAGAAATGGCAGCTGTGGTTTTCCTACCTGCAAGTGTTGTCCTTCAGGAGCACTTTTTCACGATGGAGCACACACTCCACACACACCGTCACCAACCGCCTATGAATATCTGCAGTTTTTACACCCTTCTTCTAGAGAAATCAAGTTTTCCAGTGCTGTCCTTGATGATCAGATTCCATGCTGTTCACTCAAGTAATGACAGTAGTTGTGAAAATGGGTTGTACTGTGCAGGGATTAAACTTTTAGTGATTGTCCTGCCACCTACTATTAGACCAAAGTACTATATACTGCAACTGTAATGATGAGTTAAATAGCACACCCTGAATGATGAGAAAAAATAAAGTGTAAATCAATGTGGAATGCCCCTTGTAGATGTACGTGGAAATGGAATGCCCTTGGTGGAAATGTATAATGAAAAGAGAAAATGCAACAGCTTACAATGTAATTGAGTTGTTGATTAGTCAGTAGGCACATAAACAAGACTGCAAATGTTGCTAAATGACACACACACACACACACACACACACACACACACACACACACAAAGAGAGCTACATTCTCTGTTGACTACAGGGCATCTATATTACAGTTCAATCGAGCTGAGGCATGGAGAGGATAAGGGTAGTAAGGCAGTGGAAGGAGGAAGGATTGGAGGGAAGGGTTGATAACTGCTGGGAGAGAGACATTAAGTGCATGGTATGGCACAGGTGGGGGGGGGGGGGGGGGGCACAATGGTGTGAAGGAGTAGATTGGGAGGGGTTGACAGAACACAGGAAAAGGGAGACTGTGGAGTAGAGGGTGCGAGTGTAGAATGAGAGATGTGGAGGGCATGGGGAAGTGAGTAGGGGTGTAGGTGGCTTTAGGAAAGATATCAGCAGAGATTGGGCAAGAAGAGCATGATATATTGACGAATAGCCAACAAGGATTCAGAAAATAATGTTTTTGTGAAACACAACTTGCTCTTTATTCTCATGAAGTAATGGATGCTATCAGAAGGGGGAGTCAAATTGATTTCATGTCTTTAACTGTCCAGAAGACTTTTGATACCATACCTCCCAAGCAACTACTAATCAAATTGTGTGCCTCCGGAGTATCACCTCAGTTATGTGACTAGATTCACAATTTCCTGTCAGGTTACAGTTTATACTAACTGACAAAAAGTCATCGAGTAAAACAGAAGCAATATCTGGCATTCCCCTAGCCCTCTTGGATGTGTGATGTCAGCCATATGAATACTAAAAGGAGTCTGTTAAATTTCTGTTGCACAATAAATCATAAAAATTTAAATGCTGTGAATTCAACTACTTAGTAATTACAATTATGAGTAACTTAAATTGGAACAATCACATAGATTATGTCGAGGGGAAAGTGAATCAAAAACTGTGATTTGTTGGCAAAACACTTCCAAAATGCAATAGCTCTACTAAAGAGACTGCATACACTTTGCTTGCATGACCTTTGCTAGAGTACTGCTGTGCAGTATGGGATCCTTAGCATACAGGATTCACGGAGGACATCGAGAAAGTTCAAAGGAGGACAGTTTATTTTGCCATTGATATGATATGTGAGTTGGGGTGGCAATTGTTAAAACAAACGTGTTTTTCATTGCAGTTGAATCTTCTCATGCAGTATCAAGTGCCAACTTTCTCCTCCAAATGCGAAAATATTTTGTTGGAACCCACCTACATAGGGAGAAATGATTGTTATAATAATAAAATAAGAGAAATTGCAACTTGCACAGAAATAGTTAAATGTTAATTTTCCCTGCATGCTGTTCAAGAGTGGACTGGTAAAGAAATAGCTTGAAGGTATTTCAATGAATCCTCTGCCGGGCACTTAACTGTGAATTGTAGAGTGATCATGTAGATGTCGATGTAGAGGGATTGCAAGATCGAAGAATGCATTGTAAGGACAATTCCCATTTACATAGCTCAGAAAAGATAGTGCGAGAAAGCAGACAAGAAATATGTAAGAAAAGTGGACAAACAAAAGAGAGAGAGAGAGAGAGAGAGAGAACTGATGTGAACACAAGACAACAATAAAGGATGGATGATAGATGGTACCAACTTCTTGCCTGCGTTTTACCCATGTCACTCACTTTGAAGCTGATGCATTTTTAAAGTGAATCGTATGTCCTCCAGAACCTGAGTACCGAAGCTACGATATCTGCTATCAGTAATATACAACATTTCACTTTTAAACTCTATGAGGCTCATGGCAACAAAAAACAGATGGCACTGCCAGCATATAAATTCACAACCCAGATTTGGGGAATTGGTTTGGCTGTCTAAGCTGTTTGTGCAACATATTTAGCTATGTAAGTGCTATGGACACTGACAGCATTAATACCCCCCCCCCCCTCCCCTTTTTCACCACTTCCGCAACTGTTGTTCTGTAATTTTAATTACATGTAACTGTACTGAGGACATTCCTTCAGGTTTCTAAGGACAAACAAGAAATTTATTTACAAACATAAAAATGAATTATATTTATTTTTTGAACTGAAACTTTACCGGAAACCACAATTTTTTGGCAGAATTCTCCGCTGTGGAACCTGTGAACCTAACACATTCATGGTCAATGTGTTTATTTTTTGTAGACCATTTTGTTATTAATAGCACAGGCATATACTGGCACACTTTGTGTAAGCTGGCTCTGCTTTTAACATTGCTTGAAACTATTTAGTACTTATGATATTTATTTCCCTTCCATATATATTAAATGTTTAATTCAACTGAATGAAATATCAATAACTGTCTTAACATGGCATTTCACTGTCTCCAATTCCATGGTCAGGTTTGAATGACTGCACTAACTACACACAGTACATTAAATTTTCTCAACAGTGACTGCATACAACAGAGGTATTCCAAGAACAGTTACAAAAACAAAGAATAAAAAAATAAAACTTGGGCATAATAATGTTGTTCTATCCTATACCAGGAGCAGTGATGTACGAAAACAAAATGCAACCATTTACATAACATGGAAAACAGAAAATTCAAACACCTATAATGATGGAGTATATCAGCAGATGCCATTTGGCACAATGCTTGGAACAAATTTTTCAGTTTAACATAATTTCACTTGAATGTCATTTTTTCTGTCACTGTACCCAATGAGTTACTCAACTGGGTTTACAATCCTGGGAAGACCTTGGCCTAAAACAGTTATAAGAATTGAACAATGGATCTGTGCTTCAAAAACCAATATGGCTAACACATCGTAGTAGTGAATAAGTCTGCAGATTGTACATATTAAACAATACCTACATAGAATTTTGCACTCCTGTAAGACTTACCGTACTTTCTCACAGTACTCCACTATTTTTTCAAATTCTTCATAAGCATTTGTAGCACTTTTCATTTTGTTAGTATTTGCAGCAGTCTGAATTTCACGCCTCAAGAGAAAGTCTATGCTTCTTTTATCTTCTGAGCTGTAATAAATTCGACACCATGCTGTTTTCCCATCACGACCAGCTCTGCCTGATTCCTGGTAGTAAGATGCTATATTCTGTGGAACATTCCAATGGGCCACAAACCTGAAACAATTCAGTTTATAGTGGGATAGTGCATTTACAGTTACACATGTTTTAAATTCCTCTAAATGAAGCAATGAAACTGCATATTGAGGATAAAAATAACACTGCCCGAGATACCTATGTGGTCAGCATCACTGTACAACAATATTTTGTATTATCATATATCTCGCAAAAAGATCATGAAGATAAAGAGTGATTTGAGCCCACACAGAGGCTTCACCAACAATTATTCTTCCAATGAACCATTTGTGACAGGAACAGGAACAGGCGGGGGTGACACTGTTACACAAAATAGCCAGTCGTGGATGAAAATAGCAACAACTTAGGTCGCTGAAATATCACATTGTTTCAGCAATGCCATACAGCTAAATACACTGGAACATTTCAAATCATCATCAAAGTGAAGAACGTAGACAAGCTTTGAAGTAGGAGAGAGCCTCCTTCTGGCCTGCTTTGCCTTTCTGCCAAGATGCAGAGACAACCCAATCATACCAGTTTTTGTGAAGATCATTCATCATATCAGATGTCCAGTGGCCAACTACACCACCTTTCCTAGTCAGGGTATGGATCTGCAACTCATGCTTCACTTGCAGATAGCATCAACACTCTTCCCTGAGTCACGAGTGTGGACAGATCCAGTCAGCTGGTCTCAAACCAACAAAGCAGAGCAGTTGGCAATGTGCACAAAAGCCACAAAATATGAACACCTTGTAACCAAACCAATGCAAGAAGAACTGCAGAGAACTATAATCAAGTGTAGAGAGAAAACAGTTGACAGTTAAACCTTATTTTTATTTAGAAAGGGAGTAACTTTTACACTAATGCCGATGATGCTACCAATGACCGATTTTATGAGTGCGGTAGAACATGTTGCTCTTGCTCTTTCACAGCACTCAATGGAAGAAATATGATGTGAATCCAGTCATGCATTCACAATGGCCATTGCAATAAGGTTGGTTGGTTGGTTTTGGGGGAAGGAGACCAGACAGCGAGGTCATCGGTCTCATCGGATTAGGGAAGGACAGGGAAGGAAGTCGGCCGTGCCCTTTGAAAGGAACCATCCCGGCATTTGCCTAGAGCGATTGAGGGAAATCACGGAAAACCTAAATCAGGATGGCCAGACGCGGGATTGAACCGTCGTCCTCCCGAATGCAATAAGGCCAAATGTCTCCATGGAGGAGAGAAACATAGTTAAATTACTCCGAAGAGACTCAGAGACAATCATCTTCGCAATAGGCAAAGGAAATCCTATAGTCCTCCCACTGCTTTAAGTACGTAAGCAGAAAATGTACAGTGTACTAGAGGATGGTTACTACAGAAGGGCAGATGATGATCCAGTCAACTGCATTAAGAGAAGGACCACTGTACTTCCCCTGAACACTTTTCAAGAAAAGACTGAAAAAGACTTTGTACAAAAACGGTTGCACTTCCAAGACTTTATGGAATACCATAAGTCCATAAAGAAGGGATTCTACTCCATTCCATCATAAGCAACACTGGCACACCCATGTAAAAGCGAGTAAAAAAAACTTAACAGCAATGTTTAGTTCCTTTGTTGGCAAGGCCCAGCACCACATACATAGTTTAGTGCATTTTGTCCAGTAGCTTCATTTCATCTAACTAGGCCATGAAGACCTCACAGTGAGCACTGATGTTGTTTCCCTTTTTACTAGGATACCTCTATGAGACATTATTGAACTCACATGAGAGAAGGTCAGGCAATCACTAACGAAACTCTTCAAATTCATTCACAAATCAACCTACTTCCTGTTTGACGGAAGTTACTATGAACTCACTGACGAAGTGGCAGCAGGCTGCTCCTATCATCAGTGCAGCGAACATGTTTATGGAGGCACTTGAACAAACTGCTCTTGAATTAGCAGTCCACAAACCATTGTGGTTTCTTTCTCAGTATTTAGATGATATGTTTGTGTTCAGGTTACTTGGAAGACAGTACCTATAAGACTTTTTGCAACATCTGAATTTGTTTTAAAACAGGTTAACACATTCAGTGATTCCATTTTAAAGGAATCTGTAGAGATCTGGCCACATGATGAGCTGATAAATAAAGGCTACAGTTCCCAACTAAGTGAGGCCTGCGATACACCCTTCAGTTCGCTCAAAACACAACAACGGTCTGTGGAAAGGTCGATTCTCCCTACACTAACTGAGATCACACCATGTGTCACCCACATCAGCAGCACCCTGATGCACACTGTCTTGGCAGAAAGACTGATGGGTGCAACTTGTGTTCCTGTCAGGTACTTCCCTCTCCACCAAAGCCATGCCCAGCCTTCACCAAGTGACTACTTTTGGTTTGTGGCTACTGCTTTACATTTATTATTTCAAAATGGCTGGGTATCCTGGCATACTATGTCTCGATCAGGTGACAAGACCAAAACGGAAGGATTTCAGATGTTTATTGCTGAGAATATTTCATTATAATTTTTACTGCTTCTCACCAACAAATCAAGTGGAAGCTGCCACTGTCACACAGTACTGTGTATGTCGTGTGGATGGTTTTTAAGATTAATCAGTGCTTCCTGTTGCCTGCAGTGTGGTGTTGATGTCACATGGTGGGGCAGCTCCACAAACTCAACCAGCCTGCCAGCTTGCTTAAGTGACAAGCAGTATAGTGAGAGTCTGTAGCTCTCCGCACAGTTCATGTTGGACAGCCACTTTGCTTGCTCAGCAGCTTCCATGATTTTTCACTCACAAGTGGCAAACCAGATAGAACATAAACGCTACACTTGTCTGCATGTTCTGCCACTGCCAACTGCATATGGTAATCGGTCCATATATATTGCTTGTGCTCCACAATACTGTGATACGTCCCATCCTGCCAATATAGATCTGTCCACCATAATGAGATTTTCACTCTGCAGCGGAGTGTGCGCTGATATGAAACTTCCTGGCAGATTAAAACTGTGTGCCGGACTGAGACTCAAACTCAGGACCTTTGCCTTTCGTGGGCAAGTGCTCAACCATCTGAGCTACCCAAGCATGACTCACACCCCGTCCTCACAGCTTTACTTCCGCCAGTATCTCGTCTCCTACCTTCCACACTTTACAGAAGCTCTCCTGAGAACTTTGCAGGACTTTAAAAAAAAGTATATATTGGAGACATGGCTTAGGCACAGCCTGGGAGATGTTTCCAGAATGAGATTTTTATGCTGCAGCAGAGTGTGTGCTGATATGAAACTTCCTGGTAGATTAAAACTGTGTGCCAGACTGAGACTCGAACTTGGGACCTTTGCCTTTCGCGGGGAAGTGCTTGGGTAGCTCAGATGGTACAGCACTTGCCTGCGAAAGGCAAATGTCCCAAGTTCGAGTCTCGGTCCAGCACACAGTTTTAATCCGCCAGGGAGTTTTACATCAGTCCACAATTACTGTTAAGCATGTGCACAGTCCATCCATAAAGTTCTGAGACTGATTTTGTTCCTGGTGTATAAGGGATGCAAGCACAGTAACCAGAGTGTCAGGTTGAACTAAGAGCCTCAACAACACATGTGCATTCAACCAATCAGTTGTAAGCAGGCAGTGTTAAGCTGCAATGCAATGCGTCAATGGCACTGTGTCACAAATCGCAATGGAACAATGCATTGAATGTCTCTAAATCACATACTCATGACATTCTCCAGAATGGTTGAAGAAGAGAAAAATGTGTGCAAAGTTTGTCCCACACACAATGACTCCCGAACAAAAATGATGCACATATGCCTGTTGGTGCCCCATTGAAATAAAAAACACAGTCACTTCTTTTAGGGAAAGAAAGCATCAAGTGATGAGACTTGATGTTATCAATATGAACCTAGCACAAAAGACAAAATGCAGAATTGGTGTTGCACCTAAACTAAAGAAAGTGCGAATGTGATGCGGAAGTTGAACAACATCCCAAAAAGGAACTTTTCTTACAGTTTCACTTGGTTGTAGGAATGTTCTGGGTGTTGCCTCTCGTTAGGGGAGACTGTGTAGACCATATGAAACATAAAAACCATCATTGTAAATTTTCTCTATTTCTTACTAGTGAACCCGGCAATGCTTTACAATTACTGAATATGTATTGGAATTGAAACTCCATCCCAATCTCCTTCCCCACCTCTCTCTGTACATCTACATCCATACTACAGAAACCACCATGCTGTATGTGGCAGACAGTACCCTGTACCACTACTAGTCATTTCCTTTCCTGTTCCACTCGTGAATAAAGTGAAGGAAAAAATGACTGTCTATATGTCTCAGTACGAGCCCTAATTTCTTGTATCTTACCTTCCTTGTCCATAGAAGAAATGTATGCTTGCAGCATCATTTTGCAGTCAGCTTCAAATTCCAACTCTCTAAATTTTCTCAATAGTGTTCCTTGAAAAGAACTTTGCCTTCCCTCCAGGGATTCCCATTTGAGTTCCCAAAGCATCTACATAACACTGCATGTTGTTCAGACCTACTGATAACAAATCTAGTAGCCCACCTCTGAATTGCTTCAATGTCTTCATTTAATCTTACCTGTTGCAGATCCCAAACACTTCAGCAGTGCTTGAGAATAGGTCACACTAGCATCCTACATGCGGTCTCCTTTACAAATGAATGACACTTTTCCAAAATCCTCCCAATAACCTGAAGTTGATGATTTGCCTTTACTAACACAATCCTCACATGCTCCTTCCATTTCACATTGCTTTGCAACATTACATCAGATATTTAAACAACATGGCTGTGTCAAGCACGATGCTACTAATGCTGTATCCACACATTATAGGCTTGTTTTACCTATTCATCCACATTAACTTACATTTTTCTGCATTTAGAGCTATCTGTCATTCATTACATGAAATACAAAATTTGACTAAGTCATCTTGTATCTTCCTACAATCATTCAATGATGACACCTTCCCATAGACCACAGCATCATCAGTGAATAGCAGCAGACTGCTGCTTATCCTGTCCACCAGATCATTTACGTATGTACAAAATGACAGTGATTCTATCACACTTCCCCAGTGCACTCCCGACGATACCCTTGTCTCTGATGAACACTCGCCATTAAGGACAACATACTGGTTTCTGTCACTTAAGAAGTCTCTGAGTGACTCTCATATCTGGGAACCTATTCTGTATTCTTGTGCCTTCATTAACAGTTGGCAGTGTGGTATCGTATCAAAATCTAGGAATATAGAATCTGCATGTTGTCTTTCACCCAAGGTTTGACGGATCTTGTGAGGAAAAGGCAAACTGAGTTCCACACCAGTGTGCTTTCCAAAATCATGCTGATTTGGGGACAGAAGCTTTTCCTCTCAAAGAAATTTACTGTATTCAAACTGAGAGTTTCTCACAAGGAATGCTTTCTAAAACCTTGCTGATTTGTGGACATAAACTTCTCAGTCTTGAGAAAGTTTAAGATATTCGAGCTGGGAATATGTTCAAGGATTCTGCAGCAAACCAGTGTCAAAGATATTGGTCTGTAATTTTGCAGGTCTGTTCTTTTATCCTTCTTATAAATGGGAGTCATCCACACTGTTTTCCAGTCACTTGGGACTTTGCAATGGGCGAGAGATTCTTGATAAATGTGACCTAAGTAAGGGGCCAATGCCTTAGAGTACCATTTGTTAAACCTTATTGGAGTTCCATCTGTACCTAGTGACTTGTTTGTTTCAACTCTTTCAGTTGTTTCTCTACGAATGCTTATTACTGTGTCGTTCATATGGGACTCTGTACGATTGTCAAATGACAGTATGTTTGTATATTTCTTCTCCATGAATGATTTCTTGAATGTGAAATTTGAAACTTTGGCTTTTGTTTTGCCATCTTCTACTGCCACAATACACTGGTCAATGAGCGACTAGGTGGAAGCGTTAGAACTGCTTAGCAATTTTACATAAGATGAAAATTTTCTCAGATTCTCAGGCAGATCTTTTCCTAATGTGTGGCAGTGGTAATTGTTGTATGCTTTGCGCAGACCTTTTCACAGACGCTTGGATCTCTACTAACGTTTGGCTGTCTTCATTTTCACATTCTCCTTTGAACCAAGACTGCAATGGCCTTTGCTTTCTCAGCAATTTCCAAATTTTGTTGTTAAACCATGGCGGGTCTTTTCCATCCTTAATCCACTTACTTTGCACATACTTCTCCAGGGCACAATTTACAGTCTGTTTAAACTTTGCCCGTAATTCCTCTATGTCCATCATACTAGAACTAAATTGTGTCAGTTCATTGTCTAAGTGAGATGCTAACAGCTGTTAACCTGCTCTTTCTTGAAGAAACACACTCCTCCACCCTCCTCTCTCTGTACATCCCCTCCCCCTCCCCCCCTCTCCCTCTCTCTAACCATTTGCTCCTCCTCCTCCTCCTCCTCCTCCTCCTCCTCCTCCTCCTCCTCGTCCCTGTCCATCACCTCTATCTCCTCTCTCTGACCTGAGCCTTATTTATTGTTATTGCAAATGCAGATTCCGCAATAGTATTCTAATAATAACCCAATGAGCCACAAATACAACTTTCCTGGCTTCCGTGAAACCAGTGTGAGGAAGAGAAAAAAAACAGCACATTGTTGATATACATTTTTACTTAAAACTAAATATAATGAGAAAGAATACATATAGAAGAATCAATTTGCCCTGCTATCAATGTTAAACTTGACTGTGAGAAAGGAAACAAACTGCACAGTTTCACAGCAGCACACAGCACAGCATTTTCTTTCTCACACACAGTTTTAACAGAAAACATTACATTCTTGTTTAAAAAATATATATCACCTATGATGTCCAAATGTGCTTTAGAGTATTAGGTAAAAATGTGACAAATTGGACAAGAAATTTAACAATGCTGCCCCTCTATATATTACAAATATATTTATATATTATACGTATATTTTTTAAAAAATATATACAATATAGTCTGTGTCAGACCAAATGTTCATTATAATATTGTGTAAAAATTTGAAGTAAATCAGTCAAGTACTTTTCAAGCTATTTGGAAACAACATTTCCTCTTCCTATATTAAATATATATCATATACATTACAAATAAACATAGCCTATGTCTGTCTGAAGGTTCATTAAAATATCATGTAAAAATATGAAGTAAACTGGTCAAGTACTTTTCGAGATTTTTGGTAACAATGTTAAATGATGACTTGTCTTTAAAGAGTAGTGTAAAGTAATCCAGTCTCGAAACTTTTTGGACTGATGGGGTATGCTTCTGGCACTTAAAGCTTGTCCACAGCACCTTTATTTATTTATTTATCCATCTTTAAGCATTTACATGCAATCGATGTAGTCATGAGTAACATACAATTTACATATTAAGAAATATAACTATTGTGAGGTATCACACAAAGCTAAAGTATACATTTTAAAATAACATACATAATAAAAGAATACATTTGATACATAAAGATATTCCACATAACTAAAGTGTGCATTTTAAAGAATGTGCATAATAAAAGAATACATTTCATACATAAGGATTTCTCCACATGTTTAACAGTTAAATGTGGAACTACAGAGACAAAAAAAGCTTAGGAAGAGGTACAGAGTTGCAAGTTGTTTTATAAGTCAGGTCTATTTTTGAAGAGTTTTGAAATTCTTTAACACTGTAAAAAGCTTTGTCTTTCAGCTATTTTTTAGTCTTACTTTTAAATATATTAAGAGAGACACAATGTGCCTGCACAGGTAATGTGTTGAAAAGCCTTATTCCCATGTATTCATAACTGTCTTGTGTTTTCTAGAGTCGAGTTGTTGGTATGCCTATCTTAAATGTTTGACGAGTGTTATGATTATGAACGGACTGCCTAAGGTTGTAACTGTTAAAGTTTTCAGTTTTCTTTTATGTACAAAAGGCATCTGTATATAAAAATAGAAGGGACTGTCATTATCCGTAATTCTTTGAAGTATAACCTACATGATATGTTATTTTTGGTAATCCCAGAGATGCTCCTGATGGCTTTCTTCTGCCAAATAAAAATTTTCCTGGACCATGGAGAATTACCCGATAGAAGAATAACATAGCTAATATGGCAGTGAAAGAATGCATAATAGGAATTAATCAGCAGGCTTTCAGAAACACAGGTGCGTAATTTTTCAGTAGATATATAACTCGCGAAAGCTTTCGAGATGTGTTGTCTGTGTGACTCTGCCAGGTTAATTTCGTATCTAAGTATATGCCAAGAAGTTTGGTAGAATTGTACTCAATATCAGCACTAGATAAGCTGAAGGGTATATTTACAGTCTTTTCATAGTTAATAGCTAGCTCATTGGCTTCAAACCACATATTGGATAATCTGAGAAAATCTTTACTTTGCTCCTTCAGTTTATTTATGTCCTTCCCTGAATTGATGGAAGTTGTATCATCTGCGTAAAGCACAGATTTGCATGGCATATTGCTGGGCGGGTCATTTATAAATATTATAAACAGTAATGGCCCAAGCACTGATCCTTGAGGAACACCTCTAGTGACATTCAGTAACTGTGACTTTTGACCATTGTAGCTTACAGTTTGCTTTCTGTTACTGAGATATGCTTTAATGAGGGAGAGTTCCAGATCTCTAATGCCATAGTTTTTCCAGCAGTATTGTGTGGTTTACAGAATCAAATGCTTTGCTCAAGTCCACTAGTGTGGCCTCAGCAAATAATTTGGATTCAAAAGAAGAGTGCATAATAGAAAGAACATTTTCAACAGCATTAATTGTTGATAACTGGGCCCTAAAACCATACTGACGCTTAGTCAGAATATTGTTTTTTGACAAATGCATGTTAATTTGCTTTTGTATACAATATTCAATTATTTTTGAAAAAATAGGCATCAGATAAATTCGATGATAATTGTTAGTGCAGGATTTATCACCCTTTTTGTGTAATGGAATTACTACGGTCTTCTTCAGACATTCTGGAAAAATACCACTGTCAAATATCCAGTTTATGAGCGTGCAGAGAGGGAATGATATCAACTCTATTATTTTTTTAATCACAAAATTTGAGAGGCCATAAATATCTTCTGAACTGGAGTCACTTAACTTTGCCACTGATTTAATTACATCACTTATTTCCACATGTCCCCAATTACAGGTTGGCACGGTATCAGCAAAGTTTTGTAAAAACTGGTTTATATAAGTAGATTGTGAATTTGATTTTGAACTCTTCTTATGAGGAGATGAGGAATTAGGGTTTGCTGCATTGATAAAAAAGAGGTTAAATTCATCTGGGGTGACAACATCAGTTGTAACTTTTACACTATGGCTACCTGTACCTAATTCTGCTTTAATGACACTCCACGCAGCCTTACACTTATTATTGGAGTTTTTGATGAAGTTAACATTTGCTCTACATTTTGCTAATCGGATTTGTGATCTATAGTGTCTCTTGAGGCTAACATACGTTGCATTGTCAACACTACCATTTTTTACCTTATCATAGCATATCAAAACCATTAATCTTAGCTTCTGTAAATATGGTGTGAACCACCTGTGTGGAGCAGTTCAACCATGCTTTTTTGCCATAGTTTTGTTTCGTTTGGTAACCACTGGACAGGAGGTATTGAAAATTTCAGATAGAGTACTAACAAACCTGCTACAAGCCTCCTCAACATTGTTGGAAGCATATATTATATTATTCCAGTTTAGTGCCTTCAGCTTATCCCTGAAGCTATTTATGCTTTTATCATTTAAGAACCTAACATACCGGGTTGGTTCACAATCCCCCATTGTTTCATTAATTGTTACTTTTACCCATATACCTTTGTGATCTGTCAGATGGTCGACATTAAGGAGTCCCAATTCATAATCATCTTTATGTATATTTGTGATAAAATTATCGAGACAAGAAAGTTGTCTTGTGGGACTATAATTTGCACAGAAGAGATTATGGGATCTTAGCATGTTAAGCAAATTAGTATTTGTGTGTGTGTGTGTGTGTGTGTGTGTGTGTGTGTGTGTGTGTGTGTGTGGTTTTTTTTTTTTTTTTTTTTTTTTTTTTTTTTTTTTTTTTTTTTTTTTACACCAAAATTTAAATCTCCTAAAATTACTGTATTCTGTTTGGTATATTTTTCTGTGCGGTGAATAAGTTTATCTAAACACTCTACAAATTGATCGGCATCACTATCAGGAGAGTGGTATATTGAAATAACTGTGAGTTTTAATGTTGGTAGTAGCATGAGAGCCGCTTCAAGAATGCCTTTAACACATATGTCCCTAACATCAAGCACAGTATATCTTAACCCTAGGTTGGCACTTATATATATTGAGGAACCCCCATAACCTTCATTGGGTCAGCAGTAACTTGTAATTAAATTAAAACATGGTGGTACATACAGTTTATCTCTTCTCCTCTTAACCAGTGTTCATTAATACATAATACTGTTCTATTGTTTCCATTCAATACAACACCAAGTTCATCAGCTTTATATTTCAGAGATCTAATGTTTATGTGCCCCCCCCATGAACCATGGACCTTGCCGTTGGTGGGGAGGCTTGCGTGCCTCAGCGATACAGATAGCCGTACCGTAGGTGCAACAACAACGGAGGGGTATCTGTTGAGAGGCCAGACAAACGTGTGGTTCCTGAAGAGGGGCAGCAGCCTTTTCAGTAGTTGCAAGGGCAACAGTCTGGATGATTGACTGATCTGGCCTTGTAACAATAACCAAAACGGCCTTGCTGTGCTGGTACTGCGAACGGCTGAAAGTAAGGGGAAACTACAGCCGTAATTTTTCCCGAGGGCATGCAGCTTTACTGTATGGTTACATGATGATGGCGTCCTCTTGGGTAAAATATTCCGGAGGTAAAATAGTCCCCCATTCGGATCTCCGGGCGGGGACTACTCAAGAGGATGTCGTTATCAGGAGAAAGAAAACTGGTGTTCTACGGATCGGAGCGTGGAATGTCAGATCCCTTAATCGGGCAGGTAGGTTAGAAAATTTAAAAAGGGAAATGGATAGGTTGAAGTTAGATATAGTGGGAATTAGTGAAGTTCGGTGGCAGGAGGAACAAGACTTCTGGTCAGGTGACTACAGGGTTATAAACACAAAATCAAATAGGGGTAATGCAGGAGTAGGTTTAATAATGAATAGGAAAATAGGAATGCGGGTAAGCTACTACAAACAGCATAGTGAACGCATTATTGTGGCCAAGATAGATACGAAGCCCATGCCTACTACAGTAGTACAAGTTTATATGCCAACTAGCTCTGCAGATGACGAAGAAATTGAAGAAATGTATGATGAAATAAAAGAAATTATTCAGATTGTGAAGGGAGACGAAAATTTAATAGTCATGGGTGACTGGAATTCGAGTGTAGGAAAAGGGAGAGAAGGAAACATAGTAGGTGAATATGGATTGGGGGACAGAAATGAAAGAGGAAGCCGCCTGGTCGAATTTTGCACAGAGCACAACATAATCATAACTAACACTTGGTTTAAGAATCATGAAAGAAGGTTGTATACATGGAAGAACCCTGGAGATACTAAAAGGTTTCAGATAGATTATATAATGGTAAGACAGAGATTTAGGAACCAGGTTTTAAATTGTAAGACATTTCCAGGGGCAGATGTGGACTCTGACCACAATCTATTGGTTATGACCTGTAGATTAAAACTGAAGAAACTGCAAAAAGGTGGGAATTTAAGGAGATGGGACCTGGATAAACTAAAAGAACCAGAGATTGTACAGAGATTCAGGGAGAGCATAAGGGAGCAATTGACAGGAATGGGGGAAATAAATACAGTAGAAGAAGAATGGGTAGCTTTGAGGGATGAAGTAGTGAAGGCAGCTGAGGATCAAGTAGGTAAAAAGACGAGGGCTAGTAGAAATCCTTGGGTAACAGAAGAAATATTGAATTTAATTGATGAAAGGAGAAAATATAAAAATGCAGTAAGTGAAACAGGCAAAAAGGAATACAAACGTCTCAAAAATGAGATCGACAGGAAGTGCAAAATGGCTAAGCAGGGATGGCTAGAGGACAAATGTAAGGATGTAGAGGCCTATCTCACTAGGGGTAAGATAGATACCGCCTACAGGAAAATTAAAGAGACCTTTGGAGATAAGAGAACGACTTATACGAATATCAAGAGCTCAGATGGAAACCCAGTTCTAAGCAAAGAAGGGAAAGCAGAAAGGTGGAAGGAGTATATAGAGGGTCTATACAAGGGCGATGTACTTGAGGACAATATTATGGAAATGGAAGAGGATGTAGATGAAGATGAAATGGGAGATATGATACTGCGTGAAGAGTTTGACAGAGCACTGAAAGACCTGAGTCGAAACAAGGCCCCCGGAGTAGACAATATTCCACTGGAACTACTGACGGCCGTGGGAGAGCCAGTCCTGACAAAACTCTACCATCTGGTGAGCAAGATGTATGAAACAGGCGAAATACCCTCAGACTTCAAGAAGAATATAATAATTCCAATCCCAAAGAAAGCAGGTGTTGACAGATGTGAAAATTACCGAACTATCAGCTTAATAAGTCACAGCTGCAAAATACTAACACGAATTCTTTACAGACGAATGGAAAACCTAGTAGAAGCCAACCTCGGGGAAGATCAGTTTGGATTCCGTAGAAACACTGGAACACGTGAGGCAATACTGACCTTACGACTTATCTTAGAAGAAAGATTAAGGAAAGGCAAACCTACGTTTCTAGCATTTGTAGACTTAGAGAAAGCTTTTGACAATGTTGACTGGAATACTCTCTTTCAAATTCTAAAGGTGGCAGGGGTAAAATACAGGGAGCGAAAGGCTATTTACAATTTGTACAGAAACCAGATGGCAGTTATAAGAGTCGAGGGACATGAAAGGGAAGCAGTGGTTGGGAAGGGAGTAAGACAGGGTTGTAGCCTCTCTCCGATGTTGTTTAATCTGTATATTGAGCAAGCAGTAAAGGAAACAAAAGAAAAATTTGGAGTAGGTATTAAAATTCATGGAGAAGAAATAAAAACTTTGAGGTTCGCCGATGACATTGTAATTGTTGTGTCGGTAGCTGGGCCGACACCGTGAAGTTGAGATGGCTGAAAAGGCAAGCTAGACTAACGCAGACGGGCGTGATGTACTGGAACAGGATACGTAATTAATGTTAGGAAGAAAAGTACGGAGCAGGATTAATACTTATCTTTAATATCATTGTGGTACATCGATCTTGACGATACACAGGAGACTTTAAGTTCAATCACTGTATGGCTAATGGCGCCTTGCTAGTTCGTAGCCATTAACTTAGCTGATGGCTATTCTGTCTCTCGGCTAATGAGAGAGAAAGGCTTCGTACATCTGGTCGGTAGCTAGGTTCTCGTACAACTGGGGCGGTTGCTAGGTTCTCGTACAACTGGGGCGAGTGCTCTCTCGTATCACGAGACCTGCCTTGGTGGTGGCGCTAGGTCTGCGATTACACAGTGGCGACACGCGGGTCCGACATGTACTAAATGGACCGCGGCCGATTTAAGCTACCACCTAGCAAGTGTGGTGTCTGGCGGTGACACCACAGTAATTCTGTCAGAGACAGCAAAGGACTTGGAAGAGCAGTTGAATGGAATGGACAGTGTCTTCAAAGGAGGATATAAGATGAACATCAACAAAAGCAAAACAAGGATAATGGAATGTAGTCTAATTAAGTCGGGTGATGCTGAGGGAATTAGGTTAGGAAATGAGGCACTTAAAGTAGTAAAGGAGTTTTGCTATTTGGGGAGCAAAATAACTGATGATGGTCGAAGTAGAGAGGATATAAAACGTAGACTGGCAATGGCAAGGAAAGCGTTTCTGAAGAAGAGAAATTTGTTAACATCCAGTATTGATTTAAGTGTCAGGAAGTCATTTCTGAAAGTATTCGTATGGAGTGTATCCATGTATGGAAGTGAAACATGGACGATAAATAGTTTGGACAAGAAGAGAATAGAAGCTTTCGAAATGTGGTGCTACAGAAGAATGTTGAAGATTAGATGGGTAGATCACATAACTAATGAGGAAGTATTGAATAGGATTGGGGAGAAGAGAAGTTTGTGGCACAACCTGACCAGAAGAAGGGATCGGTTGGTAGGACATGTTCTGAGGCATCAAGGGATCACCAATTTAGTATTGGAGGGCAGCGTGGAGGGTAAAAATCGTAGAGGGAGACCAAGAGACGAATACACTAAGCAGATTCAGAAGGATGTAGGTTGCAGTAGGTACTGGGAGATGAAAAAGCTTGCACAGGATAGAGTAGCATGGAGAGCTGCATCAAACCAGTCTCAGGACTGAAGACCACAACAACAACAACAACAATGTTTATGTGCACGAATAATATTGATTTTTCACAGCAAGAGGGAAGATGTGTGGTGTCTTGTAAGTCTATTGCTGGTAGCCAGGCCCCAATTTGACAACGTTCGGATACATCTAGTTTTCTGGGCTCAAAGTGAATGGTTTGAAGATTATTTTGATCCTGCTGGAACATATTTGTTAATATTTTGCCAGACAGACTAGCAGGCTTTACAGGTTTCCCTGGTCCAGCAGTATTACTGTAAAGGTGGCCATTTCTTTACTCACAGTTTTGGTAATCAGTTTCGAGATTAATCTTCTTCCTTGGTTGTTGAGGTGGAATCCTTGTCTTTTATAGCACTCCCTGTCAAACTTGCTAGCTTTAATGATTGTGGTATTTTTTAATTTCAAACACAGGTGATATAGCCGTTTGTTTACTTCCAATACCTCGCGATTTAAGCAGGATTGTTTTGCAAGATCATATCTAAATGGAACATCGACAACAAACACTTTTTTCAATGTGATACTTGGTAATGTGCTTCTTAAACCTTTTATTAAGTTCGCACTGTTGTTTTTTGCTATGTAATTTGTTCCAGTCATAATTGCGACGACATCAGCTTCAGAAGCCTTTTTGTTAGTGTTTTGCAAGACATCCTTGGCTTCTGCTGAAGTATACACATACTCCAGACAATCGTGATTTACGTTTTCATTAAGGCAACTTGAAACATTACGACCTTGGCTATCACTCAATAAGGTAATTTTACAGGTTTTATGTAAAAAACCTTGACCATCACACTGTTTCACTCCTGTTTGAATTTCTTTTTGATATTTATTAGCACTATTATGTTTCACTGCATATGTTACCTGTTCGCTACTTTGTTCATGAAACTTGCTAACATTCACACTGCAGCTACTTATGCTGTTTTTGGCATTATGCTGTTTGGCTGCGAATATTTCTTGTTCATCACTTCATTCACAAATCTTACGTATGTTCACTATACAGGTTTTTATTTGGACTAAGTCAGTCTCTTATTTTGTTGTTGCTGTAGTTGATGGATTTGATACCCTCTCAACAACTTGCCTAGCTTGTAACTAATGCTTAATACGTGTGGTAGGTGGGCAGTTTGTCATGGTGCTTCTTCCTGGGTGCTCTGATACTGTTCCTTATTGCCATTATTCTTTATGGTACTCTCAACATAGTCATTTGCCCTGAAATGGTTCACTGGGTGCAGTTTCCTCACTCCAGGCTGTATGTATTGCTGATTTGGTGTACTCTCATTGTTAGTGCATGAATCACTGAGTTGTACTTTTTGGGTGGTGAGGAAACTTGGCATTCAGGGTTATGGCTATGCATGTTGGTTTATCAATTGAAGACATAAAGTCTGAAAGTGAGTCTGTAATCATATTTAACATTACAGGTCCGTCTTGATCACACAAACTATTACACTTCAACTATTACTAGTTTTGGCTACTGAAACCTACATATCTGTTTCAAACAAAAACAATGGTGTAATCAACTAAGTTCAATTTGCTGCAGCCACACATACCACAAAATATTCGGATGCTTCTGGTATTTATACAAATAACTAAGGCCAGCAGGGGGCACTATAGCTAGGGTACATGAGTAACCATATCGCAAATTTAATAGTTAAAATGCAGTATGTATAGTCATTAATTAAAATTACTTCACTTGGCAAAATGAGCATTTGAAAATAAAATATGTTCTGACATACAATACGTGGAATTAGATCCATAACTAAAATATGTTATATGTATGCTCTCTAAAATGAATCTTGAAATTCCTTCCCACCTGGCGGATATAAAACTTGTCACTGTCTTGGCAGTTGATCTTATAGACCAGATTCTAAATATTTGTTGCGGTTGTTGCCAGCTTTATAGAATAGCCTAGAACCAATTGTACCTTTTGTTTGAAATCCAATACTGACTTTCGTTCTTCTGAAAGCTTGTGCAATTCTGTTGGAAAATGCACCATTGTATGACACAGAACAAACTTTTGGTTTCATTGTCTCCTTCTTGTCATGAATTTCTGACTTTAGTTTATAATAAAGATTCATTATATCATGGTCTTTATGCTCATTTAGAGTATAAGGAGCATGATGTAATGACTGACGTAGCAACATCACTGTTTAGTAGTGTGACCGCACACAAATAGGAAAAGATAATGGTTTAAATTAATGTACATAGTGTAGCTACAAGAAAAGCTAAGCTTTCCAATATAATACTGGTCTTGAAGATTAATAAGTTACAACAAAAGTTAAACTTTCACCTATAACATGCTGCCAGAGAGCACCAGAAAACAGGCGTTACTTCGCGTGGGCAGGTATGATGATGTAGGAAACCCGTATGTTCGTACACGTATAGCATTGAGAGATCCTACATGACGTCATAACAGAAATATGATATCAGAGGATACTCCAAGAGCATAGGAATTTTGTAAACTATGCTAAAATGCATAATTTGGCTTGAATGACACATTCATGTGTTCAGATTCACAATGAAGCAGGCCCCAACCTGATATTAAGCTTTTCAGTGTGCTTTTTGGGATGCAAATTTTCTTGGAGTACCAGTACTGTAATGTCTCATGTTTGATTCTTTAATATGGCTTAATGCCAGATGAAAATGTGCACTAGAAATGCAGTGAACAGTTGGAACTAGCCAATAGTGTGGAATGAAACACTTCGTTTCATATAAATTGATTGCATCAGCAGAAAACATCAATAAAAGCCAAATCAGCAGAAAAGATTAATAAAGGCCACATTTATTTAGAAAACAGACAAAAGTAACTTCATTGTTGTGCAAGGTGATTAATGCTTGACTGCCCAATACGTGGAAATAGAGTAAAATTAGAAAATTGAAACTAATGACAGCCTTCCATAATTATATGAATGTATTTTAATTCAGTTGGTAGCTGCTGGCCACAGAAATCCGTTTCGTTTTAATCTGACGTGTGAACTGTAAATGAAGAGGAAATAGGACATCGGGAAACATCAAAATCACTAAGTGTAAACACGGGTCACTATCCCCTCCCCACTAAAACCCAGCCTGCTCTGCGCATGCGCGAATCTGGTAGCTTGGGCGTACCAGAAGAATTTTTCTGTGTAGCACGACTGCTTCTTGCTACAGCTGCAGCCACACTTCACTTCAAGTAGCCAGAAGCGGGAAAAGGCACTGGTCATATGCAGCAACTCAACAGCACATGTGCACGAGCCTGCTGGCAACTGCTCAAAACGAACTTAATGTAAACAGTTGTGATCTCATGCTCATCGGAAACAGTTTGCTGTTATGAAGTACCCCATAGTCTTTGTCCTAAAGCCTTTGACACTTTTTGCTGTTTATCAGTTCTTACCAGTCAAAGCTACAAAAATTTAACCAAAGACTAAAACAATGAAAAATTACCAGAATTCTAGAAAATTCCTGGTTTTTTTTCTGGTTTTCTCCTGGATGAAAAAATTCCTGGGTTTTTCCCAGATTTCCCGGTTTTCTCAGAGTGTATACACTCTGTATTACCAATGAGACAATGGGCACACACCTCTCTAGCCTGTCTTTGACTCGTGCCACAAAATTGACATGCACAGCTCAAAAAGTGCCATCAGAGGATCACTTTGAAAATGGAATGGTGTGCTGAGGTTGTCAGCAATGAAAGCGGATCCTACCTGCACACAAGTGAGGGTCGTTTGGGCATATGACAGAGACCTTGTGAGTGCTGTCTTGTAGAGTGCATTCGTCCAAGACACACTGGCCCACAAACAGGCCTTATGATCTGGAAGGCAGTAAGCTACAACCTTCATTCATCTTTGGTGTTTCTGGAATGGACATTAACCAGGGGTCCTTCTAAATGTTATACCTGTTCTTTTGCCATTCTTGCAATAGGGAGGTGATGTTTTGTTCCAACAGGATAATGCTCGCTCACACACTGCCTGTGAAACTCAATGCGCTCTGGAAGACGTGCAGCAACTTCCATGGTCAGCACAATCTAAGGACTTGTCTCTAATTGAGCACGTGTGTGATGTGATGGGATGAAAAGTGATTTGTGTGACTCATGAATCAACAACTCTTACAGAACTATGTGAACAGGTTGAGCAGGGGTGGCATAACATAGTCCAGGACAGTATTCACCCTGTGCGAGTGACTGCATGTCAGATTCAGTACCTGCATTGCTGCCCATGGAGGGAGGCTACACCACATACAAATATTGGTGTTTCAGCACGAGTCAATACCTGGTACCTCACAGCTTGTGTTATCGATCTTTAAATTTAATCATTTCATGCAGTCCACACGCATTGTTGCCACAATGTATCTTGAGTGAATTGGAAACCTCTAAAAGGGTGTACTAATTTCTTTTTTCTGGCAGTATATAAGATTTGTTCAGTACACTTAATCAGTAGTGGCAAAACATGTATATCTTTTGCCCAATTTCTCCCTTTTCTCTGCTTCCTCAATGCACAATTTGAACAACAAGGGGGATAGGCTACAACCTTGCCACACTTCATTCTCATTAGTATAAAACTATAATCTGATTTTTACTACTACTAAGTTTTTATTTTATTTTATTTTTTACAAGGCTGATCCTTAATGGTTCTCGAAGTAATGCAGACATACTGTTTTCACTATTTCTCTACAGTATCAAATATTCTGATGCCTTATAACACTAAGAGCAATATGAAATAATTTCACATATCTATTTAAGTACTGTGCCACCAGTTGCCCTAGTTCATTTCCTATTCCCAGAAATACTTATTGTGTGTGCTACATTGCATTTCTGTAGTGTAATTTTTGTCTAGGCCTGCTTTATATAACCTGATGTATATCTTTATCTTTCACATTCTTTAATACAGGGTGATTCAAAAAGAATACCACAACTTTAAAAATGTGTATTTAATGAAAGAAACATAATATAACCTTCTGTTATACATCATTACAAAGAGTATTTAAAAAGGTTTTTTTTCACTCAAAAACAAGTTCAGAGATGTTCAATATGGCCCCCTCCAGACACTCGAGCAATATCAACCCCATACTCCAACTCGTTCCACACTCTCTGTAGCATATCAGGCGTAACAGTTTGGATAGCTGCTGTTATTTCTCGTTTCAAATCATCAATGGTGGCTGGGAGAGGTGGCCGAAACACCATATCCTTAACATACCCCCATAAGAAAAAATCGCAGGGGGTAAGATCAGGGCTTCTTGGAGGCCAGTGATGAAGTGCTCTGTCACGGGCTGCCTGGCGGCCGATCCATCGCCTCGGGTAGTTGACATTCAGGTAGTTACGGACAGATAAGTGCCAATGTGGTGGCGCTCCATCCTGCTGAAATATGATTTATTGTGGTTCTTGTTCGAGCTGAGGGAACAGCCAATTCTCTAACATAAAACCTTTATTGGCTGAAATGGCGAACAAATGTACAACTAAATGAAACTTTATAGCTCCCTTAATTCGCCGACAGATAGTGCTTAGCTCTGCCTTTTGTCGTTGCAGAGTTTTAAATTCCTAAAGTTGTGGTATTCTTTTTGAATCACCCTGTATATTAATTGCTTCACATTTGAACACAAAATCAAGAACTGCCTGCAGTCTGAAAAATAATCCTACTGAAGATACTGTATATTAAACAACCCAAAGTACATACATACAAAAGGGTTTAAAATTCTAGATACTTAAGAATGACAGAATTAAGAAAACACACTAACCTCACTGTGGCCTTGTCCACGCCCATTCCAAAACTAACTGTGGCACTTATAACAGACACTCTTCCAGCCATCCAGTCTTCTTGAACTTGAACTCGATCTGCTGCCTTCAGACCTGTTACAGTGACATTAAACGCTCTGTAATACTTGTTACCAGCACTTGAGAACTAAGCACCACGAAATTCCGCACATAAACATTCTGAATGTACAGAAATCTGAAGCTTACAGTAATGCCACGAGTAAATACTAATTTGAAATTTCGCATGGGGAATTTATGATTGTACTATAGTTTCAATACAAAATTTCCATCAATATCACATAAATACAGTAACATTTACAAACAACGACCAAAATTACAACTGACTCCACGAGAAGGCGAGGGGAAGGGGAGGTGGAGGGGGTTGGGGATGACACGGAGAGGTTCGGTGGGGGGGGGGGGGGGTTGCAGAAGAGACAGGGATGTAAGTGAGGGCAAGCGGCACGGCTGAGGGGGGGGGGGGGGGGGGGAGGTGTGGCAAAAGGGGGAGGTTGTGTGTGTAGGGAGGGAAGTGCGATGATGGGGAGATGGCTGTTCCATGAAATCTACTGTGGTGTCGACACATTCCCTGTGTAGGCCCATAGACTCCAGAGCAGAAATATGGTAGGCGGCATGCACTGGCAAAATGGAAGTTGACTGGGTGAGGGCATCATGCGGTGACACCACTGAAGAAGCTCTCCAAGTTGGAAAAGGAGAAGACCATTTCTCTTTGTTCGATTTCTTAGAGCCTTTACGGTAGACAGACAAAGATCCAAATATTTGTTGGCTGGAGAGACCTATAAAGTCTATGTGGAAGTGCTCCTCTTACCCTTTCTGGCCCACTGGTTGTATAGCAGGTGACTTTGCCACTGGGGCAAAGATTTGGTGGCTTGTTGTGCAGCTGCAGGAGAAGGAGAGGTGGATGCTACCATTATACTGGGCAATTTCACTACGGCAAGTCTGTGAGCCAGGTGCTTCATGGAGCAAGGCGTACAAGAACGGAGTGTAAGCAGTTGCTGGGCTTGAGAATCACAGTTGGTCTCCAGAAACAAAGTCCCATTACGTAAGCAATAGCAGGACTTTACATAGCCTGCAATTGAATCAACAGATTTCTGAATAATAACTGGATTAACTGTATTAAAAGACTGACCTCCTTCAAGATGAGACACCACGAGGAACCAAGGTGCATCTCGGAGAGTCACTGAACTGTTAGCCTCATGCCATTTACATTTATTATGCGTAGACAGAGATGAAGACTGGCTCATTGCAAAAAAAATCCCCCATGATTGCCAGTCTCTCTGATGGTGCTCACCTTCCCCTCAGGGGGAGGGGGGTGGGGTGGGGCTCACGGCCTTGGGTGATTGTTCACACATCAGGTCACAACTCCCCAACTCCAGACAGGGCGACTAATAGGGAATTGGGAAGGTAACAGCTCAGGCAGTCACCCCTACATGGGCCTGGCCTGTGCCATGGTGTACGTGCGAACCCTAATGTCAACCCGGGGCTGGGAATTATGCATTACCCAACACCCGTTATGCACCAAACATGTGGGCTGGTCTTCAGGAGTACACAGGGAGGAACAAGAAATAAAGAGAGACCTCAAACACTGAAGCAGAGCAAGAGGAAAGAGATGGAAAATGAAGACCAAAGGTAAAAACAGGAGGAGCTTTGTTCCTATGCCGGGCTACTGAAACTTCAGAACACATTCCCAAAAATACGTAAGAGATGTTGCAGCGGGAGAGGGGAGTGCGGTGGGAGAGGGGGCGCTACTGTGAGATATGGAAGACAGGAAATAAGATACTGGCCGAAGTAAAGCTGTGCGCCCAGTTCCTGGGTCGTGTTTGGATAGCAGTTGCCCACAGAATGCAAAGGTCCAGAGTTCGAGTCTCAGTCTGGCACACAGTTCTTATCTACCACACAGTTTCATATTGGTGTGCATTCTGGGGTAATGCAGTGTCTTGTACACATAGATTTTTTTAATCATCATTCTCTGTCTGACAACTTTCATCCCATGGAAGTATGATTGATACTACTTATGGCCTGTAACATCAACTGTAAGTCACCTTTACATTATTGCTATATTATTCACTAAATGCTGTACTAAAAATAACACACACACACACACACACACACACACACACACACACACACACACACGAGAGAGAGAGAGAGAGAGAGAGAGAGAGAGAGACTTTAAAATTAAGAAACAAACCTGCGTGGTAAGCCAGTGTCCGTATACCTCTTTTTGTGAGTACTGAAGCAACAGTTTCAGTTGCATCACGTGTTCTGCAGTAAATAATACCACATCCATTAGCAGCCTGCAAAACAAAAACAGATTAAACTAGCGGAAAAAATTTCTCCCTTTTCCATCTCACTCACTCAATGTTACAATTTTTACAGTATGTAGTCCTAACAACTTGTGTGTGCATTCCTATGAGTACACATTCCTTTTGTGTGATTAACTATAATGAAATGAAGTCTGGTATGAATATATGTTTCACTGAAATGAATTCTTGTGAAACCTTGAATTTGGATCAAACAAAATTTTTGTAAAAAGAATTACAGTGACACACCACGTTCATTCACAGATGAGGAAGTTCTGCAGCTGAAACAGAAGAAACTACTTCATGTTTTAACTTACTGGTAACGTTTGTGACCATAAGTAACACAGATTTTATGCTATGCATGAGAAACAATCACATATGTTTCAGATATGTATGTTTCATATTGGTGTCTGCATATTATTGTTTCCTAAAAACAGCACTTTCATAAGCTATAATGAGTTGTGACAACGATTTTCTTTTCAACACTATTGTGCAGTTTGGTGTAAGAACAGAGTTATTAAAAATTACGGTGCAACAGTAAGCTAATCTTGTTGCTGAAGTAACACACAACCAATGACGATAAGCAGTGTTAAGACAACTTAAATTATTTGTGTCTGTAAGTCTCATGTCTCTAACATTCAATGTCAGAAGTGGTATTGCAACTACTGAATAAACCACAACCATGAAACAAGAGACAGTTTTTGCTGTTCATGTGAGGAATCTACAAAAAATCAACAATGGAAACTTGTTATGAATTAAGTGCAACACAGCGCACTGTTGGCATATTCTATGATGCCACCTATCGTGCATGTCATACAGCTGCAGCTCACCTAGAAGTCGAGACCAGCAAAGTAAAAAAGTGTGTGACTTTCTGAACTGAAATTTGAAATTTTTTTACATGAGGACTGATTCAAAAATAGGTTTGTCTTCAGTGGCAAGGCAACATTAATTCAGTGGGAATGTCAAGTACCACAATGTCAGGACCTGCAACACAGAAAACCTGCATGAAACAGTGGAGCATGAGAGAGATTTATCACAGGAGGATGTGGTTGTGCAGCAAACTCACAGGAAGTGTGAAGGCCCTTCTTTTTTAAACAGCATTGTGTCACTGGCTTTACCTACCTGAATGTGTTAGAATGCCTTTATGCCACAACTAGAGGAAAATATTTTTCATTTTGTTTGTATCAACTGGATAGCATTCCTTCCCATTTACACCAGAATGTTCATGAAGACAGGAACTATACTGTAACAGAATGCTGTGAATGGTGACAAGGGATGAGTACCTCAACATCTGTTGGGTCATTTAGGGAACTCAATGCAGAATCTATAATATGTGAATGAACACCAAAAAACTGGACAAGTGTGAGCATGACTCTTGCTCTGAGAGTTCTGTACAAGCTTAATTATCTATATAAATAGTTCATCTATAGGTTTTGATGAGTGAGTTTGTGAGTATCAATATATGCGACATATACAGCTGTTAATTTTGATTCCATTAACTAAGAATCTTAAATTTGTTACTCTCACAAGGGATCACAGACCTTAGTATTTGACATAAATTTCAACTTGATACCTCTCCTTTCCTGAGAAAAGGGGGCCTTAACAGCCGAACTGACAGGAGGATAAGAAAGTGATGCCATAAGGGATTAATTTTTACCAATTGAGATATAGAACCCTCAAAACAAAAATAAGTGTTTCTAGTGGTGCCTATGCAAACATCATGGAGAGATTTTAAAATAATAAACAATGCACCTACGACCACAGTCATTTATCTCCACGTGGTGTTGTGAATGGTGTATGTCATTCCATAAAGAATAAATTGCTTTATCTTTTTACTATCATTTTAAAATAATCCTGATTACTAATTTTTTTATCTGAAATGCAAACATGTCTATAAATTACCTTAATAGATGGTGCACTGTCGGTATACAGGCAGCCCATCACAAAATCCTTTAAATTTTCATATGGATCATCTTTTATTTGACTTTTGAAGACGACATCATAGAATAAATTCTCTCTAAAACATGGAGTTTTGAAAGTTGCAACTGGTTCATGGAGTTTGAGTTGCTTGAAAATGTCTTCAACTACCTGTGACAAAGATACATTGAAAGCAGTAGTAAGTTATGCAATAATTTATAGCACAACAGAAAAAAGAAAAGAAAGAAAAATGATTGTCATACTATACACCAAAAACATACAATGACATAGTGTACTTTACTTTGGACATTACTGTACTTGAGGGCAGCTAATTGAAGATAACTCACTAAAGTCAAGAACACAGCACTGATTGTCAATCGATCAGCCCCCATTTGACACGAGTTTCTGTCACAGCAGTGACACAACGTGTAAGGAGACACACCTCAGTGATCCACTGTTTTACTTCTGTAGGAAAATGGGATCTGATATCAGTCTCTTAAATTTCTTAGGCACCCACATGCCCTGTTTGTGGTATCAACTGATACCATGCAGAGTGGATCATTCCATTATATCAAGTTAGCAGTAGTGGCTCTGTAGGTTACCACGAGAGGCAGCCACGAGCGACCGCTTCCACAGATTGCCAGTTGCCTAAGGGACACACCCCCTTGGATTAGTGCTGTCAGCACCACACATCACACCAATAAGAAGCCGCTGCAAGGAGCCTCCTGTCTTAAACGTTCAGACTGTGGTGATCAGCTCGAGTGTTTTGGCTACAGCGTTCCAGTCTCCAGAGCCGTCAGTCTTCGGTCTGTGCCCGAACTCAGCTTAGTTGATATAGAGTTGCAAGTACAAGTGTAATAGACTCAGACCTCTGCTTGTTTCAGTCACTGATGAAAGTTCAAGTAGGACTTCTTGTTAGTAGCAATACCTATACATACCTCAGGCATCTGTATTTATCTGTATTTATATCAGGACAGTCAATGGAATCATTGTAACAAGATAAGAATGCAAGTAAATGTGGTTTTCAGTCTACATTTTCAGCCATAGAACCCAATACCATCCAAACAAGAAACAACGTTGTTACCCAAACACTATCCTACAACTGCCTGTTGTGAACTACAGTGCCTGACAAAACTGAAACATCCCAAATGTGGTTTTCAATCTACATTTTCTGCCATAGAAACCAATACAATCCAAACAAGAAACAACGTTGTTACCCAAACGCTATCCTACAACTGCCTGTTGTGAACTACAGTGCCTGACAAAACTGAAACATCCCAAATGTGGTTTTCAATCTACATTTTCTGCCATAGAACCCAATACCATCCAAACAAGAAACAACATTGTTACCCAAACGCTATCCTACAACTGCCTATTGTGAACTACAGTGCCTGACAAAACTGAAACATCCCAAACGGAAAGAGGAAATGAAATGAAACAAAACTTCATGAGCTGAGAGGATATGTGATGTTAGCTAAGAGATTACAAAACTGAGTCAGATTGACAAAGAATGCGGCAGTATGAGCCTACTTATCAGTATGATGTTGACGTGGATCCATGCACTGATTTGATTGGGAAGAGTGTCATAAAACTGGTGTATCCTCTCCTGGAGCAAGGGGGCCTACATCTGGTCATTGATATCCCAGATACTGGCAACAAGGATGGAACTGACTCCTGAGATGATCCCACACATGTTCTATCAATGCACAGATCTGGGATCTTGCTGGCCACGGGAGTACCTCAACATCATGCAGACAGTTCACAGAGACGTGTTTCATTTCGACAAGCATTGTTCTTTTGAGAAATGGCACCATGATACTGCCATAAGAGAGGTAACACGTGGACGCAAGATGTCCGTGATGTATTGCTGTGCTGTCAGAGTTCTCTTCGTCACTAACAGTCGTGACCTGAAGTCGGGTCCAATGGTTCCCCACACTATGATGCCAGGAGTTACACTGCTGTGCCTCTCTGGACCTCCCTCCAGGTTGCCACCATACTCATCGCCGACATTCATCAGCAGTCAATGCTTTCTGATCACGGCATCACTCCAAGCACAGCCATTTGTGTTGTGGTATATTTGTTAGTCTGGATGCTGCTTATCTTCAACCAATAGTGTGGAATGACACAGAGTGTCGCGGGGAGTCTGTTACATGTTATCAGATGACAGGCAAAGATGTAAGGGGATTACAATGTGCACAGTCCCCAATAGGGCAATCCAACCTTGTGGTGGTCAGACATGGTTGACTGGAACCTTGATGAGTATGTTTCACCCAGTGTTCATGCTGTTCAACATTGGGGCACTGGCACATCTGGTTGCCCCAGAAATTTGGATTTTGCATATTATGATGAACTGGCCAAATGAAAACCCACTATAAGGCTTCTTTCACTCAAGATCAGGCACTGATAATGCTGTCTCACAAAAGTATGTGGCATCTCCATGTCCTTCACAGTGATCACTCAACATCTGATGCTGTTCACACCCTTACACGGGGTGTTGCAAAAAGCTATGGCCAAACTTTCAGGAAACATTCTTCACACACAAAGAAAGAAAATATGTTATGTGGACATGTTTCCGGGAACGCTTACTTTCCATGTTAGAGCTCATTTTATTACTTCTCTTCAAATCACATTAATCATGGAATGGAAACACACAGCAACAGAACGTACCAGCGTGACTTCAAACACTTTGTTACAGGAAATGTTCAAAATGTCCTCCGTTAGCAAGGATACATGCATCCACCCTCCATCACACGGAATCCCTGATGTGCTGATGCAGCCCTGGAGAATGGCGTATTGTATCACAGCCGTCCACAATACGAGCACGAAGAGTCTCTACATTTGGTACCGGGGTTGCGTAGACAAGAGCTTTCAAATGCCCGCATAAATGAAGTCAAGAGGGCTGAAATCACGAAAGCGTGGAGGCCATGGAATTGGCCCGCCTCTACCAATCCATAGGTCACTGAATCTGTTGTTGAGAAGCATACGAACACTTCGACTGAAATGTGCAGGAGCTCCATCATGCATGAACCACATGTTGTGTCATACTTGTAAAGGCACATGTTCTAGCAGCACAGGTAGAGTATCCCGTATGAAATCATGATAACATGCTCCATTGAGCATAGGTGGAAGAACATGGGGCCCAATCAAGACATCACCAACAATGCCTGCCCAAACGTTCACAGAAAATCTGTGTTGATGACGTGATTGCACAATTGCGTGCGGATTCTCGTCAGCCCACACATGTCAATTGTGAAAATTTACAATTTGATCGCATTGGAATGAAGCCTCATCCGTAAAGAGAACATTTGCACTGAAATGAGGATTGACACATTGTTGAATGAACCATTCGCAGAAGTGCACCCGTGGAGGCCAATCAGCTGCTGATAGTGCCTGCACACGCTGTACATGGTACGGAAACATCTGGTTCTCCCGTAGCACTCTCCATACAGTGACATGGTCAACGTTACCTTGTACAACAGCAACTTCTCTGACGCTGACATTAGGGTTATCGTCAACTGCACGAAGAATTGCCTCGTCCATTGCAGGTGTCCTTGTTGTTCTAGGTCTTCCCCAGTCGCGAGTCATAGGCTGGAATGTTCCGTGCTTCCTAAGACGCCGATCAATTACTTC
The DNA here is from genome assembly GCF_021461385.2 of Schistocerca piceifrons. Lineage (NCBI taxonomy): Eukaryota > Metazoa > Arthropoda > Insecta > Orthoptera > Acrididae > Schistocerca > Schistocerca piceifrons. Next base: position 153,241,702 of record NC_060149.1, on the reverse strand, counting down.
GAACATCTTCCTGTCGGGACACCTTCGTTCTGGAAATCTGTCTCGATACAAACGTACCGCGCCATGGCTATTGCCCCGTGCTAATCCATACATCAAATGGGCATCTGACAACTCCGCATTTGTAAACATCGCACTGACTGCAAAACCACGTTCGTGATGAACAATAACCTGTTGATGCTACGTACTGATGTGCTTGATGCTAGTACTGTAGAGCAATGAGTCGCATGTCAACACAAGCACCGAAGTCAACATTGCCTTCCTTCAATTGGCCGAACTGGCAGTGAATCGAGGAAGTACAGTACATACTGACGAAACTAAAATGACCTCTAACATGGAAATTAAGCATTTCCGGACACACGTCCACACAACATCTTTTCTTTATTTGTGTGTGAGGAATGTTTCCTGAAAGTTTGGCCATACCTTTTTGTAACACCCTGTATACCCTGCCAGGCCTGATAACTATGTTAAAACATGACCAACGCTAATTTCCTCTGGTGGCTGTTCTGCCACATATAATTGCAACTCTAATCATTTACATATATGCTGATGGTGTGTATCTGTAAAAAGTTGGAGACTACATGGGGTTAATTGTCTGTAGAACACAAAAAGCACTGCAGTTAATGAGAAATTTCACTCTACAGTCACTGCTCATCTGCTGTCACCAACATCTTCTGTAATTTTAGTTTAAATATAGTGAAGAGAGACTCTGCTCACACTTATCAGAGTACACACTACAAAATTTCAGTGCAAATTAAAACACACTATACAATTTATATTAAAAATATAGATCCTGGAGCATAAAAGAACTGATATTCCATTGCATCTGAAATCAATGTGGGTCCAATTATATATAAGGCTTAAGACTTACTCCCATCAAAAGTCATCACATTTTATTTTCCACACCAACTGCAATCAAGTAGTTCAACTGATTTCACACAGCTTCAGTGATTATGGGAAGGTTAGGGATAAATGGTTTCAGTTAACAAGGCAACAGCAGACAAGTGAGTGTGTTAAACTTTACTTTGTAACCCAAGTAGTACCACTAACAGCTTCTAAAAATGGGTACTCATTCCGTCCACTGGCCACTCACAAGTTAATTCCATAAGCCTTGAAACAAAGCAGATTACATCCAAAACCCACAAACTAGTACAACAGTTGTGTTCACCCATTAACGGTCTACCTATTATCTCACCCTATTAAACAAAATTTTTGTGAAAATCTAGTTATCTGTATCTGCACAACGTTAGGTTACGGCATCAATATATTTCATGAAATTTAATACCTTAAGCACTTTTATAGTTAAGACACATTAGGTGAAGTAACAACCAAAGTTTTTATCCAGGTATTGTTGCAAGAAGTCCTGCTGGTTCTTCAAAATTGAGCATGATAAAGCTCCCAGGTGTAACCGTGGTACATTATAAGGGTTACCAAGAGAATAAATATACAAAGCATGGAAACATATTTCTGAGTTATACATTTTTGTACTAACTTTATGTGTAGTTGGAATATACCTTTAGTTAACAGTAGGTAACAAGTTAGAATTCTGTGTCTGTCCCAGATTTTAACTCAAACCCCCTGCAATGTCCTACAAATTACATCATCCAAGCACTCCTCATGGACGGACTGAGAATTTCAATTTGTCACTGGGAAGAGCTCGTGGTGAGCTGAAGTTGTGAGATGGGCTCCAAGTCATGCTTCAATGGCATAATTGGTTGCCAACTTTCCACAAAAGGAAGTAAAGTAGAACCTCGCTAATCTGTTCCCTATGGGAGCAGAGGCATGGTTGGAATGCAATAAAGGTTGGATTGTCAAAGGAACACTTTTATTGACCCGTAACATTAAATACAGTGCTGTGGAACCTTAATTTTAAACTGGAAATACTGTCTGAAATATTGCTCCATGGCAAACCAGTACCAAAGCGAAACGAAAACTTCAACACACTAAAAACTTACATGAAGGTGTAATGTACAGCAATGCCTCTATTGTAAAATACGTCTGTATTTTATGGTAAGATATTGTTTCTTTGAGTGAAAGCATAGCAACTGTGCATGCCTTATTATAGTACTGTACTGACACATAGCTGACTGATTTTGTGCAGAAAAAGTTCTTGTACGAAGCATTTTGTAGTTGAAGTCAGACTCGTGAATGTTATAAATCAGGGATCGGCTGGAGCTCTTTAATTAAGTTTTAAAATTTCTCAACAAATTCACTGGCAGCTGTTTCACCAGCAGACAGTTTCTCACTGGAATTAATTACATTTTGAATGCCATGTCATTTTTTCACTCCCTGTAAATTTTTCATTTTCATTGTCTCCATTAAATTTTTTGTACAAAAACAGTGCCCTTTGTTTTATTACTGATCCAGATGATGGAATTCTTTTTCTTCACTTCTGCTCAAACCACATCAATACATCATGTTTAGACTTTCACTTTTAGTGTTCTCCAAAGTCTTGCATATTTCCAGTTCTTTTTCGTCATCAATCATCATTGTGTGACTTACAAGAATTTTCCTAATTTTTCTCCAGTCTGTAACAGTTGTTACGCCAATCATATCTCGCTTGTAATGGTTAGGAGAGACTTGCCTCTGTCTAACCTTACAAGCACTTTCAGTTGATCTACTACAGACAGCATCACATGTTTACATTTAGTTGGTGCTATAGTTTAGTTTTACATATATTAATATGTAGGAACAGTCACTAATTTATAAAACATGTGCATGCACAATAACACTTATTGATCAAGTTAGAAACACGTTATTTCATACTAAAACTGACTGAATTAAAACACATACCATCCGTCAACTGCCTGCTGATCCATACTGCAAATGAGGAATCAATGACAAGACCAAACAAACACCAGAAATGAGATGGTTGGACTAAGTGGGGAGACAGACCATCTAAGGTTGGATTAGTGAGGTTCCACTGTATATGTATTTGAATCTCAGTTTTGTGTACAATTCCAGTTTGTCACATACAATTATTGTAGCAAATATTCTGCCCAGAGTAAAAGAACTAATCCTCATGTCATTTGTTACTTTTGCACATTCTTCAATGATATCTGCACATTTTGTGAGCCTGTGTACCAGATTTTTTCCTTCTATCACTGCAAAATTATCAGTCTCTTCTTTTAGTCACTTGTGGCTCTCAAACAACATGTCACATGCTAAATTCCTTCCATGCAGGTATTCCTTCCCCCCAGGGGAAAAAAAACTGTATTACTTGAGATGCACATGTAGCTTAACAAATGGCACCTCTTTACTTCATTTTGACATGAGTGCTACAAAATATTTTTCTTGAACTAAGATGAACAAATGAGACAGCTTTCTTACTTCTTTGTGGAAACCTTTCTATGCATGTATTGTGGTTCAACAATTTCTACAATTTTACTAACTTAATAATAGATTTATCTGCCTCTAAAAGTGAGTTAGTCTTTGTACCTGACTTCCATACATGAAGAACCCAGGTATAATTACTGGTAGTGCAAAACAATTTCAGGAGTACTTGAAATTGCTCCACTAAACATCTCAAGCACAGCTGAAGAGCTATTTAAGTAGCACTTATGGAAAACTAAAATTAATGGCCGGACAAGTGATGTGTCTAGTACATTTTTTTTTTAAATAATGCAGTCAAGTGCTGCATTAGGGAAAATGGAAAAACTACAGTCTGCTGGCATCTACTGATTTCCTGAGATTGAGTATGGAGTTATTTTTATTTTATTTATTTTTTATTAGCAAAATTCCTTAATGCGTGTTCTATATTGACCAAACTTCCCGACTTTTAGCAAGATGTTATAACCATTTATATAATTTCGAAGTATATATAGCACAATCTTCTTACCTTTTTACTTGCTGTTGCAGTAAGTGCAATCCATGGTATGTCTGGATATCTAGTACGCAACTGTCCAAGTTTAACATAGTCTGGACGAAAATCATGACCCCATTCACTCACACAGTGGGCCTCATCAACAACAATGTAAGACACCTTTTTCTTTTTAGAAAGATCCTCCATCAAATTCTGAAAAATTACACATTCATATACATCAAATAATTGTGAAAGGAAGATAAGCAAAACTGTTGCTATGCTCTGAAGAGAATCACCAAACCAAGTCAGTTATATATGTCAGGTTTGAGTTCCGTCCAAGTAATAAATCTGAGTGTCATCTTAAAAATTATAGCAGCATCATAGATATTACAAGCAATTATTTGCTTTTCAAATAATTTAAACTGAAAAGCTGTGTTTTTCAATCATGAAAGCTACAGACAGTGCTTAGACCAATAATTTTGCTACTAAATGAAATTCAGTTTACTTCTCAGCTAAAGAGCAATTAAAAATTGTTTTAAATAATTGACTGTGGAAGTGACACAATATGTGGCTGCTAGCTCAAAAGATGCACTTGCAAATTAAATCCGCAACATACAATAGCTAGCAACAAAAATGGCTACAAACATGAAACTGTGAATACAGTGATAAAATATTTAATCAACTGAACAGGGGGGGATGATTTTAATTACAAAGAATTTTTAAGAACTGGATGCCTTTATTGGTAATATTCCATAGCAGATTGCGAGAACACTACAGAAACATGGAATCAATGCAAGCTTCTCCACAAAAAATAATTACAGTAAATAAAAAGAGAGAAATTTTGGATATATGGAGTGTATACTGTCACAGCCCATCTGCACAAAATAAGAGTCATGCATGAAGTACTGAAACACTACCAACCTACATAAACCAAAAAGTGTAGCCAGATGTAACTATGAATAAAAACATGAACAATGAACACATAAGGGTAATAAAAGACTTTAGAAAGACATCACCCTTCTGTAACACCACCCCCTCACTTGCAGCTGACACAGTTTATTTATTTTTCTTTTGGATCCTCTTCTTGTACAGACATACATTATTTTTCTGAGCAGAGAACAATTAAAATATCACGTAATTTATATAATCAAATACAGAATCCAAACAAAGTAGTAGAAGCTGATTTTAAAATTCTGTTGAGGTTATATTTGTAAAATAAGCTAAGCACATGCTTAATTTATGTAGATGTTAGGTGTGTGAGGAAAAATAATGAGACTGGCAGCACTGTTTGTGATCTGTGATGCTGTGTTGTCCTACTTGCATAGACTGGAATGTTAATCCCTTCCGGAAGCTCACTTTGAGTTTCAGCTCTGTACAGCCACCAGTGAAGATGTTTTTAGTTGTGTGTTACGAAAATGAAATAATGGAATTCAGAACAATATGCAATCAAGCTTTGTCTAAAATTTGGGGAATCCATGAGTGTTGCCTTTGCAAAGTTAGAACAGATCCATGGGGAACATTCCTTACCAAGAGCACAAGCTTTTTGCTGGTACAAATCATTTTTCCCTTATTACGGCCAGAGGTGAGTGTTCCGGGTACTGATTTCTCAGGATCTATGCACCCAAATTGTGTGAAAATGTAATCACATGTCAGTTCTAGTATAATATATTTGTCCAATGAATACCCATTTATCATCCGCATTTCTTCTAGGTATAGCAATTTTAATGTCCAGTAGTGTGTATGTTTCAGATTGAGTATTATGTTGTTTTCCAGTGTTCAAAAAACTTTTATATTTATGTTAATTACTTCATTTGCAATTTTAACTGCTTGTTTTTAACACTTGAGATTTATCCTGTTGCTTTAAGATTTCTTGTTTCGATGCCTGCAGCCGTGAAATAATTGCCTTTTTGAAACTCGTAGATCAGCTATGTGCCGTTTTGGTTTAAAGGTGTTATTAAATTACAATAAATTAAAATTTTGAGTGAACCTGACTGACACCTTATTTGGCCCTTTCCACAATACGAATCACCTGCTCTGCCCAGCAGGTTTAGTGGGCGTTTCAGCAATATTTTTAATCATTCTTCATTACTAGATGAGCATTCTGTTAGTAAAGGGTAAATGGCCTTTCAGACCATCATGCACAAATTTTAACACTACAAGGTTTTTGTACTCAAACAAATGTTATATGTGATTAGAAACTATGTAGAAAAGCTAATCCAATGGCAATAAAGAGTTTTTTAAACCTCATTAAGGAACAAGAATGGCAGGATGTTTATAGTGCCGATAACATAGATGAAAAATATAATGCTTTCCTTAACACATTTCTCATTCTCTTTGAGAGTTGCTTTCCATTAGAACATTCTAAACAGGGTACTAGCAGTAAATGGTAGCCAGGGTGGCTGACTAGTGAGATAAGGATATCATGTAGAACAAAGAGGGAATTATACTGAAATGATAGATGTGGTCACAAGCAAGCTACAGTAGCCCATTACAAACAGTACCTATTGTAAGGTGCTTAAAAAGGTTATTAGGAAGGCAAAGAGTATGTGATATGCAAATACGATAGCTAATTTACAGGATAAAATTAAAAACATATAGTCAACTGTGAAGCAAATGTCTGTTCAGCAGCACAAGGTCGACAATATAAAGTCAGTTCATAATAAAAATATTTCTGTTACTAGTAAGTCAGATATATGTGAAGTATTTAACAATTATTTTCTGAGCATTCCCAGTGAATCAAATAAAAACTTACTTTCTACAAGGAATCATGTAATTGTCTTGGAAAGTGCCTTTCTGAGATTGATGTCTGAAATACTCTTCTGTGATACTGACAAGGGAAAAATTGAGTCAATAATTAAATCACTGAAGACTAAGGACTATCAGGATTTGAAGGAGTGCCTAGCAGAATATTGAAGTACTATGCTACATATGTTAGCCCTGCACTTAGTCATATTAGTAATTTTTAAGAGTGGTGAGTTTCCTGAACAATTGAAGTACTCAGTAGTAAAACCGCTTTATTAGGATAATAATGTAGACACTTTTAGGCCTATTTCTATGTCATCAGTGTTTGCTACAGTTATTGAAAAGGCTGGGTATGTAAGGATAATTGATCATTTTGTATCACATAATATGCTATCAAATGTGCTGTTCAGCTTTAGAAGTGGTTTAACAACTGAAAATGCTATGTTCTCTTTTCTCTGTGAGGTATTGGATGGATTAAACAGAAAGTTCCAAACACTAGGCATCTTTTTTGATTTAACTACGGGATTTGATTGAGCTAATCACAAAAGATTGCTCCAGAAGTTGGACCATTATGGAATACGGGAGTTGCTCACAACTGGTTCACTTCTTACTTTAAGAACAGACAGCAAAAGGTCATTATTCACAGTGTGGAGAATGTCTGTCATGTGGGGTCTGAGTGGGGAACAGTCAAATGGGTGGAGGGGGGGAGGGGGTGCCTGCCCCGGCCACTCATGTTCCTTATTTATATAAATCATATGCCCTCTAATATTACAGTTAATTCTAAAATATTTCTGTTTGCTGGTGACACTAGCTTGGTAGTAAAGGATGATTAGATTAGATTAGATTAGATTAATACTAGTTCCATGGATCATGAATACGATATTTCGTAATGATGTGGAACGAGTCGAATTTTCCAATACAAGACATAATTAGGTTAATTTAACAACATACTTAAGTTAATATAACAACTTTATTTTTTGTGTTTTTTTGTTTTTCTTTATTTTTTTTATTATTTTTTTTATTTTTTTAATATTTTTGTTTTGTTTTTTTCCCTTAATTTATATCTAAAAATTCCTCTATCGAGTAGAAGGAGTTGTCATTCAGAAATTCTTTTAATTTCTTCTTAAATACTTGTTGGTTATCTGTCAGACTTTTGATACTATTTGGTAAGTGACCAAAGACTTTAGTGCCAGTATAATTCACCCCTTTCTGTGCCAAAGTTAGATTTAATCTTGAATAGTGAAGATCATCCTTTCTCCTGGTATTGTAGTTATGCACACTGCTATTACTTTTGAATTGGGTTTGGTTGTTAATAACAAATTTCATAAGAGAGTATACATACTGAGAAGCTACTGTGAATATCCCTAGATCCTTAAATAAATGTCTGCAGGATGATCTTGGGTGGACTCCAGCTATTATTCTGATTACACGCTTTTGTGCAATAAATACTTTATTCCTCAGTGATGAATTACCCCAAAATATGATGCCATATGAAAGCAATGAGTGAAAATAGGCGTAGTAAGCTAATTTACTAAGATGTTTATCACCAAAATTTGCAATGACCCTTATTGCATAAGTAGCTCAACTCAAACGTTTCAGCAGATCATCAATGTGTTTCTTCCAATTTAATCTCTCATCAATCGACATACCTAAAAATTTGGAATATTCTACCTTAGCTATATGCTTCTGATTAAGGTCTATATTTATTAATGGCATCATACCATTCACTGTACGGAACTGTATGTACTGTGTCTTATCAAAATTCAGTGAGAGTTCGTTTACAAGGAACCACTTAGTAATTTTCTGAAAGACAGTATTGACAATTTCATCAGTTAATTCTTGTTTCTCAGGTGTGATTACTATACTTGTATCATCAGCAAAGAGAACTAACTTTGCCTCTTCATGAATACAGAATGGCAAGTCATTAATATATAATAAGAACAACAAAGGACCCAAGACTGACTCTTGTGGAACCCCATTCTTGATAGTTCCCCAGTTTGAGGAATGTGCTGATCTTTGCATGTTACGAGAACTACTTATTTCAACTTTCTGCACTCTTCCAGTTAGGTACGAATTAAACCATTTGTGCACTGTCCCACTCATGCCACAATACTTGAGCTTGTCTAGCAGAATTTCACGATTTACACAATCAAAAGCCTTTGAGAGATCACAAAAAATACCAATGGGTGGTGTTCGGTTATTCAGATCATTCAAAATTTGACTGGTGAAAGCATATATGGCATTTTCTGTTGAAAAACCTTTCTGGAAACCAAACTGACATTTTGTTAGTACTTCATTTTTACAGATATGTGAAGCTACTCTTGAATACACTACTTTCTCAAAAATTTTGGATAAAGCTGTTAGAAGGGAGATTGGACGGTAATTGTTGACATCAGATCGATCCCCCTTTTTATGCAAAGGTATAACAATGGCATATTTCAGTCTATCAGGGAAAATGCCCTGTTACAGAGAGCTATTACACAGGTGGCTGAGAATCTTACTTATCTGTTGAGAACAAGCTTTTAGTACTTTGCTGGAAATGCCATCAATTCCATGTGAGTTTTTGCTTTTAAGCAAGTTTATTATTTTCCTAATTTCAGAGGGAGAAGTGGGTGAGATTTCAATTGTATCAAATTGCATTGGTATGGCCTCTTCCATTAACAGCCTAGCATCTTCTAATGAACACCTGGATCCTACTATATCCACAACATTTAGAAAATGATTATTAAAAATATTTTCAACTTCTGACTTTTTGTTCGTAAAGTTTTCATTCAATTTGATGGTAATACTGTCTTCCTCTGCTCTTGGTTGACCTGTTTCTCTTTTAATAATATTCCAAATTGTTTTAATTTTATTATCAGAGTTGCTGATTTCAGACATAAAATTAAAACAATTTTATTATCAGAGTTGCTGATTTCAGACATAAAATTAAAACAATTTGGAATATTATTAAAAGAGAAACAGGTCAACCAAGAGCAGAGGAAGACAGTATTACCATCAAATTGAATGAAAACTTTACGAACAAAAAGTCATAAGTTGAAAATATTTTTGTGTGCAACATTGGCTCTGTTTCAAATAGTGCAGTTCATGACGATAAGTTCATGGCTTGTAGAAAATAAACTAATGCTAATCACAGTAAGACTCAGTTTTTACAGTTTATAATAAACAATTCAACAAAACCCATCATTTTGATTTCACAGAATGGGCATATGATTAGTGAAACTGAATAGTTCAAAACTGCCGTGGAAAGCCCACATCCAGGATCTTGTTAAAAGACTTAATGCTGCCATTTTTGCTATTCAAACAGTATCTGGAGTAAGTGGGCCAAAAATATCATTTTAGAATGGGAAGGGTTACCCTAAAATATAATACCATACAATGTAGGATATATACGTAGTTTTAATGTGAAACTGACTTACAAGCCATATATGTCATTAAACAAGATTTAGGAGCCGTATGACCCAAGAAAAGGCCTTCACATGAACCTTGAGGTTTCAGCTTTTCACAGCATATAAGGACAGTAAGAACTAAACAGAGCATTTTTTCTATTGCTTGTTTGTCAATATGTTTCAACATTTTAGAGTTACAGGTCTTCAAATCAAGGAATTTTTCTAACAAAATTACATTTGATGTGTAAATACTGATAATACACAAGGAAATAAAGCCAGTGTCATTCCTGGAATGTCAGTTATGACAATCATGAGGAACTCACCAGTTTCCCTCCACCACGTCTCATTACGACGCAGCCTGCTTCCAATGAAAGAAATGATGTAGCTGAAAAGATACAGAGCAAAGGTATGTTTTGTCATGAGAAGAAACTCAGTCATGGTGTTGGTGATGGTCACGAAGCATCAACCAGAAGAATGCCAAGTTTATCAAATGTTGACATTTACAACAAATTACAGCCATTTTGGCATAGGGAAGCACTGCTTACAATGAACATGTGACTCTGGTATTCGCCAAGGAACTAGTGAACATTTGATGCTACATCCAGAATATCATTCAGCATATTCTGTTGCTTTTTCTCATCTGTCATGCAAATAATTTTTCCTACAGACCAATACTTGTGCACAAACTTCTCACATTACCCAGCATATTGTCCAGTGTGAAGAAAACTTCAATAGAGTGGGACCATTTCTTCAGGACGTTCATACTTCATTTTTGACCAGTATAATAATAATAATAATAATAATAATAATAATAAATCCCGTGGAGGCCCGGGAAAAGAATAGGCCTTCGGTACGTTCTGCCAGTCGTACAAGGCGACGAAAAGAACAAACCACTAATAGGGCTAACCCCCCTTTTAGTGTGATTAGTTAGTTCAGGACAGAACTAATGAAGCCTCGGACAAGCACTGTCATGGTCGGGGACGACGCTTGAACCCTATGCCCGTCAACAATGGTAACGACACTGCCAGCCACACGGAAAATGATTTAAATCCAAATAGAGGTGTTTTGCAGGATATGCTTCCTGCCACCACTCTAGAATGAAAACAAACACAGAGGATGAGATGGTCAGATGAAGTTAACCGACACCTCATGTTCTGTTATTATCAAGCAACAAACTTAGAAACCAACACAACTGGATACAGATCACAAGTATACACAAAATTTATTACCAGATACCCAGAATTAAAATTTTTAACAGAACAACGACTACCTGATCAGATCCGTGTAATAATAAAAAATAACAGGATACACCAGTCAGAATTAGAAAACATCAAACAGCAAGTACAACAAATACTGGAACAAAATAATGTGCAATCAGAAGAAGAAGAAAATACAGTAATGGACTCAAACATCCAAGAGCGAACAAACAAAGAACACTATGCATCAATTAAACAATCAGAGGAAAATGAAATCTTAAGACAGCCACCAGAACAAGCACAAATAGAACATGAAGTGACACACATGTTAGATATAGAAGAAAAATTTCAGCTAACATATATAGAATACAAAGACACAAATACAGACATTAGACCATTCTTGCATAGACCACCAAATAGCCGACAAGTCGAAACAACAATAACAACCATCAACACAATCATACACAACAAAATAAATGAAAATACAACTATGGAAGAGTTACAACTACTGGTTTATATAGGAGCACTCACCACACTAAATATACACATTAGGCAGAGATCAGAACAAACCACGACACAGAAGAAACCCACAAAACCAGCATGGCAACACCGGCTACATATCAGAATAGAAAAACTGAGAAAAGACATCTGACAGCTAACACAATTTATAAGAAATGAAATATCAGACAAAAACGAAAAAGGTTAGGTAAAATCTCACAACAAGAAGCGATAGAGCAGTTAGATGAAAAGAAGCAGAAATTACAAGCATTTTCCAAACAACTTAGAAGATACAAAAAAAGTGAAAATAGAAGGAAACAAAACCAAACATTCAACACAAACCAAAAGAAATTTTATCAGACAATAGATAACACACACATTAAAATAGACAACCCACCAAACATAACAGACATGGAACACTTCTGGAGCAACATATGGTCAAACCCGGTACAACATAACAGTGGATACAAGCAGAAACAGAGACATACAAGATGATACCACAAATGCCTGAAGTGATAATTTTGCAACATGAAGTCACCTGAGCAATTAATCCTACGCACAATTGGAAAGCCCCTGGAAAAGATAAAATAGCAAATTTCTGGCTAAATAAGTTCACCTCAACACATTCACATCTAACTAAATTATTTAACAGTTACATTGCAGACCCATACACATTCTCTGATACACTTACACATGGAATAACTTATCTGAAACCTAAAGATCAAGCAGACACAGCAAACCCAGCAAAATATAGCCCCATAACATGCCTACCAACAATATACAAAATATTAACTTCAGTCATTACACAGAAATTAATGACACATACAACACAGAACAAAATTATAAATGAAGAACAAAAAGGCTGTTGCAAAGGAGCATGAGGATGTAAAGAGCAACTGATAATAGATGCAGAGGTGACATATCAAGCTAAAACTAAACAAAGGTCGCTACACTACGCGTACATTGATTACCGAAAAGCTTTTGATAGTGTACCCCACTCATGGTTACTACAAATATTGGAAATATACAAAGTAGACCCTAAATTGATACAGTTCCTAAACATAGTAATGAAAAATTGGAAAACCACACTTAATATCCAAACAAATTCAAATAATATCACATCACAGCCAATACAGATTAAGTGTGGAAAATACCAAAGAGACTCATTAAGTCCTTTCTGGTTCTGCCTTGCTCTGAACCCACTATCCAACATGCTAAATAATACAAATTACGGATACAACATTACTGGAACATACCAACACAAAATCAGACATTTGCTATACATGGATGATCTAAAACTACTGGCAGCAACAAATCAACGGCTCAACCAATTACTAAAGATAACAGAAGTATTCAGCAATGATATAAATATGGCTTTTGGAACAGACAAATGTAAGAAAAATAGCATAGTCAAGAGAAAACACACTAAACAAGAAGATTACATATTGGATAACCACAGCGACTGCATAGAAGCGATGGAAAAAACAGATGCCTATAAATATCTAGGATACAGACAAAAAATAGGAATAGATAATACAAGTATTAAAGAAGAACTGAAAGAAAAATATAGACAAAGACTAACAAAAATACTGAAAACAGAATTGACAGCAAGAAACAAGACAAAAGCTATAAATACCTATGCTATACCAATATTGACCTACTCATTTGGAGTAGTGAAATGGAGTAACACGGACCTAGAAGCATTCAATACACTTATACGATCACAATGCCACAAATATAGACTACATCACATACATTCAGCAACAGAAAGATTCACATTAAGCAGAAAGGAAGGAGGAAGGGGCTTTATCGACATAAAAAACCTACATTATGGACAGGTAGACAATTTAAGAAAATTCTTTATAGAACGAGCAGAAACTAGCAAAATACACAAAGCAATCACTCATATAAATACATCAGCTACACCATTGCAGTTTCATAACCACTTCTACAACCCTTTAGATCACATAACATCAACAGATATGAAGAAAGTAAATTGGAAAAAGAAAACACTACATGGCAAGCACCCGTATCATCTAACACAGCCACACATCGATTAAGACGCATCCAACACATGGCTAAGAAAAGGCAATATATACAGTGAGACGAAAGGATTCATGACTGCAATACAGGATCAAACAATAAACACCAGATATTACAGCAAGCATATTATTAAAGATCCCAATACCACAACAGATAAATGCAGACTTTGCAAACAACAAATAGAAACAGTAGATCACATCACAAGTGGATGTACAATACTAGCAAATACAGAATACCCCAGAAGACATGACAATGTAGCAAAAATAATACATCAACAGCTTGCCTTACAACATAAACTTATAAAACAACATGTTCCCACATACAAGTATGCACCACAAAATGTACTGGAGAACGATGAATACAAATTATACTGGAACAGAACCATTATAACAGATAAAACAACAACACATAACAAACCTGACATCATACTCACCAATAAAAAGAAGAAATTAACACAACTAATCGAAATATCCAAACTCAATACAACAAATATATAGAAGAAAACAGGAGAAAAAATTGAAAAATACATCCAACTGGCTGAGGAAGTCAAAGACATGTGGCATCAGGATAAAGTTGACACCATACCAATTATATTATCAACTACAGGAGTCATACCACACAGTATCCACCAGTACATCAATGCAATACAGCTACACCCAAACGTATATATACAACTACAGAAATCTGTAATTATTGATACATGTTCAATTACCCGAAAGTTCCTAAATGCAATGTAACATATACCGTACAGTTAAAAGGAAGTCACGCTTGATCAAAGTCCGCGTCACTTTCCATCTTTAACCAGACATAATGTCTGAGACAGGAAAGAATAATAATAATAATAATAATAATGTGATTATATCAAGTTTTATTCTCAAATTATTAGCAAGAGGAATAGCCTGGGTGACAGCCTATTGTTAGGAACTGTCCAAGAAGTAAGATGGAGTGATTTACGAAATACGTAGAAACAGAAATTACAAGTCAGATGGCTGGGCCAGATATCAACCCTCAGTGTTCATTATAAAAACAATACACCCTAAGTTCCATTAATTTTAGTCACAGTTTCACGTAACTTTGATATTTCTATAGAGTACAGCAGTGGTATGCAGAGAGAAAGTATTTAACTTGAAACTGAAAATATGCAGTTTGTGGCAAACTACATTCAAATATTGTTGAAGCCTGCTAAAAATATGTGTATAGGCAGTTTCTCTGTCTTTTGTTTGCTGAATGAATGCAGCTGTTAAACAAGTCAACGTTGTCTACCGAAAACGCTTCTAAGCAACCAGATACACCGCAGCATTTGTGTAAGAGCATCTGAGTTATTAAAAAAGTGGCCAAGTTAAGTTCATGAAGTAACACTACATGTGGCCTAGATGAGACACTTTCAGATGAAAATTATCCTTTGAACCCAAAAAGACTTGCTACAAACATCACTAATGACATACAAGAATGAAAGAATGCAAAGTGTATCAAAGGTATTGACTGATGATTCTGTTCTTAAAGGCAGCCACATTCAGCTTCCTTGGGTCCTGAATGTGTATCTTCCATGAGAGTTTCTGATTTATCTTCACTTCCAGGAATTTGTTATCTTCCACTTTCTGTAGCATCTAACACCTCCCAAAGACTGTCACCCCTTAAAAATTATGTATGTTTTCATGCAACTGAGAGTTAGCCTTTTGGCTACAAATCTTGCTCCTGCAATAAAAATTCCTGTAAATTTAGCAAATAGAACAGCTTTCATCACTTTTAATGATGTATGGGCTCTAACATCGAAATCTAACAGTCTCCCTAAATCCCATGTAAACGCTATACTTTAAAAAATCACTAAGTACCGCATTGCTTACTGCAACTTGCCATATAAAACTATATATTTTTTATTACTTTTTGGAGAAATGTATCAGCTATAATGTCCAATGTTCATTTTTGTTTGGCACATATTTAGGGATTACTAACAACAATGTAACATTTATTTTCAAACTCTTCTTTTCTGTAGATTGCTGCTTTCAAACCAGTATGTGTGTTAAACAGTCTACACAAGCATCACTTTAAAGATGTCACCAAACAAAAGGAAAGTATTTCATACTGAAGAAAAGTCACACATAATATGGTGAATAGACATGGGGTAACAAAGGCAGCATTGCAAAGGATTTGGGTGTCTCACAGTCAAAGATTTCTGCAATTTGGAAGGACAGAAAGATTCTTTTTGAACACAGTTCTTTGAAAATCAAATGGGCAAGATCATCGGAGCACAAAGATACTGAGGAAGCTTTACTTACATAGCTTATGCAGCAAAAATCAAATAACGTGCTGATTAATGGATCTATTCTTCAAGCTGATTAATGGACCTATTCTACAAGGAAAAGCCAATGAATTTGCGCATATGTTGAGAAATTCAAACTTCAATAGTTCTTCATCTTGAATATAATGTTTCTCAGTTTGCCAAAATATTATTTTCCAGAAAAATTTGTGGCAAAGATGCTGGTGTACCTGATGGCATACCAGATGAGTGGCTATCTAAGAAGTGGCCTGTTTTGTATGAAAATTAGAAGTCAGATGTTATATTCAATGCAGATGAAACTGGTTTGTTTTATAACATGATCGCAGATAAGACATTGAGATAAGAACAGTGTTCAGGTGGGAAAACGTCTAAGAAATGAATCACAATTATGGTTGCTGCAAATATGACAGGATCATGTAAAGAAAAGCTCTTGGTGATCCAAAAACCAGAAAAGCCTAGAAGACATTTTAAAAACATTCACCCCCTACATGTATTTCATGAAAGCAAGGCAAAATCTTGGATGGTGTCTGATATTTCTGAAAAGTGGCTGTGTAACTGGGACTCTCAGCCGCACTCCAAGAAATGAAAAATTATTCTCCTGATCATCTGAACTGCTCATCCAGTAGTGTTTTTACCTCCAAATATCACTTCACTTCTACTGTGGATCAGGGAATTATAAAATCTTTGGAAATTCAGTACATGAAACTTCAAGTGATGAACATGTTACAAAAAAATCAAAGAAGGTAAAGAAATAGTTTTGAACTTTCTTGATGCAATTTTAAGGACATCGGATGAGTGGGAAAATGTCACTCAAAATGTCACTCAAAGCTAATTGCTTTAAACATGCAGAATTCATAAATATCTCCTCACCAACAGCAGCAACAGCTCATAATGGAAATGAGGAGGACATTCCTCTGACAGAATTAGTTTAAGAACTTTGTCCATCATTGTCAACTTGTGAAACAGAGGACCTCACCCACGTAGACAACAATCTTACCATGTATGTTTCAGTGAATGAAGAAAAAACTGTAGCCAACACCCAAAGCCAACATGTGATTGATGAACATGAAAACCAACAAGAAGAATAGTTTATTGCGCCATCATTTAATGGAGCCCTCAGTGCAGCAAAAACATGACAAAAATTTCTTATTTTCAAAGAAGAGTTTAATACAAATGACAATAACAAGGCATTAAAACAAATGCAGTGTCAAATTAAAAATGCCTCTCATCTTACATGCAAAAAGCAAACAAGGAGCATATCCCCTCACGTCATGTCATTCTCTTGAAACAATCACCTGGGCTAAGGCCATGTGCCGATTTCAGAGCTACCGTTGAATCCCCAAACTGTTGTTGATTCCTTCCCTTTACCCTGCCAAGAAGATCTGATTGACAAACTTGAACAAGTCTTCTTTTTTTTTCCTTTCAAAAACTGACTTTAGGAAGTGTATCTGCAACTGTCTTTGGATGAGGCATCCAAGAAGATTTTTGCAGTCAATGTCCATCTGGGTCTGTTTCAATTTCAGCGGTTACTGTTCGGTAGTGCATCAGCTCCAGCAATTTTTTGGAGATATTTAGAGCAGCATACTTCACTGTTGCCAACCTGTGCTAATTACTTGGACCATATTCCAGCTGAACATTTGCAGAATATGGAAGCATTGTTAAAAGTGTTACAATTCCAAGTGTTCCTTTTTAAAACAGCAATAAAGTATCAGGATCAGTTTATTAATGCACATCATTCAAATTTGTGTGCCACTCAAGACATGCCTGCTTACCTCCCCCCACCCCCCCCCTTACATACACAAATCTAACAGAGCTGCAAGGTGTGATACACTCACTCACTCACTCACTCACTCGCGCACGCACACATGCACACGGAGCCCCTGCAGAACTGATCAATACACCCAGCATTCCTACAACATATTGTTGTGCAGGATAGCCTGCACATCAGGGGCTGTAATATTTTATTTGGCTGCTGAAGTGTTGGCTGCCCTGCAAATCAGAATGATAACACATGCTGATATTACTCCAACACAACACACCTGTTGTGCAGGGCAACCAACATGTCTGGGACTGGGAAACTGTTTGTGGTTCTGATATGTAGGCTGCCCTGGAAAGCAGGTCAATTTAGCAGGCCAATATTATCCCCATATAACACATCTGTTGTGCAGGGCAGCTGACATATCATGGGCTGAAAAACTGGTTTTTGCTCATATCTCCACTCTTATGGGAGCTAGGAAGTCTTAAGTCATGGCCAATGAATGTTTGGCTAAAAGATCTTGGAAATTTAGTCTCTTAACGTGACTGGAAGCTCATTGAGATTTTATTAATCCGTATTGCTGAGAGACATTGCATTTTTAAATTGTGTAACTTTTCTGCAATTCCAAAATGCTGTGATGTGTTTAGTAGTACACTATTGTCTACATAATCAAATGCCGACATCAAGAAAAGTAATCTATCCAATGGCTGTGAGATTTTTTTTAAATGCTTAATGCAAGGAGTAAACTGCCCTGACAGCTAATGAGTCCTTCCTGAAACTAAACTGCATCTCCACTGATAGGTTATGAGTGCTGAAGTAAGTGGCAACTCTAGTGTACATTGCCTCTACTAAAAATTTTCAGGACACTGGTGATAGTGATAACCTGTAGTTGTCAATTTTATAATTTCTCCTCTACTGTAGAACTGTTTTACCACTAAATGTTCAAGTTCTTCTGGATTAGAAACTGCCTGAAATGATGGTCAATAATTACAGTGCTAACGTAGCTTCACAGACTTTTACTACTGAACTTACCATTCATGTATTACATCTTATGTATGCCTATATTTTGCACATATTGATACGTAAAATTTCATTATGTCTTGTATTTTGATAAGTTCTACAACAGGACTTTATAAAATGGACACTAAATAAATAAATAAGTCATGGACATAAACGTCCTTCACAACCAAGAATGGAATAAATGGTTAAATTACTGTAGTTGCCTTCAAAAGACATGTGTCCAATGAATCTCTTATAAAGCTATGTTTTTCATTCGTTGACAGCTCACATAAGGGCATATTTTTGGTCAGAAGAGGGGGGAATATATCAGATACTTGTAGGTATTTTCATTTGCTATGATTATTTCTTTATATGAAAACATCTAATCACTATTTTCCATACACATATATGAACACTGAAGTCCCTGATGGGCGAGGTGCCCCAAAACAATCCTATCAAAATCAATTTACATATGTAATTGTTTTTCACAATATTTATATCCCACATACAAATTAATCAAATGTTTATATCTGACCTGTACCCAAATATATATAAAAACTTTTGTTCTCCACAAAAGCCTGAGGAAAGAATAAGTTACTTAAAATAAATAATAAAATGTAATACCTTAAAATTCTCTGTCCTCGCCTGCTCTGGTGTCACATAAAGAAGTTGAGTTTTGGGATGTTCACTCAACAGGTCTTTCATGACTGCCTTTACTTCTGAAGTACGCATATTTGAATTTATGGCACTTGCTTGAATTCCTTTTTGTCGAAGATGGTCAACTTGATCCTGAATAAGGAAAAATTCAAGTTGAATAGTACTTACAAAAGCTCTTATTTTACAAAATGTATGTTAATTATAATATTAAGCACAAACTAACAATGTACTTTTCTTAAGAGGTAAAGGAAAATAATGTACGTTCTCTGACACATCAAACTAGAAATGCAGCTCCTGAAAGAGACAATAGGTGGGAATATTTTAGAAATCTTTAAAAGAATGATTTCATACAACATTACTGCATTAGTTAATGAATTATATTACTCACTTATTAACAGTAACTGAATTTTTCGTCAATGCTTTTCAGAACACAGCAACAATATTAAGTAGGAAACACTTTGCTAATGTTCTGCAAAATGTTATTTATTTGGTCATGAATTAGCTTGTGGCTTCTTAGGCCACCATAAGGCGATAACTTCAGACACAGATGTGATGACGTGCAACTTACACAGATATTACTTATACAGAAGACACAAAACTTATGATATATTGGGTGCTTCCAAAGGAAAGTATTACATTTTTGTATGTCACACAGAATAGTTCGATTTAACTACAAGTGAAAAATATTTTTTTACGTGAATACCATTTCATTTAAGAACAGATGAAAAATAAAGTTTAATTTAAAATTGAAATCTACTATTCATGTAACTGAAACTTAATTTAAAAGAGTGGAAAAATGAAACAGTTTGATTCCTAGTTTCTAATTTCTCTCATGTTGCAATACACTAATTGCCACAGCTGCCTGAATTGACTAACATACGGTTTTCCACAGTACTTGCACATGATTTTACACAACACTGTTCCAACAGTTACAATTTGGCTTACCCACTGAATAAAATTTTCGACATGCTGTTGATATCATAAAACACAAATCTTTAGATGCGGGACTAGCTATTCGGTAGATTATCTGAAATTATGCCAACATATGGCTGGCACACTAGTTTTCGTAACTACTGGCTTGTTCCTGTTGGGCAGCATACAAGAGTGCAATAGCAGTTGTATCGTCAAATGTCTCAGCATTTCAAATCGTTGAGAAACAAGAAAGGACTGAAAGTTCACATTTACCTTCAGCATATTGCATTACACATCAAGTTTTTGTTGTACTCAACCATTAAGTACAGTCATTTGAAAAGATAGCTGACAATACTACTTAGTTTTGGAATTTGAGTACTTATTTTTTAGGATTTAACTTGTACTAGGGATGAGAACCATTGTTGTTACAAATTAAATGAGGAAATTACTATATTTCCACAAATCTAATGTAATGCACACCCAAATTTAAAAGTTAAAATCACAAAAAGAAAGAGTTTGTTGGCATATCGCTAGTATGCTAAATTTGTTTTACACAATTTATGCATACATGAACTATCCAAACAAAAACAATTTTTAAGTGACTCATTGTTAAGTGACACAGTCGTTCAAAAGAATGCCTAACTCGATTACCTACATTGCATGCAAATGAACATACTGTAAATTACAGATGTTACTCATCATTATTCAGTAATATCATCAATGTTACTGGTATCCTTGGAGGAGTCTACATCAGATTCATTTTCTCTTTTCCCCGTCATCCTTGGCGTCATACCAGAGCACATCAGACTCGCTGCCATCCAGAGTATCCGAAATACAGCATTTCTTCCATGCTTTTATGATCATCGGTGCTTCGACACTTTTCCAGGCAGCTGAAACACCGTGTGCAGTAATGTGGGGTGCTGCATGCTTAATTTTTCCTGTCGGTGTCTGTTCATGGTTTCATTAGTGGAAGAATATTTCATAACCGTTGAACCGTTTAGTTATACTAAAACCCAGGAGTTGAAACAAAGAAGGCATTCCTCCAGGAATAATAACAAGGTCACTGGCTAGGGTGTGGATTTTCTTTTTTATCTCATCAGTGAGATGGCCACAAAATGCATCGCGACAAAGCACTGATGGTAGTTTGGGAAGCACATAAGGACAGAGTTCCCATACATTTCAGAGCCAATCAAGCATTATGATTTCAGCCATTCATGCCTTCTCTTGATTTCAAACAATTTCATTTTTTGGATCCTTGGGGCTCGTTTTCCATTTGAAGATTAAGAAACGGGGAAGTTTGTACCCACCTGCTATGATTCCCACCATTACAGTTATGCACTGTTTTTTACACCCTGATGTTTTTATGGTAACTTATTTTGTCTCCTCCTCAATCAATCATGTAATTATGTGGTATATCAAAACAAACTGGTGTCTTATCAGTGATACCTATTTGACCCATCAAAAAATGCTTCTTTCTGATGTGTGATGGCATATTGCTAAAATTCTTAAAGTTTTTTCTCAAAAGCCAGTGGAAGCTTTGGCATAGTGTTGTACGGCGTTACAGAGGTAAGCCGCCTGTTCCATAATGTGGTAAACCCATCCACAGCAAGTCTTAAACCCTTGCCACGGTTTATAAAGAACTGCAGCCACCTTTTTGCTTTGTTTCTTATGGCAGCACTAGTCAAAGGTTGCCCATTCTTCCTCCTTTCACGGACAAATTAAAAACATCTTACTTCAACATCAGGAGGCCTTCCTTTGCAAGGGTCAGTGAACTTCTTTCTAGTTGTGGCAGGTGCAAATATGCCAATTTCTGATTCTTCAATAAGCAGATATTACTCTCAGCTACACTGAACCCTTGTCCCGGCCTCCTCTCACCACACTTTTCACCATAAAGAATTACTTTACACTTGAAAGCAGTATCATATGATGTTCTTCTCTACTTGCCTTCCATTTTGTGACTATCTGATACAGACATACTATGCAATAATAAGGCAACAATATTGTAACGAAGTTGAGAATAACAAAAATACACTGTGATATAAGAAACAATACCTAAATTTCAATTATATTGCCAGTGACTGACAGATTCAATTTTTTACTACACTGCAATGCACTATTGAATTTTATGTGCACACCAGTTTTGAATACTGCATATGGTAAGACAAGTGCACATTAGT
This sequence comes from Schistocerca piceifrons, assembly GCF_021461385.2. NCBI lineage: Eukaryota > Metazoa > Arthropoda > Insecta > Orthoptera > Acrididae > Schistocerca > Schistocerca piceifrons. Next base: position 153,219,256 of record NC_060149.1, on the reverse strand, counting down.
TTCATGTAAATAGAGTAATTTACAGAAGTTGAGACAAAAACAAAATGAAAAATAGCAATCAACTCACCTTTATAAGAGCAAGAAGTGGAGAAAATACCACTGCAACCTTGTGCTTGTAGATAACAGCAGGCAACTGGAAACACAAGGACTTTCCAGATCCTGTTGGCATTGAAACATACACATCTTGTTTCCCTGAAATAAAAAGAGTTGCTGATGAATGAACATGGTTATTAAAAAAAAAAAAAAAAAAAAAAAAAAAAAAAAAAAAAAGGTGCAAAAAACCAATATCACAACTATACATACCCATAAAGTTACAGTACTAACAAAAACAGAAACTGAGTGAACTACACAAGATTGAGATTGAACTATTACAAACATGAAGAGGTTCCTTTCAGAATACTTGATTTACTAAATTAATATTTTAGGCTGCAATTTTTTTTGTGAAAATCTGAAAGCATTATTCACAAGATCATTAACACTTCAAATTGATGTGGTGGAATCATACCACACAAGTTAGGAGCATGGAATTTATTTCTGTAAACTTTCACAGTAATAACTATTTCCTCCTATACTACTACTTCCCCCTTCTTCTTGACTTCATGGATTAAGGCTCCCTCTCTGTTTCATTTTCACAAATTATTTTTCCTTCTATTTTTTTGGTCTTCCTATGTTCCTTCTTCCATTTGGTTTGTAATTTAAAACCAATTTCAGAAGCATTGTGTTGCCTCTCATTTACGTGCATTCATGCCACATGTTGTGGTACATATTTATTCTATTTTCCGTTGCTTCCTCTTTCAGCTTTTGAGAGACAGTTTCAATTCTTGTATCATCTAATGTAGACTATCTGCTTGCCCTTCACATTTCTTAATTCGGCATTCTACTCGATGTTCCTTCTGTTATATCCAGCACTCTGTAACATGCAGAAATACTGGAAGACCCCTTGTTTTATGAAACTTTGTTCTTGTGTCCTGTCGGGTCTTCTTCTTTAGCTTCCAGTGGATGTACATCCAAACTTCACTAGTTTCATGTCCATATCTATTACTATCACAGTCAATCTGACATCCCAGGAAGTTGAACGATGACACATTCCAGAATAGAACTCCTGCATCCACCCTATCAAGAAATTCTCAGTCCAGTCACAAATTTCACTTGATACCTCATACAGTCATACTTTTGATAATAAGCCCAGGTATGGGTCTGAGTCCAATGTTTTTTGGAAACAAGAGAAATATTGCATCTACCTGACTGACTTGAGCCATGGCTTTCAGTATGTAAGGCGAAGAATGCACGAGTTTTTGAAATCTGTGCTTGTTGGCATGGGGGAGGCCATTCTACTCAAGATACCTCATTGTGTTTGAACTCAGAGTACATTCATAGTTTCTACAACAAATGGATGTCAAGGATATTTGGTGGACCATTTCTGCTACCCTTCTTGTATACAGGTGTGACCTGTGCTTGCCTCCAGCTACTGGGCATGGCTTTTAGTTCGAGGGTTAACAGAGGAGCTAACTCAGGTGCAAATTGGATACAGAATCTGATGGCCCTGGGACTTTGCTGAACTTTAACGATTTCCCAATGCCACTAACACTAATATCTATTTCACTCATCTTTTCCGTGGTATAAGAATTAAATTGGGACAATACTCCTGGGTTTTCCTTTGTAAAGGAACATTTGAAAACAGAGTTAAACATGACTGCTTTTGTTTTGCTATCCACATCATCAGTTCCTCTGTCAATCATGAGTCTGGACACTAACTTTAGTGCCACTAAAGGCCTTTACATAAGACCAGAATTTCTTTGGGTTTTGTGAAAGGTCATTCGACAGTATGCTGCCATGGTAATCACTGAAGGCTTCATGCATTGCTCTCTTGACAGCCAAATGTGTTCCATTCGCATCTCTCTATACCCCTCTGCTTTGTTTTCTTTATTTTCAGTTATCTGTATGATCATTATTTTAAATTCTTAAATTTATTGCATGTTTGAGTGTTTACTACACACAGTCTTAAGTTTTAATATCTGTGCACGGTAGTGTTTTGGCGTCTTTGGTATGCATAGAGACTGAGACTGCAGCATTCAGATGTAAGCTCAGTTGGTGACCCTTGACTCACAGCACCAGACAGTGCTGGCTTTGGTCAGCTTGAGGCTGTAACCAATGGGCATCACTATGGGGAGGCCAGGCATGGGATACAAGGGTCATCCAGTGTGTCCCTCAATCTGTCCACTACTGTGACCACCCCCGTTACAGCCCGCACTGTTGACCACTCACCAGTGGTTGAGTGGGAGGTCATACCAAGGTGTGGCAGGCAGTGAAAGACTTTCTTCCGGGGGAGGGGCGACAGGGTGGGAGCTAGTCAGAGGGCTTCCCCAGTTAGTCTCATAAACAGGTTTCAGGTGCTGTCTATGGCTGACAAAGATCCTGAGCCAGATGCAGTCACTCACCCTGTTCCAGAAGAAGCCTATTGGCCCACCCATTGTAGGAATTCACAGAGGGTGGGATTACTGGTAGTTGTGAGCTCCAATGCCCCTTTGCAGCCCTTAGGGATATGGTTGTCAAGTAGAGGAAGGAATCCAGTGTGCATACTGGGATGAGTCATTCCAGATGTGGAATGGGTATTTCCAGAATCCATGAAGAGTACAGACAGTGGCTCATGTTGGTATTAACAATGTGGGTTGCTTTGGAATGGAAAGGAGTCTCTCTCTCTCTGGTTTTGGGCGGCTAGCTGAATCTTCACCAAGATTGCTAGTCTTACTTGTGAGGTGTGGGTGTAGCTCACCACTTGTAGCACAACTGAATATGGTCCTTCAGTATGGAGCCCAGTGGAGGGCCTGAATCAGTGGCTCACACAGTTCTGCAACTGTGTAGGCTGTAGATTACTCGACTTGCGCTATAGGGTGGTGGGTTCCTGGGTTCCGCTTAATAGGTCAGAGGCCCACTATACACATGAAGTGACTACATGGGTAGTGGGGGCTGTGTAGAGAGGACTGGGTGGTTTTTTAGGTTAGAGGGTCTTGGGAAACAACAGAAAGGGTTACAGTCTCAAAAGGTGCATGTCAAATACATTTTGATGCAAAAATCATAGGGATTTTAGTAGTAAGCTGTCGAAGATGTGTTGGTAAAGAACCAGAGCTCCAGGTGCTAACAGAAGGCACTGAAGGTCAGATCGTTATAGGTACTGAAAGCTAGCTAAAATCGATAATACAGAGTGACAATTACTGAACAGTATGAAATAAAATCATCATTACTTCTGAACGGTTTGTATTGGGACGTTCAAACTGCACGGTTGGCCACAGAGCATGATGGGAATTAGTATGTGAATATGGTTTGGTTTAGTAACAAAGACCACTTTCATTTGCATGAGTTCGTCAGTAAGCAAAATGGACGCATTTGGGGGACTGAGAATTCACGTTTTGCGATCTAGAAGTATCTTCACCTTCAACAGGTACCTCTGTGGTTTGCAATGTCCAGTCACAGAATAATCGGTGTGATATTCCTTGATGGCACAGTGACTATCGAAAGGTACGTGAAGGTTTTGGAAGATGATTTCATTCCCCATTATCTAAAGTGACCCTGATTTCGAGAAGATTTGGTTCATGCAAGACGGAGCTCGACCCCATCGAAGCAGGAGTGTGTTTGATGTCCTGGAGGAGCAGTTTGGAGACCGCATTCTGGGTCTGGGGTATCCAGAGGCTACTGGCATGGGCCTCGATTGGCCGCCATATTCTCCGGATCTTAACACATGCGACTCCTTTTTGTAGGGCTATACTAAAAACAATGTGTACAGCAGTAACCCCAAATCCATTGCTGAGCTGGAAACAACCATTCAAGAGGTCATCGACAGCATTGATGTTCCCACAATTCAGCGGGTCTCGTGCAGAATTTCGCCATTCGTCTGGGTCATCGCCAGTGATGGCAGGCACATAGAACACGTCATAACCTAAATCCGACTATCTGTAGTGATGTTTACATGTTGAATGAAGTGTGTACACGCTATAGTTTGTGACTAATTTAAGTTTTTTTCATATAGTTTAATAATTGTCACCCTGTAAGTGAAGGCGAAATTTTTCCACAGTACCGCTACCTGACGGTGTTCAGAAAGGATATTTTAAATACAGTTGGTGGTGGCGTGTTTGTTGCTGTTAGAAGTAGCTTATCTTGTATCAAAACTGAAGTAGATAGTTCCTGTGAGTTAGTATGGGTAGAGGTTATACGTAAGAACAGGAAGAAATTAATAGGTGGTTCCTTTTGCCGACCTCCCGCCTCAGGTCATACAGTTGCTGAACAGTTCAAAGGAAAATTGAGTCTCATTTCAAATTGGTACCCACTCACACAGTTATAAGCCTACATGGTGATGAATGCAAACTACCCTCGATACATAAGCGAAATTGCCAATTAGTTCAGGAGCCCACCCGAAGCGCAAATGGTTGCGAAAATACAATCGACCTCTTGGCAACAAATAACCCAGAGCAAATAAAGTGCATTATGACAGTAGCATGGAGGGCTGCATCAAACCAGTTCCTGGTCTGAAGACCACAACATGACGGATAATGGGATTAGTGAACACAAGGTCCTTGTAGCGAGACTGAATACAGCAACAGACACAAATAAATCAAAAATAAACGCAAAATCTATTTTAAAAAAAGCAGATAAAAATTTTATTGATGCTTTCCTAATAGACATTGTCCATTCGTTTCGAAGTAACTAATAGTGTAGACCAGACGTGGCTTAAATTCAAAGAAATATTATCAACAGCAGTAGACAGATTTGCACTAAATAAATTAACAACTGACAGAATTGACCTCTCATGATGCACAAAGCAGGTCAGAAGCAACGAAAAAAAGCATCCCAAATTTAAAAGAACGCAAAACCAGCAAGATTGGCCAAGTTTTTCAAAAGGTCGAAATTTAGCGCGAACTCCAATCGAGATGTCTGCATCCACATAGATACTCTGCCAATAACACGTAAGTGCATGGCAGAGGGTTCATTGAACCATCTTTACAATAATTCTCTGTTATTCCATTCTCGAACAGAGCGCAGAAAAAAACGAACACCTATATCTTTCTGTGCGAGCTCTGACTTCCCTTATTTTGTTAGGCAGCCTCCCTATGTAGGTCGGCGTCAACAAAACATTTTCTCATTCGGAGGAGAAAGTTGATGATTGAAATTTCTCAAACAGATTTGGCCGCATCGAAAACCACCTTCGTTTTAATGACGTCCACCCCAAATCCTGGCCGGCTACTGTGACCGATCGGTTCTAGGCGCTTCAGTCTGGAACCGCGCGACCGCTACGGTCGCAGGTTCGAAACCTGCCTCGGGCATGGATGTGTGTGCTGTCCTTAGGTTAGTTAGGTTGAAGTAGTTCTAAGTTCTAGGGGACTGATGATCTCAGATGTTAAGTCCCACAGTGTTCAGAGTCATTTGAACCTAAATCCTGTATCATGTCAGTGGCACTCTCTCACCTATTTCGAGATAATACAAAACTTGCTGTTCTTCTGAGAACTTCCTCGATGTATTCCGTTAATCCTATCTGATAAGGATCCCACATCGCGCAGCAGCACTCAGAGAGGACGGACAATCGTAGTGTAGGCAGCCTCTTTAGTAAATGCTACATTTTCTAAGCGTCCTGCCAATAAAACGCATTCTTTGGTTATATTTTCTGTGTGTTCTTTCCAATTTAAGTTGTTTTAACTGTAATTCCTAGGTATTTAGTAGATATTACGGCCTTTAGATTTGAATTATTTAGAGTGTAACCAAAGTTTAACGGGTTCTGTTTAGCATTCACGTGGATGACCTCACACATTCCGTTATTTAGAGTCAATTGCCAATTTCTGCAACATACAGATATCTTTTCTAAATAGTTTTTCAGTTGGTTTTGATCTTCTGGTGACTTTAGTAAACGATAATCGACAGCATCAACTGCAAACAACCTAAGGCGGCTGCTCACCTAAAGCGTTTATACAGGCAAGAAACAGCAGAGGTCGTGTAACACTCGGGGAACGCCAGAAACCACTTTTGTTTTACTTGATGTCTTTCCGTCAATTAAGACGGACCTCTCTGATATGAAATCATGCAACCAGTCACATAACTGAGATCATATTCCATAAGCACGCAATTTCACTACAAGCCGTTTGTGTGGTACAGTGTTAAAAAAGCCTTCTGGAAATCTAGAAATACGAAATCAATTTGAGATCCCTTGTCAGTAGCACTCAACACTTCGTGTGAGTAAAGAGCTAGTTTTGTTTCACAAGAACGATGCTCTCTAAACTCCTTGTTGACTGTGTGTCAATAGACCGTTCTCCTCGAGATAATTCATGATGTTCGAACACAATATATGTTCCAAAATTCTGCTGCATATCGACGTTAATGATATGGGCCTGTAATTTAGTGGATTACATCTACCACCTTTCTTGAATACTAGTGTGACCCATACAACTTTCCAGTCTTTGGGTACGATCTTTCGTCGAGCGAGCGGTTGTATATGGTAAGTATGGAGCTACTGCATCAGCGTACTCGGAACGAAGCCTATTGGTATACAGTCTGGACCGGAAGACTTGCTTTCATTAAGTGATTTAAGTTGCTTCACTATTCCGAGGATACTACTTCTGAGTTATTCATGTCGATGCGAATTCTGGAATATTTACTTCATCTTCTTTCAAATGGTTCAAATGGCTCTAAGCACTATGGGACTAAACATCTGAGGTCATCAGTCCCCTAGACTTAGAACTACTTAAACCTAACTAACCTAAGGACATCACACACATCCATGCCCAAGGCAGGAACCGAACCTCCGACCGTTGCAGCAGCGCGTTTCCGGAATGAAGCGCCTAGAATTGCTCGTCAACAGCGGCCGGCTCATCTTATTTAGTGAAGGAATTTCGGAAGGCTGTGTTTAGTAACTCTGCTGTGGCAGCACTGTCGCGACAGAATTTCCATTGCTATCGTGCAGAGAAGGCATTGATTGTGTCTTGTCACTAGTATACTTTCCATACGACCAGAATCTCTTTGGATTTTCTGCCAGGTTTCGAGATAAAGTTTCGTTGTGGAAACTACTGTAATCATCTCGCATTGAAGTCCGCGCTAAATTTTGAGCTTCTGTAAAGCATCGCCAATCTTGAAGGTTTTTGCGTTCGTTTAAATTTGGCATGCTTTTTCCGTTGTTTCTGTAACAGTGGTCTGACCCGTTTTGTGTACCAAGGGGGATCAGCTCCTTCGTTTGTTAATTTATTTTGTATAAATCTCTCAATTGCTGTCGATAATATTTCTTTGAATTCAAGCTACGTCTGATCTACACTCACATTGTTAATATGGAAGAAGTGGAGATTGTCTCTGACGAAGGCGTCAAGTGAAATTTTATCTGGTTTTTGGATTGGTATATTTTTAGGTTATTTTTGGAGGATTTGGGGGTTAAAATATTCAGTCTCGCTACGACAACCCAGTGTTCACTCATCGCTGTATCCGTTTTGATGCTCGTTATTAGCTCAGGATTATTTGTTGCTAAGAGCTCAAGTGTGTTTTACAACCATTTAATATTCGCGTGGGCTCATGAACTAATTGCTCAAAATAATTTTCAGAGAATACGTCTAGCACAATTTCTGATGATGTTCATTTGTACTTCCGGATTTAAACATGTATTTCCGCCAAAATATGGAGGGTAAATTATTGTCACCACCAACTAATTGTTTGAGTCGGGTACGTGTTTGAAATAAAACTCAAGTAATCTTTGCACCTTTCAGCAACTGTATCATCTGAGTTGGAAGGTCGATAAAAGGATCCAATTATTATTTTGTTCCTGTTGCCAAGACAGACCTCTGCCCATACTAACTCGCACGACCTACCTAGTTCCATTTCGCGACAAGATAATCTACTTCCAGCACCAACGAACACGCTACCGCCAACTACGTTTAGCCTATCCTTCCGGAACAGTTAGGTTTTTCGCAAAACTTTCGGTTGAACTTAAATGCAACTTTAGCCAGCTTTAAGTGCCTATAACAATTTGAGCATCGGTGCTTTCTATTACCGCTTGGAGCTCTGGTACTTTCCCAACACAGCTACGAGAGTTTACAACTGTTATATTGATGGTTCCTATATCTACGTTCTTCCTGTATTCGGCTTGCACCCTTTGAGACTGAAGCCCATTTTGAGTTTTCCGGAGACCCTCGACCCTAAAAAACCGCCCAGTCCGCACCACACAGCCTCTGCTGCCCGTGTAGCCGCCTCCTACGTGTAGTGTACGTCCTTTTAATGGTTTCCACAAAGACGCCCTGTCTCGGAAGCTGCTCAGTTCCGACTTGGGATCGGGTTTTTTAGCATCTGTTGTAAGACGATCACCGTCTCGGTATTTGTCTGGAAAACCCACGTGATTCGTAGGTAATGCCATACGTGGATTTATAAAGCAAGTATAGGTTTTAATATGGATACTTGTGTGCACCTGTAGAACCAAGATCGCTTGTGACAGTAACATACAGTAGTAGTTGTGATCGTTTTTTTAACATATGAGAAGATTACAGCTCTCTTTCTAAGACACAGTGGTATCCCTCACAAGAAAAAACTTATGAGACATGTCCATCCATCGCTGATTTTCTCTCAGTATTATTTTGTATCGTAGGTAATCACTTACTGACGAAGTATTATACTTAGTAGTAGGGGGTGCGTGATAGGTTCGCCTTGAGCATCAGGCATATAAAGTATGTGTTTGTGTTCCGACATATGCAAAGTAAATGACTATGTCCAATCATAAGGAAGGTGTGAATTTGACGTCTAGTACTGTGATAGCAAAGGGAAGAGTATGTCATGTCATATGAATGGTACTGATATTTCTATTTCCAGAGCCATAGCCATCAACAGGGTGTATTTCCGAGACTTTGCTCATTGTCGAATGTCATTCAACTGAGACCGCGCTCGTAACATTTAGTTGTAAGTACAGGGATGAAATATACATGTGACCGATTTCTTAGGATGATTGATTCTAGCTGTGCGTGCTCGGCCTGCAGTACCAGTGACCTGTGCGGGGGTGATTCATGTTTCCCTTTAACGGTAGAAGCTGTCAGAATGGAGAGGCCTGATGGAATGTAGGAATGTAGATGAATTAAGGTATTGTCCTCTAGACTACCGAATAGAGAACTAATACTTAGTATGTGTAGGATAGCTTTCGTGATCGCGTGGAAATTTGAGAATGAACATGGAGGTGCGTTTGCACTGGACCATTATTCCCTCCCATGTAAATTGTTCGGTTGACTGCTTCTGCACATTTCGCGCCTTTATTTAGTTGAGAGAAGATCGATTGTGAGGTGCATATCTAGCATGTGGAAGCCAAATTTGCCGGTTCTCTAGACATGAGAAACACCTTAGTTGACCTTGTAAATTATAGGTATGATTTCGAATCTATTACATCACCGAGATCGGTATTCACAGAGGGAAGTATCATTTTCTGTTTGTCTGTTTCTAGTTACTCAGTGGTCTAGAGCATTTACCACCTAGCTACAGTTTCGGGGTTGTATAGAAATAATTCCTAGTCTATATCTTCAGAATTATTTTGCATGAGCAATCGGTAGGATACTGCTGTGTGCGAACCATGTGAAATTAGATATGTTCTTTTAATCCCAGATTCTGGAGCTGGGTGTAGAAATGTGAGCAAGCAGGCAGGTCCAGACCACGAACAGGCACAACAGTTCTGAGAGTGTCTTCGATCCACTGACAGCTTTCTGATGTAAAAGGGATGATTTTGTATGGCAGAGGATATGAATTGTATGATTACTACATCGACATGGCACATGGTGATATATTGCTGGGTTGGAGATCGGTTTCATGCTCTAATATTCAAGCTCCTGTCCTCAGTAGCTGAGTATTGTAATTGAGTAAGAGTCTTTCCGTATTTGACGATATGTATGGCACTTTGCGAGGTTTAGTTGTTGGTGCAATACGGCGATCAGTATAAAATAGTTTATTGCCACTGATGTCACGTCTGTAGAAAGAAAGAAAAGGTGGACGGTGCTCCCCTAGGACTGAGGAGCATCGTGACATATAGCCAGTGTGAGTGTAGGCATATCATAATTTTTTCGGATGCTGTACACATATAAAAGATAACTGCACTGTTTGTGTAAAATATGTATATATTGCATTGTAAACTTACTGTGGCTTATGTTGTGTAAAATGTATATGTACTGGGTTGTAAGGTTACTGTGGTTTATGTTGTGGCATGACTAGAGAGGATGACTGTGTGTCCTATTGTGAGGGACATATAGATTCAGCACATCGACATCAATTGGTGTCAGACTGTAGCAGCAATCATAATATTTAATTGTAGTTACACTGGTAAATATGTTCCTGGCCTCCAACATCCTTGTGAGTCTCGTTTGTATTTGATGGTCTGTTTGTATTTGATGATCTGTAGACAACTTTGCAGGATTAACTGTCAATGCAATTTAGCGATCTGTGCAAAATAATTTTACCGCTGAAAGTCCGCTCTGCAGAAAGAAAGAAATGTGGATGGTGCTTTGATACCGATGGCATCAGTAATTCGGCGGATAAATTCGATAAGAGCAAATAATAATGCTTGATTCATTCACATCCTTTGTGCTGGGATATAGGAGGCTCTACATAGCGGTGGGAACGTTTGTGTGTGTTGAAAGCAGGAAGGGTAACACGTGATGGACTGGGGTATCGCATTAGGATCACTGGAAAGAGCCGGCCGGTGTGGCCAAGCGGTTCAAGGCGCTACAGTCTGAAACCGTGCGACGGCTACGGTCGCAGGTTTGAATCCTGCCTCGGGCATGGATGTGTGTTATGTCCTTAGGTTCGTTAGGTTTAAGTAGTTCTAAGTTCTAGGGGACTGATGACCTCAGAAGTTAAGTTCCATAGTGCTCAGAGCCATTTGAGCCACTGGAAAGAGTGCATTCGATGTTATTCTGCACTATTTGCAGTTAAGCACAGTTAGATGCATCTCTCATGTCACACTAGGAACAATGCACCCTGTGTTACCCTGTCATCAATGGTAAAGACACGTGCTGCACAGAGGCGTCTCGTGTATGAGACCAGCATGAACATGCCTTGGAGTTCTGGCTGTACACCCGAAAATAGAGGCAACTTTCACCTGTGTCCGGTGGCAGCTCGTGGCTTTGACTGCGCGCGCCCCTTGAGCGCCTGCGCTCCCGTCCGGTCTCGTCAGCATAGGTGTCTAAGTGATCACATATTTCGAGACGAATTTCTCAGGTATCAAGTAAAAGGGATGTCGCCGCTTCACGCATGCAGGCATCTGTGCGTGGTTTGACAGCTGACGGCCGCATCACTTCGGAGGCTACAGGTAGCCTCCTGTGCTGTCTACAGGGGGTGGTGGACAGTGTCTGCGTACGTTGTTTGTGTGTCTATTGCATTATTTTGTGAGTAGGTCTGTAGGCTGTGCTATGCGTTATTTGGGCAGTTTATGAGTTGATTTCGTGTCTGCACATCTGTCTACTGAATTATTTAGGAGGATTCTGCATGTCCGTACTGAAATTATTTCGGTAAATTAGGAGTTGTTTGCGTGTCTGCAGAGTGTTATTTAAGAGTAGCTTACAGGTCTGTGGGCTGTATAATTGTTCCAAAATAAAGAAAGTACACTCCTTCCTTACTCTCTCCAGCAGCCCAGCGCAGGTTGAGTCATAGTCATTTTCGCGCCATTTTCCCCCGCCCCAGACCACCATCTTGGATTATGTCACAGGATAGATGACAGCACCCTCTGGTAGCAGTGTTGTATACTAGGTCAGCTGGAGTCTAGATCTCATGGTGGAGACATTGCATGCAAAATAAAAACGTATGTCCAGCAGAGGCAGAGTCGTTTTGCCACCATTTCCCCCCACCATCTTGGATTACGTCATGAGACGGACGACAGCACTCTCTGGTGGTGGTACTGTGTACTAGGTCCAGACCCCATGATGAACACACTGCCACCACTTTGGATAACGGTACTTGCATCATCAGCTGACGTCATGGCTGCCATCTTGGATTACGTCATGGAATGGACGACTGAGATCTCTGGTGGTGGTACTGTGTACTAGGTCAGTTGGAGTGCAGACCTCCTGGTGAACACACTGTATGGAGGTGCTGTCTCTAATTGTTTAAATAAAGACTGGTGCATGATTTCAGCAGATGACGATTAGCAAGCATGTTTGCAGAGTCTTTTAGATGGATTATTACTTTGACAGTTTACAAGTTGTTTGGCTCTCTGGACGTAAATGTATTGCATTATTTATGAGTGGTTTGCATGTCTGTAGGCTGCACAATGAGTTATTTTGACAGCTTAGAATTAGTAGGCACGTGTGTAGAGCATTATACATGATTATTTAGGAGTAGTTTGCAGGTCTGTATGCTTTGTGGCATGTCACAGCATGTGTTCTGTGTCATTGTGATAAATATACTCCATTCCTAAATAAAGTGTTCCAAAATAAATAAAGTACACTCCTTCCTCTCCCCACCAGCCCAGTGCAGAAATATACTCCATCCCTAAATAAAGTGTTCCAAAATAAATAAAGTACACTCCTTCCTCTCCCCACCAGCCCAGTGCAGGCTGAGTCCTTTTCCCACCAAGCGCTAAGAAGAGGTGGTACTCAGGTGACTTAGGCTAGTGGAGGTAGCCCAATTGACCTATCTTCCTGCCAAAATTCAAACTTCCCACCAAAATCCACCATCTTGGATGACGTCCTGGCCGCCATGTTGGATGATGTCATGCGCTGTTGCCAAGTCTACACGCCGCCGTCTTGGATACATCTGCAAACAATGCAGAGTGGGCCAGAACCCCCTTGCCCCAATACTTTCGCCATCTCATAAAGTCATCAGGGGATCAAAATCTATTGCAAAATGGTTTAAGCAAGATATCTACATGGTGCGAAAAGTGGTAATTGACACTAAATAATGAAAAGTGTGTAGCCATTAATATGAATACTAAGAGAAATCCGCTAAATTTCAGTTACAAAATAAATCACGCAAATATAAAGACTGTAGATTTAATTAAGTACTTAGGGATTACAATTACGAATAACTTAAACTGGAACGATCACACACACAACCTTGTAGAGAAAGCAAACCAAAGAGTGCGATTTATGGGTAGAACACTTAGCAGGTGCAAGACGCTACTTACGAGATTTCTTACACCACCTTTGTCAGCCCTCTTCTGCAGTATTGTTGTGCGGTGTGTGATCCGCATCAGAAAGGACTGACGGAGGACATCAAAAAAGTTCAAGGAATGGCAGCTCGTTTTGTATTATCGCGAAATGGGGGGGGGGGGGGGGGGAGAGAGAGTCACGGATATGATAAGCGAGTTAGGGTAGTAATCGTTAAAACAAAGGTGTTTTTCGTCACGGAGAAATATTTTCATCGAAAATATTTTTGTGTCACCCATCTACATAGGGAGAAATGATCATTGTAATAAAATAAGAGAAATCAGAGCTCCCACACTAGTGTTCGTTTCTCTCGCGCGCTGTTTGAAAGTGGAAGGGCAGAGAAGCAGCGTGAAAGTGGTTCAATGAACCCTCTGCCAGGCATCTAACTGTGAATTTCGTAGTAGTCATGTAGATGTGTAGGTGCCGATAATGCAGTAGTCTCTGTTTCCTTAGGATTTTCGTTACAGTAACTGTATACCGTGGAGAGTCCCTACCATCATGGACTGGATCACGGGGTCCCGGGTTCGAATCCCGGCCGGATTGGGGATTTTCTCTGCACAGGGACTGGGTGTTTTTGTTGTTCTCATCATTTCATCATCATCATCATCATCATCATTTGTGGGCGTGACTAAATTTTATTGTGAAAAGAAACTTGGATGTAAAATTGGGACTTTGTATGGGCACTGATGACCACGTAGTTGAGCGCCCCACAAACCAATCATCATCATCATCATCATCATCATCATCATCATCATCCGACTGTTATACTGGGTACATATCTTTCAAGCGCACGGTGAACTACTCTTTAAAACTTGAACCATACTTCCTCTACATGCTCCTGTCCTGAGTTAAAAGTTTCAAATTTCTCAGTGAGATACGACACTGCTGCTTCTTTGTCTAGTTTACTGAACACAAAGCTCTTTCTATTCGTTTTAGTTGCCCTTTGTACTTTGGTATTCATTGTTGCTGTAACTGCCACATGGTCAACGATACCAGTTTCGATGTGGGCATCCTCAGAGTGGTCAGGTCTATTTATTGCCATTAGATCAAATATAATTCCACCCTGACTAGTGCTCCGGACTACCTCTTCTAAGCAGTTCTCAGAGAAGACATTTAGTAATGTATTGTAGGATACCTTGTCACACTCATCACTAATAAAGCTGGAACTATACCAACTGATTGTTGGATGTTACAGTATGATTAGGGAACTTTTGTACAAGCCGAGGTTTTCCCTAAAGTTTTTGGCTACGTCAGGAGGGCAAGTTTGGTAGTCGATAGAAGGATCAGATGTAACTTTATGCCTACCCTTAATACTGAGAATTCCCAAACCATCTCGCATGCACCTTTAATTTCTACATCGGTGGAGTTGAATTGCTGGACTACTGCGACAAATGCTCACCTCCATTTCCCATTAGTCTATTCTTTCAGTATATGTTTAAATTTTCCCCAAAAATTTCACTACTGTCACTACCAGCTTTCTGTACCTAGTATTATGTGAGCTACACTGCCTTTTAGGAGTGCTTTAGTCTCTGATACTTCGTTGCGAATGCTTCACCAGTTAACCCAGGCTCGTCCAAACTGTGCCCCTGGGGCGCTAGCGCCCGCGGCCAGCGCCCCGGGCGAATTCGTATGTTGTCGCAGTGGCCGAGCCGTGTCGCCTAACTGGCCATGCAGACCGCCCGCCGAACCTGGCTATGCCGCTGTACGCAAATATTGCAATAGATAAAAATTTATTTTGCGACCACACATCGCTGTCCTTTTCAGCGGAACTGGGGGAAAACGCATCTAAAACCAATCGTTTTTGTTAGTTTTTTATTTGAGTTTCAATGAATGAAACAATTAACTGTTAAAGTGATAAAAGTGTTTTAAAAACAGGATTGTACGAAATTAATTGTATGTTCTTTTTTGGCGTGGTACGAGCAGGAAACAGGTGGGCAAAGTCTGTGCGCAAGTTACAAATGATCGCTGAGAATTTGGAAAACAGGGAAACTCTTTGGTGCTGGGAATCTTATCAAGGATTGCCTGGTCGACTCGGCGGCTTGTATTTGTCCGCCAGACCTCACGGAAAAATTTGAAAAAATAACTCTTTCGCCTCAAACTGTCGCTCACAGGGTCGAAGATATGGTCTCAGGTAGGGAGGAGCTATTAATGGAGAGAGCGGCAAACTTCATTTCACTTTCTGTCGCTCTTGACGAGTCCGCGGACGTTGCGGACATATCTCAGCTCATCATATTCATTCGATGTGGGTCAGAAAACAACTAAGATGTTCTTCGATTCTTGTTTTGGATATTATTGTCTAAAGCTTTGCGTAGTAATTCTGCCACACGAACACTAGTCGTTACCTAAATGGTAAATGGTTTGCTTGTTTTACCACTCATCGGCCTCTTTTACAGAGGTGCGCTTCCTCTGTGCGTTGGATCTGACTGCGGGACACTCCAGCGCAAAGCAGTGGTGTGCGGTCTCACTCGCTCCGCAGCGCTCTCTCTCTCTCTCTCTCTCTCTCGCTCCTATGCCGACACTAGCGACACACGGTCGCGGACGGGGCGCTGAACTACACTGTCTGGCGCCCGCGGGGCGCGGGCGCGTCCGCTGGGCGCAATTCTTGGATGAGCCTGAGTTAACCACTTGGATTTTAATACTCTCGCCTGTGGAGCGCGTTTCTTTAGCTCCTACATTGACAGTTCTGGGTGTCCTACAGGTCTCGTTCTCTGGATAGGATGCAGATTCGTCGACTCTAAAAATCCCTTGTGTGCACCCCACCCACAGTCAGCTACCTGATTACCTGTGTGTCGCACGCCTGACCCATGTAGGGGGACCATACAGTTCTCAGCCTTGCGGCACAAGTCTAAAAAGTCACACCTAGCTTGTCTAAGAACTCTCAAAGTCTATGATTCAAGCCTTCGTCTTGACTCAGAATCTGGGGCCATGATCTGTTCTGGGGGCAATGATGCAGATTGTGAGCTTCACTGAAACTCCATGAGCAAGGGTGGTATTCTCAACATTCTCTGTCAGTCGTAGGAACGATACCAAATCTGACCTTTGAGCCCAGACGATACCACATCTACATCCATACTCCGCAAGCCACCTGATGGTGTGTGGCGGAGGGTACCTTGAGTACCTCTATCGGTTCTCCCTTCTATTCCAGTCTCGTATTGTTCGTGGAAAGAAAGATTGTCGGTATGCCTCTGTGTGGGCTCTAATCTCTCTGATTTTATCCGCAAGGTCTCTTCGCGAGATATACGTAGGAGGGAGCAATATACTGCTTGACTCTTCGGTGAAGGTATGTTCTCGAAACTTCAACAAAAGCCCGTAACGAGCAACTGAGCGTCTCTCCTGCAGAGTCTTCCACTGGAGTTAATCTATCATCTCCGTAACGCTTTCACGATTACTAAATGATCCTGTATCACGATTACTAAATGATCCTGTAAGCGCTGCTCTCCGTTGGACCTTCTCTATCTCTCCTATCAAACCTATCTGGTACACATCCCACACTGCTGAGCAGTATTCAAGCAGTGGACGAACAAGTGTACTGTACATCTACATCTACATGATTACTCTGTAATTCACATTTAAATGCTTGGCAAAGGCTTCATCGAACCACAATCATACTATCTCCCTACCATTCCACTCCCGAACAGCGCGCGGGAAAAACGAACACCTAAACCTTTCTGTTCGAGCTCTGATTTCTCTTATTTTATTTTGATCATTCCTACCTATGTAGGTTGGGCTCAACAAAATATTTTCGCATTCGGAAGAGAAAGTTGGTGACTGAAATTTCGTAAATAGATCTCGCCGCGACGAAAAACGTCTTTGCTTTAATGGCTTCCATCCCAACTCGCGTATCATATCTGCCACACTCTCCCCCCTATTACGTGATAATACAAAACGAGCTGCCCTTTTTTGAACCCTTTCGATGTCCTCCGTCAATCCCACCTGGTAAGGATCCCACACCACGCAGCAATATTCTAACAGAGGACGAACGAGTGTAGTGTAAGCTGTCTCTTTAGTGGACTTGTTGCATCTTCTAAGTGTCCTGCCAATGGAAAATGGAAATGTCGTGTGGCTAGGGCCTCCCGTCGGGTAGACCGTTCGCCTGGTGCAGGTCTTTCGATTTGACGCCACTTCGGCGACCTGCGCGTCGATGGAGATGAAATGATGATGATTAGGACAACACAACACCCAGTCCCTGAGCGGAGAAAATTTCCGACCCAGCCGGGAATCGAACCCGGGCCCTTAGGATTGACAGTCTGTCACGCTGACCACTCAGCCAATGAAACGCAACCTTTGGCTCGCCTTCCCAACAAAATTATCTATGTGGTCTTTCCAACTGAAGTTGTTCGTAATTTTAACACCCAGGTACTTAGTTGAATTGACAGTCTTGAGAATTGTACTATTTATCGAGTAATCGAATTACAACGAATTTCTTTTGGAACTCATGTGGATCACCTCACACTTTTCGTTATTTGGCGTCAACTGCCACCTGCCACACCATACAGCAATCTTTTATAAATCGCTTTGCAACTGATACTGGTCTTCGGATGACCTTACTAGACGGTAAATTACAGCATCATCTGCGAACAACCTACGAGAACTGCTCAGATTGTCACCCAGGTCATTTATATAGATCAGGACAGCAGAGGTCCCAGGACGCTTCCCTGGGGAACACCTGATATCACTTCAGTTTTACTCGATGATTTGCCGTCTATTACTACGAACTGCGACCTTCCTGACAGGAAATCACGAATCCAGTCGCACAACTGAGACGATACCCCATAGGCCCGCAGCTTGATTAGAAGTCGCTTGTGAGGAACGGTGTCAAAAGCTTTCCGGAAATCTAGAAACACGGAATCAACTTGAGATCCCCTGTCGATAGCGCCCATTACTTCGTGCGAATAAAGAACTAGCTGCGTTGTAACATACTTCCTTTGTTTTCGGATTGCATTTCCTTAGGATTCTTCCAATGAATCTCAGTCTGGCATCTGCTTTACCGACGATCAACTTTATATGATCATTCCATTTTAAATCACTCCTAATGCGTACTCCCAGATAATTTATGGAATTAACTGCTTCCAGTTGCTGACCTGCTATATTGTAGCTAAATGATAAGGGATCTATCTTTCTATGTATTTGCAGCACATTACACTTGTCTACATTGAGATTCAATTGCCATTCGTTTGTTCCAACATGGTTCACAGTCTGCAGTGGGTTGCGCTTTTTCCCTCGCTAGTTGCCGGAATGGTCTCTTCAACATGCTGAATGTAGCTCCTATGTTTGCACATTGAAAGTGCACCCCTTGAGTGCGAGGTCGCACGAGGCCAATGGTGTTTACGGCGTTCGACGCCCCACATATTGATTACGATGCAACCACAATATTGGCTGCTAATGAAACTGTAGGCGGGACTGGAGGTATCCAATGGTGAGCACAGCATGAGCGCAAAAAGCGTAGTTGAACTGCTTAGTCGACGAGTTCTCAACCCAGTGCTACAGCACTGGTGGTGTTGATACAAAGCAGAGCAATGGCAGCAATAAACAAAGCAAACATTGCATTGTATCTACATCAGTTGCAGAAGTTGACATTTCGTCAGAACGGAACCCAAGGAGTTTCGCAGATTGAGAAAGAAGTGGCAGATGAAACATTAAGGTTTCTGCAAGATGAGTCAGTGAAATGTGTGTTGTGTGCGCTCGACTGTACGAACAATGTACATGTAGAGTACAATTATGACAATATGTACTTAAAAAGTGAAAGAGATAATGAAACAGGTGTCGAGGCGTGTAGCAAATCAGGGAGCCACAAATCCTGTCTCCAGTGAAACATAAAGAACAATCGTTGTCCAAGGACCGGGTACTGAACATAATTACGTATGTGGATCATCATTCACAGCATAGTAAAAAAGCAACTAGGAACAGATTTCGAATTAGTCGGCAGCACCATGACCATGCAGTGCATAAGAAAATCAACGGAGAACAACGTGCACTTGTTACAAAAACTAGTGTTTGCGCTTTTCAAGGATGCCCAATACAATTTACAGGATATGCATGATAGTGATTTACTACGTCATGCACATCAAATTGCGCGTGACATCGAGTACAGTGATTGCAATGGAAGCAGTGGATGATGTGGACGGTTGCGTAACTTCAAACAGTGCTACATCATTGGAAGACGTAAGATAACGAAATTTCAAACAAAGCGTCAACTTGACGACGCACGGCAAACTGCGGAATGGACCCGAAAATTTGTAAATGAGATAAACAATTTTCAGTAAGAAATTTGTTTTCAACCCCGACCAATCAGAATTTGAAGAGGAAATGCGTATGAAAGGGACTATGGAGATTAGAAATACTAAGATAGTTCTATCAACTGCGAGAAGTTGTAGGGGCTCTGCCCTCTACGATTCTTTACGTCACAGCAAGCAAGAGTGGGAAAATGGGCGTAAGATAACTACGGTAGGAGCACTGCTTTTGGCCAATAGGTGTCAAAATAATTTGCTTTTGCTTGATTTCGGGTCTGCTTGTAAAAATCATACTCCTTTAAAGCAAACTATCTCTCCTGAAAAGCGTGTGATATTGCAGTTCATACCACCTGGAAGCACTTGACAACTTCAGTCTCTGGATGTTTGTTTTTCGCCCGTGTCTCTGCGGTAACGGCCGCTATCCCGTCGACCGCATGTTCCGCCACCGCGTTTCCTACAGCTGCCACGAACGATTACGGCGCTGCGAATGAGAGGGAGGCATCCCCTCTTCAGAGATCATGCACATACAGTCGCGCGCCACCCGCAGTAGAGTGCAGACGTACTACTGCCGCCGCCCCACCGTGATGAGCTCGTGGATGGGACCTGGCGCGCTTCTGGCGAAGAAGGGGTGGCGGATCGCCGCTCGGTTCAGCCTGCTTCAACCGCCCTCGGGACTACGGCGACTCCCGCGAAAACAGCGCACCAAGCCGTGGACATAGAAGTGTGCGCTACAGTGCCAACACCTCCCGTTGCTGTCTACACTACTGCGACAGGGGGCGCTCCGAAAATTTGCCCGGCGGAAGAGTCCGTTGAATGTGACCATGGCGCAGTTACAAGGCGCCAAGCAGAGCAAGGAGAGGAACAAACGACAAGATCGAGCAGTCCCGCCGCAGGGCGCCGCCATCATTCCACGCGCCAAGAGGCGCAAACAAAACGTTACCGTCGCCAAGCGAGGCTTGACTACTCTCATAGGCTGGCAAGCAAGTTGTACGCAATCTCCGGAGGCGAAGGGCCGCCTCGAGTCGCAACTTAGTGACTGGAGGAGCCTTCGGTGTTCTCGATTAGGTGGCAGGCGACGCTACCGCGCCACTACTCAAAGTAGTGGGCCCCTTCCCCGACACTACTGCCTACCAACCCCGGGCCGAGGCTTCTCGCCGATCGTCTTCCAAGTGAAAGGCGACTATTCCGAGATCCTGCACCATTTATCGCTGTGGACAATGCAAGAGCTCACTGCGAAGTCTGCAGGAAAGGACCTAGCGGACATAAACTTGCGGGACTACGAGGACTACCACAGTGTATGCAAAGGGGCATCAGACAGCGAGCTGCCCTTCTACACATGCGCCACTGTCTCTGACAAGGTGATGAAGGCCGTGTTCCACAGCTACCCATGGACCATTAAGCCGGATCACCTACAGAAGCAATTGGAACGCCTCGGGTTTGGGAATCGCACAGTGACACGTATGATGCCCCTGAACACCAGAAAAGATGGGCCGCTCCTACTAGCTGTGGCCATGGACAACTCTGTAATCTGGGGTTTGTCCAGCCTCACGCTGGTTATGAAGATGGCAATCACCATCAGAAACCTGAAGTTGTGTGGGGCGCCACAGTGCTTCAGATGTCAGGTCGTTGGGCATGTGGCACACCACTGCTCGATGCCTGACATCTGCTGGCAATCATAACAACCAGTGCAATCTAAACCGAGAAGATACGCCGACTTGCGCAAACTGTTGTGAGCTGCACGTGGCGAGCTAACGTGTCTGCGGATATTTCAAAGCCGTGATGGCTCGCCAACACGGCATACCATACAGGGCGTCACAAGCCCAGCCAGGGGCCAGACGCCAACAGCGGAACGAGGCGCGCCGTCCGCCATCCGCGCCCAGACACGACCCTCGGCGCGAGCAGAGCGAGCGGCGCATTCTGAGCCGAGAAACAAAGGGTGTGGTAGATCGCTGTCCGCTCGACCTCGCACGATCGGTGGCCACATCAGGCTCCCCAACTGAAACGATCCGGCACATGGAAGAGGGTCAACAGCTTGGTTAGATCTGGTTAAAATGGCTCTGAGCACTATGGGACTTACCATCTGAGGTCATCAGTCCCCTAGAACGTAGAACTACTTAAGCCTAACTAACGTAAGGACATCACACACACCCATGCCCGAGGCAGGATTCGAATCTGCGACTGTAGCGGTAGCGCGGCTCCAGACTGAAGCGCCTAGAACCGCTCGGCCACAACGGCCGGCGGTTACGGTCTGGGCTTGGAAAATTGTTATGCGGAGATGGCTCACGTCACCGAGACGAGTACCACTGGGAGGGGGGCACTACCGTTGGAGCTCGCTCTCGCGGAAGCCGCCTCCTGCCCGCTAACTACTATGGACCAGGACCTAGAACAGGACACTGGGATAGGCATCTCTGCTACTGCGTCGAGGAGCCATTATGCGGACCCAGCTTCAGCTGACAAGGCGAGTGGCGCGGCGGGCTCGTCCCGCCCGCCACCTATGGCAAATAGGCGCACCCACATATGACAAATAGGCGCACGAAGAGTGGCGCCAAGAAGGCGCTAGGGCGCGTTTTGAAGACGAACAACGGCCTTCCGTCGATGGCTGTCGCGCAGATTTTGGACGTGGAAGAGCCGCAGACCCCCTTTCCCACCTCCACCAAGAGCGCAGAAGCCGCTGCCGGACTACCTGTGGCCGAAACCAGCAATCGCGCGCCGAGCGACCACAAAAAATGGGAGCGCAACAGCCGCAGCGGAGGCGGACAACAACCTCCAATTCCTGGTGGGACTCATCCCAGGAGCCCAAAAATCGAATAAACAAGCCGGAAACGCGGCTTCGGGGCGCACCTGCCGGAAGCATCCTGCTGATGCTATCCTGGAAATAACCACAAACCGTCCCGCGGCCGGCACCTCCAGCAGCGCGCCAAGGGTGCGCACGCAGCAGCACACGTCGTGGAAGGGGACCACGACGCCGCCTGCGATGGACGAAGACGAGTTTATAAGGTCCACTAGGAGGCACACTGCCAGGACAGTCATGCTAGCAGCAGCTGCAGCAAGCAGGGAATCACCGCCAACAACTTCAACAGCCTCCCTGATGCAACAGAGGAGGCATCTGACGCGCAACACCAGAACAGGGCGCCCCCTGCCCCACAAGCTGCCATCTGACGGGTGGGGGGCGGGGGAGGGAGGGGGGCGGGAGGCACCTTTATGGAGTTCGAAACGAAAGTCAAGCAGGTGCTGAAGGGCACCTTCACAATGCAAACGACACACGCCGAGGCCCACGAGGTCGTGGCGTGTATGTCACGAAGGTAGGCCTGAACTCGCTCGCTAAGCTTAGCAGACAAAATGCGTTTCTAAACCTGTTAACTCGCAGTTGGACGCGAATGTACTAACAAGAAGGTGGTTTTTCGAAAACTGCCATTCAGTATGGATCCTGTCTACCCCCAGGAGCTGCTAGAAGGAAAGGGCTATGTCATCCGCACCACACTGTGGATAAAGTCACCCAAGGACAACAGCGACACGCCTGTTGCCTAGTTGACAACTACACAGGCAACTATTTCAGGAGAAGAGGATGAGCAGCGCAGAAGTCACAGTGGAGAAACTAAAGCTCAGATGAGGGCCTCCACAGTGCTTCAAATGTTACGGAATTGAAAACATCGCAAAATACGGCCAGATGCCTCCACTCTGCGTTAATTGCTAGGGAGATCATCTCAGCAGAGAGTGTCCATTCCCAAAATGGACCCTCTGACCAGCTGCAACTGCAGAGACACGCGTGTAGCCAACTACAGAGGATGCAAGGTCTTGAAGAGAGCAGCAACTGGGGGGGGGGGGGGCTATCTGCACCCTCGAGGCTTGTGCAAGTGGGCAGGAGCTTCGCAGTGGCTGCTTCTACACCCGCAGCACTGACTACAACGAGGCCAGCCCAGAGACCATCCGCCAACTGCCAACTCCCGACTCCCCCTCCCCCCCCCCCCCGCCCTGCCCCCTCGGACGTCTAGGGACGCAGACGGCGGACAGAGCATTAGCAGCAGAGACCAGGCCAGCCAGGGCAGGAAACCATCGTGGAAGACAGGGAGGGTGACCTACCAGCAGCACCGCGACACCTGTTGAGCTAGCCCTGCCCAGCACACCCTGCCTCCACTGATGCACACGCCGGAGACGTCAGCTGCACCCAACAAAGCTGCAGAGCTGCGCTAGATGTTGCGAGAGTTTAAGCAGTTCATCCTGCGGCTTCTGCAGATGATTGTATCTGCCCTGATTGCGGCCAACCACGCCACAACCAGACGAGCAGCTCCAGCCCCACATCATAGCTGGTGAGTTTCACAAGTTTCTGCGTTATGAGGCTATGGACTCCTGCCTCATCACTGAAAAACTTGGCTGAAACCAGGAGGACATTTGCGGGCACTGAACTTCCAGTGCTACCGCAACGACCAAAAGATGGCGGACAGCATAACAGCAGTATATGAGAAGGCATCACTATACCACCATCCCTTCCTGCTTTCAGAGTTGACCACAATAGAGGCTACTGGTGTTATGGTCAACACCTCAGCGGGACAGGTGAAGTTTGTGGCCATATATCGTCAGAAAGGACGCCTCTGCAACCACGCGACTTCCAAACGCTGTTGTCGATGCAAGGCAACTTGTTCATCGGCGGCAACTTCAGTGCCAAGCATCCACAGCGGAACTCCTTCGTGACAACAACGAGCGGGAGGGGGCTACTGCGATTGGCCCAAAAACATCACACGATGGTGCTGGAGCCTTTCGACCTCACACACTATTCCAAGCGTGGCCGCCCCGACGTCCTAGATTTCGCACACATTAAGGGTGCCGCGCACACCATCGCGACTACAAATGTGGCGTTATCGGTGGATCGCCTCCCAGAAATCTTAAATATTGCTACTGAGAGAGTCGCATCACCGGAGAGTTGCAAGCAGTACCGCAACGTCGACTGGAACCACTTCCAGGACCACCTGGAAGAGAGAGGCGCCCCCACACCTGACCCAGAGGCCGAGGGCGACGACACGACGCTTGCCGCATTTACGCGCCAGACACACGAAGCAACCGCAGCAGCTACGCTGAGAGAGCGAAGATGACAGCAGGAACACTCGAAGTAGCTCCCACCAGACATCCTCCAGGCCATCTGGGAGAAGAACGGCCTGTTTCGAGAGTGGCAGGTCACATGACAGTCGGCAAAAAAGGCAACGATCAATAGAATGCGTCGCGAAATCAAGTACGCGATCGCAAATCACCAAAACCACTACTATGCCGGCATAATTGCCACTCTGAATAGAAGACGTTTCCCTGCGTCCTGGTGCACAGAGAGGTGGACTATGTGGCCGAGGAACTCACGGAAGTAGAGGTCGTACAGCAAATCGTGCGCCTGCAGACAAGGTAGGTAGGCGGGATTGAGAATATCAACAATGAGCTGCTAAAGATGATGCCGCTGAACGCTGTTCGGCAACTTTCAAAAGTTGTTAACTCAGTGCTTAGGACCTGCAACTTCCCAACTGCATGGAAACATGCGCAAGCTGTGGCGGTCTCCGAGGCTGGAAAAGGCCTCCGGCTGGCGCAAAACCACTGGCCGATCAGCCTGTTGCCTGCAGGCTCGAAGATATTTGAGATTTGGGAGGCTATATATCAAGAGGTTGTGGCTACACGTCAAGGAGGAAACCCTGCTCCCTGGCGAAAAATTGGCTTCAGGAGGGGCCACTCTGCAATGCAGCAGCTTCTTCGACTGCTGGAGCAAACGATGGGGCCCTGGAACGTCGCGAGTATCTTGAAGCGGTACTCCTGGACGTTTCCAAGGCCTTCAACAGCGTGTGGCATGAGCGTCTTGTGTATAAGCTATTTACACAGGGGCTATGGGTGTCATACGCCCGCCTGCTACAATCCTACCTGCGTTGGCACACATCTCATGTGTGCGCTAACGATGGTTATGTCGACAGCACATCCCACCGCAGAGAGTACCACATGGGTACATTCTCGGCAACATGATTTACTCACTTTACACTGCCGACGTCCCAGAGAGGCAGAGGGTGCACATAGCACTCTATGTACGCCGACGACATCTACATCTACATTTATACTCCACAAGCCACCCAACGGTGTGTGGCGGAGGGCACTTTACGTGCCACTGTCATTACCTCCCTTTCCTGTTCCAGTCACGTATGGTTCACGGGAAGAACGACTGCCGGAAAGCCTCCGTGCGCGCTCGAATCTCTCTAATTTTACATTCGTGACCTCCTCGGGAGGTATAAGTAGGGGGAAGCAATATATTCGATACCTCACCCAGAAACGCACCCTCTCGAAACCTGGACAGCAAGCTACACCGCAATGCAGAGCGCCTCTCTTGCAAAGTCTGCCACTTGAGTTTGCCAAACATCTCCGTAACGCTATCACGCTTACCAAATAACCCTATGACGAAACGCGCCGCACTTCTTTGGATCTTCTCTATCTCCTCTGTCAACCCGACCTGGTTGGTTGGTTGGTTGGGGGAAGAGACCAAACAGCGAGGTCATCAGTCTCATCAGAATAGGGAGGACGGGGAAGGAAGTCGGCCGTGCCCTTTCAGAGGAACCATCCCGGCATTTGCCTGGAGCGATTTTAGGGAAATCACGGAAAACCTAAATCAGGATGGCCGGACAAGGGATTGAACAGTCGTCCTCCCAAATCAACCCGACCTGGTACGGATTCCACACTGATGAGCAATACTCAAGTATAGGTCGAACGAGTGTTTTGTAAGCCACCTCCTTTGTTGATGGACTACATTTTCTAAGGACTCTCCCAATGAATCTCAACCTGGTACCCGCCTTACCAGCAATTAATTTTATATGATCATTCCACTTCAAATCGT
The DNA here is from genome assembly GCF_021461385.2 of Schistocerca piceifrons. Classification (NCBI taxonomy): domain Eukaryota; kingdom Metazoa; phylum Arthropoda; class Insecta; order Orthoptera; family Acrididae; genus Schistocerca; species Schistocerca piceifrons. Next base: position 153,193,049 of record NC_060149.1, on the reverse strand, counting down.
TCCGCACGCATACTCCCAGATATTTTACAGAAGTAACTGCTACCAGTGTTTGTTCCGCTATCATATAATCATACAATAAAAGATCCTTCTTTCTATGTATTCGCAATACATTACATTTGTCTATGTTAAGGGTCAGTTGCCACTCCCTGTACCAAGTGCCTATCCGCTGCAGATCTTCCTGCATTTCGCTGCAATTTTCTAATGCTGCAACTTCTCTGTATACTATAGCATCATCCGACAAAATCCGCATGGAACTTACGACACTATCTACTAGGTCATTTATACATATTGTGAAAAACAATGGTCCTATAACACTCCCCTGTGGCACGCCAGAGGTTACTTTAACGTCTGTAGACGTCTCTCCATTGAGAACAACATGCTATGTTCTGTTTGCTAAAAACTCTTCAATCCAGCCACACAGCTGGTCTGATATTCCGTAGGCTCTTACTTTGTTTATCAGGCGACAGCGCGGAACTGTATAGAACGCCTTCCGGAAGTCAAGGAAAATGGCATCTACCTGGGAGCCTGTATCTAATATTTCCTGGGTCTCATGAACAAATAAAGCGAGTTGGGTCTCATACGATCGCTGTTTCCGGAATCCTTGTTGATTCCTACAGAGTAGATTCTGGGTTTCCAGAAATGACATGATACGCGAGCAAAAAAGCATGTTCTAAAATTCTACAACAGATCGATGTCAGAGATATAGGTCTATAGTTATGCGCATCTGCTCGACGACCCTTCTTGAAGACTGGGACTACCTGCGCTCTTTTCCAATCATTTGGAACCTTCCGTTCTTGCGGTACACAGCTGTTAGAAGTGTTGTACGGATACAGCAGCAACGAAATGGCGGTTCAAGATTAAAGTGGCCAAAATCCAGGTGGTGATATTCACCCACAAGAAGATTCCTGTCGACCTGTAGCCAGTCAGCATCATGAAAGGCCCTGCTGCATGGACGAACACCAGACGCTACCTAGGCGTCACATTGGACTGGTGCCTAACGTGGAAGGCACATATCAGGGAATTAAGGGGTAAAGCGCTGGGCGCAATGCGCTTATTACACCACTTACTGAACACAGCGACGACTCTGCGACCACACTGCGGCACCACTCTGTACCTAACACTAATCAAGCCAGCGTTGGAGTACACTGCTGTAGCGCGGTGAAACGCGGCCGACTCGTCGATCAAAAGTCTGCAGACGGTCGAGAACAAGGCGCTTAGGCTAACGCTACACCTCCCACGAGACTTCAGCACCAGAGAACTCCACAGGTTGGCAGGAGTCCCGAAACTAAAGCATCGATTCCGGCAAGCAGCGCAAGATTTTACGCGGCCGCGAGGCAATCGGATAACGCCCTCATCCATGACTTTGGCAACCAGGTTCACTGGCGCCCGACCCCAAGATAGTCTGACCTGTTGTTGGCGTTACAACACGCTGCAGCACGAGAAGAGAAAATCCCACAACTGCTTCGCAACCCAGAAGGCGATCCACAACGAAATGAACAAGTCCATCAACCCAAGGACAAAGTATGAAAGGCGTCGTTCGCTCATCCTACAACTCACCGGGACTTGAAGTTCCACGAAATGGTGATACGAGCGGCGTATATGTGCTGCAGCAGCTGGCCACAGCAGACAGAGCCTTTACAAATCAGAGAAGCCGGCGCACCCTCGCCAGGAAACGCACCATGCACGAGCAGACGGGCAGTCCTCCACACGAGCTGGAAGTGCTGGGCGACACACAACAGCAGAGGAGCAGCAGGCGCGACGCCGAAGCAACGCAAAACCACCGACCGCAATGCGTCGGCGCCACTCAGTTTCACCGATGCCTCGAGAGTAGGAGACATCGGCAGCCTGCTCGTAGCGCTTACGTCAATGTTCCATCAAATGATGGACATTATGGAGTGCATGACGCAGCAGATAGTCGCTGCCATGCAGTTGGCTGCGCAAGCAACTAACGGCCCGTTCCCACTAGAGCGCGTCGTGCGGCAACGGCAGCGGCAAGCATTTTCCGCTTTGACGCGGAGGCTCGCGGAATTGGCGTTCCCATCTGGAAGCGGCAGACGCTAGCAGTAGCCAATGACGGACAGCAACTGAGGTACGGGGATGGACCCACTGAAACGCCCTGTGCGTTTGATTAACTATGTCATACACCTACATCAAGGAAAGACGAAGTTGGGTGAAGACATACCAATTTTCTGTACAATGTATAGTTTCACATTTCATTATTCATGTTTTCTCATTTCACCATAAACAGATTTCATGACTACCGTTCATGATTGTTCACTATCTCCTAATACATTGAAACAATGTGCGACAAAAGAGATTATTCAGATAGTTAAGCGAGACAAAAATTTAAAATTTGATACGGTAGCAGGTACAGGAAAACACTAAGAACACAAAGGCTTGGGGGAAGGGATGAAAGTGGAAGCCACCTGATAGAATTTCGCACAGAGCATAATGTTATCATCGCCAGCACCTTGCTTAAGAATCATGAAAGAATAATACATATTTGGAACAAAGTTTTCGAAACCAGATGTTAAATTATAGGACATTTCCTGGTGCAGGCGCAAACCTACAATACTTTATTGGTTATGAGCTGCATTTTACAACTAAAGAGACAGTAAACGGTAGCAAATTAAGGAAATGGAACTTGAATAAGTAAAGACCTACAGCTTTTCGATAATCTTAAAGTTACCATAATGCAACGACTGACTGAAACAGGGAAAGGAATCCGCTAGAATACGAATGGATATCTTTGAGAGAGGAAGTGGTGAATACAGCAGAGTATGTGAACGGGAAGAAGGTACAGTAGAAATCGTTAGATAAAACGTGATATATTAAATTTGACAAGAGGGAAAAATAAAAAGATGCAGCAAATAAAGTAGGCCATGGGAAATAGAAACATCTAAACATGACATTGACAGAAAATCCAAAACTGCAACGCAGTTTTGCACTTAGAAAACAGGGGAATGAAAATGAGAAAGAACAAAGAAAACTTTGCTCAAAGGAGAAGCAACTGTCAAGAACTCATCTGGCAAGGCAGAACTTAGCAAATAAGAGAAGGCTAGAAAGTGGAAGGAATATGTAGAGAGGAGAGGGGGAAGTGTTGTACAAAATAACATAAGCACAATGTTAGATTCCTGTGAGATGTCTGAACACGCAAGGCAATACTGATCCTACCACTTAGCTAGGTAGACACACTGAAGAACTGCGAAACTGTGTTTATAGCATTTGCATGTTTAGAGAAAGGTTTTGACAATCTTAATTAAAACATTCTTTGAAGCTCTGGAGATGTCATCGATAAAACACAGGGACACAAGATTATCTACAACTTGTACATAAACCAAACTGCATTTCTAACACTTCAATTACTTGAAAGGGAAACAGTAATTGAGAAGGCAGAAGTAGAGAGGATATAAAATGAACACTGTGAATAGCAAGAAAAGCGTCCTGAACAAGAAAATTTGTTCACATCGAACATAAATTCTAATGATTGGGTACTATTTTACAAAGGTATTTGTGTGGAGTGCGGTATTTGTGAGGAGTGCAGCCTTGTATGTAAGTGAAACGTGGGCGATGAACAGTTCTGTCAAGAAGACAATGGACGCTTTCAAAACGTGGTGATCAATAAGAATGCTGAAGATTAGATATGAGGATCGTGTAACTAAAGAAGAGGTACGGAATTAAATAGAGGAGGAAGAGGAAATTATGGCACAACTTTGACCACAAGAGGGGTAAATTGACAGGACATATTATGAGGCGTCAAAGAGTGAGGACAAAGGGGTTGGGTGATAATATTCTGATAATAATCATCTGTTGAAATGCTATGCTATCATTTTATCTATTAATGTAAGCAGTGAATTTACTCTTCGCCGGCCGGAGTGGCCGAGCGGTTCTAGGCGCTTCAGTCTGGAACCGCGTGACTGCTACGGTCGCAGGTTCGAATCCGGCCTGGGGCATGGATGTGTGTGACGTCCTTAGGTTAGTTAGGTTTAAGTAGTTCCAAGTTCTAGGGGACTGATGACCTCAACTGTTCAGTCCCATAGTGCTCAGAGCCAGCCAATTTACTCTTCCACGCACTCCTCCACCAAATCAGCTGAACACCAAATCTTCCAACCACTGTCTGACAACTACTGCAATCAGTTTCAACTTTCTGTAACTATCACTGGCTAGCCACTCACACATACAGATATAAGGAGAACAGAAATAAACAAACATTAGTTTTTGACATATAACTCTTTAGGTTGGCAACATGTACATAAACCAAACAGGAAGGGACATGAGGTGAACACACTGTAGTTACGACTTCAAATCAGTGTTTTCGGTAAAATGTCTACAGCTAGTGACAGAAGAAAAAAGAGCAAACATGAAAATGTGCTTATCTTCCATAATCAAGTTTTAGTTCCAGCTCCAGAATGACCTGGTGAGGGGAAACGCAGATGTCCACCAAAAACTCGATTCACTGTAAGTAATCAGTTTTTCACGTAAAAAATGATGTGAACTGTTTTATAATCTTCATGTATCACATATCAAAACAAAACTGAATCATTCTAGATTCCACCGAAGATGCCTTAAAGAAAAAGGCGAAACGCGTCTTGAACCAATAAAGTACGCTGGATCAAGAAAAAAACGTTTGTTACTTTCCAAAGGAAATAATCAATATCTGTAGATACTTAGCAAATTACATCTTATGACATACCAGAAAATTAGTTTCGGTTTAACTTCTTATTCCACATGCTATTAAATGCTGTTTAAAAAATTCATCTATCCCTTCTGAAAAACTGTAGTTACTTTCATATCTCGGTAGATAAACAGATATTGGATAGTTATCATGCGACGAAATACATGACTTTTTACAAGTTACCGTTTGCAAAAAAACACGTTTCGATTTCTTGAACCGTTTACGAAATTTGCGGTTGATACAACCACATGGTTTACGATGAGGAGGACGAAGTATCGGTCGCGTCGCGAGCGACCCGCGCGCAGTCACCGCACAGGCCGTCCGCCGACATATCATTCAATAATCTCGAGAACGGTGATAGCTATCGTTCTGCTCTCAGCTTTAAAAACAATTTCGATATGTTGACAAAATTTCATTCGCAATAATGTATTAACTAAAATGAACTGTACGCAAAGTCCACGCAATGCGTTTTTACCTCTGCACACTCATTAAAATTTCGTGTAAAGGTTTACGTAAATGCGATACAGCAAGTAACCACGACGAATAACGAGAAGAAATTCGGTCCTTTATCGAGAGAAGATACCAGGCTGTAACATGCCCAAGAATCAAATTTTTCTACCGAATAGTTTCCTTGGAATTGGATGATAAGTATTTCATAGCTGCCGCCGCGTCCGCGCCAGCGGTTCGGCGAAAGTTCGTGTGGCCCGGGGTTCTGTACCTGACGTCACGCTGAGCGCGTTCTGTGATTGGCGGCGCGCACCTGGAGCGCGGCACGCGGCAGCGGAAGCGGTTCCACATGGTCAAACCGCGACGCAGAGCCCGCCGTGCCGAGCCGCTGGCGCCGTTTCCATGGCAACCACGCCGCTGACGCGCGGTTTTGACGCGCGGCAGCCCTAGTGGGAACCGGCCTTTAAAGGCCGGTTCCCACTAGGGCTGCCGCGCGTCAAAACGGCGCGTCAGCGGCGTGGTTGCCATGGAAATGGCGTCAGCGGCAAGGCGCGGCGGGCTCTGCGTCGCGGTTTGACCATGTCGAACCGCTTCCGCTGCCGCGTGCCGCGCTCCAGGTGCGCGCCGCCAATCACAGAACGCGCTGAGCGTGACGTCAGGTACGGACTCCCGGGCCACACGAACTTTCGCCGAACCGCTGGCGCGGACGCGGCGGCAGCTATGAAATACTTATCATCCGATTCCAAGGAAACTATTCGGTAGAAAAATTTGATTCTTGGGCATGTTACAGCCTGATATCTTCTCTCGATAAAGGACCGAATTTCTTTTCGTTATTCGTGGTGGTTACTTGCTGTATCGCATTTACGTAAACCTTTACACGAAATTTTAATGAGTGTGCAGAGGTAAAAACGCATTGCGTGGACTTTGCGTACAGTTCATTTTAGGTAATACATTATTGCGTATGAAATTTAGTCAACATATCGAAATTGTTTTTAAAGCTGAGAGCAGATCGATAGCTATCACCGTTCTCGAGATATTGTCTGATATGTCGGCGGACGGGCTATGCCGTGACCGCGCGCGGGTTGCTCGGCGACGCGACCGGTACTTCGTCCTGCTCGTCGTAAACCATGTGGTTGTATCAACCGCAAATTTCGTAAACGGTTCAAGAAAATCGAATTTTTTTTTTTTTTTTTTTTTTTTTTGCAAACGATAACTTGATATCCTAAATTGTTTATCTACCAAGATATGAAAGTAACTACAGTTTTTCAGAAGGGATAGATGAATTTTTTTAAATGGCATTAATAGCATGTCGAATGAGAAGTTAAACCGAAACTAATTTGCTGGTATGTCATAAGATGTAATTTACTAAATATGTAGAGCTATTGATTATTTCCTTTCTTTTTTCTTTATCCAGTGTACTTTACTGATTCAAGACGCGTTTCGCCTTTTACTTTAAGGCATCTTCGGTGGAATCTAGAATGACTCAGTTTTGTTTTGATCTGTGATACTTGGAGATTATAAAACAGTTCACATCTTTGTTTACGTGAATGACTGATTACTTATAGTGAATTGAGTTTTTGGCGGACATATACGTTTCCCCTCACCTGCTCACATGCTGGAGGTTGAACTAAAACTTAGATTATGGAACATAAGCACATTTTCATGTTCGCTCTTTTTTCTTCTGTCACTAGCAGTAGACGTTTTACCGAAAACTCTGATTTAAAGTCGTAACTACAGTGTGTTCACCTCATGTCCCTTCCTGTCTGGTTTGTTTATGTACATGTTGCCAACCTGCAGAATTATATGCTGAAAACTAATGTTTGTTTATTTTTGTTCTCCTTATATCTGTATGTGTGTGTGGCTAGCCAGTGATAGTTATAGAAAGTTGAAAGTGAATCCAGTAGTTGTCAGACAGTGGTTGAAAGATTTGGTGTTCAGCTGATTTCAGTTTTGGTTTAAATGTTTTAAGGAGTGCATGGAAGAGTAAATTCACTGCTTACATTAATAGATAAAATAGTAGAATAGTATTTCAACAGATGATTATTATCAGAATACTATCACCCAACCCCTTTGTCCTCACTCTTTGACGCCCCACAATACGCCCTGTCAACTAACCCCTATTGTCGTCAAAGTTGTACCGTAATTTCCTCTTCCTCCTCTATTTAATTCCGTACCTCTTCTTTAGTCACACGATCCTCGTATCTAAAGTTCAGCATTCTTATGAATCACCACGTTTTGAAAGCGTCCATTGTCTTCTTGACAGAAGTGTTCATCGTCCACGTTTCACTTACACACGAGGCTGCACTCCACACAAATACCTTTGTAAAATAGTATCCAACCATTAGCATTTATATTCGGTGTGAACAAATTTTCTTTTTCAGAACGCTTTTCTTGCTATTGACAGTCTTCAGTCAGGTTTGCGTCTGCACCAGGAAATGCCTTACAAATTAAAATCTGGTTTCGAAAACTGTTCCAAATATATATTATTCTTTCGTGATTCTTAAGCAAGGTGCTGGCGATGATTACATTATGCTCTGTGGGAAATTCTATCAGGTGGCTTCCACTTTCATCCCTTCCACCTAGCCTTTGTGTTCTTACTGTTTTCGTGTACCTGCTACCGCATCACATTTTAAATTTTTGTCTCGCTTAACTATCTGAATAATCTCTTTTGTCGTACATTGTTTCAATGTGTTAGGAGATAGTGAACAATCGTGAACGGTAGTCATGAAATCTGTTTATGGTGAAATGAGAAAACATGAATAATGAAATATGTGAAAGAGTACATTGTACAGAAAATGAAAAATTGGTATGTCTTCACCCAACTTCGTCTTTCCTTCATGTAGGTGTAAGATATAGCAAATCAAACGCACCGCGCGTTTCAGTGGGTCCTGCCCCGTACCTCAGTGGCTGTCCGTCATTGGCTACCGCTAGCATCTGCCGCTTCCAGATGGGAACGCCAATTCCGCGAGCCGCCGCGTCAAAGCGGAAAACGCTTGCCGCTGCCGCTGCCGCACGACGCGCTGCCGCGCTCTAGTGGGAACCGGCCTTAAGCCGTCCAGCGACAGGCAGTAGCACCACCTCTCAGCGCGCACTGGTGCGCGAGCAGTGCGTCCGGTAGGCCCACTAACCTCCACTACGCCACAGTGCAAGCGCCAGTTTAAATATAATTCCTGACAAGGGTGAACGAGAAGACAGCCAATCGCGAGGCTACACCACAATCGCAAGAAATCAGAGAAAAGGGACATCCGTGTTCCGACCTCCACCCGACCTCTGAAGATGCAGCTACCCCAGTGAAGAAACCCACAGTGCAATGACCCCATTTTGTGTATTTGCTAGGTGAATAACATTTACAGACTTTCATAGCGACCAGGGTTCGACGTCTTCTGAATAGATATTGTACTTAAGAGAAACAGATTTATAAATCCTTTGTATCTGAATATACAATGAAGAGCCAAAGAAACTGATATAGGAAAGCATATTCAAATACACAGGTACGTAAACAGGCAAAACATGGTTCTGCATTCGGCAACACCTATATAAGACAACAATGGCCTGGCGCAATTGTTAGATCGGTTACTGCTACTACAATGGCAGGATATTAAGGTTTAAATGGGTTTGAATGTGGTGTTATAGTCGGTGCACGAGCGATGAGACACATCATCTCCGAGGTAGTGATGAAGTGAGGATTTTCCCGTACGATCATTTCGTGAGTATATCAGGAATCCGATACAACATCAAATTTCCGACATCGCTGCAGCCAGAAAAAGATCGTGCAAGACCGGGATCAACGACGAGTGAAGAGAATCATTCAACGTGACACAAGTGCAACCCTCACGCAAATTGCGGCAGATTTCAAAGCTGAGCCATCAACAAGTGTCAGCGTGCAAACCATTCAATGATCATCATCGACATAGGCTTTCGGAGCCGGAGGCCCTCTCATGTACTTTTGATGACTGCACGACACAAAGCTTTACGCCTCGCCTGGGCCCATCAACACCCACATTGGACCGTTGACTGGAAATATGTTGCCTGGTCGGAGGAGTCTCGTTTCAAATTGTATCGAGCAGATGGACTCACAGATTACATGTACGTAAGCATCCTATTTGATCATCTGCATCCATTCATGTCCATTGTGCATTCCGACTGACTTGGGCAATTCCAGCAGGACAATGCGATACCCCACACATCAAGAATTGCTACATAGTGGCTCTAGGAACACTCTTCCAAATTTAATTACTTCCGCTGGCCACCAAACTCCCCAGACATGAACATTATTGAGCATATCTGGGATGCCTTGCAATGTGCAGTTCAGAAGAAATCTCCACCCTCTCGTACTCTTACGAATTTATGGACAGCCCTGCAGGATTCATGGTCTCAATTCCCTCCAGCACTACTTCAGACATTACTTGAATCCATGCCACCTCGTTTTGTGGCACTTCTGAGTGCTCACGGGGCCCTACGAGATATTAGGTAGGCGTACCAGTTTCTCAGGCTCTTCAGTGTTGTATTTCTACGTTCAAATCTACTGTTAGCGACTGACGCTGCTACTTAAGCAGCAAAGTTATTTAGTATTTTTACTAATCGATATGAGATGTAGAATATATTAATATCTGAATTCTCAGTTCATGAACAGCATCTTTTCCTCGTTCTGTATCCACTAAAAAACCGCACAGCATCCGAAAGAAGACTTAACAGCCTATAAAACACATCCCACTATCTGCAGCTACACCTTGAAGGATAGCCAGTTTCATGATAAGCTCTGCAACAGATTGTTTCACATATGGTTGCATCCCACCACAATCCGTCAGTTCTCATCACCCCGTTACACCAATATGATTGATTCTATATGCATTCTCTGCAAGTTGATAGCAAGCTGAACTCCTGCACGGTTGTAATTCCAAGAAGTTCGCCTTCGATGTTGATGGTGCAAACCTTCGTGACCACTGTGGCATACCATTTTTCATTTGGTGTTCATGGTGCAAGTTAATGGTTTGTTTTGACCATTTCTTGAATGTTGACAATGTCCATTTTGTGAAGTGTGATACATATATCCCATAAATGGTTGATCTCTGCACCTCCCAAACACTCATTTTCTGTAGTGTCACCCTCCTGATGCTAATGATGAGTCATTAACATCTAAAATTTTTCCTGTCATGGTGGTTGTGTGGGAGTATTTGGAGCATACGGGCACTGAAAGCCGAGGTTATAAGCGCTGTTAACATATTAACAGAAACGAATGTGGATAAAATATCTAAAACTATTCCCATACAGTGAGAAGGAAGCCTTTAAAATTACACTCGTTCAGTGACTCCTACCTCTGTAATGTAGACCCTGGCAATCACTATCTCACAGGACTTAATACAATGCAGAAGGGTGCTATATACGGGATTACAACAGAAATAAAACCACAGAAGACGTAAAATAAAATGCAGGGAAATGTGCCTGGGTGACTTACAAAAAACGTGGGTGAGCCAGTCACCCTGATAACACATTAAGACCATCTCCATAAAATCTGCGGATACAAGTTGTACAGATCGCAAAACCTTAAAACTCTGACCACATTCATTTCATTGTCACTTAGGGCAGGTCTGACGGCAAATCTGGCCCTGCCTTCTGGCCCAAAAATAAAGCAAAGTCTAGTAAAATGTGGTACACACTGATATGCCCACCAGAAGCACCACACAATGGAGGGTTGTCACACCATAGCAAGAAGCCATGCATCAGAGGAGAACCTCGTCCCATCTGTGTGGCTGGAAGGAGGTATGCCACAGCCGTGTGGTGGGCTTTACTAGAGACAGCTTATCAGTCACTTCCAGCCAGCCACTCATCTTCCCATCGACACACAACCCTGTACCTCAACAGTGATGTGATAGCATACAGGGGGATAGCACTGAGGATCACTACACACCTCCTTGGCTGCTACATCTGCCCTTTCGTTCTGCAATATCCATGTGTCGTGGTACCCAGCAGAAAGACACATTCTTCCCCACCTGTTGTGTTTGAAGAATGGTATCCTGAATGTTCTGGACTACTTTATCAGGTACAAGCATTGATCGCATACAGTTCTCGTCGAAGACAGAAAAGTTTTGAGGCAGTCAGACCTAGAGGACACGAACAGCACAAACAACAGAGTAACCACTGGAGTCCCCTCTTTCCACCCATCCATGAAGACAGTTGTAGAGTTGTGATACTCAGTGAAAATATCATAAAATAGTGTATTAAAAACACATGCAGGACTGCAATCTCTCCTGCACTGCATCAAATCTGACTCTAGGCCTCGGCAGTAACCAGGGTGGGTTTAAATGTTCAAATGTGTGTGAATTCGTAAGGGACCAAACTGTTGAGGTAAATGGTCCCTATACTTACACACTACTTAAACTAACTTGTGCTAAGAACAACACACACACACACACACACACACACACACACACACACATGCCCGAGGAAGGACTCGAACCTCCAGCAGGAGGGGCCGCGCAATCCGTGACATGGCCCTCAAACCGCGTGGCAGTGGGTTTAAAATCCTGGGGTTGAGGTTTCATGTGCACCACGCCAAGTGAGTCCAGTACATGCCACATCTCGATCCAAAATGGGCTTGTTGCTTGTGGATGATTGGAGAACAGGCATTCCAGAGATGGACGAGTAACGGTATGGTGCACAGGTGAAGTATGAACTGTGAGGAACTTATGTGCCTGAAACACCACGAGGAACTGCCACCATATGGTGAGTGGCGGTTTCCTAGCCTCAGCAAAGAGATTGGGTATAGGACTGGTCCTGTAAGCACCTGCGACCAGCCTAATCCCTCATGATGGGTAGTGTCATTAATATTCAGGTAGGAATGCTTCACTGACCCATAGACTGTGCACCCACAGTCTAGCTGGGAACACATGAAAGCGTTATAAAACTGGAGAAGATAGCCCTGTCTGTTCACCAAGACCAGTGTCGGTTAGACCATCAGTGACAAAGTACCTCAAGTTTCTGCAAGCTAATAAGCTGAGTACACGATTCGTTTGTTACATATTGTTACGAGCTTCAAACAGGAGCGACTTCAGTAATGGATAGGAACCGTGATTGTTGTGTACAGGTGTGAGCTGAGTTGGTGACCCTTCGCTCACAGCTCCACGCAGTGTTGGCTTCCATCACACAGCTTGAGGCTGCTGCCAAGGGGCATCACTGTGGGGGTTCGGACGCAGGGGGATACAAGGGACGTCGAGCATGTCCCACGTGTCCCCCAATCGGTCCACTACTGTGGCCACCCCGGGTACTGCCTGCACTGAGGTTGACCCCTGACCCGTAGTTGAGTGGGAGATCATTCCAAAGCCTGGTAGGCATCATAAGACTTTCTGAGGGGCTGATCGTAAGGCCTCTCCAGTTCGTTTGACGAAAAGTTTTCGGGCGTTATCTGTGGCTAATGAAGTCTCTAAGCTGGATGCAGTCGTCCACCCTATTCCAGAGGAAGGTTCTCGGCCCGCAAGGTCTGGGCATTCACAGAGGGTGGGTTTGCTGGTAGTTGGGAGCTCCAGCGTTAGGCGCTTAATGGGGTCCCTTAGGAACATGGCTGCCAATAAGGGGAAGGAAGCCAGTGTGCACTCCTTGTGCATACCGGAGGAAGTCATTCTAGATGTGAAAAGGGTGCTTCCAGATGACATGAAGAGTACAGGGTGCAGCCAATTGCAGGTGGTGGCTCATGTCAGTATCAATGACGTGTATGACTTTGGATTGGCAGAGATTCTCTCTGGTTTCGGGTGGCTAGCAGAAATGGTGAAGACTGCCAGTCTTGCTTGCGAGATTAAGGCGGAGCTCACCATCTGCATCATCGTCGATACAACCGACTGTGGTCCTTTGGTGCAGAACCGAGTGGAAGGTCTGACTCAGAGGTTCAGGCAGTTCTGCGACCGTGTAGGCTACAGATTCCTTGACTTGCGCCATCGAGTGGTGGGTTTCTGTGTTCCGCTTAATAGGTCAGAAGTCCATTACACACAGGAAGCTGCTACACGGGTAGCGGAGGCAGTATAGAAGGGACTGGGCGGTTTTTTTACATTAGAGGGTCTCGGGAAACCACAGAAAGGCCGTCGCTCTAAAAGGGGGCAGAAAAAACAGTAAGGTAGTTGCAGAAACGATCAGTACTGCTGTTGTAAAATGTCGTAGCTGTGTTGGGAAAGAACCAGAGCTCCAACTCTAATAGAAAGCACTGAAGCTCAAATAGTTATAGGTACTGAAAGTTGGCTAAAGCTGGAAGTAAGTTCAGCCGAATTTTTTTCAAACGACCTAACAGTATTTAGAAAGGATAGATTACGTACAGCCGGTGGTGGAGTATTTATTGCTGTCAGAAGCAGTTTACCTTGTAGTGAAATTGAAGTACATAGTTCCTGCGAAATAGTATGGGTAGATGTTATACTTGATAATTGGACTAAACTATTAATTGGATCGTTTTACAGACCCCCGACTCAGAAGATATAGCTGCTGAACAGTTCAAAGAAAACTTGATTCTCATTTCAAATAGGTACCTCATTCATACAATTATAGTCGGTGGTGACTTCAGTCGACCCTCGATATGCTGGAAAAATTTATAAGCTTAAACCCGGCGGCAGGCCCACAACGTCATCCAAAATTGTATTGAATGCTTTCGCAAAAATTATTTTGGACAATTACTTTATGAGCCCACTCGAAGCCTAAATGGTTGCGGAAGTATGCTTGACCTCTTCGCAACAAATAAACCTGGACAAATAGGGAGTATCATGACGAATACAGCAATTAGCGACTACAAGGCAGTTGCTGCTAGGCTGAATACCGTAACACTTACAACCATCAAAAAGAAACGCAAAGTTTATCTATTCAAATAAGCTGATAAAATGCTCTTAACGCCTTTTTAAAAGACAGTCTCCACTCATTCCGATCTGATCATGTAAGCGTAGAGAATGTGTGGAATGATTTCAAAGAGATTGTTTCGCTGGAAATTGAGAGATACATATCACATAAATTAATAACTGACGGCACTGTTGCAGAAGCAACGAAAAAAGCACACCAAATTTATAAGAACGCAAACTCCCCAAGATTGGCCAAGTTTTGCAGAAGTTCGAAACATAGCGCGTGCTTCAATACGAGATGCTTTTAATAATTTCCACAACGAAACTCTTGTCTCGGAATCTGGCAGAAAACCCGAAGTGATTCTAGTCATACACAAAGCACACCAGTGGCAAGACGCAATCAATACCCCCACTGCGCGATACCAACGGTAAAGTTACTGATGACAGTGCCACTAAAGCAGAGTTATTAAACACAGTTTTCCGAAACTCCTTCACCAAAGAAGACGAAGTAAGCATTACTGAATTCCAATAAAGAACAACTGCCAAGAAGAGAAACATAAAAGTTGGTATCCTCGGTGTACAAAAGCAGTTTAAATCACTTAATAAAAGCAAGGTCTGCGGTCCAGATTGTATACCAGTCAGGTTCCGTTCAGAGTACGCTGATACAATGACTCCATATGTACCGATTACATACAACCGCTCGGTCATAGAAAGATCAGTAGCTAACAATGGAAAATTACTCACGTCATATCAATACCCAAAAAGGGAAATAGAAATAATCCGCTGAATTACAGGCCTGTATCACTAACGTCGATTTGCAGTAGGGTTTTGAAACATATACTGTGTTCGAACATTATGAATTACCTCGAAGGAAACGACTTATTGACACACAGCACGGATTCAGACAATATCGTTCTTGTGAAACACAACTAGTTCTTTGTACTCAAAGTAATGAGTGCTATCGAAAGGGGATGTCAAATTGACATCCCCTCTAGATTTCCAGAAGGCTTTCGACACCGTTCCTCAAAGTGTCTTCTACCCAAACTGTGTGCCTATGAAATATCACCTCAGTTGTGCCACTGGATTCGTGATTTCCTGTCAGAACGGTCACAATTCGTAGTAATAGACGGAAAGTCATCGAGTAAAATGTTCCCCAAGGAAGTGCTATAGGCCCTCTATTGTTCCCGACGTAGGAGACAATCTGAGTAGCCCTCTTAGATTATTTGCAGATGATGCTGTCATTTACAGTCTTGTAAAGTCATCAGATGACGAAAACGAATTGCAAAATGATTTAGGTAAGATGTCTGTGTGGCGCGAAAAGTGGCAATTGACCCTGAATAAGGAAAAGTGTGAAGTTATTCACATGAGTACTAAAAGAAATCCGCTAAATTTCGATTACCCGATAAGTCACACAAATCTGAAGGCTGCAAATTCAACTAAATACTTAGGGATTATACGTACAAATAACCTAAATTGGAACGATCACATAGATAATGTTGTGGGTGGAGCAAACCAAAGACTGCGATTCATTGGCAGAACACTTCGAGGGTGCAACAGGTCTACTAAAGAGGCGGCTTACACCACGCTTGTCCGCCCTGTTCTGATATATTTTTGTGCGATGTGGGATCCGCATCAGGTGGGACTGACGGATGACATCGAGAAAGTTTAAAGAACGGCAGCTCGTTTTGTACTATCGCGAGGTAGGGGCGATATAGCCACATACATGATACGTGAATTGCAGTGGCAATCACTAAAACATGGCGTTTTTCGTTGCTACGGGATCTTCTCATGAAATTTCGATCACCAGTTTTCTCCCCAGTTTTCGAAAACATTCTGTTGGCCCTCCTACATAGGGAGAAATGATCATCACGATAAAATAAGAGAAATCAGGGATCGCACAGAAAAATTTAAGTGCTCGTGGGTTTTCCCGCGCGCCCTTCGAGAGTGGAAAGGTAGAGTGACAGCTTGGAGGTGGTTCATTGAACCATCTGCCAGGCACTTTATGCTGAATAGCAGAGTAATCACGTACACGTAGAAGTAGATAAGGCACTTTATGATATTCAGTGTCTTCTGGGGACAGCGTATCAACAACTCGGGACCTAAAAAACCGCATAGACAGGAAAGACCGTTTGAAGATGGGGAGGTGACTCCATTGATGCAGTTAAAATTGTGGAGCACTTCACGATTTTGCATATCATGCTTCTGCAGGGGCCATGCTGTCATAATTGTTAACACAACACTTCCAACTGAGCCTTACTAAAGATTGAACTTGCGACCTTGCACTCAAGGGATTCCTTATGACATAAAATGGCACTGCAGTGTTCATCTTCGGCAGGCCAGTGTGAAGTTGCCACAGATCCAGCTACAAGAAAAATAATCCTTGCAGTTTGCGCGATTATTTACATGTGTAAGCTTGCTTACGAATTTTCCTTTGTGTGAGGCAGCGTTTGTCAGACATGTCCGATTCGAAATTTTAGATCCCAATATTCTGCTGTTCCTGTCGTTTTCACACATTCTTACTCTGATTGTGTGAATACTCTTGTGTATCCTGATGTATCGTGTATTTTCAACATTTGTGAGTGCCGCGAAAAACTTGCGTTTTATAGTCTATTGTAAACTTAACTTGTGCATTTTAGACAATTTGGCTACTGTATCCTCGTTCAAAACCAATCATTCCCTTCTTTCAGTACATACTTACGAAAAAAGGTATATTACTGAGAATTTTCACGATTGCCAATGTATACTTCGAGAATTTTCCCAAGTTGCTAGCATTGTGTATAAGGTATTCGGTAGTAAATCAGCGGTTGCGACACACAGTTGATCTAAATAACTAACATACAGGGTGAAGCGAAATTCGCGCACACGGGCTTCGCAGCGCGACTCCTCACATACCAGAGTTAAAAACAATGTCTCCCACAAAATTTCGTCCGGCGAGAACATCCGGCAGAAAAAGGACGTTAAAGAGTGGCACTCTGGCAGCACTGTAACCACATGTAGGGTAAATACCTCTGTCAGCACTTATTAGTCGTGCTGTACAGTTGGTGCAGTGGATAGTGTTTTGGGTTTGCATGCAGGAGGTCGATGGTTCGATCCTGGGTTGGGGCATATGTTTTTTATTTGGTAAATGTGGTTCATCTTAATCGTCAACAGCGATTGCAGCGGGTCCTCTAGAACACATTTGCACTCACATACTACCATTGTAGAAATGGGAGATTGGTCAGCTTTGAAAGAAGCCTTTTCCATGTCTTGAGCGTGAATTTATTCGCACCACTTCATTTACTAGATGCGAAACCTGTTTTCTCTCTACCCTCCTCCATTGCCCCCAATAGATAAGTATGAATATTATTCTTGCCTCGTACGCCGCGCGGTCTTGAGCGTCTTGTCACGGTCCGCGCGACTCCCCCCCGTCGGAGGTGCGAGTCCTCCCTCGGGAGTGTGTGTGTGTGTGTGTGTGTGTGTGTGTGTGTGTGTGTGTGTGTCGTCGTTAGTTAGATTAAATAGTGTGTAAGCTTAGGGAGCCCGCCCGGTTGTCCGTGCGGTCTAACGCACGGCTTTCCGGTGCGGGAAGGAGCGCCTGGTCCCCGACACGAATCCGCCCGGCGGATTTGTGTCGAGGTCCGGTGAACCGGCTAGTCTGTGGATGGTTTTTAGGCGGTTTTCCATCTGCCTCGGCGAATGCGGGCTGGTTCCCCTTATTCCGCCTCCGTTACACTATCTCGGCGACTGTTGCGCAAACAAGTTCTCCACGTACGCGTACACCACCATTACTCTACCACGCAAACATAGGGGTTACACTCGTCTGGTGTGAGACGCTCCCTTGGGGGTCCACCGGGGGCCGAACTGCACAAGAACCCTGGGTTCGGTGTGGGTTGGTGGAGGGGTGAAGTAGACTGCGGTAGTCGTCGTGGGGTTGTGGACCACTGCGGCTGCGGCGGGGACGGAGCCTCTCCGTCGTTTCTAGGCCCCCGGTTAACATAGAATACAATACAAGCTTAGGGACCGATGACCTCAGCAGTGTTTGGTCCCATAAGACCTTACCACAAATTTCCAAATTTCTTGCCTCGTTCAGGTCCATTACGTTTCTTTAGGGTTTTACGCTACCAGTAAGACTAACAACGTGCTTTGCGAATAATGTCCAAACTCTATTACTATTTGCATGTGTTATCACCATGGTCCTATTAATTATGCCTTTCAACATCGAGTCTGGCAACCGCATGCTGTTTAGTATGTATCTCACTGCATTATTATTATTATTATTATCATTATCATTATCATTATCATTATCATTATCATTATCATTATTATTATTATTATTATTATTCTGTCGATGGGATTGTGGAAACTTCGTCTATTACCGTTAAGGAAACAGTGTAATTCGAAACGCAACATTTCACATTTAGCGGTGTCAGGATGAATCACGCAGAAAAATATCTGTCGGAGAGGTTAGGTGGAACAGCGCGCAGGACTGACGGCGTGTTTATACTGTATGTGCTGTCCACTAGACAGGTACTAGCTTCGAGCGGAGTAACGCGCCCGTGGCAGACTCCAATGTACATGCGTACACGTATCGAATTTTCTCATTGTAAACCTCTAAACCAGTGTGGCAGACATGGCATACACAAACGATGAATATGTGGATATGCTTCTGGTCCTTCGTCCATCTGATAACCGGGCTACTGAATATGCTGCTAGATATCCTCGTCGACGCCATCCAGATAAAAATGTGTTTCATCGTCTGGAGCTGCGCCTTCGGGAGTCAGGTTCTCTCCTTCCACCATCGCGTGACAGATGTCGTCCAGGGACTCGCCGTACTCAAGCTACTGAGGAAGCTATTCTGGAGGTCACACACCAAGAACATCAGTGAGGTAGAAGGCATCTACGTGTCTCGCAAAGCATGGTCGTTAACGTGCTCCGCGAGCATTGGCTGGGCTGTATCCCTATCATTATGCTTTCACTCTACACCTGCATCCTGCAGATCGTCTTCAGCGGATGCATTTCTGTGAATGGTCCCAACAACAGGAAGCCAACGATGACTTCGTGAACACTGTAATATGGTCGGATGAGGCAGCATTCACCCGTGAGGGTGTCTTGAATATGCACAATGCCCACCATTGGTGTGTGGTTAACCCACACGTCACCAGCGACCGTGGATATCAAATTCGCCTTGGTATCAACGTCTGGGCCGGAATATTGTGCGACAGGTGTTTGGTCTCCTACATGTTGCCTGGCCGGTTGACTGCACGAAGGTATCGTGCACTCCTCTCAATCTATCTGCCTGATGCTATGGAAGATGTTCCACTATATGTTCGGCAGAGGATATAGTTACATCATCATGATGCACCTCCACACTCTGGAATTAATGTGCGACAGTATTTGGACAGAAAATTTCCAGGGAAATGGTTCTGTCCTGGAAGTCCAGATGTGTGGCCGCCGCGTTCACCTGACCTAAATCCCTTGGATTTCTTCCAGTGGAGACAACCGAAGAAGCACGTGTAGACTACTACGCCGACGAATGTGGAAGAATTGGTAGCGTGTGTTCGTGCTGCTCTTGTTACTGTGGACGCAGCTTTGCTGCAAAGGATCCAGAGCTGTAGGATCCGGCGAGTTGCGCAATGTTTGGACGTGCAGGGAGGAGCATCTGTTGTTTTGAGGACAATTGTTCAAATGGCTCTGAGCACTATGGGACTTAACATCTGAGGTCATCAGACCCCTAGACTTAGAACTACTTAAACCTAACTAACCTAAGGACATCACACACATCCATGCACGAAGCAAAATTCGAACCTGCGACCGGCGGTCATTAATATGGACATTATCATTATTGTCACTGGTTGCTAATATGCGACATCTGAACGCTCATATTACATGTAGAATAAACGACAAGCAGATGTGTTATTGTTCTGTACTGTCACCTTTAGCATCTCGAAATTGATATTGTTTTTGTAGTTATTCTGTCCTACGACTAGTCATTTGTTTCAACTACACTCCTGGAAATTGAAATAAGAACACCGTGAATTCATTGTTCCAGGAAGGGGAAACTTTATTGACACATTCCTGGGGTCAGATACATCACATGATCACACTGACAGAACCACAGGCACATAGACACAGGCAACAGAGCATGCACAATGTCGGCACTAGTACAGTGTATATCCACCTTTCGCAGCAATGCAGGCTGCTATTCTCCCATGGAGACGATCGTAGAGATGCTGGATGTAGTCCTGTGGAACGGCTTGCCATGCCATTTCTACCTGGCGCCTCAGTTGGACCAGCGTTCGTGCTGGACGTGCATACCGCGTGAGACGACGCTTCATCCAGTCCCAAACATGCTCAATGGGGGACAGATCCGGAGATCTTGCTGACCAGGGTAGTTGACTTACACCTTCTAGAGCACGTTGGGTGGCACGGGATACATGCGGACGTGCATTGTCCTGTTGGAACAGCAAGTTCCCTTGCCGGTCTAGGAATGGTAGAACGATGGGTTCGATGACGGTTTGGATGTACCGTGCACTATTCAGTGTCCCCTCGACGATCACCAGTGGTGTACCGCCAGTGTAGGAGATCGCTCCCCACACCATGATGCCGGGTGTTGGCCCTGTGTGCCTCGGTTGTATGCAGTCCTGATTGTGGCGCTCACCTGCACGGCGCCAAACACGCATACGACCATCATTGGCACCAAGGCAGAAGCGACTCTCATCGCTGAAGACGACACGTCTCCATTCGTCCCTCCATTCACGCCTGTCGCGACACCACTGGAGGCGGGCTGCACGATGTTGGGGCGTGAGCGGAAGACGGCTTAACGGTGTGCGGGACCGTAGCCCAGCTTCATGAAGACGGTTGCGAATGGTCCTCGCCGATACCCCAGGAGCAACAGTGTCCCTAATTTGCTGGGAAGTGGCGGTGCGGTCCCCTACGGCACTGCGTAGGATCCTACGCTCTTGGCGTGCATCCGTGCGTCGCTGCGGTCCGGTCCCAGGTCGACGGGCACGTGCACCTTCCGCCGACCACTGGCGACAACATCGATGTACTGTGGAGACCTCACGCCCCACGTGTTGAGCAATTCGGCGGTACGTCCACCCGGCCTCCCGCATGCCCACTACACGCCCTCGCTCAAAGTCCGTCAACTGCACATACGGTTCACGTCCACGCTGTCGCGGCATGCTACCAGTGTTAAAGACTGCGATGGAGCTCCGTATGCCACGGCAAACTGGCTGACACTGACGGCGACGGTGCTCAAATGCTGCACAGCTAGCGCCATTCGACGGCCAACACCGCGGTTCCTGGTGTGTCCGCTGTGCCGTGCGTGTGATCATTGCTTGTACAGCCCTCTCGCAGTGTCCGGAGCAAGTATGGTGGGTCTGACACACCAGTGTCAATGTGTTCTTTTTTCCATTTCCAGGAGTGTATTTCTTACTTGTCTAACCACTTATGTTCAGCGTTACAAAATGTTGTAAATTTAGGTTACATGTGACCTAAGAATATACAGTATGAAATGTCGGAGTGAAATTAGTCAATAAAAAAAATAAAAATTCCCTGCATGCTAACCTAAAACTCTATGCACTGCACCAACTGTACAGCTTTTAATATGTGCTGATAGAGATAGTTTTTTAACGTCCTTTTACTGCCGGATGTACTCGCCGGACGAAATTTTGTGAGAGATACTTTTTATCGCTGGCTTTTGAGGAGTCGCGCTGTGAAGCCCGAGTGACCGAATTTCGCTTCACCCTGTATACTGTCACATTAGTTTCCTTTTTAAACAGGAGTATATATATCCTATATTTATCGTAAATTAACGCTTGATGGTGACCATAACCTGAAAACCTGTTTCGGAGAAACCTTTTGTAGGTACCAGGTTTTTACGTTGTAACACAAATCTTGTTTTTGGGTTCAGTTCTAAAACATTAATGGTAATACAAAACTGTAAATCAAATTACTAGAAAATCAAAAACTTCGTTTGAAGTTATTCGTTTACTGTCCTGTAAAATTTGCACCAGGCACAATGCAGCGCCAACAGGTATGACGTTCTCGGACGCAGGATGAGCTAGTTATTGTTCGTAGGGCTATAGAGAGTCATTTACCAGTGTTACCAAATGTACCTCAAGTAGCCTACTATCATTTGCTGTGGATACTGCCTGTTCTGTGGGAAATACAGAATCTGTCACTGCTCGTCAACTACACTGCGTCTTGGCAGTGGCAGGCGTAAACGCCCTATACAGGGGAGACAGTGACCAAGGAAAACCCAGGATGTTATACACATCCCGCTAACCACCGAGTTCATGGTGCTGTCATCCACTAAAATCGAAAGTGAGCCAGCGAGACTCACTTCACCTTTTGCAAAACCTGCTGCGTCCAGTGTCAAGGGGACGCAAACACAAGATGTTAGGGGTCTATGAATTGTCGGCAGTTGAAGCGGACAGCAAATAATGGTAGCCCTTAGGAAAATGTCAACAAGGGGTGGGAAGGAACATCAGCTGCACTCACTAGGTACCTTTTGAGTAGGAGGTAGCAAGTTCAGCCTGTAGTAAAGCTCATTTGAAAGTCTTATGTTAGCAATTATTAGAGGAAGAAATATTAGCTGCTAATTACTCATTACATGCATCAGGAGGGCAACAGAAAATCAGTGTCTACGAGGTGTTGAGCTCAACGTTATATGACATGTATGTATTACATTGCACAAAATGGACATCGTCGACAGTCACAAAACAAACGAAAGAGGCTGAATTTGTCCAGTGGTTCCAGGTGGTACGAATTGCAACGTCACACATTTTTTCAGGATGGATAGTTTGCTCTAAAGAAGCATGATTTTTACAAGTAGGCCAAGGAATCAAGCAAAAGCAAGTTATTTTGACAGCTATGCACCTCAAACTTCTCGCAGCACAGTAAATAACTTCGATGTTAGTTGATCTTGCTACAACTCTCTTAGTATCTCTAATTTCCATGGTCCCTTTCATAAGCATATCCTCTTCAAATTCTGACTGCTCGGGGTTGAAAAATGCCTTACTGTACGATAGAGTAAGTTTGATTATCTCATCTACAAATTTTCTGGTCGATTTTCCGCAGTTTGCCGCGAGTCTTCAGGTTCACGCTTTGTTTGAAATTTCTTTATGTTACGTCTTCCAATTCTGTAGCACTGTTTGAAGTTACGCAACCGTCCACATCATCCACTGCTTCCCTTGGAATCACATATCCTGTAAACTGTATTGGGCATCCTTTGGTGGGCCCAAACATAGTGCGAATCCAACAAACGCAATAAAGATGACACTATGGTCTCACTGCTGGAATTTGTAATTTGTAACTCACAGTGCCTACTTGAGCTAGGAACCTTCTCAATTTTACCAAAGTGAGATGAAGAATTATTTTCTTTTCTTAATACTACTCTAAATATGTACACACTTCACTACTGTAATGGAAATTCTTTGCAACTGGACAGTCGATTTTCCAGTCAGAGTAATACAATTTTCAGCAGAAAATCGGTTGCATTATGGCCCAATCCAGTACGGCTGGCAATGGTTGAATTGTAAAATTCAAAAAAATGTTGGAGTGCGGGTAGAAACTTGGGGAGCAACCTCTGGTATTGCGTTTGATTATCTTCAGCCACTCAGCTTGTCACTCAACAATTCATACTCTATAGTAGACTAACAGACAATTGAAAATGCATTCCGTGTTTGAATATCTCTTCACTGGACAAATGTCACAGGCCGCAACAGGTTGTTAAAAATACCTATGATGTCCACCATTAAATCAACAACATATTTCCCGGTACGTCGCCCTCCATGATTATAGCCCTATTTTTAAATCATTAACAAATTTTCCTTTCCTGGATCCATGCCCCAAGTAAACTATTTACAATGAAGGTCGGTCCACGTATAGCTTTTAGGATCTGAAACATCTTCATTGTCTCCTTTTTTAAATGGCTGTAACTCTCGCAATTTTCCGGTTCCACATTTTGCCCTAGCATAAGCGAGTCATTAAGACTAGGTGACTATGGAGCAGAATACCACAAGTTCTCTGGGTAAAACCTAGCTCGCGTCCGCAGTAAAGTACTCCAGATGCATCCTGTGTAACGGTAAATGAACTAGAGCGTCTCTTCAGCCAGACCTTAGTTGGACTTCCTGACTACAAACATGCAGACTAACTTACGCAACCAAACATTAGCAAAGCGCCCTCCTCAGGACCAAATGACTAAACAACTGGGACCATCAGTCCTTGTTTGTGAACTAAATATTGAAGGAATTAGCCGAGATGAAAGTCATTACTTGTCAAAATTTCTTTTAAGTAATAATATTGGCGTGGTTCTAATCCAGGAAACCAAGCATCAAACGAAGAAGATCTTTGTAAAAAAAAAAAAAAAAAAAAAAAAAAAAAGGAAGGATATATGGCTATTAGCTTATCGGCACAACCTATCACAACGTTTATGGTGTTGGCACTTACGTCAGAGTTAACACTGATCATGCACACTTAAACTCCGAAAATACAGCTGACGAAATTCGTAAAGATTCAATAAAGCTTGAAGAGTTCACTATCCAAAACTTTACAAACCACCTAGTGTAGAATTGACACCAGATGTTCTGCCAATTACTGTATATCCATAAATATATGCTGGTGATTTCAGAAGCCACTATGAGCAGTGGAAGTATGCACAGAACGACTGTAGTACTGTACATGTCAACTTGGCTGAAAATAACTTTTATCTGGTTTTTTACGATAAAGATTTGGACACATCCAGATTAGCTGCGTGGCAGAGAAGCTATAACCCAGACCTTTGTTTTGTCTCCCTTGATCGTATAGACCAACCAATTCCTACATCAAGGAAAGTCTTGTCAGACTTGCCACATAGACCTGTTATCCTCAATACGTACTGGCTCATCCACCCCACTGGTTAAGTGTTTGTCACGACCTAGATTAAATTTCAGAAAGGGAAACTGGCCGGGTTTCTCGAACCAGCTGAATATATATATTTGCTTCATTCCACCAGAATCGCGAAGCTACAGTCGTTTTGTTGGAGCTCTTCTTGCATCTGCTGAGACAAACATACCTCGTGGATATAGGAGAGACTATTTCCCAGTGTGGGACGAGAGATAGATGAAGACTTTAGCAGAAGTGGGGAAAGCGACAATGCAGACAAATTTCTTCACAGTCTTGATAATGCAAGGAAAGTGCGCTGGTCTGAGACGGCAGAAAACGTTAATTTCAAACATTCAAGTAGGAAGGCTTGGTCCTCGCTCTATAAATTGGGTAGCTACTTTAATAAATCTGATCAGAAACCTGGTGTCTTGGCCAGTCATATTGGTAACGGTATCGTAAAAGCGTCCAGATTGTCCAGGGATAAAAAGCATACCTCCAGGACCAGAAAAGAGCTAACAAATCGAAAAGCTGTCTCCAAGCAATTCAAAATTCTCTTCTCCATTCACCATAGGTGAAACAGAAATAGCTTTAGCTGAGGTGAAAAGTGTTAGGCTCTGGGGTTTGAAATAGACACCCGTAACTTTAATCCTATCTTGGGGAAAATGCCAAACACTGGCTCACTCGCTTCTTTTTCATTATTTTGAAGACTCTCCCCAAGGTATTGAAAAATACAAAAACTGCGGCAATCTTAAAACCTAGCACATCACTAGATATCCCCCACAAATTTCGGCCAGTTTCCCTGCTTAGTTGCACCTATAAGGTCTCTGAGAGTCTTATTTACAATAGAATTAGTGTGTGTCTATTTTAGAACATATTCCAATAGAACACGCGGGACTTAGGCCTCACCGAAATTGCAACGCCCAGATACTAGCTCTGACGAGTTTTACAGAGGCTGGTTTCCAGAAGAAACTAGAAACATCTGTGGTCTTTAACGACCTTTCGGTAGCTTACAACACCGTCTGAAGGGAATGGATGATTTACAAATGACTGAAAATAAACAAATGCCGAACAATAGCATCTCCTATTAATAGCATGATAAGTAATCGATATTTTCAGGTTTGCTTGCGTGAAAATAGGAGCTCAATACGGAAACTAAATAACAGCCTGCCACAGGGCTCAGTTCTCACACCTCTTCAGTTCAGTCTTTATATTTCTGACCTTGCAAAAACATCTTCAAGGAAATTCTGCTATGCAAACGATATCAATCAAAAGAGCTTCGTCAGTCAGAGGGAATACTAACAGAGAACTTAGCAGCCCTTAACTCATATTTCAAAAAATAGAGACTGAATCCCAGTACCAGTAAGAGCGTGGTTTTTGCGTTTCACCTTAACAACAAACAAGCTAACACTGAGCTCAACGTGCAATTTGATGACAGTAGTCTCCGTCACAACAAGTACCCCAAGATTATCGGCACCACACTTTGACCACACTCTATCCTATAAAAAAAGACATCCGGATAACACATCAGCCAAGATAAAAACTCGTAACATCAGCATTCAGAGGCTGTGTGGCACAATCTGGGGGACTTCAATGGTGGCTTTCCGTACATTGGCTCTTGCAACCTTTTTTCAGCCACAGAGCACTGTACTTCAGTGTGGTGTAATACTTGTCATACCAGCCTCATCGACGTGCAGTTCAACAACACAATGTGCATGATTACTGGTACAATCAGACCACCTCTTGTCTACTGGCTTCCCCTGCTGAGCAATATTTACCCATCATAGAATCGCACAACTGAGATTACCATAATATACAAGAAAATCAGGAACTACCAATTCATCATGATATACCTGTCTTACGAATAAATAGGCTTCGTTTGAGAGACCCGCCACTATTGTACACTGAACAACTAGCATCAAAGTAAGAGATCTCTGGAACAAGAACTGTCAACACGTCATAAATTACGTAGAACGGGAAAGGCTCAAGAACCATAACTGCGATACTGTGAGTACCGAACTGAACGGGAAACTATGGGTCAAATTAAATACAGTGGGCACTGGATGTCATCGGTGCTCTGATTCAGTCTGTAAATGGGGTATTGTGGAGTCTCAAAGTTGTGAAGGTGGTGCACTGAAATAATCTATCAGACATACAAAAAAAGGAGTGCATCCTATGATGCTATAAGGGAATGCGGAATGATTTTATGAATACCAACACCACAGCAGTGGAATGAATTAGAAGCCCAGATATTAATCTTCAGTTGATTTATTTTTGTTTTATGCAATGACTTTCATTACATATTACAAATGTACAGCATGTGTGTGCCATAAAAATAATGATGATCTGTATAAATGTTGCCAAGAAATGGAGCTCTCTCTTTCTTCATCTAAAAGGCGACTGCAGTTAACTTTCCCACCATTAGAAGGAAATACAACACCATTGTTATGAAACTTAACAAGTATTTCATTTCAGAGACAACTGTTGTTATTGTCTGTAGCAGTAACATCATTTGGAAGAAGTGTCTGAAGAAGCTGCCATGTTGACTCCTAGTCATGCTCTACTTATCTTTCCTTGAATTGAAGTAACTACATATGATTTGACTGCTTCAGACAGCAGTTTCCATGCCTGTCACCATTTGCTGAATTGTAACTGGCAATGCAGGAAATGTTCCCAACGCACTTTTTACGATTAATAATGTTTACCTTGTGTACTCTCTTTAACCAGCAGTAATTCTCTGGAATTAGCTGACATTCTAATTTTTCCGCTGATTTTTACAAATCAGTCTTCATAAGCTGGGCAGTTCTTCATTCCACAGTTTTTACTACATACTTGATGACCTCTTAAAAGGTACTGACGTAGTTTGCATGTATTGGACAGCTTTGTCAGTCTGTGGACTCTGTAATCAACACTGCTAGCTTTTCTGGTCTACAGTCCAAACATGGATTCTCTCTGTGGCTAATCTTTTCTCTAGCATTATGTCAATAATCATCAATGCTACTCCATTCTGATATGTATGTATATTGACTACCTTTATTCACAAATAGGTTTAGTTATGATATTGCATATTGAATGAACAGACCACATTCGATCATCTTAAAGCTATAGCGGACCATAATGTACAATTAGCTTGAATTTATCCAAGTAAGATCTAACCGTATGTGCAAACTAGGCATAAACAGGCACCATCGTTCAACTACAGACTGCCACCTGTTACTTCAAGGTAATGTACATTCATCACAAAATGCACCACTCATGTACTAATTCTCTACTGAGCACTATGATCATTGCCATAGTATCAATCTCCCTGCTATCACTGTAACTGTTATTAGAAAGTTAAGTACCATACTATTTCTCACATGAGGTTGCTGTATGCTTAGAATATCAACTCTCAGCCACTCAACCTATCTGCTAAGTTCCCCATCACCAGCCATTTTATTGTGGCATTAACTTTCAAACGTCACATGCAATTAATGTGGATTTAAGAAAGTATTAATTTATTTGCATTTATGGTGTTACAAAAGCAAACATATAATTCACAATTTAAACTGCACTTGGGTAATTTTTCAAGTTTGATAGGTCTCTTCCCAGTCCTTTATATATATTTGCATTCAAAAATTATTCCATGGATTACACCTGCCTACTGCTACATAGAAAGAACAGCCACACTGTCATCAGCTTCCTGCATCCCACTTCCATTCTCACTCGATTACATGTCACCCACGGTCTTCTAGTGATGTGTAAGCCTTCCATCTATCAGGTTTGTCAATCACGAGAGTATGATTCATAGGTTTAAACGTGTTCCAGTTCATCTTCCTTTCCTATCTTGCGTCAAAATTCTTCGAATGTCTATCCACAAGGTTGTCAGTGCACTCACTAAAATGAATACAACCGAATGTGATTAAATTGTACGAAATATTGGAAAGAGATAAATGACAATCTTACTTAAAATTGCGCTCTCACTCTCCAAATCTCTCTCACTTTCACCCAAATAACCAACACTATCGTACATTCTTTAAAATAATGTAAATTTCAGCAAATTTTCTAAAATGTTCTATTAAGATACAGCTAATATGAAAAGGCTGACAAAATAAGTTTTTGAAAACAGGCGCAATTCGCACTTTGTAGTTTTATTGATCAGTTTCACTCTTCAAGTGAACAAGAGAATCATTAGAATATACATTAAAAGGTACAAATTAAGTTAATGCGGAAAACTTACATTGACGTTATGTAAAGTAGACATTCTACTTCCAGTATGGTGACTTAACCTTTAAAGTTGACTGACAGCATTAAAGATTACAAGAGCTGTATTATAGTACTTAATTTTCGTTTAAAGAACAGTAGTAAATGATGACATTAACAGCATCAAAGATGAAACTGACTATACAACAGTACTTGTAACGTCCATCTTTTAGTCTATCCAAAGATAATTTACAACTACTGAAAACGAAATTTACATTCTAATTGCCTCTTTTATGGACGTGTGTCTAGAAATCTCATTTCTGCACATATCATCTTATCTTTTAAAATATACAAAGTGTGACTTGTGGCTGTTTTCAGAAACTTAGTTTTGACAGTCGCTCCCCTTGCAGGCAATGCCTGCTCTTGGATGATAAAATATTTAAAAAGGGATATTCAGCAGACTAGTCACTTACAGAAGACCTATGGATGACTCAGCCACCCTGAGAACAATAAATTAAAAATTCTTCCCCCTAATATTTTAGGCAGCAAGTTGAATATTTCACATAATCTTAAAAGTTGTTCCACATTCCTCTCATTGTCAGATAAAACAGAGAGCAACTCTGCCAGTATATTATCTGCTGCCCTCTTGTCTGAATATAAAACACAGTTCACTGAACTGTGGTGCACTGTGATCTGTATGCCCCAAGCACTACATATTGGTGGGTCCTCTTGCTGGAGCAAAACGCCATATGTTATACAGCTGCGTCCTATGCAAGGTCGAGTGAGAACGACCTCATTTCGTCTATGTGGAAGGTTGGAGCTATACACCATGGCCACACTATTGACGGCGCTAGCCGCATCTTATTGTCTGTCAATCAGCCACCCATCTTGCCATATATGCGTAACTCTGTGCCTCAACAGCGAAGTGATAACAGGTATGAGGATGGCACACTGAACCATCCGAATATCATTAAATGCCTCCTTGACTGCTACATCTGCCCATTTATTTCCCATGTGCTCTGTTTCCCAGGAAAATGACACCATCTCGCCAAGCCTTTGCTTGCAGAAGGGCATCCTGGATTTTCTGGACTACTTTATCTGCTGGGTATAAGCGTTTGAGTGATTGTAGGGGACCCACAGAGTCTCAGCAGATGAGGAATTTAACAGTTTCAACGCATCTCATCTACTCCAATGGCCTCAAGATTTCATATAATTCTGCACTGCATATGATGAATTCTTAGGTAACTGACTCGGTCTTAAGGATACAGTCCGAGAAAACCGCAGAGTATGCAAGGGAGTCCCAGTGCTTAGATTACTTTATGAGTACAGCTAACTAATATACACTCCTGGAAATGGAAAAAAGAACACATTGACACCGGTGTGTCAGACCCACCATACTTGCTCCGGACACTGCGAGAGGGCTGTACAAGCAATGATCACACGCACGGCACAGCGGACACACCAGGAACCGCGGTGTGGGCCGTCGAATGGCGCTAGCTGCGCAGCATTTGAGCACCGCCGCCGTCAGTGTCAGCCAGTTTGCCGTGGCATACGGAGCTCCATCGCAGTCTTTAACACTGGTAGCATGCCGCGACAGCGTGGACGTGAACCGTATGTGCAGTTGACGGACTTTGAGCGAGGGCGTATAGTGGGCATGCGGGAGGCCGAGTGGACGTACCGCCGAATTGCTCAACACGTGGGGCGTGAGGTCTCCACAGTACATCGATGTTGTCGCCAGTGGTCGGCGGAAGGTGCACGTGCCCGTCGACCTGGGACCGGACCGCAGCGACGCACGGATGCACGCCAAGAGCGTAGGATCCTACGCAGTGCCGTAGGGGACCGCACCGCCACTTCCCAGCAAATTAGGGACACTGTTGCTCCTGGGGTATCGGCGAGGACCATTCGCAACCGTCTCCATGAAGCTGGGCTACGGTCCCGCACACCGTTAGGCCTTCTTCCGCTCACGCCCCAACATCGTGCAGCCCGCCTCCAGTGGTGTCGCGACAGGCGTGAATGGAGGGACGAATGGAGACGTGTCGTCTTCAGCGATGAGAGTCGCTTCTGCCTTGGTGCCAATGATGGTCGTATGCGTGTTTGGCGCCGTGCAGGTGAGCGCCACAATCAGGACTGCATACGACCGAGGTACACAGGGCCAATACCCGGCATCATGGTGTGGGGAGCGATCTCCTACACTGGCGGTACACCACTGGTGATCGTCGGGGGACACTGAATAGTGCACGGTACATCCAAACCGTCATCGAACCCATCGTTCTACCATTCCTAGACCGGCAAGGGAACTTGCTGTTCCAACAGGACAATGCACGTCCGCATGTATCAGGTGCCACCCAACGTGCTCTAGAAGGTGTAAGTCAACTACCCTGGCCAGCAAGATCTCCGGATCTGTCCCCCATTGAGCATGTTTGGGACTGGATGAAGCGTCGTCTCACGCGGTCTGCACGTCCAGCACGAACGCTGGTCCAACTGAGGCGCCAGGTGGAAATGGCATGGCAAGCCGTTCCACAGGACTACATCCAGCATCTCTACGATCGTCTCCATGGGAGAATAGCAGCCTGCATTGCTGCGAAAGGTGGATATACACTGTACTAGTGCCGACATTGTGCATGCTCTGTTGCCTGTGTCTATGTGCCTGTGGTTCTGTCAGTGTGATCATGTGATGTATCTGACCCCAGGAATGTGTCAATAAAGTTTCCCCTTCCTGGGACAATGAATTCACGGTGTTCTTATTTCAATTTCCAGGAGTGTATATTTGTGCTGTTGAAATTAAATTCCGTAAAACATTGTATTAAAAACATATGCAGAAGCGACGTTTCTCGTGTACCCCACTCAGTCTAAAATTACTCTTGGCCTCTTCAAAAACCACCATGGCAGTCGAATCCAACCTTGGGATTCGGTTGGTATCTCTTCTCCCCACACGAAGTGACTATTTCATACTTCACGCACAACCCAAATAGCCCCGCTACTCTTGCACGATTTGGGAAAAGGTGTTCTACAACCAGGTGAGTAACATTATGGTATGCTGGTGAATTTGGAACAGCGAGGATCTTGTATGATTCTTGAAGTTTTCCCTGTGCACTGAATATTCAATGAGGTTTCGGGACTGCAGCCAGATCATGTTGACTTTTCGCCACAATAATTCGACTGGCAACCGGCCAGCCATCTTCAGCTGAGTGTCCGCCACTGGAGACCGCTAGTTCACGGCGTCGTCTTTATAGAAACATTTGACGCGGAAACGCATGTGCATTGGCGGCCGTCACCGGAGCATCCTCTATTGAAATCCGCGCCCTCTGCAAATACTGTTCCATCTGTGCGCGCAAGTGCAAGCGTAAAGATGAAACTACATGTCTGCCCTCTGTCGGAATGCGCGCTCGCGTCGCTAAAAACAAATGCCAGATGTCGCTACAAGTGTCTTTATGAGTAATATGCTTCCTCTCAGAAGAAATTAAAGACAGAACCGGGTCCCCAAGCTTTGTACAGTTGAAGCCCGCCGTCACGATTTATAAGATTTTGTGCAAGACGTATTTCCACAGATTTTTTAATTACTGAATCCCAAAAGGATCTCGCCGGGTCCAAGATTTTTGTGGCAGAATAATCCATTGTTTGTCCCGTGCTAATATAATGCTCAGCTACAGTCGACTTACTGGGCAGTGAAAGGAGAGTGTGGCGCTCATGTTCAACGCACATTTCGTGTACTGTGCGTACCGTCTGACCTATATACGCCTTGTCAGACTGGCAAGGAATTTTTTAAATCATGGCCTTCCGCAGACCCAGATCGTCTTTTACCGAACCGAGAAGGGCAGAAATCTTCGCCAGTGGCCGGAAGATTACTTTAACTTGATATTTCCTTAGGATTATGCATACTTTAGACGAAAGGTTGCCTACGTACGGAAGGAACGCCCTGGACTTGAACAGCTACTTATCTCCATCAGGTTGCCCTCCATGGGGTGGGTGCACGCAACGACTGTGGTTATATTGGGTTAGATAGAGCAGCAATCAGTCGTAGAATTAAGTTGGTTTAATGTGACATTTATAGTCACAACGCAGATCAGATTTCGACCTGTGTCAGGTCATTATCAATGCAGTGCGGAATTGTAGCAGTTGTTCGTGCTCAAGTGAATGCTTACACAGTTCTTGATGCTGTGGGTGGTCACGTTTCTTCCTCGTTAGCGTTGCACTAATCTGATGTGAAGAGTAACCATTATCTTTGGACACCGAGTGTAGATGTTGTAGCTCCTTTGTAAAGCTTTCTCCATCAGAACCCAGTGCGCCAGTGTTCTAACGACGCCAGTTGTTTGTGAAGGGTGTTGGCAGCTAGACGCTGGAAGATGGTCAGTATGTGTGAGCTTACGGTAGACAGAATGCCCTAATGACCCATCCATTCTCCTAGTAAAGGAGACGTCCAAAAACGGTAAGCAACCACCCTCCTCTGTTTCCATCGTAAACTGGACGTTCTTGTGGATTGAATTCAGGTGTTGCAAGAAGCAGGACAGTTCTTCTTCATCAGGGGACCACTCTACAAAAAAGTCATCTACATATCGTCAAAAGACTCTCAGTGTAAGTTCTGCCGTATCAAGTGCCCTTTCCTCAAAGTCTCCCACAAGAATGTTTGCAACCAGAAAAGAGAGAGGACTGCCCAAGGCATAACCGTGAATCTGTTCATAATATTCATTGTTAAATAAAGAAAGGACATGATGAAAAAGTGCTGTTATATCGGCTGGTCTTACCAGCGGATAAGTTAAACACCACCGTGCTGTTGCCACGGGTTTATGAACAAAAAATTTACAACTTGCTGAGTGAACCAATATATTGGAAGACTCATAGAGACTCCTCGTGCAAGAAGTGTCCAAAAGATTAAGACCTCATAGTTCTGTGCCACCCAGGTTATATGGTCTACCGAAGATTCAAAAGAAAAGGGTTCCGTTACGGCCGATCGTCAGATTTGGCGCATCCGTTTCCGCGCCAATTTTTTGCTATAAAGCCGACGCCGTGAACTAGCAGTCTCCAGTTGCGGACATTCACCTGAACATGGCTGGATGGTTGGCAGCCGAAATATTGTAGAAAGAAGTCAACATGATCCGGCTCCAAGCCTGAAACCTCTTAGAATAGCGAGGATTTATACGCATGATGCACCATGAGAAGCTGCCACTAGATGGTAAGCAGCAACTCCTCAGCTTCAGCACAGACTGGGTGTTGGGCTGATGCTATAAGCGACTGTAGTCAGCCTGCTCCCCCTCATAGAGGATAACGTGAAAAATCTAGAGGTAAGAAGGTCTTGCTGATCCATACACTATGCACCCATAATCTACTCAGAATCTTACTGCAGCCTTATAAAACTGGAGCAACAGATGCGCCCTGTCTGCTTACCAAGACCTGCGGCTGGAGCACTTTTAAGACATTCGGTGCCTTCAATACCCTTATCTTTAGTCTTTTTACGTGTGGCCCACTATAGTGATCGGAATCTAACAAGGCCATGAGCGACCCCAGAACCTGAGGAGACTGGCCAAGGGAATCAGCAGCGAGCCGCCAGAAAGTAAACAGGTGGACAACAATGAGAGAAAGGGAGACAGTATAATGGAATAACAAATCTTACGAGTAAACCAAGATCGAAAACCTAAGGTGGCGAATACAGAATCAAAACAACGATGTGCAGCGAAGTCAATACAATAGCGCAGCGAAAGAATGACTGACTGAGCGGCTGCACTGCTTGCTTTAAATGGCAGCCGCAGACTGATAGGCCACCAGGACTTGCGCGTCTCCATAGCCAGTGCTGCAGCGGCGACAGCAGGGCTCACAGAGTGCCACCACAAGTGGGCGACAACGCAGTCCACGCCTTCTGGCGGGCGATCAAACTCACCAGGCCAGGATAGCAGATCCCGTCCCCCCTGATGTGGGCGCGGATGCTGAAGCGAGGACTCCAGTTCATTGCACACGTCTACGAGTGATGCCAGTTGTACCCTTGCATGTGGCGGAGGCGTTGCAGGTCCGAGTGAGCCCCTGACGGCAGTGTAGTCAGCAGGAGTAGACAGAGTCAATTGGTATGATAGCACCCAGACTCCTAGAAGTGTCAACCGCACATAGGTGGCAACCACTGTAGCTGGCATCCATGAGGGTTTTGCCCCATACGAGTGTGCTCAAACTGCGGAAACCAGCAGTTAGCACTCAGTGTGCTGGGTCTTGACTTCCTTTGGCGGAGAGGCAGGAGATGGAGGAGATTACATGGCTGCTGCACATAGAGGAGCATAGACAGGAGTGATCCTGGAGTTGCTCAGACACTTCAAGGGGCAGCAGTGATGGTGAAAGTGCCCACCTGTTTTAACATTTTTAGCTCACACATCTGCACCACATGCTCTGCTTCACCACTGGAAGACAGATGAAATGGTAGACGAAAGATTTGCTTAATGCTATTGGAGGTGCAGAACTGTTTGAACATAGCCATGAAGCAGGGCCTAGTATCCAATGCAATGGTGCAAGAAAGCCCTTCAATGGCTACAATCTGGATGGAATGTGCCGTCAGCAGTGGTGGACAATATGCTGACCACATATTGGTAGTTAGAATAAGCATCCATGACACTGAGCCACGTAGAGCCCAGAAAAGGGCCAGCGAAGTCCACACGAAAGGGGGCCAGGGGGTAAAAGATTGTGGCGGAGCAGCCTGGTACTGTGCACAAGCAGAACAGCAGTGCACCATGGCCTCCACCTCTTTGATCAGTCCTGGGCAGTAGGTATGTTGCTTTGCAAGGGTTTTCACCCCTGGCATATCCCAGTGTCCGTAATGGAGGAGTTGCAGAACGTGCAGGCAAAAGGTGATAGGATGACGACACAGTGATAATCTACTTCTGTGCCAAGCAGGAGAACATCAGACACAACTGAAAAATGGTGGGACAGGCGAGCTTAGGCCCAGAGTTCTGGATAGGCGGACTTTGAAAAAGAAGTGGGCCACACATGGAGCACTACAGTGCATGACACAGCATAAGATAGGGTAATGGTGCATGTGTGTGTGGGCCATCAATGCGAGTAGCTAGAATGGGGAAACCTGTGCAAGGGCTGTCGTTGTTCCACATCAGTGTGGAAACAGGAGAATTCTTGTTGGTCAAACGCTGGGTTGTGTCCTGATGGGAGACAAGAGTGAGCATACGCATGTGCACGTTGTGCCATAGACTTGTATTTAATGATAAAATTGTAGGAGCTGAGGAAACGTGCCAAAATCTGGAGTCTTTATGTTATCTGCTCCAGAAGCCGAGAGTTGGGCCCAAAGAGTGGTACCAGTGGTTTCTGGTCTGTAATGAGGATAAACTTTGTCCTGAGTAGATAAACATGGAACTTCTTAATGTTAAAGATGATCGCTAAAGATTCTTTTTCCATCTGTGTGTGGGTTTTTTGTGTGTGTGTCAGCACCTTTGGCACATAAGCAATCGGTTGCTCAGTACAGTCATTGTTCCTACACGAAACCACAGCATCATTGCCACAGGGAGAAGCATCATCAGCCAAAATCTATGGACATGATGGCATGATGGAGACGTTGGCATTAGGCACGGTTCTGAGCACAGCAGACATTTCAGCTTTGTGAACCCATGCTCACAGTCAGCTGTCCATCTGTACTGAATACCCTTCTTTCACAACGAGTTGAGTGGACGCATAATGTGGACCGCTTGTGAAAGGAGCTTAGAATAATATTTCATCTTTCCCAAATAAGCTTGCAGCTCGTCAAAGTTTTGGGGTGTGGGGTAGAGATTCAACGGCAGAAATGCTGCGACGAATAGGATGGATCCCTTGTTTGTTGACGAAGTCGCCGAGGTACTGGTTCTGAAAAAAGTGACATTTGTGTAAGCGGCACTTGAGCGTTGCATCACCCAGTGTAGTAAACAGGATACAGAGGTTGCACACGTGGTCCTGATGCGTATTTCCCGTGACAGTTAAGTCGTCAAGATAGGTAATAAATGTATAAGCCAAAGGCTGGCTCTAAAATATTGCAATTCCCCATCCAGTGGTATCTGCAAATATGCGTTGGCAAGGTCTGCCTTAGAAAAAGTTTCATGAGGACGGCCTCTGGATGTCAAGTGGGGTAGGTTTTCACTAGTCCCTAAGCACTGACTGTCTATTTAAAATCTCCACATAACTGGAGAGAGCCATTGGATTTCTTTACCACTACCAGCAGTGTGGCCTAAGCACTGATTTCAACACGTTCAATTAATTATCCCAGCTTTGTGGAGGCAATCGAGTTCTTTCTTAATAGCTGCCCGTAGGAAACAGGATTAGGACGTGGCTGAATGAAATGGAGCACTGTGTCCGAATGTAAGGAGTTACGAGCCTAAAAATCTGTGGCACATTCCAAGCCATTTTTGAATAGAAGTGCAAAGCCAGTACACAGATAGTCGAGCTCCTGGAAGAGAACCACGTCTGAGACGACATGAACCTCGTCAGTGATGGAGAATCAAAACAGCGGTTATGCATCCAGATCTAAAATATTGCCAGCTTGGTGACTATCGAAAAAAAAAAACCAGAGTTATCAGCCATATGATATTTTTGTACGCAGCGTTGATTGTGTACTGACCGTTGAGGGGAATCATACTGTCACGATACACAACCAACATATGGACGAGAATATATTTGCAGGTTAATCAAAGAAAGGGTAGCTGCTGTGTCAACCTGGAAACGGACATCTTGGTTTGCAATCATTAGACTGATAAACTACCTAGTGGTGGAATGATTGCCTCGAGAAATAATTGACTCAAGTTCATGTACCGTCCTTCGACGCCTGTGGGCAGTGGCATCCGACTGACCCGACAGCTGAACGACAGACAGTCTGGAAATGGCAGTCTTTCCCACAATGGGCGCAGTGTGCCCAGCAGTCCGGACAGTCCTTACGTGGATGTACCGTTAAGCAGTCAGGACATGATGGGAGTGACCATTGGGAGGCATCATCAGAGACCCGAAAGGTGGAGAAGTACTGTTTCAACAGCTACAAATTCGTGTCCCAATCCTCTTTGGCATCGTTAAATGTCGGAAACGCGGGTGAGCTGCTCTCCGCCTGGTAAATGAACTCAGCCTGGATGGGTTGGGAACCCTGAACCCGCAAGTGACAGGAGCCGAATTTCCTAGCAGAGCAATTCAGTATGTTGTTGGAACTGCTGTAGCAATTGCTGCTTCAGGTTCAGTTGTTGCTGTTGCACGAGTTGGACGAGCTGGACGAGCTTTATGTCCATGGGACGCTGTTAAACTTTTACCTCGTCGCCAGTTATAGTTACGAGAATCGAAAAAGACCGGGAACGACTCGAGAGCCTGAGGAGGCTGGCCGACTGGCAGAGAGCGTCAACAGCATGCCGCTGGAGATTAAACATTTGGATAACAACGAGAGAAAGGCAAACAATGGAGACGGTACGGCGGAACAGCAAGTCCCACGAGTAAACCAATATCGAAAACCTAAGACGTGGTGAATACAGAACCAAAGCAACGATGTGTAGCGAGATTAATACAACAGCGCAGTGAAATGACGATCGACCGACCGATTGACTGACTGAGCGGCTGCGCTGCTGGCTTTAAAGGTCAGCTACGGGCGCTGATAGGCTGGCGTCCGGGCGTGTCCCCGTAGCCAGGGCTGCAGCGGCGACAGCAGCGCTCGCCGATTATAGTAGTGCAGCCTAGCGGGCGGCATCGAGATGCATGCCTTCCGGTGGGCTTTCAACCTCGTAGAGCCGGGATTCCACAGTAAAATTTAAAACCTGTCTCTGCAGCCCACCCCCGCAATATCTTAACTGTGAGTTGTAACTGACACACTGCTGTGGCAGGGTTGGAGTAAGATCAAAAGACTGCAAAATCGTCCACAAATAAGGAGCATTTTATAGAACTCCTTGACGCGAATGTTATAATGTTTATGGCTAATACTCCCTTGGCGAATACTATTACTCTGCTGAAGGTTATCAGACAACACTTTACCAACTCAGTACCTGAAAAAGAGTTTTGATGAGAAGGATCAAATGGAAACAAGTAGGCGGCCACAAAAGCGTAATTGATGGAATTGTTCTCTGGAATATTGTGCCTTCAAGTAGGGTTGAATGCCTTACCGGTGTCAAAAAATATCCATAGACAATGCTGTCTACGTAGGGAAACCTGCTGTATAGCCACCTCTAGCAGGGAAGACTGTCGACAGTTTATAGATACTCCCTGCACCCGTACAGAGTGTGTCCAAGTAACTCCCTGGTCTCTAAAATACAGACCAGAAGACAGTTAACCATTCGCTCCGTGATCTTTCCTACATTGATCCCAGTGGGACACATCTGGCCCTTCCCCGTTTTGCAGAGACAAACAAAAATTGTATACCTCCACGAGTGGGGAAATAGTCATGTCTACCGAAGTGCTTCAAGCTGTGCAGCATGAAAAGTGGAACAACGGTTAGCATCACTAGCTGGCATGCGTTGGGTCCCCAATTCAAATCCTATCACTAGTAAACATTTATTATTTAGTATCTATCATTTCTAAATGGCTCTCGAAATATCTTATGTTCATAATGTTCATATATTGGGCAACATTCGATGTTTGTATATATACCAGCACTCTCTCTGAAGGATGCAGTCCTGTCCTGCCTGTATGTTGGTGTCTTTAGTAAATGTTCTTTCTGTGGTAAGTGTTGTACTTCACTGACAACCATGCTTTTGGATTTTTGTATATCACAAGTATGTAGGCCTCCGCTGCCGGTGTCATGGCTCTGAGCACCATGCGACTTAACAGCTGAGGTCATCAGTCCCCTATAACTTAGAACTACTTAAACCTAACTAACCTAATGACATCACACACATCCATGCCCGAGGCAGGATTCGAACCTGCGACCGTAGCAGTCGCGCAGTTCCTGACTGAAGCGTCTAGAACCGCTCGGCCACCGCGGCCGGTGCCGGTGTCATGATGATTAAAATTCTTCCGGGTGTTTTACAGCGTCAATGTACAAAATACTTTAATTATAAACTTAAAACCAATGTTACGACTGTATTACAACGGACTTCCTCAGGACAAGACCGGTTTTGGTGCAGATAACGTGGCTCTATTTATTGCAGATTGCCAATACGTCATATTTTTGACAAACATTATTGGCTCTAGAATATAACACGCTAGTCATGACGGAAGAGCGAGGATAAGAAAGACTCTCTTCATAGGTTAGCCCGCTTGTCAGTGATTGGCGACAGTCTGCAAATCAGCGTGTGGTTTCTGGTGTGCGCGGAAATGCACTGGCAGTTCCCCTGTGGCTGTTTGCTTAGGCCACGGCTGTTCAACGTACCTCTCTATGGAGTAGCGCAATTCCGATCTTTGCTCCGGCTCCGTCGGAGCTCTGCGAGCCGGAGATCTGAGCACTTTACTGTTCGCTCGACAGTGACAGCCAAGTGGCGCTGCACAAAGCTAGCTTATTCTCCTTTTGTGGAACAGTCTGGTCTTGTAAATAGAAGACAGCATTTGAAATTGTTTAGTCACAAGTAAATCAATACTCTGGTGAGCACCACAATTCTACTTAATCACGCTGAACATTTAATGAAGATGCTTATTACAGTATTCTTATGCCAAACAGATTTTCGAATTCAATAAAACTTTGCCAGTAAATAAAGAAGAACTAAGTGAGTGTAAATACATGCTAAATACAAAAGTCAATGGATGATAGCAAACTCGAAGGCAAAACTAGGAAACTGAACAAAGTATACGAAATTAATCCACCCCAGTTTTCTATTCCTGCTTTCTACATTTAATTACTATTCTTTGCGTAAGGGTTTCAATGTTGGGAATGATTGATTCAGCACAGCTCATTCTCGAAACAAATTTCTAATGTGGAGCTGTGTTTTACACAGTTTCATTAGGGGAAAAAAACTGCTCACTACTGTATGTACAATTGTTTGTAAGAGTCATGTGACGTCTTTCTGTTCTGATATCTTTCAATTCTGAATCGCACTGAAGACCTATAATTTCCATTTGGAATGACAGTATCGAGTCCACAGAGTACGGTGTAGCAAAAATTCCTCAAGCTGTTTGCAAGTGCGAAATATCAGTGATTCTTGTTTCAAATTCAGTACGCAATTTCCTTAAAATATATGTATACTCTCCAAAATCTGAAACAATGGCAACACTTGTTAATGCTGACAGTTTCGGAAAGGAAGAGAGGTTTCTAGCCTCCAGCTGTCTTTCTCAGAGCGACAGTTTCATCTCGAATGCCTTAATTTTGTCACAGAAATGGATTATGGGAATATATCTTCCACTGAAGTACACGCAAAGTCTCGAAGGCGTCCTGTCGCATTAGTTGAAAATGTTAAATCACGAATCCATCTATCATCTGACACTTCAGAAACACTTGCACCCTTTATTTACACGAGTAACGGTATTTCTTGGCGCAGTTCCATGAAGTGGCCCAGCACTTTAGCACGACTGAGCCAGCGAACCACAAAATAATAACGTAAATCCCCATATTCACAAACGAAATTGTAAAGAAACCCTTTGAACATGCTATGACTGAATTCTTTTGTTCGAATATAATTAGTGATTTTCACAGCCAAGCTCATTACATTATTCAGTTTTACGCTTTTGGAACACAAATTATGTTGACCAATAAGGCAATGTATAGGGATAACTAGAAGTTCAAGATTCTTAATTTTTCTCTGGACGCGCCCTACTAAGCCACTGATTTCGCCATTCATAGCTGGGGCACCGTCTTTTGCTACGGAAGTTAGTAATTCCCAGGCTAGAGACCGGTTTATACGCATCATACAAACCTTAAAATATGCATGAGAAGTGTCGAAATATGCAAGATCAAATCATTAAAAAAAGATGGTAGTACTACGTGCATTATATCTCTAAGTAGAAACTGTGCATATCAACAACGAGGAAGAGCGCCGGCCGCGTAAAAAATCAGTACATTTAGAACGCTAATATTTTCTGAATACTTCCTGCTAGAGGTTAAGAAGGGAGCCTTTCTGGGATTATTTTCTAAAAATTTGCAAAATGGAGACGTATGCCATGTTTCAAGTATTGTTCCTTCTTTGCTATTATTGTCGGTAACAAAGCGGACGCGATGCGAGTGAGTCGCAGTGAGACAATCGAAATGTACAGGACCAACCTCGAGATAAATCGCACACAGAGGGGCACGCTCAAAAACTTCGTAGTATTTTATTTTAGAAACGACATAAATCATTAACTTTCTGAACAGCATTAACTTTTAATTAGTACTATTGGACCAAAGCATCATTTGCAATTTATTTTACATTTTTCTACTATTATAAACATAAAAGACAAAGTACTGTTCCATATGTTTGGTAGTAAGATTGTGTCTTCGATCACTCAAAACATTTTTATAAGCAGAAAAGGACTGTTCTCCATCAACTGAAGTGACTGGGCAGTATCTGAATTTGGGTGCTAGGTTGTCATTTATTGTTTCTGGTAAAAGCTCACACGTCCCATTAATAAAACTATCAATTTGCCACAAGGGCCCAAAGCCTGAGTTATTGTTTAAAGTGTTTTCAAACTTTTCTTTAAGTTTTCTTGGGAATACCTCCCGCAGTGAGGAGTTCACTAGAATGATTTTATTCATTAACTGAATAGATTCATTCAACGCCTAACACTGAGTTTCAAGCTTTTTAATACTTGTAGGTATATGGGAAAAATGAGTGCTGATCACACCAACGTCTTTTTTAATACCGGAATCATTAAAAGCTTCCTTGCACTGGCATGCCAAAGCGTCTACACTATCGAAGTCGTTTACTTCCCTCTAATAACCTCAAAATTTTCCACAGTAAAACAACACAGCTTCGACCTGCGTACCCCAACGAGTTACTTCTGGTTCGGGGGGTAAAGGCGCATTTGATAGTTTTCCTTTGTAGGTCTCGATGCGAGCAGGAGCCTTTAGAAATACTTTCTTTGTGGATGAAATCAGTTTGTTTACCTTCACAAACGTGGAGCGTACTCCTTCAGCAAGGCGATGTACTCTATGAGCAACGCACGTCACATAAATCAAATTGGGACAAAATACTCGGAGGGCTTTTCCTGCTTTGATCATATAGGGAGCAGCATCTGAAATAAACAGACACCCTTACGTCTGCAGAAGATACTGGAAATATTTTTCTAGTGCCCTCATTCACAAACCTGACGATCGCAGAATCATTTACTGTTTCAAGTTCTTTGCAGGCCGCTAAATAGGAAGACGAAGGCTCATCTTTTACAGCACAAACAATTAAATGTGCAATGTACCGGCCACAAGTGTCTGTAGTTTCAACTGAAATCCAGATAATGTTGTTCTTAAGTTCATTGCGTATTTATTATAGAAAAACCAAATGATGATGTTCTTGAGTTCATTGCGTATTTCTTATAGAACATTATGTAAATTGTCGGTATGTAATTTTTATGTAATGTTGATTCATCTGGTATAATTTAAGTAGTATTCGCAAGGAAGCCTTTAAGGATAGGGTCTCTATGTTTGTGAAGAGGGATATTGCTTGCAATGAATGTTTCACATAGATCCATACTAAATAGACTTTTTTGGTTACCTTTGGACAAATCCCTGCTACTGCAGCTTGCTGTTATCAGAAGTTGTTGTCCTTTCTTCTGCATTCCTGCGATATGAAGAGTTGTCTTGACATGCTGGTCTATTTGAAACTTTTTTTTTTTTGCACGAAACGTTTTTCTCGCAAACTCGACAGTATAAAACAATTCCGTCACATGTAAATGTTCCAGGACGGTCAGCTATCCACGAAACGACGTTTATTTTTTCGGGCGGCATGGCGATCGACACGTTACACACTACACTTCGTAAACACGTTCAACTGTGTACAAGTGTACAGTAAATAGAAAGCTAAACTGAAACAATGGACGTGCGACTAAAAGCTTGCGTTGTTTAATTGAATTGTTGCCGACGCGTACGGTATGACAGCGGTGGGGATTAACCGGGGGCGCGGGCGCAGGAGCACAGACTGTCTGCCTGTTCCTCTTCCGGAATGATTTCGCTAGGCAGTGGCCAGTCGGTTAGCGATTGCACGCAATTCTAGGTCGCGGTCAATCTGTGAGACAGCTCTGCACTCACAACGTAGTTCATATGCTACTTCAGTATCTAGTTTGTTGGTTGCATCCTTGGTGGAATCTATCATGTTGTGGATCCCGTAGCTGTTGCGGAAAATAGGTTTGAAACCAAGCCTAACCGTTCACTGACGCCCTTCACATATGGTAAGCGCAATAGCGGAAGTTTCTCTTGCCCTCTTTTCATGTTTTATTTCGGTTGGTTGGCGTGAAAAGTGTGGTGTAGCTTCCTCAATTCTTCTTTGATGTTTTAGTGTCACTTATCTGGTATGCACGGGCAGTCGGCGTGTGCGGAACTGAATACTTCTGAGCTGGGTGATGGCGGCTTTCCGTAAGGACGTACCGATTTGTACGAGTTGTTATCGGTTTCGTGGGTGAATTGAATATTCTTATGCAGGCTGTTTAAATGCTAAGGAAGCTTCCCAACTCCGCCTCCTCGTGTGGCCAAATAACGAATGTGTCGTCTACATACTGCAGCCAGCAATGGGGGCGTAACGGTGCAAAAGCTAGGGCCGGATAGGAGGGG
Source organism: Schistocerca piceifrons (assembly GCF_021461385.2). Lineage (NCBI taxonomy): Eukaryota > Metazoa > Arthropoda > Insecta > Orthoptera > Acrididae > Schistocerca > Schistocerca piceifrons. The sequence continues at coordinate 153,148,519 of NC_060149.1, read as the reverse complement.
AGCCCATTGCCACTCCATCTATTTGCTCGAAGTCCGCCAATTTAGGTGAGCGGTAACGTGTTTGCCTACCACGCAGCGGGCCCGGATTCGATTCCCAGTCGGGTTGGAGATTTTCTCCGCTCTTGGACTGGGTTTTGTGTTGTCCTCATACGCATTTCATCATTGCCGACACGCAACTCGCCTGAAATAAGACTGGCAACTTAGCAGCCGAACTTCCCCGGATGGGGTCTCCCGGTCATCAATGCCACACGATCATTTCATTTTTTACTTGCTCGTGATATTTTCCCCGCCAGGTGAAGTACGTTGATGATAGGCATAAGCGCACCAAACCACATATACCAAGTGGTATCTGCTCCTGTAGGATGCGAATGATGTCGTCTGTAGGTATGTTGGTAAGAGATACTTGATATAGGAACTAACCACGAGCAATGGCTCCTGGCCGCCAGTTATGCCTATCCAACAGGCCGCGAACGATCGCGAGGCATAAGCTTAACCGGGCATGGGCGCGACAGCCTAAGCAAACAGCCGCGAGGGAACTGTCAGTGCATTTCCGCGCACATCAGGAAGAAAACGTGCCCACCAGAAGCAAAATGTTGATTTGCAGACTGTCGCCAACCACTGACAAGTCGGCTACCTAATGGATAGCTTCTTTCCTATCCTCCCCCTTCCATCATGACTAGCCCATTGCATTCTAGAGCCAATAAAGTTTCAAAAATATGACGCCTTGGCACCGATCGTTTGCAATAAACAAAGCTATCTTTCCTTCACCAAAATCAGTCTTCCCCGGATGAAGGCCGTTGTAATACGCTCGAAACATTGGTTTTAAGTTTATAATTAAAGTATTTTGTACAATGACGCGATACGACACTCAGAAGAATTTTAATTATCAAGCTCTGTATCGTTCCCAAGTTCTGTATATTCAAGAAACCATTGGATTCCAACACAGCAGTAAGTCACGTGTACATCAAGTATCCATTAGTGTTTTCCGGAGATGCTGGTCAGGACACGAGGAAATGGCTGAAAAGATTCAGCTGAGTCATCAAGGACAACAGGGGGAATGACATGTTGTATTTGGAAAATGTGTACATTTACTTGGACGCACAACCCAGCAGCGATCCAAGAACAATGAAGAGAAGTTCGATAGCTAGGACAAATTCTGGGTCTAACCGAAGAACACATTTGGTGACAGTCAGCAGCAAGTCTGCTTAGCGGAAGAACAATCAAACAACTGGACCCAGTCATGGGGAAATGACGCAGTCTTACATATATGTTTTGACCCCATGTCACATTGTGAATCCGAGTATGAAAGAAGCAGACAACACCTCAAACTTGATGAAAGGAGTCGTGCAAGACATGTACCAACCTCCTCTGGTAAAGTGTGTCAAAACAATGGGAGAATTCATCAAATGGCACAAACGCATCGAAGAAAGAATAGGACGAAAGAGGTGCGACCGACTCCCGAATGTGTTCCCTACAGCATCTGTGAAAGACCACCACGACTTCCTCTCTCTCAAACGCTAGATAGTAGGGTAACAGATACAGCAGTTGATGACAGCCGGTAATGTCGGCTCCAGTACACAATAGATAGTAGCTGTGAATGTCGAACCCCGTACATCAAAAGGTAATACAGAATGTTGAAGAGTTGCGTTTACCTTTACCACCAATCACAGCAACCAGTCCAATGCGCCATGAAGAATGGTCTCTGCCAACTCTTACTTACGTAGCATCCATCAAACGACAACCCAACACCCGACCAACGTATGTACAATCAACTCCTCTGCCAAGTACAATGTCCCATTTGGAGGCTGGAAGACAACACGCCGAGTGCTAGTTTTCGTTACTGCGGCAGCACATCAGAGAACATCGCTTTCGTCTGAGTTTGACACAGTTCCTCATAAGAAATGGCTTATTTTAAATTTCCTGTGTGCTCTTTAGTTTAAACTCGTTAATTTCGTGCGTCCCTCCCGGGGGACACCGCCTTATCGAAGGCAGCTCCAGTACCGGACTGGAGGGTTTGCGTGTTTTGCCGAAGTCGAAAGCGGCGCCGGCAGTAGGGTAGCTACTGGCAGGGTCACCCAAGCTCGAAAGGTCTCGACTGATGAGTCAAAGTGTGTCCCACAACACAGGGTATGGAGGGCTCTAGAGCCGCGGTGAAGCCAGCTTCCCTAAGCGAGACAACCCAGACAGAAAATCAGGCAGGTCGCGGTACCTAGAGGTGGCAGCATCACCACCCGACTTACCCTGCGTAGCGCTCGAAACGCAGGAAAGGATTCATAAAATTACTGGAAAACTCACAAACAGCATCGGATACAGGACTGGATCAACTGGTGACAACCCGAAAAGAGAGCGAGTTAAATCAGGTATTCAAAGAGAGGAAAGTAAGGACTGCAATAGTAAAAGAAAATGAGAAAAAATTAGAAGAAACAAATGGTTTGTCTGACCACTGGATGGCTTACAGTGAGGTCCCACAAAAAAAATGAGGTAGTGCTGAAGTAGCAATTTTAGTCTGTGTACGGCTCAGAAGAGGAAAAGAAGGATGATAATGACACTTTGAATGGTGTTCTTCAGAAAGAAGTGAACAAAATTAATAAGACAGGTCATTTTGTCATGCATGGTCATTTTAATGCTGGAGTTGGAAACCTACCTAGTACCTATATAAGGAATAGTAGGACTATTTGGAGAAAAGATTCTCAATAATAATGGTTAGGAACTATACCAGTTTGGCTCTTTGTAAAAATTTTAACATTACTAACGCTATACAGAAAGAAAGATATTCGGAAGTCTACACAGAGTGAACGAGGATGAAGGTCTGTGATTGATTACATACTTATTAATGATAAAACGAAGAATCTTATGCAAGATAAACGTGCTGATGCCCGCGCCCGGGTTCGATTCCCGGCGGGGTCAGGGATTTTCTCTGCCTCGTGATGACTGGGTGTTGTGTGATGTCCTTAGGTTAGTTAGGTTTAAGTAGTTCTAAGTTCTAGGGGACTGATGACCATAGATGTTAAGTCCCATAGTGCTCAGAGCCATTTTTTGAAACGTGCTGATGAAGGAAGCGACCACTTCCTTTTAGGCCGTAAGATCAGACTACTATCAAAATGGAATAAAACAGAGAAATTCCAAAACAAGCCACAACATGAGTTGTTCACAGCACATGTCCTGTCGGAATATACACCGACAGAAAAAAGCAACACTATGAAGGACTTGTGCGACATAAACGAAAATCGGTAAGCGTGTTTCTACATCTGAAAGATGAAGTCTATCCAAATTTCACGCCAAGTTTGCTTTAAACACACGCTGTGGTCGTGAGCATTACTTACCTTTGAGATTGGACGTTGTGAGTTGATGTTACTCAACAATGCGTTTAAGGCGACAAAGACGCCATTATCAACATCTCACTGAGTTTGAACGAGGTCGTGTAATATGGCTACGAGAAGCTGGATTTTCCTTGTGTGATATTGTAGAAGACTTGGGAGGAATGTAGACATCTACATCTACATCTACATACATACTCCGCAAGCCACCTGACGGTGTGTGGCGGAGGGTACCTTGAGTACCTCTATCGGTTCTCCCTTCTATTCCAGTCTCGTATTGTTCGTGGAAAGAAGGATTGTCGGTATGCTTCTGTGTGGGCTCTAATCTCTCTGATGTTATCCTCATGGTCTCTTCGCGAGATATACGTAGGAGGGAGCAATATACTGCTTGACTCTTCGGTGAAGGTATGTTCTCGAAACTTTAACAAAAGTCCGTACCGAGCTACTGAGCTTCTCTCCTGCAGAGTCTTCAACTGGAGTTTATCTATCATCTCCGTAACGCTTTCGCGATTACTAAATGATCCTGTAAGGAAGCGCGCTGCTCTCCGTTGGATCTTCTCTATCTCTTCTATCAACTCTATCTGGTACGGATCCCACGCTGCTGAGCAGTATTCAAGCAGTGGGCGAACAAGCGTACTGTAACCTACTTCCTTTGTTTTCGGATTGCATTTCCTTAGGATTCTTCCAATGAATCTCAGTCTGGCATCTGCTTTACCGACGATCAACTTTATATGATCATTCCATTTTAAATCACTCCTAATGCGTACTCCCAGATAATTTATGGAATTAACTGCTTCCAGTTGCTGACCTGCTATTTTGTAGCTAAATGATAAGGGATCTATCTTTCTATGTATTCGCAGCACATTACACTTGTCTACATTGAGATTCAATTGTCATTTCTTGCACCATGCGTCAATTCGCTGCAGATCCTCCTGCATTTCAGTACAATTTTCCATTGTTACAACTTCTCGATACACCACAGCATGATCTGCAAAAAGCCTCAGTGAACTTCCGAGGTCATCCACAAGGTCATTTATGTATATTGTGAATAGCAACGGTCCTATGACACTCCTCTGTGGCACACCTGAAATCACTCTTACTTCGGAAGACTTCTCTCCATTGAGAATGACATGCTGCGTTCTGTTATCTAGGAACTCCTCAATCCAATCACACAATTGGTCTGATAGTCCATATGCTCTTACTTTGTTCATTAAACGACTGTGGGGAACTGTATCGAACGCCTTGCGGAAGTCAAGAAACACGGCATCTACCTGTGAACCAGTGCCTATGGCCCTTTGAGTCTCGTGGACGAATAGCGCGAGCTGGGTTTCACACGACCGTCTTTTTCGAAACCCATGCTGATTCCTACAGAGTAGATTTCTAGTCTCCAGAAAAGTCATTATACTCGAGCATAATACGTGTTCCAAAATTCTACAACTGATCGGCGTCAGAGATATAGGTCTATAGTTCTGCATATCTGTTCGACGTCCCTTCTTGAAAACGGGGATGACCTGTGCCCTTTTCCAATCCTTTGGAACGCTACGCTCTTCTAGAGACCTACGGTACACCGCTGCAAGAAGGGGGGCTAGTTCCTTCGCGTACTCAGTGTAAAATCGAACTGGTATCCCATCAGGTCCAGCGGTCTTTCCTCTTTTGAGCGATTTTAATTGTTTCTCTATCCCTCTGTCGTCTATTTCGATATCTACCATTTTGTCATCTGTGCGACAATCTAGAGAAGGAACTACAGTGCAGTCTTCCTCTGTGAAACGGCTTTGGAAAAAGACATTTAGTATTTCGGCCTTGAGTCTGTCATCCTCTGTTTCAGTACCATTTTGGTCACAGAGTGTCTGGACATTTTGTTTTGATCCGCCTACCGCTTTGACATAAGATCAAAATTTCGTACGATTTTCTGCCAAGTCAGTACATAGAACTTTACTTTCGAATTCATTGAACGCCTCTCGCATAGCCCTCCTCACACTACATTTTACTTCGCGTCATTTTTGTTTGTCTGCAAGGCTTTGGCTATGTTTATGTTTGCTGTGAAGCATGTTGGGTTGCAATAGTGGTATGTGGGCGAGCGTTATTCTGTTGGAAAACACCCCCAGGTATGCTGTGCATGAACGGTAGCACAAGAAGTCGGATCACCCAATTACATGACTGCTGGCAGCGGTGGCCATGATAATGTACGGTCGCAAGAATTGCAGGCTCTGTACGTGCTAGACACAGTGGACCTATATCTGGAGTTATAGTCTGGGGTGCGACTTCGTATGACAGCAGAAGCATTCTATTGGTTATCCCATGCACCGTGACAGCAAATTTGCACGTCCGGGTGATCCGACTTCTTGTGCTACCGTTCATGCACAGCATACTTGGGGGTGTTTTCCAACAGAATAACGCTCGCCCACATACCACTATTGCAACCCAACATGCTCTACAGTGTGACGAAATGTCGCCTTGGCCTGCACGATCACAAGACATGTCGCCAATCGACCGCATAGGGGACGTCATTGGACGGTAACTCCAGTGTCATCCACAAACAGCGTTAACCATCCCTGTATTGACTGACCAAGTGCAACAGATACGGAACTCTATCCCACAAACTGATACAAACTGTACAACACAATCCATGATCGTTTGCATGCTTGCATTCAACATTCTGGCAGTTACATCGGTTATTAATGTACTATCATTTCACATTTGCAATGGCTTTTCTCGCGCTTACACACACCTATGATCTTACAATGTTAGGTACTTAAATATGATACCTAGACAAATGTCCAAAAAAAGCTTCTTTCATTAACAGCCAATAAAGGCATCGATATAAAGTGGTACAATATTAAGACCTGCATCATAGATGCAGCCTCAGAAGCACTTGGTAAAAGGAAGAAAACAGACGGGAAAAAACAACTCACAGTTTGGAACACAGAGATTATAGAAGCCATCACACAAAGAAACAAGTAGCTTACACGAGGTTTCTAGAGACAATAATCATCAGAGCTGGGGAACAAACAAAATAAAAGGAACGCTGCGAAACATAGTAGTAAAGTACGCCAGTAGTAGTGGGTCTCGTTAATAAGAGCCTTAGAACACGACGTGCATGGTAGACAGCAATGTGCATACGAAATCATGAAATCCCTAAACAAGGAAGGTAAAGAGACTGCCTCACTGAACGTAATACCCAATGAACAATGGATGAATCACTATACAAACCTACAATGTTCACAGAAAACTGGAGATGACATAGGAGAAATAGATTCAGTTATTATGGAGGAGCTACACGAGGCTTTGAAAAGTATGAGGAACAGAAAAGTAACTGGAATAGATGGAATAAATGCAGAACTAATTCAATATGGAGGATTATCACTAGATAATATACTTTTATAATTAAAAATAGGAAGTTAGACGAACTGCAAGATTCCAGACCCTTGGTATACAGCAGAAATAATCTCTCTTTTCGAGAGAGGGAAACGTAGTGACTGTAAAAACTATCGTAGTATCAGTCTTCTAAACACTGGCTACAAACTAAATACAAAGATAATCAATAACCTCATGAAGAATATCACAGAAGCTATTATTACTGAAGAACAGAATGAATTTGGAGCAGGCCGTTCTTACACAGATCATGTGTTTGTAACCGAGAACATTACATAGAAACACAGAATCCGCTAAATTTCGGTTACACGATAAATTACACAAATCTAAAGGCTGTAAATCAATTAATACTTAGGGATTACAATTATTAATAACTTAAATTGGAACGATCACACGGATAATGTGTGAGGAAGACAAACCAAAGGCTGCGGTTTATTGGCAGAAAACTTAGAAAATGTAACAGATCTACAAAAGAGACTGCTTACACTATGCATGTCCGCCCTCTTCTGGATCTGGTTTTTTTCTCCATTACAGATTTGCAGGAGTCCAAAAGTTGGTGCACAATGGCTAACACTCGCCAATTCCTTGCCAATTATTCCTCAATCATTCCAGAACCTATTGGCAATTTGATAGTGGCTTCTCACTGCATGGTAGCAGAACATAATTCTTCATTGATGGCACTGAGGCGGCCCATCCTGGACTGGTTTGGCTGGTCCTACCCACATACATTTGGATACGAGTAGTGGTTGCTTGTGAGAATTAGTTATTCAAACTTATCCTTGACCACCTGCAATGCTTAAGATCGTAGCTGGTATGTACACTCATGCTTATAAATTAAGGATAATGATGATACACGGTGAAACAACGCTCTGGTGGGAGGTTTGAGGGTTTAAATCACCTCGGAGTATGACCATGCAGTGCATTTGACCTGCGATCGTCGCACGGTGGCGCTGGCAGCAGTCCACATACGCAGAGGTGTGTCGGTGCATGTCAGAGTATGGTGCAGTGAGTAAGTGTGCAGACGTTTTCAGACGTTCTAATGGTGACTGTGTGTTGAAAAGGGCTCAAAGAATACACATTGATGACGCTATGAGGGGCAGAATACTAGAGCGACTGGAGGCTGGTCAAACACAGCATGTCTTAGCACGGGCCCTCCGTGTGCCACAAAGTGTGATCTCAAGATTATGGCAACAATTCCAGCAGACAGGAAACATGTCCAGGTGTTACAGTATGGGACGTCCACAGTGTACAACACCACAAGAAGACATATCTCACCATCATCGCCCGCAGACGGCCACGAAGTACTGCAGGTAGCCTTGCTCGGGACCTTGCCGCAGCCACTGGAACAGTTGTCTCCAGACACACAGTCTAAAGACGACTGAACAGACATGATTTATTCGCCCAGAGATCTGCAAGGTGCATTCCACTGACCCCTGGTCACAGGAGAGCCTGTAAAGCCTCGTGTCAAGAACACAGTACATGGTCATTGGAACAGTGGTCCCAGGGTATGTTCACGGATGCGTCCAGGTATAGTCTGAATAGTGATTCTCGCCGGGTTTTCATCTGGTGTGAACCAGGAACCAGATACCAACCCCTTAATGTCCTTGAAAGGGACCTGTATGGTGGCCGTGGTTTTATGGTGTGGGGTGGGATTATGATTGGTGCACGTACACGTCTTTGACAGAGGAACTGTAACAGGTGAGGTGTATCAGGATGTCATTTTGCACCAGGATGTCCGCCTTTTCAGGGGTGTAGTGAGTCCCACCTTCCTCCTGATGGATGATATCGAACGGCCCCACCGAGCTGCCATCGTGGAGGTGTACCTTGAAACAGAAAATATCAGGCGAATGGATTGGCTCGCCTGTTCTCCAGACCTAAACCCCATCGAGCACGTCTGGGATGCTCTCGGTCGACGTATCGCTGCAAGTCTTCAAACCCGTATGACACTTCAGGAATTGCGACATGCACTGGTGGAAGAATGGGTGGCTATACCCCAGCAGCTGCTCGACCACCTGATCCAGAGTATGCCAACCCGTTGTGCGGCCTGTGTACATGTGCATGGTGATCATATCCCATATTGATGTCGGGGTACATGCGCAGGAAATCCCATGAATAACCTCTTCCAGGGCACTCCCTTATCGTAGTCATCTTTCAGTGCTGGGCGGTAGAGTTTGCGTGTACCAGTGATGCTGAGAGCTATGCCGGAGGAAGCATAACTACTGGCACAGTCACCCCAGACAAGATTCAGTGGAGGGGATTGATGATGAATGTCCCACAACTTAAGGAAGGAATGACTGCGTTTTTCCCAGGGAAAAACACCAGCGATGGCTAAGTACAGATACAGTAACACTGGATTTCCCCAGCTGCGGAATGGCCAGCGCCACCAGACCTCTTCTACCATAAACTTTTAGCATACTTTAGAGGCCATTGCTAGCCGTGGTGGCGGAATGTTGTGTGTTTCAGGGAATGGGCGCCTTGGCTTCACCACCTGGACTGTGAGGAATCTGCACATCTCTGTAAAAAAGAACCTCAACCTCAATGATGATGAGATGAATGGTAATTGAAGTAGAACAATCTCTAGCAGGCAAACTCTGGGGTATCTGTCATCACCTCTTTGCTCAAGCGTATGGAGCTATGTCAGGGTCGACGTTTGTTTCTGTAGCGGCTCGTGGGATCCCTATGGACCAGCCTACTTTCAAATCTCCTCCTGACAGTGGCACGTAAAGTGCCACACACCGTTGGGTGGCTTGCGGAGTATAAATGTAGATGTAGATGTACCGCCTGAAAGCTTGGGCCAATAAAACTGAATTTAGGTTTTCATCAGAGAAGACTACATGCCAGTTTTAACTGCACTCATCGAAATTTTAACCAACCAGAGCTTACACTGAGGGACAATATTTTACATTTTAAGGACACTGTGCACTTTTTTGGCCTATGACTTGACTCAAAATTAACCTGGTTCCCACACCTGAAAGACTAGCGGACAAAGGACTCCAAATCGTTCAGTATTTTCAAATACTTCAGCGAAAAGGAGTAGGGAGCTGACATCTCCTGCGTTCTGCAGCTGTACAGGGCATTTGTCAGATCATGGTTAAATTATGGCAGACTGGTTTATAAATCAGCCCATATTTCCTACCTAAAGATGTTAGACATGGTCCACCATGGTGGTATTCGGATATCAACTGGAGACTGGAGCCTATTGGACCAGACCAGATTCTCTCTCTCTCCCTCCCTGTGTGTGTGTGTGTGTGTGTGTGTGTGTGTGTGTGTGTGTGTGTGTGTGGAGGCTGGTGAACAACCACTCTGGATTGGGCGGTACCTCCGTCTGGCTCGACAGGACTTCAAAATATCAGCGTTGCCTCAGTCACTGGTATTTAGTGGAGCAGTCCACCCCGACTTTGAGTGGCTGTTCAGGAATCGGCCAAGCCATTCGGGATGCAAGCTACTGACTGTTTCAAGGATGTGTATATATCATACCTCCAAATATACAGCCAGGGATGGAACAAACTGCCATCTTTGCGTTTTCACGAGCCCATAGTGATTTTAGGCGTGACACAGAACTAGAAATCCTGTACTCCAGACTGCGTTTTTGCAACTCTGTTTTCTTCAATTTTAACTACATACCACGGTCGCGCGGTTCGAATCCTGCCTCTGGCATGGATGTGTGTGACGTCCTTACGTTAGTTAGGTTTAAGTAGTTCTAAGTTCTAGGGGACTGATAACCTCAGATGTCAAGTCCCATAGTTCAGCCATTTGAACCATCTCTTCTGTCCTTATCTGCTCAGTGTGCTACAAGTGGTCCACTGAATACGAGTACATCCTGTTCACCTTATCCACTGCTTCTTACAGCAGCTCCAACACCTTGGCAAGGTGGTGATCTTTCGCCCGGTACACCTGGACACATCAGGATACAGGGAAACGACAAAGCCCACAAAGCAACCAAAGAAATATTTTGACATGGTGCTGTACGTCGATGTGCCATTCCATAGCACGCCATCATGTCATTATCTGACAGACGAATCGTGCTTCAGCGGGAAACTGAATGGTTGGCGGCAGTGGAAAACAAACTGCAACCACTCTTGTCAACCACACAGGAATGGCGGACCTTATTCCAACCCCACCAATGGAAAAGAAGTGCTGCTCAGCAGACTGTGCAGAGAACATAGCAGTTCAACACACAGTTTCGTCCTCTAGCAGGAGGGTCAACCAGTCTGTGAAATTTGTGGTGTACCACTTTCGTTCCTGAAATTTTGTGAACTGTCGGACCTCATCCCTCAAATGTTGAGGAGGGAGGCGGACTTCAATGCATTATAAACTACTCCGCATGTGGGTACAGCATTCACCCCCCCCCCCCCCCCCCCAAGAATGACAAGCTGACGAGTGCCCTGCCCTGTATCCAAAGTCAAGATGATCATCATCATCATCATCCTCATCATAATCATCATCCATGAATAACGTTATGACTGCATTCTGTTAAAACGACCAATTTGGAGGTCCGTGTTCTGTTATTGATGATAATTGTTGCAAAACGTGCTTCCATTGGCTGGACGCATTTTCCGTTTGCGAGTTTCAGCACACTCGCTTTTGTATCACAGAACATACTTTTCTTTAGCAGGCAACGATAAACATCTGAGATTACAAAAAAAGTTCTGAATAGACTAGCCCAGATACTTGTCTTATTAGGCGCTGCCGACCGCAGCGCCGCATTCTGCCTGTTTACCTATATCTGCATTTGAATACGCATGCATATACCGGTCTCTTTGGCGCTTCAGTGTATTTAAGTGATCAACATTGCAAGATCACAGGTTAATCCAAACGCAAGATAAGCAATCGAAAATGTGACATGATTCTACATTAATAACTGGTGTTACCGCCAGAATGTTGAATACAGGCATGCAAACGTGCATGCGTGTTGTGCAGGTTGTGGATGTCAGTTTGTGGATTGGAGTTCCCTTCCTGTTGCACTTACTCCGTCAGTACAGGGGAACTTGATGGCGTTTGTGGGTGTTTATGTGCTCTATTGGAGAGAGATCTGGTGATCGAGGTGGTCAAGCAAACATGCCGACACTCTATAGAGCATGTTGGGTTACATCCGCAGCTCGTGATCTAGTGGCTATCGTTGCTACCTCTGGATCACGGAGTCCCGGGTTCGATTCCTGTGCGGGTTGAAGAGTTTCTCTGCACGGGGACAGGATCATTATCCTCATCATTCGTCACAGTGGCTAGATTGGACAGTGAAAAAATGGGAATTTGTACGAGCGCTGATGACTGCGCAGTTGAGCGCCCCACGAACCAAACGTCACTTTGGGTTGGAACAGCAGTATGTGGGTGAGCTTTATACTGCTGGAAAACATTTCCTGGAATGCTGCTAATGAATGGCAGCATAACATGTCGAATCAACAGATTGATACACAAATTTGCGGTCAGGGTACATGGGATAACCATGAGAGTGCTCCTGTTATACGAAATTGCACCCCAGGACCACAACTCCAGGCGTATGTCCACTGTGCCAAGCACGCAGACAGATTGGGTGCAGGTCGTCAACTGGCCTCCTCCTAACCAACATTCGGCCTTCACTGGCACCGAGAATCATCTTTCATCAGAAAACGCAACAGACCTCCACCCTGCCCTCCAGTGATCTCTTGCTTGACACCATTTAAGCCACGAATGATCGTTGTTCGGGGTCAGTGGATTGCATGCTATAGGGCGTCTGGCTCGGAGCTGTTCTTGATGTTATCGATTTGTAACCGTCTGTTGTGACGGTGGTACCAATTCCTGCTCAAATTGCTAATGTAAATGCAGTACGATGGGCTAGAGCCATATAACTGAACACGGTAGTCTACCCTCTCGGTAATGCCACTTGGCTCTCCAGAGCCCGGTCTTTTTGTGACCGTACATTCTGGCGACCACCGCTGCCACCAGTGGCCACATTCCTGCCAAGTCTTTCTGCAGCGTCGCAGACGGATATCCGACTTCTTGTAGCCCTATTACAAGGTCCTTATCAGACTCAGTGAGCTTGCGATAACTGCATCTTTATTGCTTTAAGGGGAGCCGGAGGTGCCTATGCTGGCCATGTTAAAATCACTAAGTTTGAGGAACATTTATGAATAAACTACCAAATGGAAAAATTTGAATTTTTTTTTACATATAGAGTGGTTTAGTATTGCAGTTATGACAGAGGGATTTTGGAGTATCTTTTCTCGTTTCCTTCAAATTATTTTTTTTATTAATGACCCAAATTTTTTTTACAAATAATTGCTTTATAATTAAACTGAAATGAAACTACTGAACATATTGCCAAATGGCTGTGTTAAAATGTAAGTTTGACCACTAGGGGTGCTGTATAAAAATTTCATCTCTCTAGCTTGACTGGATTTTGAGAAAACGTTCCTTAAATTCGAAAAATTCTAATTTACGGGAAATGGCTAGCAAAGTTTCTCAATACATTCCTGCACTATAGGATGGATTATCTGGGTCTTCTTCTTCATCCTCCAAAAGCTTCCTATTGTTTTCTTTCCTGGCCTGTTGTTCCATCGTACTTCATATGCCTTTCTCTTCTTTCTGCTCCTCTTATCCTTTCTCTGTCAATATTTCTTAGTGCTCGTACAGTGTTCACCCCGGCTGTAAATCCTAATGCCTTCAGAACTTCACACTTCACTCTGTTCCCTTGGTTGTAGGTTGCTATTGCATCATAAATGCCAAAGTGCAGTGTTTTTATGCTTACAAACACCCTTTTAGGAATCACTTTCCAAATCAAATTGTTTAGGCTCTCATTAGCATTCTCCGTTTTTCCGTGTAGACATTTGTGTAACAATTCTGGCAGTGCTAAGTCATGATAAATTGGTTTTATTGCATATATTTCTTAGTGCTCGTACAGTGTCACTAACATATTCACGAAATCTGTCACTTCCACCAGTCAGCTTCTTGCTAGAAGATGTCACAGGGCTATGGCCGGCCATGTGTTGCTTAGCAGAAGAAAGCACTGTTTCAGTAATTGTAGTATCGCAACTTGGTATTAGTGTTAATTTTCTTTTCCCTGCGTTCTTCCTCTTCTTATATGCACGGTTACTAAAACGTGGAATCGTATACAGAACAACGCTTTACACAAAAAGTATAATACTACCAACAACAGGCGCAACACTGAACTAATTCGAAACGGTAAACAGCAAAGAGACGATGTTCCGCGCTCTTAGCGCTTCATTTGTCACAGAAAACAATGTAGCCAACCCTTGCACACTCGCTGTATGCGTAACAGGCCGAGAAAATCCCAAGCAGCCAGGAAGTCACGAGACGGTGTTAGATGCATTCAGCGGCCGCCCATTTCCTCGCAGGCGTGGGGGAAAATGGTGATAACTCCACTTCTAGGGCGAGTAGAACAATAATTCAAAGTTTACATTAAAGAGGAATGTTCCAATTAATTTTCGGTAGCAAAAAAAAGAAATCGTAATTTTTTGGATTTGACCACCTCCGGCTCCCCTTAAAGGCATTCCTGACTAACATCGATGCACCACATTCCAATCTCGAAGGTAACTAACACTCACGAGTGGTAAATTGCATATTTAAAGCAAACCTGATTTGTATCCTCGTACTGGCACTACAAGTGCCAGTCTTATTCTGTGACCTGGTGTTCTCATGAGGTCTTGTCTCCAGTCTTCACAACATTTTTGAATTTTTTCATTCATGTTGTAAATATTTAATTCTGTTATGATATCTTCATTTCTAACTATGTCTCTTCTTATGCAGCCCTTTGTCTTCCTTAGGAACCTCATCTTTGCTGTGTGATTTTTTTTCTTCTTTTGTGGTGACCCAGCTTTCATTTCTGTAGCATAAGACCGGAACCGCGATCACTTTATACAATTTAGTGATGGTTTCATTTTCTACTTCATGGCCAGTGTTCTGACTAATTGTACGTATCTTGGAATTTGTGTGTTGTGTTTTTAGTATCAGAGTCAATATGAAAACTTACAGCTCAGCCTGAATAAGAGATTCAAATGACTTATTCTAAAACTGAATTAGCCAAAACAATTTTTATTGTGACTAGATTTTTTTTACTCGGAATGCCATTATTTCCGTTTTCATTACTAGAAATTTTCTATTTGTTGTTCTTGATACCTCGTTCATCTGGTATACTGATCTTCGGAGATCATCTTCATTCTTTTGAAAAATGTCATCTGCAAACAGAAGTATATTCAGATACTCTTCACTCGTCATCTTAATGCCTTTGTTTACTTTAAGTTTTCAGTTACGATGTATGAAATCAATATAAATATTAAAAACGGCGGGTGATAGCCCACATCCTTGTCCAACACCCTGATTAATAATTATTTTTCCTGATCGACTCCTACCTGTGTTTATTACAATGTGTGTATTTTTGTAAAGACTGTTTGCTTCCTCTATTAGATAATAAGAATATCCACATTCAGGTATCATCTCCCATAGATTCAGATTGCCTCTTAAACCGTTCATGTTGATCAGGAACAACAGAGGGCTTATAACACGTCCTTGGGGAACGCCAGATATTACTTCTGTTTTACTCAATGGCTTTCCATCAGCAATTACAAACTGTGGCCACTCTGACACAAAATCACGAATCCAGCCATACAACTCAGACAACAGTACATAGGCACGCAATTTAATTAGAAGTTGCTTGTGGGGAACGGCGTCAAAGTAACTTCCGGAAATCTAAAAATATGGAGTCAATTTTACGTCCCCTGTCGATAGCGTTCATTACTTCGTGAGTATAGAGAGCAAGTTGTGTTTCGCATGAACATTTTCTAAGTCCGTGTTGCCTATATGTCAATGAATCGTTTCCTCGGAGGTGATTCATGATTTTAGAGCACAGTACATGTTTGAAAATCTTACCACAAACCGACGATAATAATACGGATCTGTAATTCAATGGATTATTCATATTTCCTTTCCTGGGTGTTGGTGCGACTCGTGCATCTTTCCAATCTTTGGGTACATATCTTTCTACAGGCGAGCGGTTGTATATAATTTCTAAGTATGGAGCTATTCTATCAGCATTGTCTGAAAGGAACCTGACTAGTATACTATCTGGGTCGGAAGCCTGCCTTTATTTAGTGTTTTAAGCAGTTCTTGATTCGAATTCTAGGCGCTTCAGTCTGGAACCGCGCGACCGCTACGGTCGCAGGTTCGAATCCTGCCTCGGCCATGGATGTGTGTGATGTCCTTAGGTTAGTTAGGTTTAAGTAGTTCTAAGCTCTAGGGGACTGATAACCTCAGATGTTATGTCCCATAATTCTCACAGCCATTTGATTCGAATTGTGGAGTATTTACTTCGTCTTTTTTTGTGAAGGAATTTCGGACAACCATGTTCAGAAACTCTGTCTCAGTGGAGCTGTCATCAATAACATCACCATTGTTACCGAGCAATGAAGGTATTGATTGAGTCTTGGCACTGGTGTCCTTTACATACGACTAAATCTACTTGGGTTTTCTGCCAGATTACGACACAGTGTTTCGTTTTGGAAACTATGAAAAGCATCTCACATTGAAGTTAGCGCTAAATTTCGAGTTTCTGTAAAACTTTGCCAATCTTGAAGGTTTTGCGTTCTTTTGAATTTGACATTCGTTTTTATTTGTTTCTGCAATAGAGTTCTGACCTGTTTTGTGTACCATGCGGGACCAGCACCGTCCCGTATTAAATTATTTGGTATATATTTCTTAACTGCTGTCGAGACTATTTCTCTGAATTTAAACCACGTCTGGTCTACGCTTTCATAGCCAGATTGCCAGAGTGGAGACTGTCTGTTAGGAAAGTGCCAAGTGATTTTTTATCTGCTGTTTTAAACAGATGTATTTTGCTTTTATTTTTGGTGGGTTTTGTCAGTCTAGCTAGAACAACGTAGTGGTCACTAATCCCTGTATCTGTCATGATGCTCCTTGTTTGGTCAGGATTATTTCCTGCTGAGAGGTCAAGGATGTTTTTGTAACCATATACACTTCGAGTGGGCTCCTGAACTAGTTGCGCAAAATAATTTCCCGAGATGGCATTCAGTATGATTTCGGACCATGACGTTTCATGACTACCATCGACTTTAAATATGTATTTTCGCCAACTTTCTTGTTGTTGTTGTTGTTGTTACAGAAGTTAACTCGCATAAAAATACACAATGATTGCTAGTTTCAGAGAAATTAAATCGCAATGTGCAGAAAGTGGAACAACCAGAAAAAATAATGAAACGCTACTTTGGGCTGTATCGTACCTTTTGTCACCTGTCGCATGTCACAAAAGAGGTCAAGGACTATTACCCTACATCAAGAAGAGAGAAGCGCAATGATATCGTCCATATCCTCTGAAGCCCTACTACAGCCCTAAGGGGCAGATGGATGTTGAGGACTTCTCGTTCATAGAAACTTACAGCTCGTTCAATGATCAGGAAGCATCAATGAGAGAGGCTACCTTGATGATCACGGAGAAGATGACGTGACAATATGACCCAAACGTGAGGATCCTCGCCGGCCGGAGTGGCCAAGCTGTTCTAGGCGCTTGGAACCGCGCGACCGCTACGGTCGCAGGTTCGAATCCTGCTTCGGGTATGGATGTGTGTGATGACCTTAGGTTAGTTAGGTTTAAGTAGTTCTAAGTTCTAGGGGACTGATGACCACAGCAGTTAAGTCCCATAGTGCTCAGAGCCATTTGAACCATTTTTTGAGGATCCTCCAGCAGTGTCATACAGAGGACCATTGACAAGATGTAGATCTAGGATGCTGTGGCAGGGGACCAAACAGTGAGGTCATCAGTCCCATCGGGTTAGAGAAGGATGGGAAACGAAGCTGGCCGGCATTTGCCTGAAGCGATTTAGGGAAATCACGGAAAACGTAAATCAGGATGGCAGGACACAGATCTGAACTGCCGTCCTCCGAATGAGAGTCCAGTGTGCTAACCACTGCGCCACGTCTCTCAGTGCTTCTTGCTGCAATAAGTACAGAGATCATACAATGATCATTTGGCTCACATGAATTTCAACTGCAACTGCATGCAGGTCAGTGACCAGAGACAGAGCAGAGTAGTAGTGTGTGTTACTGGTTAACATAGGTACCCCTCCTCTGTCCTTCCCCCCATTCAATCATCCTTGTGGTGAACGGTATAGCACAAGGCATAAGGCAAAGGGCATAAGTAAGTTTAAAATGTGTTTCTACTTTCTTGCAAACACAATCACATGAGACTTCCCTGTGACAGGAGTTTCAATTCCTCCATGTGTGTTCTCAACCCACAGACACTCCACTGTAATATGGGGGCAATTTTATAAGTGAGGCCTATCTTACACACTGTCTCTCCGCCATGGTGGGAATTCCACGATGGTTGGAGGTTTAGCTGAGGGGCTAGATGTTTTCCTGAAGCATACTTTATATGCCATTGTTTCTGTAGCATAATAATTGAACCATCAGACAGAATATTATCTGTGTGGTATGGTGGTTTATGATCAGCTTCCTTCTGTGGTTGCCATTCCCTTTTGATTTGTTAGTCGGAGGAGGTTTTTAACGAATGTTCGTAGCAGTGGAAGTGATTGCCTGTTTACTGGAATCTGCCTGTTGAGGTGTTGTAAGCTGTTGGAAACCATGGTCTTTTAGTCTTTTTCTGATTTTCTGTTGGGAGCTATAGTTTTTGTGGTAACAGTGCCTTAGCAATTGCACTTACAAATATAGGTATTAATACTGGCACTATTAACCTCCATTTGCGAGACCCACCGCCTTTCTGAATTGTCTTTTTGAGAGCTGAATCAAACGAAGTAGTGAAAGTAGAGATTGCATTGTTTTATAGGTCTTTTTCGCCCCACTATATGGAATCCGCTTCCTTTCTTCGACATAGACAGTGCAGTCTTTACTCCAGACACAGAGATCCCCAGCACAATTGCCACACTCTAAAGGAGATGAACAAATGGCCCCATCGTGGGCAGCCTTACCATATTTGCTCCAAGTGGTCCTAGTTGCTGGCATTTAAAACACAGGTTGGTGTGAAGCTCTGTTTCCATGGGATATTCGCCGAGGCACTTATTTGCCTGGAGGTTAGTTGTTTACTGAGAACTAGACGTTTCAGCCAACACTGTCTTATTTCTCAACAGCTTTTACCGAACGAGGTGGCGCAGTGGTTAGCACACTGAACGCGGATTCGGAAGGACGACGGTTCAATCCCGTGTCCCGTCATCCCGATTTAGGTTTTCCATGATTTCCTTAGATCATTTCAGGCAAATGCCGGGATGGTTCCTTTGAAAGGGCACGGCCGATTTCCTTCCCCGTCCTTCTCTAATCAGAGCTTGTGCTCCGCCTCTAATGACCTCGTTATCGATGGGACATTAAACACTACTCTCCTCCTCCTCCTCCTCCTCCTCCTCCGCCTCCTCCTCAACCGCTTTGTAGAATTTGTTGTGTCAACAATGTCATCTACAAGCTTCTGAAAGTATTCTTTAAGCTGCCTCTTTTCTTTGAACTAGCAAGAATCCATTTTTACTAGCCACATGTGTTCTGCTCTTACAAAATTAAACTTTTTATAATTCTTTTTTAGGAGGATTGGTTACATCTACTCTCACGTTGAGTTGGGTGTTGATACACACCAGCAGCACATCGATCCTGCTGCAAGTTGATTTATCGAAGTTCGATATTTCGATCTTGGTCCCAAGAGTAGCTAAGGAAATTAGGATCCACCCAGCCAGGAACCCACATGCTTGCATAATCCTTACACAACAGAGGTGTGGCAGGTTCCTCAGAGGTTTCTTTATAGCAACTCAACAACCATTCGCCTCACTCACGCCTTGGTATTTAGGGGTTGTTTACAGAGGTACTAACTAGTGAGATTGAAGAATCTATGAAGGAGATGAAAAATGGAAAGGCAATGGGAATTGATCAGATTCCTGCGGAACTGTTAAAGGCATGCGGCTTTTCGCGGATGATGCTGCAGTATACAGAGAAGTTGCAGCATTAGAAAATTGCAGCGAAATGCAGGAAGATCTGCAGTGGATAGGCACTTGGTGCAGGGAGTGGCAACTGACCCTTAACATAGACAAATGTAATGTATTGCGAATACATAGAAAGAAGGATGCTTTATTCTATGATTATATGATTGCGGAACAAACACTAGTAGCAGCTACTTCTGTAAAATATCTGGGAGTATGCGTAAGGAACGATTTGAAGTGGGATGATCATATAAAATTAATTGCTGGTAAGGCGGGTGCCAAGTTGAGACTCATTGGGAGAGTCCTTAGAAAATGTAGTCCATCAACAAAGGATGTGGCTTACAAAACACTCATTCGACCTATACTTGAGTATTGCTCATCAGTGTGGGATCCGTGCCAGGTCGGGTTGAAAGAGGAGATAGAGAAGATCCAAAGAAGAGCGGCGCGTTTGGTCACAGGGTTATTTGGTAAGCGTGACAGCGTTACGGAGATGTTCAGCAAACTCAAGTGGCAGACTCTGCAAGAGAGGCGCTCTGCATCGCGGTGTAGCTTGTTGTCCAGGTTTCGAGAGGGTGCGTTTCTGGGTGAGGTATCGAATATATTGCTTCCCCTACCTATACCTCCCGAGGACATCACGAATGTAAAATTAGAGAGATTCGAGCGCGCACGGAGGCTTTCCGGCAGTCGTTCTTCCCGCGAACCATACGCGACTGGAACAGGAAAGGGAGGTAACGACAGTGGCACGTAAAGTGCCCTCCGCCACACACCGTTGGGTGACTTGCGGAGTATAAATGTAGATGTAGATGTAGATGTAGATGTAAGAAGGGAAAAGGGAGTTGACTGAATTGTTTAATCAAATATACATGACAGGAAAATGGCCAAAGGACTTTACAGAAAGTATATTAATACCTATAGAAAAGAAAAAGAACAGCCAAAAGTGAGAGGAACATAGAACAGTGAGCCTGATATCGCATGCAGCCAAAGTCTTGCTGAGGACTGAACAGAAGGCTACATGGAAAGCTGAATTGCGTAATAGGAGATGAACAATTTGGTTTCAGGCGAGGAGTGCGAACTAGAGATGCCATTGGGTTACTGAGAGTGATAGGGGAGAGGTATATGGAGAAGAAAAGGGAGGTGTATGTTGTGTTCATTGACCTTGAAAAGGGTTTTGACTGTGTCAGATGGGACAGACTGATAGAAATCCTCAGGAAACATGGAGTTGACTGGAGGGATAGAAGGCTACATAGAAATTTGTATTTGAACCAGAGAGCAAGAGTAAGAATAGGAGGTGTGATGAGTGAAGAAATAGGACTGGAAAGAGGTGTAAGACATGGTTGTTGTTTATCACCAACACTGTTCAATATACATCTGGAGGAAATTATTAGTGAAAGTTTTGATGGAAGGAGAGGAGCTTATATAGGGGGTCTCGGAGAGTGGAGTGTGTAAGATTTGCAGATGACATGGTTGTGATGGCAGAGAGTGCAAGACAGATGGAACAAATGTTAGATGATATAAACACAAAATCAGAAGAATATGGAATGAAGATTAACAAGAAGAAACCGAAAAGCATGGTAAGTGCAAAGTCCCAAGCGAATGGAAAAAGGCGCAGATGACTCATGTTTGCTGCAGATTCCTTGAACATATTCTCAGTTCGAATACAATAAAATTACTTGACAGAGGTAAGCTTTTGTCCAAAAATCAGTACCGATTTAGAAAGCATCGCTCGTGCAGAACTCAGCTTGCCCTTTTCTCCCATGACATCCTGTAAACCATGGATGAAGCGCCAACAGGCAGTTTCAATATTCATCGATTTCTGAAAAGCGTTTGACACAGTGCGCCACCGCAGGCTGTTCACGAAGGTACGAACATACGGAGTTGGGTCACAGATAAGTGAAGGGCTCAAAGACTTCTTAAGTAACAGAAGCCAGTATGTTGCCCTCAATGGTGAGTGTTCATCAGTAATAAGTTCATCATCAGGTGTGCCCAACGGAAGTGTGACAGGACCGCTATTATTCTCCACATACAGAGTAGCTACAATTAAACTTTCGCTACTTGAGCCAGTGTACACAGAAAACAATTTACCGTATGGGTACCCAACTTTATGCGCTGCAAGATTTTTGTTGTTAGTAGTGTTAGTATCATGACTTGCCCTTAAGCGCCGGTACCGGTACGGTGTCTTACAAGGGGAGGCCGCCAATTGTGAAATTCAGATTCAATTCATACTGCGCATAATAAAAGCTCATGGCCAGAGGTGTAATGTGGCAAAGCACCAAGATGCACTTCTCAGCCGTTGTCGAGAAAATCGACAGTTACAAGAAATCGTTGCGGTGAAATACTCTCAACGATTAATAATTATCGACAGCGTCGTGGCGCAGCGGTAAGCGCTCGGGTTCGTAATCCGAAGGTCGCCGCATCGAATCTCGCGCCATGCAATTTTTTTTTAGTATTTGTTTTTTGTTATTCAAATGTGTCTATACACACACACACACACACACACACATATATATATATATATATATATATATAATTCCCGGCAATCAGTTGCAACAATTATGCATATAATAAGTTGTTGAAAGTCGTTTGTCGTGGAAAAACTGGCGACTTCGAACATCATTATGTTTTCCGCAAACAAAGTTGTATTTCACAAATGTTATTAATTGTTTTCATAATGTTAACCACGTATAGTTAACGGAAGACGTAGAAACGATATCCCGAAAGGAATACGTATAGCGTAAGTCAAACGTTCGAATTAGAATAGAAACCCCACGAACACAAATTTGCTGTGGCAGGTATGAAATATAAGCTCCGTTACTCGCTCGTTACACTTGAAGGACAGATGTTGAATGGGCCGAAACGAGCCGCCGCATAAAAGCGTAGTTGACTGCTAACTTCGAAAGAAGGTAGATGCGGTCCCTAGCGCAACTTATAACATCGTCGAAAATCAGTGCGGACGTGAGAGCTTTGGTACACCCTGTTAAACAAACGGAAAAATGGAGGCGGTACAATTGGAGAGCGATCCGCCTTCACCAAAATGCATAAGCAATTCATTAATAGTTTATATATATATATTTGAATTACAAACAACTAATAATAAAAAATGTTGCACGGCGCGAGATTCGATCCGGCGACCCTCCGATTACAAACCCGAGCTCTTACCGCTGCGCCACGACGCTGTATAAAATTATTAACCGTAGAGGGCATTTCACCGCAACGGTTTATTTTAACTGTCGATTTTCTCGACAACGGCTGAGAAGTGCATCTTGGTGCTTTGCCACATTACACCTCTGGCCATGAGCTTTTATTATGCGCAGTATGAATCGAATCTGAATTTCACAATTGGCGGCCTCCCCTTGTTAGGGTTGAAACACAGTCATCGGTTTGCATTATAGTTGCAGACAATCAACATGGGTCTGGACAAGGTGAGCAGGTTTTTACTCGTCAATACGATGCTGCTCTTCTCGAGTATCGACTCATTAAAGGAATACTGAGAGGTCCTCTTTCCGCTTTGGGGTTGAACATGATTCTGAAGTTCAGATTAACTGGAGATTTGGAAACCGCTCTTGGGAGAGGCCGACGGCCAACTGCACCACAAATTGCTGAAGTTACTGTTGCCATGGCTGAGATTGCTGGACGCAATGCGCGATCTTCAAGCAGTGCACGAGCTGTGTCACGACAGCTGAACATTCCTTGGTCCGCCGTTGTTTCAGGTAACACTAGAGCAATCTCTAGTGCGGATCCCGACTGTCGTGGATGCAAATGGTCGTCACACTGAGCAACGTTTGTAACCTGGAACGTAAACATGGTATGCAATTAACATTTGTAACCCTGTCATGTGGAAATTAAAATGTGTTTCTTTCAATGGTTTATTCGTTATTTCTCTTCTGCAGGTCCTTAAAAATGTTTCCACAAAGTTGTATTGGCTTACGATCACTCGTTTCTCATGGGAGTCCACCCTGTACATTAACGATCTGACGGACAGAGCTAGCCGCAATCTATGACTGTGTGCTGACTGATGATGCTGTCTTGTACAGGAGGATATCGTCATTGAGTGACCATAGGAGAATACAAGATGACTTACAAGAAACCCCTTGTGTGCGAGGTAGCATGTTCAATCTTTAGCAATGCTCACTTGAAAGTGTTAACAGTTATGACAGGAAAAATATAAGCAGCTAATGACTCGCCATGTGCATCAGGTGGGCGACAGAAAATGGGTGTCCGGGAAGAGCAGAGATCGACCTTCTACGAAATGGATGTACTACACTTCACAAAATGGTCATCGTCGACATTCAAGAAATGATCGAAATAATCGATTAACTTTCACCATGAACACCGAATCAAAAATGGCGCGCCACGGCGATCACAAAGGTTGGCACCATCAAGATCGAAGGCGGACTCCTTGGGAGTTACAAACAGTGCAGGACGTTCAGCTAGATATCCACTCTAAAAGAATGCATATAGAATCACATTCGTGTGGAGGGGTGATAAGAACTGACGGAATGTGATGGCATGCAACCGAATGCGAAACACTGTCGTGGAGCTTATCGTGAAACTGGCTATCCTTTAAGGCGTGGATGCAGATAATGCGATAGTTTTATTGACACGGAAAAAACGAACATCCAGAGGCTGAATTTGTCCAGTAGTTCCGGGTGAACTACAATGTCACATTTCAGGAGGGATAGTTCTCTCTAAAGATATATGCTTTTTATACACAGACCAAGAATCGATCAAAACCAAGTTATTTTGACCAGCCAATGTTCAAAAGCACTGCTCATACCATAGTTGTAATTCTCTTACGTCCATTTTCCTACTCTTGCGTGCTGTGACGTAAATATTCCCTATTGTGCTTGCAAAATCACACACACGAGAGAGAATCGTAGGGGGCAGAGTACCTCCAACTTCTCGCAGTACAATAACTTTCCAGTCAATTTACCATCCAGATTAACATTGGGCATAATTGTAGACGAGTGCGTTAAGATATTGATGTAGTTGATCTTGATACAACTCTCTTCGTACCTCTAACTTCCAGGTTTCTTCTCACATGTATTTCCTCTTTAAATCCCAAACGGTCGGAGTTGAAAATAAATTCCTTACTGAACGATGGGATCAGTTTGTTTATCTCATCTACAGATTTTCGGGTCGATTTGACAGTTGCTGTGCGTCGTCAAGTTGATGTTTTGTCTGAAATTTCGTTATCTCTCAACTTCCAATTCTGTAGCACTGTTTGAAGTTATGCAACCGTCCACATCATCCACTGCTTCCCCTGAAATCACTGTAATCTAGGTCGGGCGAAATTTGATGCACAGCGTATTGGGTAACTATCATGCACATCCTGTAAAGTTTTATCGAGCATCCTTGAAGCGTGCAAACACCAGTTTTTGTAACAAGTGCGCCTTGTCCTCCCCTGAATGTCCGTAGTTTTTCTTATCCAATAAACGGTCATATTGCTGCGGAATTATTCGAAATCTGTTAACTTTTTTTTTTTTTTACTACTATGATGTGAGTGATCTTCCATGTACGTAATTATTGTCCTTTACTACGTTTCACCGGTGACGTGATTTGTGACTTCCTATCCGACAAGAATGATGAATCACATGGCTCAACAGCTGTTTTAGTATCATTTTCTCTTGTTAAGCATGTATCGTTGTCATTGTACTCTTCATGAACATTATCTGCACAGTCGGGCGTATACGACCCACTTATCTTGCAGAAACGCTAATATTTCGTCTGCCACTTCTTTCTCACTCTGCGAAATTCCTTGGGTCCCTTTCTAACGTAATGTCAACTTCGGCAACTCTTGTTGCAAATATAACGCAATGTGTGCTTTATTTATTGTTGCCATTGCTCTGCTTTGTATGAACACCACTAGCACTGTAACACTGTAGACTAAGTAGTTCAACTGCGCTCGGTAGCTTCACGCCGTGCTCACCACTGGATATACCTCCAGTCCCGCCCCATGTTGCCATTAGCAGCCAATATTGTGGTTGCATGGTAAACAATATTGAGAAGTGTCGAATGCTGTAAACATCATTGTTCTTTTGCGTCCTCGCACTCATAGGTTTTCCTCTCAGACAAAATTTCTTGTTGGTGTGATGAATGGAAGCTAGCTCCAAAAGTAGAAAAATTTAAGTTCATGCAGACGAGTAGGAGAAACAGCCGTGTAATATTCTTGAGTGCTGCTATCATGTTTGGGATCCCAACCAGATAGATTAAAGAAAGATATCGAAGCAATGCAGAAGCTAAATCTACCCCTCCTACCCTGTTCCACTCGCAAATAGTGAGTGGGAAGAATGACTGACGGTAAGCCTCTGTATTGGTTCTAATTTCTCGAATTACCACCTCGTGGTCAATACGCGAAATGTATGTAAGGGGAAGTAATACGTTGTCTGACTACTCCTGAAAAGTGCTGACCCGAAATTTCAGTAATAAATCTATCCGTGTCGCGCAACATCTCTCTTGTAAAGTCTGCCAGTGAAGTTTGTTTAGCAACTCCGTAACGCTCTCTCGCCAGCTAAACGAACCGGTGACGAAACGCGCCTTATGTAACTTCTTTCGTGGATGAGTTACATTTCCTTAAGATTCTTCCGATGAATCTCAGCCATGTGTCTGCTTTTCCCACTATCTGTTTTGTATGGTCATTCTGCTTAAGGTCGCTCTGGACAGTTACGCCTAGATATTTTACGGCACACGCTGTCTCCAGCTGTTTGTCATCAACAGTGTAGCTGTACAGTAGTGGATTTCTTTTTCTATGTGTGCGCAATATGTTACATTTATTTACGTTCAGGGTCAACTGCCAGAGTCTGCACCATTCATCTATTCTCTGCAGGTCGTTCTGCAAATTCTTACCATCTTCTAGTGTTGCTACTTTGGTATAAACAACTACATCATCTGCGAACAGCCCTAAAGAGCAAACGACGCTTTCTACTAGATTATATATATATTTATTGTCAGCAGCAACAGTCCTATCACACTTTCCTGTGGTACTCCGGATGTTACCTTTACATCTGTCGATTTAGTTCCGTTAAGAGCGACGTGTTGAGTTCTATCTGCAATAAAGTCTTGAATCGAATCGCAAGTCTGCTCCGATACTACGTAAGCTCGTATTTTTTTCATTAAATGGCAATGCGGGACGGTGTCAAATGCCTTACTGAAATCAAGGAACACGGCATCAGCCTGAGCGCCGTTGTCCACTGCGCTGTGGATCTCATGGAAGAACAGAGCGAACTGAGTTTCGCAGGATCTCTGTTTGCGGAATCCATGTTGATTTTTATAGAGGAGCTGTTCATTTTCCAAGAACATCATAATTCTTGAGCGTAAAACATATTCCATTATTCTACAACAGATTGACGCCAACGATATAGGTCTATAATTGTGTGGATCTGTCTTAAGGCCTTTCTTAAAAACGGGAATGACCTGCGCTTTTTTCCAGTCGTTAGGTACCTTTCGTTGCTCAAACGATCTACAATAAATTACTGATAGAAGGGGAGCAAGGTCTTTCGCATAATCTTTATAGAATTTACAGGATCTCATCTGGTCCTGAAGCCTTTCCACTACTAAGAGATTGTAGCTGCTCTTCAATTCCGCGATTGGCTGTGTCAATATCTGCCATTTCGACGTTCACACGACGATTGAAAGGATGAGCAGTGTTACGACCTTCGGCGGTGAAAGAAGTTCGGAAGACCGAATTCAGTATTTCGGCCTTCTATCTGTTATCTTCCGTTTCGGTGCCGGTGTGGTCGCTGAGAGAATGAATAGATGATTTTGACCCACTTACTGATTTTACATACGACATAAATCTCTTAGGGTTTTTACTCATGTCAGTTGACAACGTCTTACTTTCGAAAACATTGAACACTTCTCTCATTGCTCTCCTTACGCTAATTTTCGCTTCGTTTGGCTTTTGTTTGTCAGCTAGCTTTTTACTTCCCTTGAATGTGAGGTAAAGTGCTCTTTGTTTACGTAGCGCTTTTCCAACACGGCTATTAAACTATCGTGGATCTTTCCCATCCCTTAAAACCTTACTCAGAACAGACTTGTCTAGGGCATATTGAATGATGCATTTGAATTTTTTCCAGTTGTTCTTCACATCTTCGTCCTCCACATCTTCGTCCTCATCACCGAATATTTGAAGCTGACTGCTGAGATATTCTGAAATTGGTATCCTGTCACCCTTGCTGAGCAAATATATCTTCCTACTTTTCTTGACATTCCTTGTAGGACCCGTCGTCATAGATGCTGTCACAGCCTTATGAACATAGATACCTTCCTCTACGTTTAACTAAAGTTCAGGTCTGTTTGTTGCCAGAAGGTCTAAGGCGTTACCCTCACGAGTTGGTTCTCTAACTATCTGTTCAACGTAATTTTCGCACAAGACATCCAGAACAATGCCACAGGTTCCCTGTCTCTGGCATCAGTTTTGATGGCATAACACTCCCAACCTATACCTGGCAAGTTGAAGTCACCTCCTATTACAACGGCATGATCAAGAAAATTACTAATCATATTCTGTAAGCTCTGTCTGAAGTGCTGTACAACTACAGATCCTGACCCAGGTGGTCTATAAAAGCATCCGATCACCATTTTTGACTTATTTGATACTCAATTTCACCCAGATTAATTCACATTCGGAATCCGTGACAACCTCGATAGATTTTATCAAATTTTTTACTGCAATAAACACCCCGCCACCATTGGCGACTAACCTATCCTTATGATAAACATTCCAGTCTGAACTTAGGATTTCATTGTAACTGATGTCTGGCTTCAATCAGCTTTCTGTTCCTAATACTATCTAGCATTATAACCTTCAATAAGCGATACTAATTATGGGACCTTTCATTTGATGCTCACCACTGACGACAGCATTCATCGTACGTCAGAATGGAAAGACAGTTCAGGCACTGATACCTCACGTGACTAGATGCAAGTGGTTCAGTCAAAGTACAAATATCGTGTAGAACTTACGACGTTTGTCACAAACTGGAAAAGTATGCATTGAAGACGTTATAAAACTGACTCATAGTGCAAGATGATGTGCTATATCCAGTCTCATAAAAATGTCTGTTCGAGCTCTTATTAACCACAATTCAGAGTACTGTAGTGGAAATTACTAACATCGTGGGTCAAAAAATTCAAAGTGGCAGCTGGGAAGTATTTGATGAAATTACACTTGAAGTCTACATTGGTTTTTTGTTACTTGCTGGTGTGTATGAATCGTATGGTGAATCACGACAAGATGACAGGTCTGATCAAAGAACAAATGACAATTAACTGTCATAAGAGATCTGAGGAGGAAAATGGGTGGAAATACTTTTGAAACCGTATTATCACAGCAAAGGTGTAACGTAGATAATCATATAGAACCTAAAATTAAAATTATTGTAACTGCTAATAATTTTAGTTTATACCAATCAAATCATTGACACGAAATTGCATGTGTGTAGCTGTTTTGAGGGAAGCAATGGGGTTAATTACGCATAATGGTTTTATATGAATTAGGATATATTGATGCTCGCCACATAGAGGAGGCACTGAGTGGCAGACAGGTACTTTTTAAAAGTAGACTCTTTGATATTATTCAGCTTCTGGACAAAATCCGTTATCATCCCCCCCCCCCCCCCCGCCACGCGCTTGCACTCCCTCCCGCACACGCACGCACGCGCGCAGGGCTGTTTTCGTCTCCGGCACTGTCTGGCACTGTGGCCACACTGTAGTAACAACACTGGTAAATCATTTATAAAAATCAAGAATAACGTAGAATCTAACAAAGTCTTCAGATAGTCCATGGCGAATTTTCCTGTATCCTAAGAAAGGAAATTAAATGAAATATTTCTACCATCTTTTGCCTGGCAGCATATGAATTAAACCATCTGTAGGTACCTTCTTTATATTTGTATAATTTCTTGAGCAGCAGATCATGATAGAACACAGAAGAGGCTTTAGATGGCTCTGGAAGCGGCCCACAGTTTAATTATTCTTGATCTCTAGCTTTAATGATTTACCACATAGTGAGCTGAAGTGTCTGCATTGTTGTCAGGAGCTCTTCTCTCAGCTGCAGCATGAAAGTTACTTCCAGTTGGTAACTGATGAATATACACGTTTTCTAGTTCAAAATCCTATACTATCGCTCAGTCACAGAACACATCTTGGAGTAAGTACAGTGCATTCGACATAGCAAGGTTCATAACCAGATACTGTGAAATTATAAAAACCTTCTTATGGTCCCTGTTTGGTGACAAAGTTTGGAACCAAGACACCATGAAAATTCTGTAACTAGGAGATCTTTGCTTCGCAACTTCTAAACTTTTAGTGTTAAATTTGTGATTTTAACTTCACAAAATGATTCGTTCGACCTCCTGCAGGAACTGGGCGAGGCTACAAGCCATTAGGATAACAGACAGGGATTACTACGTCTGTAGTGTGCGACGTACACGAATTTGTGTTGGACGGTAAGTATGGTCGGATAGTCGAAGGTGTACGGCGACCGTTCGCGATAAATGGGAATGCGAAATCATGACTGCTGTATTTTTCGGATACATCCGAAGGGACACCGTACACACACACACACACACACACACACACACACACACACACACACACACACACACACACAAAGTTTGCATTTCACTTGTTGCAAATCCATTGGTACTCAACATTTGTTTTGCAAAGTTAAGGGGCATCTTATACGAAGTGTAATAATAACAGTAATCTGATTGATATGTAATCAATATAACAAAAATAGTTTGCTGTGAGAAGAGTTTTAATTTAAAATTTTGCGTCTGCCTGCAGAAATCCGTTGGAAAAGTTCCTAAGTTTGCAATACGTTGCAGCTGATGTTTCATGAAGAGCTACATCTATATACATACTCAGCAAAACGACACTGTGCTGTGTAGCGACGGGTATCTGGTACCACTACGTGTGTTTTCGTTCCTGTTCCAACGTGTGTTTTCGTTCCTGTTCCACTCGCCTCGCAAATAAAGCTAGGGAAAACCGGCTGTCTGCCTGCCTCTGTACGAGCAATGATTTATCTTCGTCGTCCTAGTGCGAAACGTACGATGACGGTTGTAGAATCGTTCTGAAGCCAGCTTCAAAGGTTGGTCCTCTAAATTTTCTCAATAGTGTTTTGCGAGAAGGTCGTCGTGTTCTCTCCAAGGATTCCCATTTGAGTTCACGAAGCATCTCTAACATGTGTGTGTTGATCGAATCTATCATGTGCTGCCACCAAACACTGCTGATACATCACACGTCAACTGCATTTTAAGTCCACTAAAAACACTACGCCCACCAATAAGCTGCTGATTATTTAATTGTCCAGTAAGGTCAATGTAAATTGCTTTCAATGACCTGTACACAGCAACATACCGCTTAAGGCGACGACGATAATAACGGCGACGAGGCATTGCAGCGGTACGTTAACACAAGTGTTACACACTAGTGTTGGAAAGTGCTTTTTTCCTTCTTTATTGGTCGCGCCTATAAGGCGGTGAGTGGACTTAGGCGCAGCTACGCGGGCGACGCTCTAGTTTTACAAGCGTCACCGCGCGCTAAATAAATTTCCGGTCGTTGTAGCGGCAGCCACCGGCCGAGAGGGGACGCAGCAGAGGAGCAGCAGCAGCAGCAGCACTTGTGTGATAAACTGTAAATTAATTTAGTATTTGTTTTTCGTTGACGTAATTCTGCAAAGAAGTGAACAGTACTGTGTATTTTACTGTGTAGACTAGTGGTTAGAAAATTAATCGTAGTTTTTGTTTTTGCGTAAGTCTTGTGAATATCCTTGTGTAGGACGGCTTCCTAGTGTAAATATTTCGTGTAGAGAAATTTATTTCTGTTTAATAGCTTGCGGTCTCAGTGAGAAATCTGCACACCAACATTTAGTGTTACTTTATTCTTTTTTGGTATATTTTCAAACTCAGTAGCGCCATTTGAGACCTCATATCTGTTTTATAAACAGTACGACATGGCTAGGAACTGTGCTTGTTGTGAGCGGACACAAGGATAGTTGGCTGCTGCCGTACATAGCTGGAAGCTGCGTTGGCTACCGTCGACAAGCTTCTAGGTAATGCTCGAAGTTGCGGTGACGTCGGGGCGCCAGTGACAAGACCTGCGACACCTTTGGTGTCACTGGAATCCCCTGGTGGCCCGGACGTCACTGCGGCTTCCGATACGCAACATCTGACTGGTCCGTCCTCACTCCAGAGTGGGTGGCAGACAGTAATGGGTTCGCGTGTCACACGGTGGAAGGCGAAAGAGGGAGCAGGCCGTGCGGCTGTCTCCCAACGTCTTAGCAACAGGTACGAGGTGCTTCCCAGTGTTGATGATAACTCTGAGGCAGCATGGGATGCCTCTCCTGCTGGGCCAGCGGTCGATTTTCCTGCACAGTCTGGACAAGTACAGAGGGTGGGTATGCTAGTCATTGGGAGCCACTCAGGGAGATAGCAAGCAAGGAGAGAAAGAATTCCAGTGTGCATTCAGTATGTTTGCCGGGAGATCTCATTCGTGATGAGGAGGCGGCCCTGCCGGCGGCTATCGAGCGCACTGGGTGCAACCGGCTGCATGTAGTGGTACATGTCAGCACGAATGACGCCTGCCGCTTGGGTTCTGAGGCCATCCTCGGCTCCTTTCGGCGGCTGGCTGATTTTGGTGAAGGCAACTAGCAACGCACACGGGGTGCAAGCTAAGCTGTCTATTTACAGCATCGTACCCATGGTGGATCGCGGTCCTCTGGTTTGGAGCAGAGTGGAAGGTCTAAACCAGAGGCTCAGACGGCTCTGCGACGGTATCGGATGCAAATTTCTCGACCTATGCTATCGCGTGCAGAATTGTAGGGGTCCCTTAATAGGTCAGGCGTGCACTACACGCAGGAAGCGGCTACTAGGGCAGCGGAGTGCGTGTAGCGTGCACATGGGCTTTTTTAGGTTAGAGGACCCATCCCTTGGGAGCAAACACGATTTGCCGGTTAAATCAGCCACAGCGATCTCAGAGAATCTTGGTCCTCGCAGATCAGAGATAGAAAAGATTAATATGATTTTAGTAAACTGCAGGTGCACAATGTCTTTTGCCGTTCTTGCAACAGGAAGGTGATGTCTTTTTCCACCGGGATAACGCTCGCCCACACACTGACCATGAAAATCAACGTGCTCTGCAAGACGTGCAGCAACTTCCCTAGCCAGCACTATCTAAGGACTTGTCTCCAATCGAGCACGTGCGGGATATGATGGATCGAGAAGTGACTCGGGAGGCATGTTACCAACAACTCTTACAGAACTACATGACAAGTCGAGCAGGCATGAAATAATGTATCCTATGACAGTCTTCACTATCAGTACTGTTAACTGGATGCCAGAGTCAGCGCATGCAGTGCCGCCCATGGAGCCTACACCACGTCCTAATATGGTGTTTCAGCATGGGTCGATACCTGGTATCTCAGAACCGCTTCTGCTATTGATCTGTAAATGTAATCATTTCATGTACTTCATATGAACCCATGAACTGTTACAACAATCAATCTTGAGCGAATTGGAAACCTCTAAAAGGGTGTACTAATTTTAATTCCAGCAGTGTATTCTCCTCAGTTTCAGATGCATTTAGCAACACCTCTAACTGATCATCAGGAAAAAATTGTTTCACGATGATAACCTCACGCACATTACTACATTAGATATATGAACTGTGTTCATACCAAACTATGTAGCATTACTAATCACCATAATGCTTTCATAATTTGAACACAGTAATCAACCTGCAGTGTTGCCTAACTTCACACATTTCAACAACATGCAAGCAAAGACCTGCATTCTTGTACGTTGCCGGCCGGAGTGGTCGAGCGCTTCTAGGCGCTACAGTCTGGAACCGCGCGACTGCTACGGTCGCAGGTTCGAATCCAGCCTCGGGCATGGATGTGTGTGATGTCCTTAGGTTAGTTAGGTTTAAGTAGTTCTAAGTTCTAGGGGGCTGATGACCTCAGAAGTTAAGTCCCATAGTGCTCAGAGTCATTTTTCTTGTACGTTAAGAACAATACACATCTATCTCAGACACAGATAAATAAAATTCTACTACTGATATTAGTACACACTGTGAATTTTCAAACACCCAGGTCATACAGGCCCAAGGAACAAAAGTATAATACATTAAGCTATAAAAAGAGGAAGAAAACCTATTTGTTCCTTAAGCTATGTAGAATGTAACGAAAAACAAAGTCACCAAGTTTCAAACACTACTGTTTAAAAAATAAAAATAATATTCCCTTAGAAACTCCTTCCTGGATCATACAGACCCAAAGGTAACAACAGGCTTAACAAAGAATTGCAGGAAACACTGTTATTTAACTGTTTCTATAGCATTTAGAAATACATGAGTTACTGACTTTGATATAGGTCTGCCACGTTCTACAAGTATTCGTGTAAAGTGTTTCACTATATATCCATACAAATTATAAGAAATGGATGTACGTATATATGTAGGTACACTGAGGTGACAAAAGTCATGTGATAGCGATATGCACATAGACAGATGGCAGTAGTACCGCATACACAAGATATAAAACGGCAGTCCGCTGGCGAACTGTCATATGTAGTAAGGTCGTTCTTGTGAAAAGGTGATTATGGCCCCACGACGGGAACTAACAGACTTCAAACGCGGAATGGTTGTTGCAGCAAGACGCTTGGGGCACTCCATTTCGGAAATCATTAGGGAATTCAATATTCTGAAGTCCACAGTGTCATATGAGTGCCAAGAATACCAAATTTCAGGAAGTAGCTCTCACCACGGACAACGCAGTGGTCGACGGCCTTCACTTAACGACAGAGAGCAGCGGTGTCTACGCAGAGTTGTCAATGCTAACACACAAGCAAAATTGATTGAAATAACTGTAGAAATCATCGTGGGACGTATGACGAACATATCCGTCAGGACAGTGTGGCGAAATTTGACGTTAATGGATTATGACAGTAGACCGACGTGAGTGCATTTGCTAACAGCAGGACATCGCCTGCTGCTTCTCTCCTGGTGACCACATCGGTTGAACTCTAGACGACTGTAAAACCGTCACCTGGTCAGTTGAGTCCCAATTTAAGTTGGTAAGGGCTGATGGTAGGGTGCGAGTGTGGCGCAGACCCCATGAAGGCATGGGCCCAAGTTGCCAACAAGGCACTGAAGGCTGGTAGTGGCTCCATAATCATGTGTGCCGTGTTTACATGTAATGGACTGGGTCCTCTGGACCAGCTGAACGAACCAGAACCAACTTCAGCCATTCGTGGACTTAATGTTCCCAAACAACAATGGATTTTTTATAGAAGATAATACGCCATGTTACCGGGCCACAACTGTTCGCAATTGGTTTGAAGAACATTTTAGAGAATTCGAGCGAATGATTCATCTACTACACGAACCCGTGATAAACAACCAGCTCTTCTTTGAATCTTTTCCATTAATTCCATCTGAAAAAGGTGCCAGACTGATCAGAAGTAATCAAGAATCAGTTTACTGAGGGCTTTGTACTATACCTTCAACGTATTTCTGTTGGTATCTTCCTTAGCTAAACCTACTTTTACGTGGCCATTACGGCTTAAATTGCTTATGATGCACATTCGTAGCTACTTTAATGTCGTGACTGTTTACAATGACTGATCACTGAAGCTGTAACATTTATGTGCAATAGATTTTTAAAAATTCTGAGACTTTATTGCCATTAGATCCTCTGTAGGTCTTCCTGAACATTGTTATTATTTTCTGGTTTTTACAGCTCTTTGAAACTTCCAACGCTACTCAGTAGGTAATAGCTCTATAAAACTCCTTTTGGGTATGTCCGAAGTTACTTTCACATTCAACAATTCCTCCTTATTGCTTCAGACTCTTCATTCACAAAGCTGCTCCAACGTTCTATCAGTTTATGAATATGAAGATGGTATCTTCATATACATAAGGCTTACCGGCCAATGATCTTCTTCAGTGTGGATGCACACTCACTGCTCCAACTCTTACGGGAATCGGTAGATTGACTGCCGCGAGTAATGAGTATAGTGGGCAGGGGCAGTACAAATGTAGTGTGTGGACAGGAAGTTTGTTCACAACAGGACATTGCACAAGCGTACCAGATGTGTTCTGGTAAAACTGTTGCGCCAACCTTTGTACTATTGTTACTACCGTATCCTCAGTGTGAATACAGTAAACCAAAATTTCACATGGTCACTACTTCCAGAATCCATGCTGATTTCTACATAGCAGATTTTCAGCTTCACAAAGATCATAATTAAACAAAGATCATAATTAGCACACACAAAATGTGTTTCTAACTTTTACAACAGATTAACATCAATGATATAGTTCTATAGCTAGGATCTAGTTTAACAGTACTTCATGAA
This sequence comes from Schistocerca piceifrons, assembly GCF_021461385.2. Taxonomy (NCBI): domain Eukaryota; kingdom Metazoa; phylum Arthropoda; class Insecta; order Orthoptera; family Acrididae; genus Schistocerca; species Schistocerca piceifrons. The sequence continues at coordinate 153,112,558 of NC_060149.1, read as the reverse complement.
ACAGGGAATAATCTACACCTGTTTCCAATCGCTTGTAACACTTTGATGCTGCAGTAGTCAACAATATACTGCTGTTACAACGGGAAGAAGCTCCTTCACATAATTTACATAGAATAAAATAGATATCCCATTAGATTCAAATGGCTAGCAACTTTTGAATTACTTTATATTACATTGAATTCCACGTTTCTCAATCCCTGTATCTCCCTTTTCAGGAAGGGAGGAAGATTTGAGTTTAATGTTGCATTGATGAGCATATCATCAGTGGTAGAGAAGTAGCTAAAATGTCCTTTTCAAAGGTTCCATCCTGCCATTCACTCTGACCAATTTAGGGGAATTATGGGAAGCATGTTATCAGTATATCTGGACAGAGATTTCAGACCCATTTCCCTCAAGCGTGAGTCCAGTGAGAAGAATACTGTGCTAGCTTGCTGGGTTTGGCAATTTAATGCTTGCACAACAATTGAGAGGAGGATCTACAGGGTGTTAGATGTGGAACCACCTCTCTAAAACAAAGACTGTTAGATAAGTCGAAATTTGAAGCCAAGTAGCATGACACAGGAAAGGTGAAAAACCTGTGAAACTTATCAACATGGTGGGTATTTTGGAAGCTGGGATTCTGGATGCAACTTTTAATTTTTAAACGGAAGTGGATCATGATAAATTAAACAGATACAGTATTACATTAGTATCTTTAGTCTTAGCATAACTGTTTTCATTGTGAAGTTATCAGTAATGTTTCTTCTTTACAGATATTGAGAATGCTGATGGTGTTAACACAAGCTGAATGCATTAACATCCTCTTATCAGGAGAGAAGAGCACTTGTGTTATCGCAGATAATTCCAACGAACCTCATGCGGACATACAAGCCATTACCCACAGTACAGCGGTGAAACTTCTCGCAAAATTCTGTGAAACTGGCTCTGTCACAGACAAATTGAAAGCCGGGCGACTGAAAATGGCTACGCATGAAGCAATACCAACTGCTATTCTACCATCATTCAGCATTCAGTAGGAGCCCAGCGTGCAGTTCTCACCACTTCTCATAGGGAACTGGTGTCAACAGTACATCACTAATGAGAATTGTGGCCATATACACTGATCAGCCAGAACATTATGACCCTCTACCTAATTGCCTGCATGTCGACCTTTGGCATGGATAACAGCAGCGACGCGTCGTGTCATGGAAGGAACAGCGACGCGTCGTGTCATGGAAGGAATGAGCCCTTGGTAAGTCACTGGAGGGAGTTGGCGCCACATCTATACACACAAGTTACCTAATTCCCGCAAATTCTGAGGAGAGGGGCGATGAGCTCTGACGCCACGTTCAATCACATCCCAGATGTGTTCGATCAGGTTCAGATCTGGTGAGTTGGAGGTTGTGACATGGCACATTATCTTGTTGAGAAATGCCACTGCATATATATTTCATTCTGCAGCGTGTCTTGTAGTATTATTTGGAAATCTGTGGCTTTTATTATAATATCAAAATTGCACTTGCTTCCATTATGTAAATTCCTAACATGTAGAACTCTGTTAATACTTTTACACTCCTAAATTTCTATCGAATTAATATTCTAGATACATAGAAAATATTTACGCTTCAGAATGCGTTTAGCTATGACACAGGAGACCTCACAATCTACACCATCTTCACACCTACTGTCCCTCAGGACAATCAGTTTTTGCAAGAAGGAAAATCAATTTAATCCTATAGTTCCAGTACAAGATTTGATTTCATTTATCCTTGTTCTGCTGAAGTATCGTAACAAATAACTGTACACTTCGTTCTGTACTTTTCACTTTGCAGAAGAGTTTAAGAGAAGCACTCAAATTTATTCTGCTTGCAATAGTTTTCTTGTTAAACAAACTACTGGGCGATATTGTGTGTGAGAAAGAGAGTGACTCTGTGTGTGTGTGTGTGTGTGTGTGTGTGTGTGTGTGTGTGTGTGTGTGTGTGTGTGTGTCCGTCTTACCCACCTCTGTAACTGAACAGTCAGTGAGATTGATCGTCATGTCGAGGACCTATGAAGGAAATACCTGGACGGTTGTACGACAGTAATGTGCAGACCACCAGCCACTCCATCACTCCGTAACACGTCCAAATGATGCTGTTGACAGAATATGGTGTGACATCATCCTGCATCATGTGGACTTCAGGCCCTGTTCACGGAGGTAGTTATATATGTCTTACAGAATAAATTAAGTTAAGCCCGTCTCACACGAAGTAAAATTCGCTGCCATCTTGCTTGCTGGCTCATGCGACGACTCCCTTGAGAGCTATGTCGCTTGCTGGCCAGCTGCCCTGCAGGGAGCTGTGTGCGTTTCCCGTGATAAGTCCGGTGCTATTTTTCTTGTGAGGCCTAGTCGGATTCCCTGCATGCTACCTGCGCTGGCCAATCAAGAGTCCTATTTGGCGACTGACGTCACAGCCTACGGGACGGCAACTGAGACAACGCCAGTTAACCCTAGAGACCAAACAGAACGTCACGCGTCCGTCGGCCGACCTACGATCTTTCTCAAACGATTACAAAGAAATTGTTCCATAAAACAATTGACTCTCGCACATCTTATAGCTTCATGGTGAACTATCATTTTGTTAATGGTCATGTTTATTGTGATATTGTAGAATTAAGTAAATTACTGCAAGAATTTCGAAAAGTTTACAGCGAAAAATAGCGGTTATTATAATTTGCGTTTGGTGCATGTCAGCTCGTACGTTGTTGCGTATCAAATGTAGCTAACATATTGAATTATTCTTTATATTTTTGAGGACACTGCCATCTACTGCCAGTCTAGAGAAAATGGATCGTACATATATAAATCGCTTCGTTCCGAACTCGCGCGTCAGCGAAACAACCAGAATAAAATTTTCACAAAATTTCTCGTATCTCGTAAACGGTTTCAGATATCGAAACAAGATTTTGCAAATGTTAGTACGCAAAAAGAGTTTTTCGTCATATGAGTAACATACGAAACTTCCATAGGTTGGCGCCGTCGGTAGCTGTTGAAACGAGAATTACTGTGGATTTGGAACAACGTATATGAGAAAGTTTCACTTTATTTTTATACCGATAATGGGCATTTTCATAAACTGTTGACATGTCTTTCAATTAGTTGCTCTTTTATGATTCTGTCGCAATTTCAAATGCATTATAATGTTAGTGACCTGGATATTTACAAACTCTGCTGCGTTTTGAAGAAAGAAGCAGATTTGGACGAGGTAGCAAGGGAACTTAACGTATTGCAACTTGCCACTCATAACGCCTCCCTGAAGAAAAATAAAGGTGATAAGTCTAGGGAAAATAAATAGCAACTTCTGTCGAAATTTCGGCTAAATCCTATACACCAGTGTTCAAATGGTTCAAATGGCTCTGAGCACTATGGGACTTAACGTCTGAGGTCATCAGTCCCCTAGAACTTAGAACTACTTACACCTAACTAACCTAAGGACACCACACACTTCCATGCCCGAGTCAGGATTCGAACCTGTGACCGTAGCGGGCGCGCGGTTCCAGACTGAAGCGCCTAGAAACGCTTGGCCACACCGGCCGGCTATACCCCAGTGTATTTTTAATAACTAATTATATGGATTGAAACTAGGCAACGGATTTTATTTCTACATCTCAGTAATGTAAGAAATATGAAAAAAATTAACAGTACATAGAATGCCATTTTTTCTTTCCTATACCTATACAGAGTGTACTTTTCACCACAATAATCTTGCAGTCCGACAAAGATTTTGGTAATCTGTTTAGACCTTGAGATGTAGCTGACTAGATTTTGCAAATTTCAGTGTCTTCATATCTCTCAGATCATTGAGATATAGAAATGAAATTCTTTGGCCAGTGTCAATCCACATCATTCGTTATTAAAAACACACTGGGGTACGGAATGCCATTAAAATTTCAACAGAAGTTGCGATTTATTTTCGCAAGATTTCTTGTCACCTTCAATTTTCTTCAGAGGGACGTTGTGAGTGGCGAGTTGTGAGTAATACGTTAAGTTCCCTTGTTACCACGTTCAAATCTGCTTCTTTCGCCAAAACGCGGCATGTAACATTCATGTCACTAACTAACATTCTGATTCAGTTGACATTGCGGACAGGGTGGAAAGACATGTCAATAGTATATGAAAATGCCCATTATCGGTATAAATTAAAACTTCCTCGCGTATGTTGTTCCAAAACCACAGTAGTTCTTGTTGCAGCAGCTGTTCACGGCGCTTAAATATTACATTTCATTGAAATAATCTCTAGTCGCTTGAATATCGCGGTGAATATGGAAGTTTCGCATATTAGTCACATGACGTAATACTCCCCTCTTTGCGTACTAACATTTGCAAAATTTTTGTCCGATATCTGAAACCGTTTACGAGACATGATGAATTTTTGAACTATTTCATTCCGGATTTTTCGCTGTCGCGCGAGTTCGGAACGAAGCGCTTTATATACGATCCATTTTCTCGAGATTGGTAACAGATAGCAATATCCTTCAAAGTTAAGAAAAAATTCAATATGTTAGCTACAATTGATACGGAGCAACATATGAGCTAATATGCACCAAACGCAAATTCATAGCAACCTCTAGTTTTCACTGTAAACGTTCCGAAATTCTTGCAGCAGTTTACTTAATCCCACAATATCACAATGAATATGATTAGTAACAAAACGATAATCAGTTCATCATAAAGCTGATGAAGACGTGCGAGAATCAAATTTTTTACCGAATTATTTCTTTACAGTCGTTTGAGAAAGACTGCAGTTCGGCCGGCTCGCGCGCCCTGCCGTTCAAGGTTTCAAGCCAATTCCGCGCAATCATACAGTGTCAGAGATTCAGCGTGCGAGACGCCCGTCACCCCCGCCTGCTTGCCGGGAGCCATGCGCGCCATCTAGCAGACATGCTGAGAACCTTACTGCGTGTGAGCCGGGCTTTAGTCTTCACTTACCCATAGGGTAGATGAAGTCTTTCGTAATTATAAGAATTTTTTTAGTAACAGAATTTTTTACTGTTGTGTTTCTAATGTAACGCCACTGAAAATGAGATACTGCTGAGAACTAACCAAATATGATCTGGTACTGTCTTCTGCTACTTAATTAATTGTGCAGATACTTTTCTAAATTACATCAATGAGGGAGTGTACCACAATGTGATGTTAACATCACAAGTATCAGACATCTGAATGACAGATAACATATGGTTCACCACTTGATACCCTATTTCCAGACTGAGTACTTCTGAGGTTGGCATTCAATCATCCCAGAACACCATCATACTACACTGCATGGTGCAAAAAGAAATATGTTCGTTCAGGTGTAAGTTAATGTAACAGTGAACCGTATTTTAATAATAAAAGTATTAGTACAGCACTTCTGTGAGAAAGCTATAGTATATAAGATCTCCAGAAATGTCTCTCACCTACTTTAATTATTAAGAATTTAGTTCAAAATAGAAAATGCTGTTCAACTGGGCTCTAGCATAACTACATCCAAATCTAGTTAGTAATTTCCTTACTTCATTAAGCATTAATTTTTATCTAGCCTAACCTTATTACAACAAACTTCTATTAATTCATAGAAGGTATCGTCAGCAACTGATGCTCTGGGTTCTGTCTGAATGCCACTATGTTAATGTCCTGTATCATAATGGGACACACCTGTTGGGAAACCTTTATTATACATTTTGGATAAATTTCTTTCACACTTCTGTGTGTGCAAAAAATTATTCTGAAAGTTGCCCCCGTCTCACTCAATGTCAAAAACTTTTCCTTTATATCCACATGCACTGTTGAGAAAATTCTGTGATGAAATATGAGAGTCAATATGCGAAGTGCCTTGGAGAATCCCTTTTAAGTTTCCAATGAGTTTATTTTTGATACATAATTTTCTTTTGGTGCTTCCATCATCCCCCTCCCCTCACAGTATTATCATCATTGTTATCATAATTGATTGTATTAGAAATAATAATAATACGTAAGATATTAATCAAGAATACAACCATGAGCAACTTCTTACTCAACACTATCCATTTTAATCTACTGTTGAACTTCAGAATTAAAAAAGAAAATTATCATGGCAGTGATCTCCTACAGGTATAACTTAATATCTAACAATGTTATACCACACTACTCGTTCATCTTAATGTGTTAACAAGGATCTGTGTGTTGAAATAAGAGAATTTTTCAAATCATCTACTCATTGAAGCTCACAGTTTCTTCAAAATACAATGAAGCGCCAAAGAAACTGGTACACGCATGCGTATTCAAATATTGAGAGATATAAGCAGGCAGAATACAGGGCTGCGGTCGGCAGCACATATATAAGACAATAAGCGGCTGCCGCAGTTGTTAGATCGGTTACTGCTGCTAAAATGGCAGGTTATCAAGATTTAAGTGGATTTGAACGTGGTTTTATATAGTTAGTGCACGAGCGATGGGACACAGCATCTCCGAGGTAGCGATGAAGGGGAGTTTTCACGTACGGCCTTTTCACGAGGGTGCCGCGAATATCAGGAATACGGTAAAACATGGAATCTCCGACATCGCTGTGGCCGGAGAAAGATCCTGCAAGAACGGGACCAACGATGACTGAGGATAATCGTTCAACGTGACAGAAGTGCAATCATTCCGCAAATTGCTGCAGATTTCAATGCTGGGCCATCAACAAGTGTCACCGTGCGAACCATTCAACAAAACATCATCGACATGGGCTTTCGGAGCCGAAGGCCCACTTTGTACCCTTGATAACTGCATGACACAAAGCTTTACACCTCGTCTGGGCCCGTCACCACCGACAGTGGACTGTCGATGACTGCAAACGTGTTGCCTGGCCGGATGAGTCTCGTTTGAAATAGTATCTAGCGCTTGGATGTGTACGGGTATGGAGACAACCTCACGAATCTATTGACCCTGCATATCACCAGAGGGCTGTTCAAGCTGGCGGAGGCTCTGTAATGGTGCCGGGCGTGTGCAGTTGGAGTGATATGGGATCCCTGATACATCTAGATATGACTCTGGCAGGTGATACGTACGTAAGCATCCTGTCTGATCACCTGCATCCATTCATGTCTATTGTGCATTCCGACGGACTTGTCAAGTTCCAGCAGGACAATGAGACACTCCACACGTCCAGAATTGCTACAGAGTGGGTCCAGGAACACTCCTCTGAGTTTAAACACTTCCGCTGGCCACCAGACTCACCACACATGAACATTATTGAGCGTATCTGGGATGCCTTGCAACGTGCTGTTCGGAAGACCTCTCCACCCCCTCGTACGCCTAGGGATTTATGGACAGCCCTGCCGTTTTCATGGTGACAGTTCCCTTCAGCACTACTTCAGACATTAGTCGAGTCCATGCCACGTCGTGTTGCGGCACTTCTGCGTGCTCGCGGGGTCCCTACACGATATTAGGCCGGTGTACCAGTTTCTTTGGCTCTTCAGTGTATTTTACTTACACAAATTTCAGTGGCTAAAAACATCAAGAAAGATAGAAGGACCATTGTAGTAAGATTCTAAAAATTTTATTTTTGTGAGGGTCCACAGCCTCAATGTGTTTTCAGAATGAAAACATGGTCCAAGTACGCTGCATTCTTTTTATTATCTGCGCAATCAGCCAATTTCAAACTTGAGTCATTTTCACGTACATATCTTAGGCTTCCAGCTTCATTTTACATTGTAATACATCGCTGGCACATGTGGACAGGAATATGTCTTACTTCCGTGCGTATATGGTTCGAAAAGTTTCTTCAGACACAATTTCTACATGCATTACGCAAGCATATGCAGAAAGAAGAGTAAACATTTTTTCCTTATTTATTTATTTTCAGTCCACTATGTGTGAATAATTATAAGGACAATATCTCTGTTACACGACAGTGTCTTCATGGCAGACATACAAAATGCACTACTGACCATTAAAATTGCTACACCAAGAAGAAACGCAGATGATACACGTGTATTCATTGGACAAATATATTATACTAAAACTGACATTTGATTACATTTTCACGCAGTTTCGGTGCATAGATCCTGAGAAATCAGTACCCAGAACAACCACCTCTGACCGTAATAACGGACTTGATACGTCTGGGCATTGAGTCAAACAGAGCATGGATGGCGTGTACAAGTACAGCTGCCCATGCAGCTTCAACACGATACCACAGTTCAACAAGAGTAGTGACTGGCGTATTGTGACGAGCCAGTTGCTTGGCGACCATTGACCAGACGTTTTCAATTGGTGAGAGATCTGGAGAAAGTGCTGGCCAGGGCAGCAGTCTAACATTTTCTGTATCCAGAAAGGTCCGTACAGGACCTGCAACATGCGGTCGTGCATTATCCTGCTGAAATGTAGGGTTTCGCAGGGATCGAATGAAGGATAGAGCCACGGGTCGTAACACATCTGAAATGTAACGTCCACAGTTCAAAGCGCCGTCAATGCGAACAACAGGTGCCCGAGACGTGTAACCAATGGCACCCCATACCATCACGCCGGATGATACGCCAGAATAGCGATGACGAATACACGCTTCCTATGTGCGTTCACCGCGATGGCGTCAAACACGGATGCGGCCATCATGATGCTGTAAACAGAACCTGGATTCATCCCAAAAAATGACGTTTTGCCATTCGTGCGCCCAGGTTCGTCGTTGAGTGCACCATCGCAGGCGCTCATGTCTGTGATGCAGCGTCAAGAGTAACCGCAGCCATGGTCTTCGAGCTGATAGTCCATGCTGCTGCAAACGTCGTCGAACTGTTCGTGCAGATGGTGGTTGTCTTGCAAACGTCCCCATCCGTTGAATCAGGGATCGAGACGTGGCTGCACGATCCGTTACAGCCATGCGGATAAGATGCCTGTCATCTCGACTGCTAGTGATACGAGGCCGTTGGGATCCAGCACGGCGTTCCGTATTACCCTCCTGAATCCACCGATTCCATATTCTGCTAACAGTCATTGGATCTCGACCAACGCGAGCAGCAATGTCGCGATACGATAAACCGCAACCGCGATAGGCTACAATCTGACCATTATCAAAGTCGGAAATGTGATGGTAAGCATTTCTCCTCCCTACACGAGGCATCACAACAACGTTTCACCAGGCAACGCCGGTCAACAGCTGTTTGAGAAATCGGTTGGAAACTTTCCTCATATCAGCACGTTGTCGGTGTCGTTACCGGCGCCAACCTTGTGTGAATGCTCTGAAAAGCTAATCATTTGCATATCAGAGCATCTTCTTCATGTCGGTTAAATTTCGCGTCTGTAGGACGTCATCCTCGTGGTGTAGCGATTTGAATGGCCAGTAGTGTATAATAGCTGCGTAACATCCATCTTACTGGGATTTATTCATGCAATACATGTCAGAAATTAACGGCAAATTTCAACACGCTGAACGCGGAGAGCTGATTTCACTGGGCTTTCTGCTGAGGCGGCAAACCGCGCGCCGGTGACCACTTGACAGGTGTTGAGACAGAAGAGCGCCTGCGCGCCAGCAACCCATCCGACGGCCGCGCAGTACTTACCACCTAGAGGACAGGCTTTACCGTCAAAAAAATTCGCCCGGCAACAGCCGCCGAGCTGGGTAAGTGAACAAAATGTACGTACAGCACTTGACGGTTGTTGAGTGGGAGTATAAACAGACGTGGTATGGTAAAAGAACAATCTGCACGGGACGACCAGTTACAGAAAGCCAGCCGGCCGCTGTGACCGAGCGGTTCTAGACGGTTCAGTCCGGAACTGCGCTGCTGCTACGGTCTCAGGTTCGAATCCTGCCTCGGGCATAGTTGTGTGTTATGTCCTTAGGTTAGTTCGGTATAAGTAGCTCTAAGTCTGATGACCTCAGATGTTAAGTCCCATAATGCTTAGAGCCATATGAACAGAAAGCCACAGTTGTGTAGATGGGGACTAGTTTCACAGTGATTATTTTCAAAAAGTTTTGTAATCCAAAGTAGTGAAAGCGATGAGAGGAGAAGTCAGTGATTCAAAGGGTGCGTTATATGTACTACATAAAAGTCGCTGTGAAATGCGACTGCCATGACCCGAAAGTGAGAATTCGTCCGATGATTCAGTAACCGATCAAAGTACCGTACGTGAGTCGATCCTCGATGCAACCATCCAAGAATTGTGCATTTTACGAGTGTCCATCGCGCCAAAGGAACTAATGAAAATCTGCAAAAGTTAACAGCGTCGAACGAAAGGTAATGAGTATACATAGTTTCGAAAGACTTGCGAGAACCCTGCGTTTCGCAGACAATTGGTGCTTTAAATCGTCTCTCTACCGCTCAATTCACTATCGATGAACTGAACAAAAATTTAAAAAAATATTATGATCCTGCAGAAATACGATATATCGACGATAATACCATTCAGTGGGCGAATTATATTCAGACACTATTTGAAACAACTCTCTTACCCAAGTATGGCATCAAAATGTTTAAATTTTGCTCAGGCAATCGATACTGCTACAGTTTTCTTCGAATTCCGACTGACAAAGTATTTGATAAAGAAAATACCACACCAACATATGTTGTGATGAATATGTGTCAAGAAGTATTGAATAAAGGCCGTGCGTTATGTGCCGACAGTTGCAGTATCAGTGTAGATCTGGCATGCAAACTCATAACAAAGAATACGCATTTGATGGGTACTCCTCGACTAAATCACATACGAATTCCCAAAGAAATAGTTACGACCAAACTCCGAAATGTAAAGGCAAAAGAGACGCTTTGATTCTTTCCGCCAAATATTCAAGCGAAATGGAAAATGTGACAACAAAAAGGAGGGGTTTATCGAATACGAAAAATTATGACTGAATATAATACAGGAAAACTGCTGTTGACCTTTCTGATCAGAAGAGTGCGTAAAGCAGTTTATTGAGAAAGACAATAAATACAATGGTCTCTAAAGTTAGCATTAGATGTTTTTGAGCACCGCAGTTGTGAATGCGTTGTGTGTGTTCCAAGATATGAGGGCATAGAAAAAGGAAGTCACAACATTTCGACAACAGTTGGCAGATACATGGCATTCTCATGAAGGAACTTCAGTCAGTGACAAGAAGAAGCAAACACCAGTTGGAAACAAATGAGCGAAAGGTGCATAAAGTGCTCTGAATGTTAGAAAAAAAAAACACAAAAACATTCTGGAGCAAAGCAGCTAGAAAAGTGGATGAACAGGTAATTACCTTTTCTAATGTGTACAAATCTAAACCCCTTTTTGTAATTACTGTTTTAATAAGCTTAATTAAAATTACATTTGTTTTTTTTAACGTTGATTCTGCGTTTCCCACGTAGTTATGCCGTCCAAACGATAAGTGCACTATCAGTCTCCACGGACTGACTTGTCCAAAACAAAAAATACACTGCGGACTGACAGCACACAAACGGAGAGCCCACTGTCAGTCCCGCGGGACTGATGTCGTGCTTAACGTGTAAATGCATAGTTTGTCATTTATACCAGCACATCAACTGAACACATACAGTATCCAGTCCGTCCTCAAAGTCTTAATCATGTTGGGCCTTAATGACGAAAGATGAGATTAATAAGAAGTACGAAATGTTTAGCTCTGTAGAGAAACATTTAGAGGAGCTGTTATTCAGGTTTAAAAGGATAGTTGACTATGCACTAGAAAAATACGTATCTAGTAGCACAATTCATGATGGGACAGACCCTGTATGGTGTACGGTAATTGTAAAGAAACTTGTACAGAAAGAGACACTACTGGAAAATAAGTGTAAAACGAAGCCTACGACTATAGCTTGAGGGATGCTAAATGAAAAGCGTTTAGTTGTCGAGAGGGCAATGTGTGAAGCCTTCAGTGACTACCACAGCAGAATATTATCGGAAGGTTTCTCACAAAGGCCAAATAAATTCTGGTCATGTGTAAAGGTTGTTGGTGGTAACAAAGTTAGTGGCCAGACACTCATGGGCGAGATAGGAACTGAAATTGTGAGTAGTAAAGCAAAGAGAGAAATGCCGAACACCATCTTCAAATGTTCCTTTACAAAGGAAAATCCATTGTGTGTGTGTGTGGGGGGGGGGGGGGGGCTGTTTTGGAAACAACGGAGTTCCCTAAAATCAAACAACGCTCCAGGGCTCGATAAAATCCTCATCGGATTCTGTACCAAAATTGCAGCTGCATTGTCCCTCTTAACCACAATCTACACTAGATCCCTTGAACTAACAAACGTGCCCAGTAGCTGGAAGAAAGCACAAGTCATACGAGAAGGGTAGCAGAAGTTATTTACGGAACTATCATATAGTACCAAATGGTTCAAATGGCTCTGAGCACTATGGGACTTAACATCTTAGGTCATCAGTCCCCTAGAACTTAGAACTACTTAAACCTAACCAACCTAAGGACATCACACGCATCCATGCCCGAGGCAGGGTTCGAACCTGCGACCGTAGCAGTCCCGCGGTTCCGGACTGCAGCGCCTAGAACCGCATGGCCACCGCGGCCGGCCATATAGTATCCTTGACAACCATTTACGTATAACCTTAGAATGTACTCTGAGCTCAAAGGTAATGAGATATTTCGAACAGTGGCAGTGACCTCCTCCTGCTCGACCCAGGGGTAAACCAGTTTGAATCTCGTTGATGGAAAAAATTTTCACTGTCAGTATTTGGTGGTGTGAAGTTCCTATCAAAAGATTTTGTGCCAATGTTCCGGTTTCAATGCCAAACCTCTCTGCAGTGTCTCATGACGTGAGAGCATGTGACACTGTTGATGGTGATCCGTACACCGGATGGGGGACGTTAAGCTTGGCGGCCCCCTAGGTGCTATTCGCGAGGCATAGGCTATGTGGCTGGCACCACGTTTCACTCTCTCCTCCTCTCCTCTCATCATCATCATCATCATCATCATCATCATCATCATCATCATCATCATCATCATCATCATCCGGCACACGGGCGCACACACACACACATACGCACATACGCACGCACACACACACACACACACACACATTTTACAAAGTGACAGGCTATAAAATTCGCAGCATAGCCATGAACAACAATATTGCAGAAAGCATAACCAAGTTTTCAGAGATATATTTGATGTTCCCTCTCATGAAGCCAGCTCACTTGGTGGTTCCACATTTTCTACAGCTATACCTGTACCTACACCTACACATACATACATACATACTCCGTAAGCCACCACATGGTGCATGCTGGAGCATATCCTGTACCACTACTAGTCATTTCTTTCCCTGTTCCACTTACAAATAGAGCAAGGGAAAATGACTCATCTATATGCCTCCGTATGAACCATAGTTTCACATACCTGAGCTTCACGGTCCTTATGTGAAATTTATTTTGATGGCAGTAAAATTTTTCTGCAGTCAGCTTCAAATGTCGGTTCTCTAAATTTTGTCAATAGCGCTCCTGGATAAGAAAGTCGCCTTCCCCCAGCGATTCACATTTGTGTTTGTGAAGCATCTCCGTAACACTTGCGTGCTTTTCAAACCTACTAGTAATACATCTGGCAGCCCACCTCAATTGCATCAATGTCTTCCTTTTATTTTACCTGGTGCGGATCCCTAACATTACAACAGTACTCAGCCATAGGTCTCACTAGTGTCCTTTATGCAGTCTCCTTTACAGATGAACCACTCTCTCCTAAAATACTCATAATAATCCAATGTTGACCTTTCAGCTTGCCTACTACAATCATAATGTTCTCACTGCATTTCCTATTGCTTTGTAATGTTACGCCTAGATATTTACTCAATGTGACTGTGTCAAGCAGCACACTACTAAAGCTTCATTCGAACATTCTTGTTTTTCCAATTCATCTGCAGTAACTTACATTTTTCCACATTTAGAGCTAGCTGCCATCCGTCACACCATCTAGAAATTTTGTCGAAGTCATCTTGTATTCTCCTAGAGCCACTCAACAATGACACCTTCCATTACACCACAGCATCATCACACACAATTGTCACAGACTACTGCTTACCATGCCTGGCACATCATTTATCTATACGGAAAACAAGAGCAGTACTATCACACTCTCCTGAGGCACTCTAAATAATACCCTGTCTCCGATGAGCACTCACCATCGAGGACAACACACTGGGTTCTGTTACTTAAGCGGTCTTTGACCCACTCGTATATGGAATCTATTCTATCTTCTTGTACCTTTGTTAACAGTCAGCATCGTGGCACTGTGTTGAATGCTTTATGGAAATTTAGGAATATGGTACCTCCCTGTTGCCCTTCATCAATAGTCCGCAGGATATTGTGTTTTGAATGTGCAGTGTTTCTAAAACGGTGCTAATTTGTGGACAGAAGCTGTTTACCTTTCAAGGAAATTTATTACATTCAAACTGAGAATATGTTCACAGCAAACTGATGTTCAGGATACTGGTCTGTAATTTTGTGGGTCTGTTCATTTTGGTAAACTTTCGACACATCTCTACATCTACATACTTTACAAACTACTGAGAAGTACATGGCATTCCAGTTACATATGGAGTGCAGGAAAAATGATTTTGTAAGTAATTTCCCAAGATAGTTTAGCTCTCTCTTCAAGAGCTCCTCCCCCCAACCGATGAACAACAGACCTTACAGAGGTGGGATGGCTTGGCTTGCATGCCTCAATGATAAAGACAACAGTACTGTACATCCAAGCACAATGGAGCTTTATCAGTGGCAAGAGCAGACTAACCTATGGTCCCTGAAGTTGGGCAGCAGCCTTTTCAGTAGATGTACAGAAAGAAGTCTGGATGACAGACTGATCCGACCTTGCAACATTAGCCAACATGTCCTTGCTATGCTGGTACTGTGAATGGCTAAAAGCAAGGGCAACTACAGCTATGGTCTTTACCGAGAGCCTGAAGCTCACTATATGACTCAATGATTATGGCATCCTCTTGTGTAAAATATTCGAGAATAATAGTACCCCATTTGGATCTCTGGATGGGGAATTATTCAGGAGGATGCCATAACCAGGAAAAATAAAACCATCATTCTACAGAGTGGAGTGTGGAATGTTAGTTCCTTTAATTGGATAGGGAGGTTAGATATTTGAAAAGGGAAATGGATTGGTTGAAGTTAGATACAGTGGAAATTATGGAAGTGCATTGGCAAGATGAACAGGACTTCTGGTCAGGTGATTATGAGGTTACAAATAAAAAATAAACAATGGGTAAGCAGGAGTAGACCTACTAATGAGTAACAAAACAGGAGTGAGGGTAAGCTGCTATGAACAACATAGTGAATGCAGTATCATAGTCAAGATAAACTGGAAGCCAAAACCCACCACATTATTAGAGTGTGGGCAAATTAAAAGTGGCCCAGAAAATATTTACAGTAAGGCTGCCACAGGACTGACTCTCATTAATGAACATCACAGAAGATGCTTGGAATGGTCATTCCTGACACTGATACAGCAATCTTCTCATTTTAGCAAACTATTACATATGCATAGCACCTTCTTTTCCTGAGGCTTAGCAGGAATAGTGTTTTCAGTGTTCTGCTGTAGCTCTTCCAGTATGTGAGGATTATTTGATCACACCTTACACTGCAGTTTGACCCACAGGTAAAAATCCCAAAACAAAAGATGATCTAGGTGGCCAGGAAATTGCACTGCCTCTGCTGATTATCCGCTCCTCACCGAACACCTCAAGCACTCATGAAAAGGTTGTCGAAACAGTGTGTGCTGTCGCTCCATCTTGCTGAAAATATCCATACAGTCATTTCTCTTCTGTGAGTTGATCCACATATAGATTAAACCGTTTCAGGACATACTAGTTGAGGGCAACAGTTTGATGAAATAATTGCATTATGATGAGGACACCAGACATCGCACACCAAACACTATACTTCATGGCAACAACAAATGAAATATAAGAGTTCTTGCTGAATGTAAATACTTCTAGATTAAAGGAGATCACTCGTTGAAAAGTAGAACCACTGAGTCATCAAAAGACACATGCAAAAGAAAGAAAACCTGCTAGCTTTCGGAGCTATTCTTTGACGAGACAGAGTAAAAAATATGAAAACAAGGGTAACATGAGTCATGCTTGGGTAGCTCAGTTGGTAGAGCACTTGCCCACGAAAGGCAAAGGTTCCGAGTTCAAGTCTCGGTCTGGCACACAGTTTTAATCTGCCAGGAAGTTTCATATATCAGCACACACTCTGCTGCAGAGTGAAAATATCATTCTGGAGAGTAAAAAATACACCACACAAATGCCTCATGCCTCTACATGGTGTTGATACCATGTAGATGTGTATGTGTGTGTGTGTGGGGGGGGGGGGGGGGGCGCGCGGTTGGGGGGGGGCGGAGCGGGGGGTTGCACTAGTGTTCTATACGGGGTGTTCTTTAGAAACCACACTTTCTTAAAATTCTTCCGGTAAACGAAAGTCAACCATTCACCTTCCATACTACTGCCCTTACATGCTTGTTTCACTTCAAATCCCTTTGTAATGTTATGCTTCCATATTTAATTGATGTGACTGTTTGAAAAAGGCATATTTGTGCCATCAGCTGTACGATTGCATGTTTATTCTCTACTGGTTTTGATTATTGCAATCATCTTCACAAGAGAAAAACACAGTCAATCATTTTTGTCATGTATGAGCCAACCAAATGTAGAAAATATATAATTGTCATAATAGCCCATCTTAACACAGTCCACATAAACACACTGTGCCTTGGCACAATTACAGTAGTGCATACTTGGTGATAACTCCACACCTGATAAAAATTATTATTAAATGTGGAGTTATCACCAAGTGTGCAATACTGCAATTGCGCCAAGACACAGCATGTTTATATTAGATGTGTTAAGACACACTATTATGACAATTATAAATGTTCTACATTGAGCTGTCTTTATATATGGTGAAATATGTGTTTTATCCATTGATGTACACTGTTTTTCTCCTGTGAAGATGATTATTATGATTGAAACCAGTAGAGAATAAACATGAAGCTGTACAGCTTAGTCAACAACGACACCTTATCGTATACTACAACATTATCAGCAAACTGCCGCAGATCTCTGCTCACCCTGTCCATCGTATCGTTTTGTACATGCAGAATAAGAGTGGTCCCATCACACTTCCTTGGGGTACTCTTGATGTTACCCTTGTCTCTGATGAGCACTCACCATCAAGGACAACATACAGGGTTCTAAGGAAAACATACTGGGTTCTATTACTTAAGAAGTCTTTGAGCCACTTGCATACCTGTGAACCTATTATGTACACTCGTACCTTTGTTAACAGTCTGCAGTGAGACACCATGTCTAATGCATTCTGGTAATCTAGGAATATGGAATCCACCTGTTGCCCTTCATCCATAGTTCACACGATATCAAGCAGAGTTTTGTACAAGCCATGCCTTCTAAACCAGTGCTGATTTGTGGACAGAAGCTCTTCTGTCTCAAAGAAATTTATTATATTAACACTGACAATATGTTCAAAGCAAGTGTATGAAGTATATCTGAATCATAAAGCGCCTATGTTAAAAACATATTTATATAAATGAGTTACATGCAACCTATGTAACAACTGTTAAACTTGGGAGTAGTTTTATGATGGTTACACTTATTCAGGTGAATAATTACTGTTATGACACAACTTTAGTGCCTATAGTATTGGTATAGTCCATATCAATCAAGCGTGCTAAGAAAAATTCTTACCTTTATAGTCTCTGATGTTACTGAGTGTAACAGATGTTACACTTCAGGACTAAGTATGAAACCTGCATTTTTTTTTTTTTTTTGTTTTGTTCAAAAAAATTCCTGGCCCCAGATTCAGGCGGATAAAGATGACGCCTTGATCATCATTTCATAGATGTCATTATTGGGAAAAATTTTAAACTGCCATATCCCTGGAACAGTTCTAGATATTTTGTTAGCTTTTTCTTTATTTGAAAAATAATTACTTTATGATTACAATGACATCCTTGATGTGGACATACATATCAAAGTTCTTTTGCTGTAGCCTTCTGCTGTTTTCTTTTCCCCAAGAAATAACATTTTTATTTCAAGAATGCCAATGCTAATATTTTTTTTCTGTTGATTAGTAGCATATAGTACTACATTCCCTGAAAAGTAGATTTCCACTTCTAAGTTGAACAGGTTATATAAACAACTGAAAATTTTGCCACACATTAAAAGAGTTTCCATTACCAAATTATCACATATCGGACTCATGAAACAAAAACCTAGTCTTATCTGCAAAGAATTTTATATCTTCTGATAGCTGGGTAAGAGACACATTTTTCAAACATATTACGTGATTATAAAATACGCGCGAAAGTTGCAAAACTTACAGGCTCCAAAGCACGCAACTTCTCTGCACTCTGCTTCAAACTAAAATCAGCTATTCAATGAACTAAAAATGTGTTCCATGGCATCATTATCTTCCCTTGAAATTTAGTGATGCCTTCATGTTGAACCAATGCAAACTGGAGCACACACACTCTTCAAAACACTGTAAACTGGAAATGTGAACTCATGGTGGTGTTTCTGCCTTGCAACTGGAAACTTATATCCAGCAGCTAGTCCATGTGATAGCATGAAGTTAACGACGACTTCATTTAACTCATAATTGATGTCTATAATCTTCGCAATCCACCAATCTCAATCGTACAAACATGGCACAAACATTCTTCTTCTCTGGTTGTGAATCTGAATATTCTCCTGCTGTTTCTGAGGTGTAGGCCAGACGAAGACATTTCTTCTTTCTTGCTCTTTAAAGTGCATGCAATGTGAAGTTTATCAATCACTTTGAGTCCAGAAATAAGTTTCCTGAATTCCTTTTACAGGGGTAGTTTGGCTGGACCATTCTTCTCTTTTCTGCTGGCAGAATTCAATTTCTCATTCTGACAAACAATGAGGGCTATAGATATGTACAATTTCATTGCTCTCATAAAATCATCAGCATTCGGAGTTGCTGGAAAGATAACATTTTGCTGCATGGTGCTTCAACAGCCCTCCATCATTATCAAACGGCCCCTTCCTGTGACCAATAGCACTGCATACCCACTCCACTGGTGCAAGTAACTTAGTCAGTTCAAACAGTTAGTAACGATTTTTGAAGTGACTAGAAGCACCATTGGAGATGATGATGATCTTTTCTGTTTGTGACTGCAAGTGAAGAATTTTGTGCATTGCCAGTAATTCGTGTGCTGTGTCATGCCCTGTGTCATCACTCATAACTGCAACACTTGTGATCTTATTCCAAAAAGATGTCACTCCTGTAAAAATTGAAATTTGGTCATCAATCATACCCTTGTACTTCTTGTAGGAAAATCACAGACCAGTTCTCACCAAAATCACAGTCAAGTACTAAACATGGTTCTTCAGCCTGTACATGTCCTTTCACTTCTGCACTGTGTTGTTGTGTTACTGCTTTCACTGTCCATTTCTGAAGTCCATCAACAAAACTGTCAATGGCAACAGTTTTCTTGATTAGTTTATTTTCCTCCCATGTTGCATATGTAACTTATGACAAGTCATCTGCTACGTTTTCTAGATCAAGTGACAGTAAAGAGAGTCCTCCCTTTCCAGGGCAGCCACCACATTCACGAAACAAACAAGTCTCCTGCTTTACATAAAAGAGTATTAACGACTTCACATGTCCAACCAGTGTGTCATACATCACGTGTTCACATAAGTTCTTAGAGGTTGCCACACAAAGTTAAAAAGTTGCAAAATACACATATGAGCAGATATCTCTACGCGGGTGTGGAACCATTCACTTAGATTGTTGTGCATAAAATTTTGATCTTCCTATGTGTAATATTGTGTTTTCCTTCCTGTATTTGATAAAAGTTTCTTTCATACTGTGAGTTGTTTACTTTTTCACTTTCACTACTTTTTGTCCTTCAGCTGTTATTGTTATAGAGTCTTTCTTGTTGGCACTCTGGTGAGAACAAACCCATTTACCTACGACTGTGCTATTTGAACATGTGCTTCTTGCACAGGATGACCATAAAAGCCATCTTTTCTTCCAGACACTCCTTTTAAAGAACTCACATGTCTTGATTTGCTCACCATGTATTTTGATGGTGATGGAAAACCATTTTCTTTGAAAATGAATCTGGTGTAATAGTTAACATGTCCACATTTTCATTGTAGGATGCTCACATTTCAACAGCTGAATTGACATTAATGAGAAATTCCTGGCGAGTTGGGCAAGCTTCCTTTCATTCATTTTCTTCTGAAGATGGAATTTCTACTTAGAGTGTGGTCAGTTTTGCTTTGGTGAACTGCCTCACAGCTTCAGTAATTTCTCTGCGGTTTCTTGATGCATAGAGCATGACTTCACTGACAATGGCTTCTTAGCAGGACAAACAACTACCTCTGTACTGGACCGATTCACAAAATGTAATTCTTCTTGTATACATGCAAAATTTGCATCATCTGCACCACGAGAGACATCACCTTGTTCAGTTACTGTCATCACTGATATTCTGCCAAAACCATTAGAAGATGGAAGGCCATCACTGGAAATATCTTGACATTGAAACAGAGTCTTGAAATGAGCACAACTATTCCCAACCTGAAGACAGCCTGTTTTTCTACTAGTTTTGAGTATCACTCTTTCATGGATATGCAAATAGTTAGCACAATTCACTCTTCTGTGGCCCCAGTCAAACAGTTCTTTCCACCAAACACCCTACAACTCTATCAATCAGCAGAATCCTCATCAAAACTTAGACACAGTATTCCCTTGATGGTCACAGATTTCGTACAAGGCTCTTAAATAAAGAAATTAGCTATGAACAACTTCAGTACAGAAAATGGCACTGAACAACTGCAACAAAGAAATTGCCAAGAAACAACTGCAACAAAGAAACTATAGTAATGAACAAGAAATTAGCCAAAGACATTAAAACATGAACACTGTTTATGAAAATTATTCATCTTAAAAGTGGAAGTTCAACTTTTCAGGTACTGTAGTACTGTATGTACTAATCAACAGTAAAATAAAAAATGACACTTAAAAAAAATTTTCCATAAAAAAATAAAAAACAACCATCAGATGGCTTCAGCAAAAGAAGTTTGACATGTATGTCCAAACTGAGGATATCATTGTACTCATGAAGTAATTATCTTTCCAATAAGAGAAAAGCTAATAAAATATTTAGAACTGTTACTGAGATACAGCATTTTAAAATTCTTCCCAAGATCACGAGCAAAATGGTACTCAGTGTCAGCCTCAGTGGCTTTTATCTCGAAGCAGGATTTTTTTTTTGGACAAAACAAAATAATAACAGCTTCTTGCTTAGTCCTGAATTGTAACATATGCTAAATTCAATAACATCTGAGACTTAGAAGGTAACCTCCCTGCCTGCATTGATTAGGCCTATAGTATTTTTGTCAGCATTTTCTTTTTGCCTTCTACTAAGTACTTACACTTATCTTTATGAGAAACAATCCTACCCCTTGGCCTCTTAGTCAACAATATCACAGCATCTTTCTTGACAGGCATTTTAAATATCTCTTTCATGAGACGTAAGTCAGCAGCTTTTATCCCTCTCATAATAAAAAAGACCCAGAGCTCTATAAGAACTTATCACAGTTACCTTCTGTAAAGATTTGTACTTCAGACCCAACACTAAAATTTTAAAGGTAAGGTTCCACTGTGCACAAAGAAAAATCTTTGCATCAGGAAGCTAAACCTACCACTCGGAGTCTCTCCGCCAATGACGACTTACAATTTTGTTTTTACAAACTGATTTGCTAATTATTCAGTTATCTAACTCTTCCTTCCTTGTACTTCATGCCTCACTGGTGTCTGTAAATCTTGTGTGTGAGAGGCTATATGTTTGCTCTATCGAATGACATTCTACTTTAACATGAGGCAGTTTTAGTGTTACCTGTGTTAACTATTCTGTCAATATACTACAGTTACCTTGTCTAATAACACTTGAAATATCTTGTGATAACATTTGCCTACAAGTAACGTAGTGCAATCTTCACTTTTGATATTTCAAAATCTCTTCCAAAGTAACATATGTTTATAGCAGATATTCATAATGTCTGCAAGTACAATCAATGTGTCAGTCAGTCATTCCATGAATCATTTTGCACTATAGATTGCAATGATATGGAATGAGTCATTTTACTTTCACACTGCAAATTAATTTGTACATTTGGTTTTATTATGGACATCAAGTTTTTAATATATATAACAAAAAGGAAAAATATAGATGTGATTTAGTAATTCCTACCCACCACCTTTCACACATTACAGTAATATAAATTCTTTTACAGAACAGAATGAGTTGTCGAGGGGAAACATGCTCAGTCTATTTTCAAATATACTCTGCTGTCTGGCAGACATTTTACATCAATGGGTAAGTGATCAAAAATCTTTGTTGCAGCATTGTGCAGCCCTTCTTGTGCTAAAGGCAACTTTAATGCAGAGTAACAAATGTCTTTGTATATCTGGTATTGTAGTTATGTGTATCACTGTTCATGTAGTGGGCAATTCAAAACAAACTTCATGAGTGAATAAATATACTATGAAGCAATAGTCAGAATGCCTAATTCCTTAAACATGTGTCTACAAGATAACAGTGGGTGTACACCACATATTATTCTTGTGGCAAAGTTTTGCACAATGAAGACTTCCTTTCTTAAACATGAGTTGGTACCCTAGAACATTATTTCATATTACATTACTAACTGAAAACATGTAAAATATGTCAACTTACTGACATGACTCTCTCCAAGATTTGCAATGATTCTAAGTGCAAATGTGGCTGAACTAAGTTGTATTAGGAGTTTCAAAATGTGCTTTTTTCAATTTAAATTCTCATGAATACCAATACCTAAGAATTTTGAAGTTTCCACCATAGTTATTATTTCCAGATCATGCGTTACACTTATCATTGGTGTAGTTCTCTAGATGTGCAGAATTGAATATGTTGGGTCTTTTTAAAACTGAAGGTGAGACCATTCACAGAAAACCAGTCAGTGTTACTTTTAAGAACTTTGTTTACCATTTCTTCTGTTTCTGTACACATGCTTGAATTGATTACAATACTAGTGTCATCCTCAAAAAGACCTAATTCTGCTTGTTGTATATTAGATGGAATATCATTTACATTACTGAGGAACACTAATAGGCCTAAGAATGTCTTTAGCATATATGGTGGATGATCGCTAGTTAATAAAATGGCACAGGAAACATTACTTTAGTCACATAAGTAGTTGACAATACATGCAGCCACCTAGTGCAACTGTTAGATGTCTTACAAATTATCCTGGAAGACACTAATGTCCTTTTTATTTTCTTCTCAACACCTCCCCCTCTGTATTACTGGAAACTATCATTATACTCAATTTCTTGCAGTATAAAAAATCTTTCACTTATGTTCAGCTAGTTACGATTGAAGTTCCCTTCCTTTCCACCAACACCCTACCAATAAATCAGTGTACGCTGATATATAGTACACACTATCAATGCTGAATGTTCAGAAGCAACAATTTGAACAATTAAAATCAATATTAGGCTGACTGCATATTATTTAGACTCATATCAGAAATACATCTACAGGGACACTTGTAAGTACGTCTTGCCCATTAAGGAAGCTACTGAAAAGAAATACAGAAGCATACAAATGGTAAATTAAACTGTTTAGCAACAAAAAACCTAAATACAAAGATTCTGAGGAACTAATTTATTTTCATTTCCAAAATTGATATAATCTGAAAACAATCAGATTATATCAATTTTGGAAATGAAAATAAATAGATAGTTACACTGTGGATGCTCCTTCATATTCCTTGAAGCAATTCTTGTGTTTCTAGAAATGGTTGACGTAGGAAAATTGGAAATTTTAGGTCGGCTTGTTTCATCACCACCAGCACTGCATTTGGGTGTCAATTTCAGCTCTTAGCACTATAAATAACTAAAACATTGATTATAAAATTTATCACGGACTTCTCCATTACTTATGTTACTGACGTCGTAAACATATCGGGAAACTTTATGGTGTTGGAAATAGTAAAACAAAAGCAATCTTTTTCAGATTCTAACACACGCACATAATTATCTACTGAATTTCGTTCTTACGTTTTATTTTCCATTGCTTTGCTACAGAAATGTATGTAATATGCAACCACGCAATGTGTAAAGAGGCACCTTCGGAGTAGGTGACGATGCTGATACAATAGGATCAAATAAAATGTGAATCAAGCAAGTGTGCCTGCACTGCATTACGAAGAACTGTAAGGTAGCGCTGTGCATTCAATGCGTCTCAGTAATGTACAAACTAAGAAAAACGGGGACAAACAATATACAAAAATACCTTGTTTTCACTACTAATGCAAGTTTTAAATACTACTCAGTCTGAAGAAAGAACTCAAATAGGGTGCCTGCCATTGCTGCGTATTTGAATAACCTAACTTTCTTATTTAATAATCTTTTCCATTCGGGCACCTTAAACTGACAGTTCTTGTTTTTTTTGCCTACAAAATTTATGCGAATACTGTCTACGAGTCAAGGCTTGCCGAATACGAGAACTGAGTTTCTTGTTACGGACAATATGTTTAACGTTGCTAAAGTTGTTTCCGACGCAATTTGAAAACAACATTACAAAATGCAGTCGCTTGAGCGATCAAACACAATTAGCTAAAGATTTTTTTAATATACTTACTTTCGAGGATCTTTAGCGTTGCATCTTGTTGCAGCTTACTCTTAAAAGAATTGAAACCAAACTTTTTCAGTTGCTTCAATAAACCGGCGTTGCTCAGGTCAGCAGCTTCCCCAGCAAACATTTTACGCTGGATTATAGCCTTCCACGAAATTGAATATACGGACCAAATAACGTTCACCGCATCTTCACTTCTTGAAAAGTAATCTGTGTGTATAAATTACTGTGTCATTTGATGACCACAACAAAACAGACGTTTTTCCTACATGTTTTGATTCAACATCCTATCATCACAACACAGACGATATACAACTATTGCAGACTCTGTCTCTGTTTCCCGGAAATCGCAGGTGGGACAGAGATGATAGGCAACTAAGTATTGATGACAGACAGGAGTGCCATAAGTGCTGGTAAGGCATTACGATGTTTGCAATTAAAAGACATTTGTGCTGCTTGCTGAAATTTTGTTTCACTGGTTGCAGTTAATGTGCCTTCGTCTATCCAAATAAACTGGTCTACCACATATTAATTTATACAACAGTTTTTCCGAAATTTGCCTGATTTTCCGTACGAGACCACGTGTGAAGTTTGGCAAGCAACCGTGCAAACGAAAGACAGTAAGACTAGGGTGATGATGGAAGAAACACAAATTTTCCACACTTATTATAACAAACCTATCCGTACGCATAACATGTAGGCCTATCTCAATATATTGTGCGTGCTTGAAAGTTACTACAGTTTCAACAGTATGTCTATATTTGTCATGAGTACAACCTGATCTAAAAACAGTTTAGTTCCGAAAAAAAAACAAAAGTGAAATTTTATACGAGGAAACTTCAGATGCCCCACTGCAACTATGTACCTACTTCTAGAAAGACATTCGTTATGTAACTAATTTAGTACGATACTAGCTTCAAAGGCCAGAGGAAGGCAAGGACATACTGGAACTCAAATGGTTCAAATGGCTCTAAGCACTATGGGACTTACCATCTGAGGTCATCAGTCCCCATACTGGCACTATCCGAGCTCCGTTTACACTTGGTCTGAAAACATGTTTTTGTTGGCAACATTATTTCCGACAAAGTCCGCAACTATGTTTGCTTTCATGTCCCCGCCTACACTAACGACTCACATTTCTATTTGTGTATTCGAATCATCTGCAACAGTGTCCGGCACCGGTAGCTGAGTGGTCAGCGTGACGGAATGTCAATCCTAAGGTCCCAGGTTCGATTCCCGGTTGGGTTGGAGATTTTCTCCGATTAGGGACTGGGTGTTGTGGTGTCCTAATCATCATCATTTCATCCCCATCGACGCGCAGGTCGCCGAAGTGGCGTGAAATCGGAACACCTGCACCAGGCGAACGTTCTACCCGACAGGGGGGCCTTAGCCACACGACATTTCATTTTATATTTGCAACACTGGAGCTGGCAGGAAACATCTCACGTTGTGCATTCGCATTGTGTATTACGATGTGTTCAGAGAAGAAAATGAATTACTAATGTGTGATGCTGCGTTATTAATACTCGACAACTAAAGCAGACAAAGACTGGTCGTCGTGTTAGATACACTACAGCAGACCTAGCGGGAAACTGGATTTGGAATAAGGTACTACTTCTCGTAATTTCACAAGGATGTTACCACCCAATTTTAAAATTCTAACGATTTTGATAGAGGCATTTGTTTCAAAGAAAGTCTCAAATTTCAGAAAAGCAGTTCCTGAGAAGCAGGAACTTGCTGTTAGTCTTGGTTTTTTTGGCAAGAAGAGATTCCTGCAAAGCTTTGCATATTTGTTGTATATTTCAAAGCCATCTATATCTCAAATAATTCCTGCAGTTTGTGAAGCACTGGTTAAAGTATCACGCAAAAGCAACCCATTTGCTGAAATAACACTAATGTATGTTTTATTGTGTATTGAATACCTGTAATAAATTAATACATCCAACTAAATCCTCTATATCGTAATCGATACTAACAAATGGACTTTAGTAAGTATATGATGGGACAGCAGAATATGCAACTGTAGTCCGTTTCGTGCCTTATCGAAGGTCACTAGGCAACCTTTCTATATAAATTTAGTTCCACCGCACTCATTAACTGATACAGTTCGTCTGTAGTGGGTTAGCAGGAATCTGCGTCTTTTCTACTCCACTGCAGCTGGTATTAAACAGTCCAGTAATTTTCTGGATACAGCTCTGTTTTAACTTGGAATCTTTATAGTTTGAACTTCATAAATTCCACATGCACTCCATCTGCCTCATAGAGTGTGATAACATCAATGTCTGTTGGCTTTACAGGACAACAGATATTTGAACTGTGAGGCTACAGAGTTATTACACTCTGCTACAAGAACTCATTATGTTATATCTTAGTCATAACTTAAATAAACACTAGGACCATACAGTGGCATTTAGAGGTTGCAGGACAGAAACAAATTTGATCACATTTCCTCACATAGGCGAGTTTTAAAATACAGATTTTTTCTACCTTTCTTAAAGAATTCCGTTCTTGTAAATTATAGGCATCCACTAATAAACCTGTTTCGACACAATATGCAAGTTACGACCAGAAAAATGTTTTAGGTATTTCTGCAGTTTGAAGCTACCTGTGACACACTGATTACTTACCTTCAAAAGAATTTCCACACTTACTTTCTATGTACTACTTTTATGAGTCCTTATCTTGTTTACAAGAAGCTTAATTTGTCCTGAAAGCTTATACATTTTGGTGTTCTGATGAGTTTATAAGACTTCCACAATACATGGGTTGGGTTGATTTGGGGGAGGAAACCAAACAGTGAGGTCATCAATCCCATCGGATTAGGGAAGAATGGGGAAGGACGTCGGCCACGCCCTTTCAAAGGAACCATCCCGGCATTTGCCTGAAGCAATTTAGGAAAATCACAGAAAACCTAAATCAGGATGACCAGACGCGGGGCTGAATCTTCGTCGTCCCGAATGCGAGTCGAGTGTGCTAACCACTGCGCCACCTCTCTCAGTCACAATACATTTTATAATTTGCGTTAACCTGTACTCATCCAAGCCTGTACACCAAAAGGAGACAGAAACTCACCCAAAAACTGTAGGCTTATTGTGCTGCTGCTAGTAATATTAAAGGAATTAAACCCACAGTGAGAAACCAATTAAATGAATTTTTAAATTAATGAATCTCCTACAAAGGTCAGTATACATTTCCATTGGACTAACTACAATTAAGGTCGTTCTACATGTATTATTTGCTTAACATGATTTTAAAAACGTACAACACACCCCTGCCACTGTCGTGAACCATAGCACCACATCACATAATATCCTAAAGTGGAGTAATGTAACTAATGAGGCAACTAAAAGGTTGTGTTAGTCGAGACCTCTTTCTCATAGCTTCTGATGTTTCTTTCTTTGCCACTGACGTTAGAGTCGACATACTAATGCAGTACGATATCTACCGATCATGGTGCAGACCTTAAGGAACTGGTGCAGAATTAATTTGCACCTAATCAGTATGTCCAAACAGCATCTAATCTATCTTTACAGAACAGGTACACAGACTAATATTGATGTGAACAATCCTAATCAGCGTGCTCCACTGAAGATAGCCTTGTAGAGGAAATAAGGCGAAATTAAAGTAAGTAATCAATTTTCTAAAACTTATACTAAGACATTTAGTTTTATTTTCACAGGTGATGTTATCCTCCATGTTGAGCAACATCCAGAAGAAGGTGATTTGCCCCCATCGGGTGAGAGTCTTGGCTTCGTTGGGTTGTTGATGATTGAAAACATAGCTGCAATTTTGATGGACTGAGACACACCTGATTTTTGAGAAATATACATTTTTTAAAGTTCTTGATAAATATGCTATAGTTCCAGAGCTCTCTGTGCAAAATTTGAAGATTTTTGTAAAATTTCGAGAAAAAAAAACATTATGACCACAATTCTGAATAATTGTGAAGTGGGCATCCAAATTTCAAGAAACACACTTTTTTTCTGAGTTCTTAATAGATATGCTTTTGTTCTAAAATTCTCTGTACAAAATTTGATTTGGTTTCAGAATTTCACGAAAAAAATGTGATCACAAAACTGAATTGCTGAGTAACTGTTACTAGACATGGGAAAACTCGTTCCTCTTTGGGAAACAGTTCACTGGTGATCGTTAGTTTTTGGGAACCACTCATTCTTTGAGTTAGCTCCCCCCTCCATGAACTCAGATATTTTCAGAATGTCACCAGAATGAAAACTGTGATCGTAGGTTGGAGTTGGGAGTTGTGCAAAAAAGGCTGTGGACCAATTGAGTTTTAGGAAAAGTAATGTGCATATTGCAGTTTGGTAGTCACTCTATGCTATATGATTGATTTGAGAAAACTCAGACTTATTGTCTGAATGACTGCAGGTTCCACAAATACAATAAGTGAAAATGGGCAGTGCAGATTAGTATTGAAATTACGCCAATGGCGGATCGGTGCCACATCGAAGTGAAGAAAAATAAAACTCGTAATGCAATGAAAAATGGAATTCTCACATGACCTGGTTAACTGATAGCAAAACAGCGCTTAAGCAACTCAAAATACGTTGGTATAATGCATGATGGCGCCGACTGGTTTGATTTCCTGGGAATGCTCACAGTGCATGTACACAGTGTTGTCCTGCTGGTTCTCATCCCAGTGTCCGCTTGCATACCGGTAGCAGTGCCAAGGCTCTGTAATTCACAAATCATTAATTTTGTATAGTGGCTTAATCTCTTGAAGTGATGCACATCTTAGGTGCTTACAAAATTAAAATGCATAGAGAAGTACATTTACAACAGGTAAATGTTAGATTTAGTTCCTTACAATAGGTAACAACATAAGGTTAGAGCATACAACTATCCATCGTTTATCGTACTCTGTCAAACGGAAAGACTTGGACATCGTTTATAGCATAGTAATAATTCGACTTTGTGCAAATTCAGACAAAGCTGAAAATTCGCTCTCTGTTTGGATACTAAGTTCCTTATCTACAAAGGTTAAAAGTTGTTGAGTTCACACAAATACTGCATGTCCATAAATTTTGTTTTCTCATACATTTTAAATCGGTGGTCAATAATGGGAAGTGCACAGACATACAGTACCAATTACATTTTGTTGTTGGTGTGCGGTGGCTTAGTTCAGACATGACTATTGGACATGGCACACAGTGTTCACGTGATGTAGTGTTCACAGGGAAGTTGGTGATGGAAATAAATTTTGAGTTTCTGTGCATAGGAATCCAGCGACACCCTTTTGGCAGCACACCCTCTTGAAGGAAGTGTCATCAGTTCATTTCTGAGGTAACTGTACACCTTACATTCAGTAGGAATACTGCTTACTTGTCCTGATGTTCATTTAATAGCCCACCAGGAATTGCGATTACACACAATGCACTCATTCTCTATTCCAACACATGACTGGTCACTGTTTATCAGACATACACCACTAGTTTGTTTTTCATTATAACAGAACTCTAGTTATCTCCATACATAAGTTCTTATTAACTATGGGCTTTTATCTTTACACTTTTGTTCTGTCCGTGTCATTTTATCTGTTAATATTATTCTGATTACTAGTACATCTTTTTACAAAGTTCTTCTAACAAATTTTCAGCTTTGTGAAATATGGTTTAAAATCTGGTTTACTATTCACATAGCATGAAGTTAGTATTTCATCTAATTACATACACATAAAAGTCAGGATAGAGAAACGTCACTACAACACATCATTAAATAAAGTACGAGTGCAAAATAACTTAATAGCTACTACTAGGAATGATACAATTACAAAACAAACAAATGCTCATCAAAAAGGAGCAGAAGAAAGAAACCTCCAACTACAAGTTTTGCATCAGTCGTACACTACCATTCATACTGCACAGCTGTCTTTTGGGTAAATGTACTATTTGTGTTTACATTGTATGTAGACTAATACATAATGTACATGTGTGTAATCATGTTGTGTTTAGATGATACATGGCACACAGTGCAGTGTATTTGTATAAATGTTACATTTCTTGTCAGATCGTCATTCTCTGACAGTTTTCTATTTGCACAGTTTTTTATTATCATCTTTTACTTTCTTCATAATTACCTGGCACAAATTCAATGTGTTAAGTGTATAAAGCATTCAGCTATGTATAAGTGTGATGCCGTATGGTCCCTCATAAATAAGTGCCCACATGCTGTTATATCGTTTGAGCTGTTAAGATTTGCGGAGAGATCTGGGCAAAACATAATTTCCTGCTTCATAAATATGCGTGTTTCTGAGATTCTTGTGATATTGTGATTTTCTAAGAAGCCCTTGACAAGTGAGTGTGATAAACATGGGTCTTACCTTTGCATCGTAGGGTTCTGCTTGCCTTAGAAATTTCAGAAGAGGATCTACACACTTGTAGCTTTCTCTGACATTCAACACGAAGTCCGCAGGTGTGCAGTGTGTGTCATAAATAAGAAGATGGTTCACTATCTGCACAAACATATCAAGATAACACACCCAATGTGCGTGCTGGTTATAGGTATAAGTGTGTATGAACCTGTTCAATTCACAAAACTCATGTTTTCAAGGATTTGCTTGAGAATTAAACTATGATATTAAAATTATTTGTACGCCATTATCTTGCAAAAATTGTCTGCATTTCTAACCATCGATGGAAGATACATTGTCTGTGAACAAGTTGGGTTTTTCTACTGAGGGAATATAATCATTTGAGACTCTTTTGACTATTAGTGCACCCATTGGAGATTTTGCAGAATATAGCTTTACATACTTGAAAAAAATATTGTGTATTTAAGTAATACATTTCATACTTCCACAGGTGGTCGAGTGTAAAACAGCAATGTCAAGAGCTGCAGTTTCAAGTGATTTACTTGGAAAAAATAGAGTGCAGTTCAGTCTTAGTAGTTTTGTTGATGGATTTTGCTTTTTGGGAGATGACACAAGTGGTTAGTGGTTGATGCAGTTTCCGTCGCCTATTGGAAAAGTAGCAAAATAGATCATGTTTCCCTCCATGCTTTGAGGTGCCGTAGTGTCCCCAGGCATGATGTACATAATAAATAAGTTTATCTACACTTTCAGACAGAACGCATATACACCAAGTGTTTTTATTAGGATGTCTCCTGTAGAAAAATACGTCATTGTGTATGGCGTAATATCGTTTCAAACTGCCTATCTTACTCTGTTTTAACTGGTCCTCACCTTGTGCCAACACAGTTCTGCTTCTTGTAGTCCTTTCATGTTTCTGCACAAGTCGGTGTAGTATTGTCTGTAGTGTTTGTCTTTCATGAGTAAAATACAGTAACCTGTTTCTTGTTGTAGTGTTTCTGTATTTTCTGTAAGACCTTGTGGCAGTCTAGATAATGCCTTAGCTACAAAGTTTTGTTTCGTGCTATATGAATTACTTCAAATGAATATTCATGTAGAGACAATGCCCAATGCAGTAGGCATGGTGTAATAATTTGCATGACATGAAAAAAACCGAAGCTGTATAGTAAGTGAAGTTTTTGAATGCCCACAAAGTAGCTAGTGTTTCTAATTCTGTCGCTGAATAGGAACCCTCCCATTCCTTGAGTGTCGTACTTGCAAAGCTGATCACTTTTACTTCGTACTTATCCTGTTATTGACAAATTTGAAACAGACATGTGCCCAAACCTGTTCAAAAAATGTTCAAATGTGGGTGAATTCCTAAGGGATCAAACTGCTGAGGTCATCGATCCATAGACTTACACACCACTTAAATTAACTTATGCTAAGAACAACAAACACAGTCATGCCACCGCGCGGGATTAGCCGAGCGGTCTAAGGTGCTGCAGTCATGGACTGTGCGGCTGGTCCCGGCACAGGTTCAAGTCCTCCCTCAGGCATAGGTGTGTGTGTTTGTCCTTAGGGTAATTTAAGTTAAGTAGTGTGTAAGCTTAGGGACTGATGACCTTAGCAGTTAAGTCCCATAAGATGCCACACACATTTGAACATTTTTTTTCGAACACCCATGTTCAAGGAAGGACTCGAACCCCTGGCAGGAGGGCTCAAACCTGTGTTTGAGGCATCTGTGGCGACATAAAAATCTTTGATCATATCAGGGTGACACAAGATATCGAACTAACTGATGTTTTTTTTATCGTGGTAAAATCAGTGGTGCAGTTCTGTGTCCAAAGCTATAAAGCGTTCTTCTTAAGTAAACTTAGTAATACTGTACTATTTAATAATTTATCTGGAATGAAATATCGGAAAAATTAGTGTAATCCAAGCTTTTAACTGCTTCTTGGTGTTTGGATATGAAAAATTTATAATTACACTGATTTTTATTGGGATCTGGTGGCATTCCATATGAAGATATTATGTGTCCTAAACATTTGATCTCCTCTTTCGCAAACTTAGATTTTTGCAAATTTGTCATTCCACCTGCTTGTGAAAGCTTTTCTAATGTTCTTTCTAGAAAGTGTAGGTGTTCTTCCGAATTATCTGTTGATATGAGAATGTAAGCAACATACAGTGTTACACTTTCTAACACTTTTGGATCCAGTATTGTGTCTAAAGTCGTGATGATTACTCCAAAACTAACATTAAGTCTGAAACGTAGCACACAAAACTGGAAACTTCTACTGCCAAAAAGAAAGGCCATATGCTTTCTAGATTCTGGTGTTAATTTAAACTGCCAGTATGAACTCCTTAAAACAATACTTGTAATGTATTTGTTAATGTATTTGACACCATGGAATTTTTGTAACTACTCATCAAAATTTTCACGTCTTGTACGTAGAAGTATAAAATAACTTATTTTATTTACGGCTAATGCATCTAACATGAGACTAATAGTTCCATTAGATTTGGCAACCACTAACAGGGGACTACGGTAAAGTGATACAGATGGCTCAATTATGTTCCATTCTAGCATCTGCTTGGTTTCATCTCTCACTGCTGCTCACTTTGACCAGAGGATCATATATGTGTTGTGCCAAAATACATCATGGGGATGAACTTCCATGCGGTAAAAATATGTTTTAATAACACCTGGTTATCATGTAAATACCTGTAGATAGTGCAGTAACAGATTATATAATTTATCTTGTTGATCCTTTGTAATTGCTGTACATTCAATCACTTTGTCACCTTCCAGTTTCTTTGAATCTGATATTTCACCCTTTGTTATGGGGAGGCTCATGTTATGACTGTCATCATTGCCTAAGAATTGTATATGATAGCTCTGGCAGTATTTGCTACGGTTTAACTTTTGTTTGTCCATAATTACTTCAATCTCTCCGCCATTGTACGTTAAGAAACATTTTCCTGAGGAGAAATCAGTTATTGCGTCTTTCTCTTTCAGAAAATTTATGCCTATCAGGCAGTCAGTAACTAAATGATCAATTACTAGAAACTGGCATTGTATTGCTCCATTACCCCACTCAGTTGTCACAAAGACACAAAAATCTGGATTCTAACTCATGTGACTTAACGCCAATTGCGCTCATGATTTGGCATTACTGGACAGGAAAAATGGCATAGGGCCTAGTTCGCTCATCCCCTTATACAAATTATATGATACAGCATATTTTGCTGCCCCCTTACCTATAACAATTGTGGTTGGAACAACAACCACGATAGCTTGTGTTGTGGCCTTTATCACTTTGCTCCTTGGGCCACGTTATTTCGTGTTTTCTTCCAAAACTTGTCGCGAGGACCCATGTCTTCATTGTACCTTACCAAGCATATAGGAGCTGTCTGGTTACTACCTTATCTGTTATAGTTCTTGGAACTAACAACTAACGTGTGACAAAGAACTGCCACTGATATGATCCCCAGTCATCACCTGGGAGTAAGATGAGACCGAATTCACTTTGAAGGGCCGCCATTTGACGATTTAGGTTCATTTGTCACTTCTGTTATATTCAAATGAGGACACACTGTCCCCCATTCACACTGAACCACACGAATTTGAGTGTTGTTTTGTGAATAGCTTTGGTGGCTACTATTATTATTAAATGCAGGCAGGTTCCCAGAACAGTTATTGCAGTAGTTCGGTGGGTACCACTGCTATTGTCAATTTCTGTAATTATTATTACTGCTATTTTCATTATTGCGGCGGTTATCATAATCACGGTTTCCATTGTCATTCCGGTTCCCATTCTAGTTGTTTCGGCTGTACTGTCGCGACTGTATCGCGTGAACCCTATTATTATTGTTATGTCGCTAGCTAAAAGCGTCTTCCTAGATTAAATTCGGTATGTCGAGCACAGACAAAGCATTCTCCGTCTGTATCGGGAATTTGAATAAGTTTTTCGCCGATTTCAATCGGTAATTTTGCTTTTAGTATCCGCAATAGATCGCGTTTTGAGACAGGATCGTCCCAGTAGTGCGACGTATTGAGGTAGTTTCCAAAGTGGCGTCTTAAGCTGCCTTGATGCGGATTAAACAATTCTGGCTCAAAAACGTGTTTCATGAGTCACTTTTGTACCAAGTTTGACTAAAATTTGTTCAGGAAAGAGCGTTAAAACTGTTCGTAGTCAATACACTTGCCTGTTTATCGTTTGCCCATATTGCGGCTTCACCCTGTGTTACCCAATCGCGTAACTGATCCCTCTTCAATCAGTCCAAGTTCTGGGAAAAGCTGTTTTGCATGATTTTATGAATACGACAGCGTGAACAGTCTTTATCGCTGGTATATACGATGTTTTAATAAACTCTCGTCAAGTAACACAGTCGACAAGTTAGATACTGCCCCCGGAATATACAGCACGTCATAAGTACGAAACGGAGCGCCATACAGGTTTTCATTACTTCAGTTTCGTGCTGACTGCACCTGACTAGAGTTTTCAAGTGTGTGTGCTACTGTGGGTGAGGATTGTGTCACACCTTTCTGTAGTTGTTTCAACCCCTTTTGTAAACTGAAGAACTTCGAAGATACATTTTGTTGCCAAACTGTCAGATCTTTGTCAAAGATTTCCTTAAGATGTTTCAGTTCATCAATCTGTTTAGGATTTGCAACCTCATTGTTTGCGAGGTCTTTGCTCATCAACTGTCGCATCGTTAGTGGTAGCTCTTCGCTAATACACTTATGGATGTATCTGCTTCTTTTGTCAATCCATTCAAAATAATTACGACTAAAAATATTCATCTGATCATCAAACTGTAGCTTTAGGCTATTTGTCTGCTCTGTGGTGAAATGCTCTACTTTAGTATGAAGTGTTTGTGCTGTTTCACTGAGCATAGTGTTTTCTGAAGTGTGTTACTCTACAGTCATTGTAAATTTTGACGAACTTTTGATAATTTTTGTTATGTTGTTCACTATCGTATCTTACTAGTACTTCAAATTTTTCTTTTATTCCGATATTTGTCCTACGTCTAGTGAAATGGTACTAAACTGTGTCTGTAGATTGGCGACACCCGATGAAAAATCTGAAATATAAATGGTGATATTTTGTGTTGCCTGATCGAATTTTGTGGTCATTTCAGCTGATACCATTGTAGAAATTTCATTTTTGAAAGCGATCACATCAGTTTTAGTGGTCACATTTAGACCTCAGACTTTTAGGTGCCAAAAACTTAAATTATGTACCTAAAATAGATTCTATCACTTACAAAAATAAGTTAAAAAAATTAGAAAATAGGTGACCAAAATCTGACATTTTACTATCTAGAAAGATAAACAGATTGACAAAAATCCACATTATATAATTGTCCATGTCCATAACTACGGTCACAGTAAATAACTAACGCTTTCTGCAGATTTGCCATTGAGAAACAGCATCTCTTATCTGTTAATAGCATCTTATATGCCGAAAATAAGCGTTCCACTTCAACAGATATCACCGGAGCGTATTTAAATGACGGTATTAGACGCAATCGGACCGCACACTCATGTTTTGTTGATTTACCTGATGTCAGGCACTCTGCAGAGGGTGATTTTTTCTTTTGTAGCACTGTCTTTAGTTTCTCTCTAACTTTCATACCAATAGAACCTGGGACCAAGATAATATTTTCTGTCATCTCTTCAGTCAATCGCAGTTGCGTGTAGATTGCTTTCCGTGATCACTCCTGAGCTTTAATAATGGGGACCAAAAATGCATAATGAGATTTTCTATATACAGTGTCGTTGAAAACTGTTGTGCCCTTTAGAAGATCTTTAGCTGAAGTAATGCTCACTGCCTCCTTCTGCAATTGAAGAACAATATTCTTAACGTCTTCCAAATGCTCGCTGTAATACTTCACGGCCTCTAGCTACGTTTCCCAGCGAGTATGTTCGGGTTCTGGTGGAAGTGGTACGTTGGGAAGACCCTCTCGAAATAAATGGATTCTTGCAAGTGCTTTAATAAAAACCTTTTTGCTGGTTGAAACTAGCCTATTTACGTGTGGAAATGTCAGACGTATCGTCTCAGCTACACGATTCATGATATGGGCAAGACATGTGATATGGAGCAAGGTTGGGTAAAATACTTTTAACCATTTCACAGCAGCAATCATGTATGTGGCTGCATCTGTGTAGATTACTTTATTTTCATCTAGACTGTTGGGGAAAAGTAATTTGAGGGGTTTATTAACAAAGTGAGCAATTATTTCCTGGTTAGTCTTTTTTAGCTGCAGATCAGATGAAGTACAGAGCGAGTGTCAGGATCTAACTTTCCAACAATCAAATTAGCCACTTATCGACCTCGTCTGTCAGTTGTCTCATCGACAGTGATCCACATGCGCGAATCGCCTATATATTCCCCTATCCTGATCAATGTATTTTCATATAAAATATCTAAATAGTTCTTTCTC
Source organism: Schistocerca piceifrons (assembly GCF_021461385.2). Lineage (NCBI taxonomy): Eukaryota > Metazoa > Arthropoda > Insecta > Orthoptera > Acrididae > Schistocerca > Schistocerca piceifrons. The sequence continues at coordinate 153,075,187 of NC_060149.1, read as the reverse complement.
AGTGTGGTTTCTGATGGAATGTTGCAGAGACAGTATTTCTCTAGAAAACTTTTGAACTGGCTATTTTCAACTGCATTGAATGTTATGTTTGTTGCAACAATAGATCGACACAGGTCAAGATTAAATTCGTTTTTGTTTGTTGCACTTGGTTTAGTTACAAAGGTATGTTTCAAGTTTGATTTATTTTTTAAATTTGCCTGGTGTTTAATCTCTGCAACAAGCTGACTTGAAGAATTTACGTACGAGATCTGCTTAGCAAAATTAACCTACATTAAGGGTTTAGAAACAATATTTTTGCATTCGCACGTGTCTGGTCTAAGTTAGCTCGGGGAAAAACAGTGGCATCTATGTTCTCTGAGTGTGCGTAGCCAGTGACGGATACAGAAAAACCTCAAGGAGGGGGCGCTAAAGATACCTTGAGCTACTTTTACCATAATAAAAAATAATCAAGTCACGTGCACGGTATAAGAAAGTTTTATTTAAACTGATTATACACATATACAAGACAATGTCGTCCGTATTTATAATGTAATGCTGTGTATCGTAGGTTCTCTGTACAAGAAAACAGTAGAATATTAGAGACTTTTCTCGAACAAATGCCAGACAGAATAACGTATGGAGATCACTAAAATGGCCGTGACTTTTCTCGTAGGTAAATGTTAGCTATCTATTCGCCAGACAGAAACGTATAAAATACGATGACACGGACGCGCGTGCTACATAGGAAATTACAATTACTCGATAACTTGATTCAGTCTAGTCGACTGACAAAGAAACGAACGAACAGTATCGTGTGGGCTGACTGGCGGGGACGGCGCGGGAGGCAATTCGGGCGGCCCCGCAAGTATCCGCCATTGGGCGTAGCAGATAAAGGTTAACATTTTACTTACGTCTTTGTTGCACACATTGCAGTGAATAGCTCTTCCGTCTGTAGAGAAAACAGGAAATTCTTGTAACCACCGACGAATCAGAGATGGCTGGGAGCTCGCTATTTTCGGCATGCTTGACTTTCGACAAATCCACTGTCGCTGTGAAATATTTCAACACATTCAAGCGGCACACTGATCGACTGAATGAAGATAACGCAAGTGTTTTAAACAGGATGTTCCGACAGGGCAGTAAGACGCCGGAGGCAGATCACAAGGCTCCTCCGTGCCCTGCTGACCATTTGACGGTTCACAACGAGCGACAAATGCTGTCGTCGTCTAACTCACGATTGGCGTTTACTCATGCAAACAAACCAGTTATCATTCAATTACTGTTTTCTAAGTAGCCAGGAAGACCAGAAGGGTTGTTTTAGTCACACAAATTTTATTTGACTAGATTTTTAAAAATTAGAAACAGGTTCTTTCATGAAATTAGACACTTTTAGGATTTTTAAAAATGAGGTACAGTCAGATTCTAACATTAAGTTAGGTATTTAGGTACCATAAAACTACAATTTTCTAAAAAAGATTTGTGTAATTCTTAGCTAGGAAGACCACGAGAGAATGTTAGTCACAAAACATTTTATTTAATTGGATTTGTAACATTTGAGTACAATTAGGTACTAACCTGAAATTAGGTATTGTAGGTGCTATAAAACTAGTGTTATCGATCATAAATTGGCGTAATTCGTGTATGTACAACTTTAGTGCGTTTATTGAATGAGGAACAAAACAGGTTTTTGCCTAAAATCCGAGGTCTAGTCATATTAGTTTTAAGAGTGGACATTAGGGTGGTCAATTCAGTATCAAGAGCGGATAATCAGATCTAAAAGCGGCATCCCATCTGTAAATAGCTTTTCAAAAAAAATTCTAGTTTGTGTTTATTAGACGCTCGTGTTGTCGGGAATAAAAGGTTGGCTGAAGTTCGAACCATTGCGTTCGTTTGTTATTAGTTCATTATTAGTGGATGGTGGTATGTATATCTTGTTGAAACGTGTTACCTTCAGCTTGCAAATTGCTTTCGCTTACGACAGCGTTAATAGCTTTCATATTTATGTTCATTTCGACCTCATTACATTTTCCGTCTTCACTTTCAAGGGAAGCTCGTAGTCTTGAAAAGTACAATCTCTTGGTTTCCAGTTCATTTACAGAAAATTATATTTATTTATGTAGGCACTATTATCATGAAATAACTGGTAGTAAACTGTCATCTGTCAAACTAAAATTAATAGCTTACTTTTAAAATTTGTGGATGTGTGTGTTTTGTTTTCAATACTTTGATGACATAGCACACGTCATTGCTTTGAAGATCTCTACAATCGAAAATGGTACCCAGTTTTTGATCAGTCACTAGCTGTAAAGTGCCCCAAGGCACGTGCATGGGATGAAGCATCACATACTTGAGAAAGAGAACTTCTGAGGAAGCACAGGCAGCCCTTGACAGATCAGAGTGAAACAAATATCAAAATCAAAAAATCAGTGAATTAAATATTGATGTACTTAAAAGATAAATTTTACACACAAATGTATTTGAACATAAGATAAAAGAAAAATCTACTACTAGTTCAACGCTGATAATTCTAGACATATTTCGGTTGTTAAACTTACTATGAGAAAGGGCAGCACAAAGCTGTCCATGAAACTAACACTGAATGAATTTTCTGTCACAATGGTGTAAAATACGACTGCGTTTAGAGGTTCATGTGTTTTGATTAAGAACATTTTGGAAAATATCTTACAGGCATAATATACATAAGACGATTATACTGGTAGTTTTTGAATTACCCGCAAAGTCTCTTAAAGAACCATTTCATGGAGTATCTTTCCATGCTGAAAAGATCCATCATGCAAACTGGATGGCCAAAATCATTTATATATTGAAAACGTTTATGTTCCTTGATGAATTTCAATTGTTACTACAAGAACAGACTGGAGTTTGCTCTGTTCGTATTTTGCTTACTGCTATGTATGTCCATGCCGCTGCAGAAGCCAAAGCTCTGTATTAAAATTTCTGAAATCTTTCAAACCTCTATACATATATATGGTTGCCAATAGTCATATCCCATGTATGACTTTACAAAACCTGAAATATCATTTGTTGTTCCTGCCCCTCATCCAGTCGCTTAAATCTTGTGAATAAAAAACTAAAACAGTCACTACACTGAATCTACCTAATGGTTTTCTGCTGTGTAGTTGCTCTTCTAAACAGCTTCCCGTATGAGCAAACCAACTGTGAATTTACCTGAAGTTGAGCTATGCACAGCTCTGTTTAAAAAGAATAGCTAGATGCAGTCATTGGGTTGAACCACATACTACTATTTTCATGCCCCACAGGTAATTGGCTGCAAATAATAATCATCCTGCAGTCAAATAGTCTTTGCATGGGCTAGAATTGCGAATTAATAAAATGCACAGAAATATAAGCTACAAGATAAATTACTTATGTAATAAAAAGAGTTCTATTCTAAGGTGTGTAATTGAAGCAGACAACAGAGAATTACATTGAATAACGTATATTCACGAAAGGACATCTCAAAGAAACGGAATGTAGACCTAAAATATCTATTGAAAATACAGACAGTAAATACGCTTATCAAATGCAGTAAAGTTATGTTGAGAGCGTCACAAGAATAGTAATAGAATCCCGAAACTAAATAGTCGTCAAAGATACGGGAAAACTATGCCCATCTCATGAAAGCAACGCACGAAATATTCGCCAGTTCAAAATATTTCAACAGACTGATTCACGAATTAACGCACAATACAAAGAATAGCAACTCATATTCTTTCTTTTCTCAGTTCCATAATTCGAGCGGAAAAAGCTAGAGTACTATACTGGAGTACACTCAAACTTCTCGAAATTACATCCCTTCAGAAGTTAAAGTATGATATGGTCGTTCACCACCCAGACTCATATCACCTACTTGATGAAATACCACATGATATCACAGGCAGGTCTGCCTCCTTCAAGAACTAGCCACTAACTGTGTAGAACAGCTCCTTTGAGCTCTTCACCAGAAAAGTGTCAATCTCCACTTGTCTTCAGTGGTGTCCCACCACTGTCTAATTATGATTGACTGCAGGTCATCCTCACCAAGATATACATCATTCTTAAGTTCCACAGACATGATTTGACTCAACCTAACCACTTCCCACTCTAAACTAATATATTATAAAAGTATTCTATATATCATAAAAAATATTCTGTCACACACAGTTTATTCACAATCATTACAAATAAAGGTTTGGTCATAAGTAAATAAGGCAGTATTCTTTTACAAGTGCACTTATGTTAATTGACAACAGATTGTCAGTATATCAGGGTGGTCCATCTGAAGTTTTGGATGAGATTATCTCGAAAACTATACATCAGGTAAAAATAGTGGGTAAGAGAAGTTCGTAAGCTCAAAAGGGAACATCAAATGATACTACACGTGACCCCCTGTCCTCACCCCCTTGGGTGGGGCGGGGAGCAACTTTTAAATCTTAAATGAAAACCCCCATTTTTTATTGTAGATTCGGATTCTCCATAAAAAAGTAATCAAGTTTAGTGTGAAACATTTTTTTAAACCATTGAAAAATGGTGCTGAAATCGAGAAAAACGTAAACTTGGGGAAGAACTCTGATTTATTTAGACTGATCCGAGAAGGACGCATCAAATCGATACAAAATGTGCACCAATTCCTTCATTACGACAAATTAAGCTTTTTTTTCTTTTTTTTGTAAAATGCATCCTACCCGCCTCAGTTTTTCGTAGAATGAGGCGGAATGGTATTAAAATCTCGTTAGGGAACTCTTCACAATTGCATTACTCATCCGACTGTGGCGCTACCGTGGCCAAACTGCGAACTATGGCTCAGTATAATGGTCGGTGCAATGCGATCAGATGTCACTTAACTTTCAGATTGTGAATTGTAAACATCAACGGACGAAAGTAAATTATTCTTTAACGAAACATGGCTCACTATCCTCCTACAGAGATTGTTGAAATGATGTTAATTTTAGGTGAATGCCATAATAATTACGCTGCAGCTGCGCAGCTGTATGCGGATCGTTTCCCAAACAGACGACATCCAAGTGAAGACATTATTCGAAATTGCACTCAATGAGCTCGAAATGGATACTGCACTGCCCACCTCGTCATCGCGAATACAATGAAAATGCTGTCGTACCCTTATCGTTCTCGCCTGTGTTCAACTGGATCCTGAAATTAGTAGCAGTGCAATTCAGAGACAACTGGAATACCGAAATCAAGTGTTTTGACGATTTTGAAAGTACATAAATATCATGTGTATTGTATCACACTGACACAAGCATATACGCCGAAAGATATGCAAATATAAGTGCATTTCTGCCAGTGGGCCGTGGAAATGATAATAGATGTCAATGGTTTTTTTTAGATAGGTTATGTTCACTGATGAAGCCACATTCAAAAACAATGACGAATTAAATCGTCATGATTGTCATTATTGGTCCCCAGTCAACCCACGCTGGCACAGACCCATTGACAATCAACACAAACTATCGTTAACTACGTCCATGTCGTTGTTCCTGGGTAACTCTGAACATAGGATACAGTACATTTAAAAAAATGTTTTAGCCAAAACTTGATTACTTTTTTACGCATAATACAAATCTGTAATAAAAACTGGTGGTTTCCATTTAAGATTTAAAAGTTGCCCCCCACCTCACCCAAAGGTGTGGGCCCTGGAGGTCACGTGTGGTATCATTTGATGTCCCCCTTTGAGCTTACAAACTTGGTAGCCCTGCGCCTGCTATACGGACGTCTGAGTCACAGCTGTCGTACAAGATACGTAATTTAAGTAGTAATAAACTGTTTTTAACACCTTAAACTAATTTATTACGTTAATTATAGTGCTCTTCAAACGTACCATTAAAGGTTTTTGTCTTACTCGCGTATTTTCACAGTAATCACGTAAAGTTCGTTTTGTTTACATATCGCGGTCAGGCTGAACTTTTGAGCTTTCAGATTAAACTTCATACCGCAATTTTAAGTGCATTTACTGATAGTTTAGTGTGCTAAATACGTTTGCTGCCCCTTTATATCTGTAGAGTATCGTCATCTCTTAAGTAATTTCCAGTAATAAACTTCTGAATCACTGTTTACATTGTCGCGAGTAGGCATAATTTTTCGTACACGTATTTTCATTGTTTTCCGGTAACTTGATTGTCTTTCTGTCACTAAAATTGATTTGTACCGTGAGTGTAAAGTGCCTGACGTGCCGTAGAATCGTTAGCTCCGGGGTCTGGTGTAATGGATGTAGTAACTTTTTCATTGGGGCGATTGTAGTTGCGTGGGAATTGGGAAAATGAGCGAGACTCATCAGTGGCTCTGTAGGCTATGCAGTAGAGATAGATAGATTGTAGAACAGGAGGGGAAAATTGCTGCCCTTCAGGCTGAGTTAGATGAGGCTAGGCGAGAACTGGGCAGGTTAAGGGGGGAGAAGGATAAACAGGGGTGGGAAGTGGCAACAGGCATAAGGAACAGGCCAAGAAAGTCTTCTGACAGCTTTGTTATTAATGTGCAAAATAGGTTTGACCTGTTGCCTCAGTCAGATACTGATGACCCTCTCACAAAAGTATATGTAGACAGGGCTCAACAAGCTTTCAGCAGCAAATTGATGCAGGGAAGTCTGCAAAGAAAAAGAAAGTCTTGTTGCTAGGTAGTTCGCATCCTAGGGGTGTGGGCCAACTTCTGCAGGATGAATTAGGGTCAGAATACCAGGTCAATGGTTCAAATGGCTCTGAGCACTATGGGACTTAACGTCTGAGGTCATCAGTCCCCTAGAACTTAGAACTACTTAAACCTAACTAACCTAAGGACATCACACAGATCCATGCCCATTCGAACCTGCGACTGGAGCGGTCGCGCGGTTCCAGACTGAAGCGCCTAGAACCGCTCGGCCACACCGGCCGGCAATACCAGGTCACACGTTTTTTCAAACCTAGTGCTGGACTGGGGCAGGTTACAGAGGATTTAGGTTCACTATGTAGAGGCTTTAATAAGGAAGATACCGTGGTTATTGTGGGTGGGCCAGGCAACGTATTGACAGCATAGAGTGTGACCTGGCAAAGATTGCATCAACATTGAGTCATACCAGTGTTGGGTTTGTGTTGGTTCTGGAGCGCCACGACTGACCTCATTTGAGCTCTTCTGTCAGGAGAGTTAATTTGGAGTTGGAACGGCTACTTGGATCTGGTGCCGGGTCACACATTGGTGTGGTTCCTGTTGATTCACTCTGTAGGTGGGACTATACTAGACATGGCCTACACCTCAACAAGAAAGGGAAGGGTAAACTGGCTGGGCTGATAGCAGGAAATTTAAAGGGGGGAGGAACTACACCTCATGGTGGAAACTCTTTTTTAGTGTAGGATCAGTGTCCAGTGGGAAACTCAGCCAGGCAAATACTAAAGATGTTAAAAATGTTCAAGATACTCACAAAAGTAAAGTGAAAAATAATGTTAGTATATTTCATCAAAATATTTGGGGATTGAAGGATAAAATTGATGAGCTGCTGCTTTGCTTAGAAGATATAGAAACTGAGAATGTAATAGATGCACTATGCCTGTCTGAGCATCACATTGTCACTGATATGCAAAAGGTCAGCATCAATGGGTACAAATTAGCTGCACATGGAAGAAGAGATAATATGATGAGAGGAGGAGTTGCCATATACAGGGTGGTCCCGAATTCATGGTACAAACTTTAATGGTAGGTACAGGACATTGTAACAAGGATTTATTGTATAGGAATGTATAGTCGCAGGTGACGCGGTGAGGCGTAAACAGGGGAAAGAGAAATGGAGTGATCGGTTGGTGTCACTGCCGGTAGAGGGCAGTAGATGAACATGATGTATCGCAGTAGGGACAAGCGCCATTCACAATTGTGCTGCCGTAGACGATGGGTGACTTTACGTATGCAGAAAAAGCAGACATGCATTACATGTACGGCCGTGCAAATGGTAACGCCAGAGCTGCGTTACGAATGTATCGCGCGGAGTATCCTAATCGACGAATGCCGGATCATAGAATTTTTCAACGGTTACATCGTCAACTTTGTGAAACAGGTACGTTCGACGTCAACATACATGACGCTGGTCGATTAAGAGCTGTACGCACTCCAAGACTGGAAGAACGCATCTTGAACATAGTGGCTGATAGACCCGAGTCAAGCACAAGAACTGTTGCGCGTGACGTACATGTGAGTCATCAGACTGTATGCAGAGTGTTAAATGAAAATCGCTTACACCCCTTCCATTTTCAAAAAGTACAAGCATTGAATCCGGCAGATTATCCTCTTCGCGTGAACTTCTGCCAGTGGTTGTTGCAGCAATGTGCGTTGCAGCCGGATTTCGTAGGTCATGTGCTATTTACAGATGAAGCGACATTTTCACGCGAGGGTGTCTTTAATGCGCACAATTCCCATGTGTGGGCAACAGATAATCCACATGCAACGCGTCCACATGCGTATCAACAACGTTTCGGTATTAATGTGTGGGCTGGTATTGTGAACGACTTTTTGATTGGGCCATACTTACTACCCACGCGACTCTGTGGCGAAAGCTATCTTATTTTTCTGCAAGAAGTGTTACCAGAACTGCTGCAAGATGTTCCGCTCGCCATTCGTAACCGCATGTGGTTTCAGCACGATGGAGCGCCAGCACACTTCAGCACTGCTGTACGGAATTACCTGAATGCCACGTTTGGTGCTAGATGGATTGGGCGTGGTGGACCAGTCCCTTGGCCACCCCGATCTCCTGATTTCTCTTGCCTCGATTACTTTTTATGGGGACATCTTAAGAGTCTTGTTTATGAGACTCCAGTTGACTCAGATGAGGATCTCGTTGCTCGCATATCTGTAGCTGCTGCAGGTGTGCGTGAAATACCAGGCATCTTTGAACGTGTACGCCAATCGCTGCACCGACGCTGTCAAGCATGTATCGCTCATGGTGGACGCAATTTTGAACACTTACTGTAAACATGACACTTGTCAACAACGATTTCAATAAAATCTTTCGTTTTCCTTTCGGCCGTTATTTCCCCTGTTTACGCCTCACCGCGTCACCTGGGACTATACATTCCTATACAATATATCCTTGTTACAATGTCCTGCACCTACCATTAAAGTTTGTACCATGAATTCGGGACCACCCTGTATGTCAAAAGCTTCCACAGTGTAAAAAATTTAGAAACTAAAAAATTTTGTGTAGAGCAACATATGGAAGCATGTGCCACTGAACTAAAACTAAATGATGGCACTTTCAACAGTGTATAGGTCCCCCTCAGGGTATTTCCAGCTATTTCTAGAAAACTTGGATGCTTTGTTGTGCTATCTGTCAGACAGGGGGAAGCAAATTATCATTTGTGGGGATTTCAATGTTGATTCCCTGAAAGAGTGTAATAGGAAGAATGACCTTGTAGTATTACTCAGTTCTTTCAGTTTGAGCTCCACCATTGAATTTCCTACTCGGATAACAAAGAACAGCAGGCCATTGATAGATAACTTTTGTATAGACCAAGATAAGTTTAAGGACATAAATGCTTATCCTGTTGAGAATGGTCTTTCAGATCATGGTGCACAGCTAGTTACAGTACATGACATAGCTCCATGCAGTATATCAAATCAGAATTTCAAAGCAGTGCATTCAATTAACAATATAAATATTGCAAACTTTAGGGAAAGCCTACAGCAGCTAGACTGGGATGAAGTGTATAAGAAACCCGATGCAAACTTGAAATATAACTTATTTCACGATACATTTTAAGGGTATTTGAAAATTGTTTTCCCAAGAAAATAGTTAAACATAATTCCAAGAAAACATATAAAAAACCTTGGCTAACTAAAGGAATAAGAATATGTTGCAACCGTAAAAGAGAACTGTATCTAACAGCAAGAGGGAGTACTGACCCCAAAATTGTTCAATATTATAAAAACTATTGTGTGGTACTAAGAAAAGTTATTAAAAAGTCCAGAAGCATGTGTATGATGTCTGAGATCAGTAACTCTGATAATAAAATTAAAGCAATTTGGAATATTATTGAAAGGGAAACAGGGCAACCAAGAGCACAGGAAGACTTTAGTGCCATAAAACTGAATGACAAGTGTACTAACAAACAATCAGAAATTGAAAATATTTTCAATAATCATTTTTTAAATGTTGTGGAGACAATAGGATCTAGATCTTCACTAGAAGAGGCAAGGCTACTAATATAAGAGGCCATACCTGTGCAGTTTGAAACAACTGTATTTCCACCAACCTCTCCCTCTGAAATCAGTAAAATAATAAACTCACTGAAAAGTAAAAGCTCTTACGGAATTGATGGCATTTCCAGCAAGGTACTTAAAGCTTGTCCCCCACAGATAAGTAGTATTCTCTGCCATGTATGTAATAGCTCTTTCGAGCAGGGTGTTTTCCCCTATGGACTGAAATATGCCATTGTAAAACCATTGCATAAAAAGGGGGATATGTCGGATGTCAACAACTATCGCCCACTCTCTTCTGACAGCTCTATCAAAAATTTTTGAGAAAGTAATGTATTCAAGAGTAGCCTCGCATATTTGTAAAAATAAAGTACTAACAAAATGTCAGTTTGGTTTTCAGAAAGGCTTTTCAACAGAAAATGCTATATATGCTTTCACTGATCAAATATTAAATGCTCTGAATAACCAGACATCACCCATTGTATTTTTTGTGATCTCTTTGATTGTGTAAATCATGGAATTCTTTTAGATAACCTAAATCATTATGGTTTGAGGGGGGCAGTGCACAAATGGTTTACTTCATACTTAACTGAAAGAATGCAGAAAGTTGAAACAAGTGGTTCATGTAATGTTAAAACAACAGCTGATTCCACAAACTGGGGGCTATCAAGTACGGGGTCCCACAGGGTTCGGTCTTAGGTCCCTTACTGTTCTTGATATACATTAATGACTTACCATTCCACATTGATGAAGATGCAAAGTTAGTTCTTTTTGCTGCTGATACAAGTACAGTAATAACATCCAAAAACCAAGAACTAAGTGATGTAATTGTAAATGATGTTTTTCACAAAATTATTAAGTGGTTCTCAGCAAATGGACTCTCTTTAAATTTTGATAAAACACAGTATATACAGTTCTGTACAGTAAATGGCACAACTCCAGTAATAAATATAGACTTTGAACAGAAGTCTGTAGCTAAGGTAGAATTTTCAAAATTTTTAAGTGTGTCCATTGATGAGAGGTTAAACTGGAAGCAAAACATTGGTGGTCTGCTGAAACGTCTGAGTTCAGCTACGTATGCTATTAGGGTTATTCCAAATTTTGGTGATAAGAATCTCAGTAAATTAGCTTAAAATGCCTACTTTCATTCACTGCTTTCGTATGGCATCATATTCTGGGGTAATTCATCGTTAAGTAGAAAAGTATTCATTGCTCAAAAACGTGTAATTAGAATAATTGCTGGAGCCCACCCTCATTCATTCTGCAGACATCTATTTAAGGATCTAGGGATCCTCACAGTAACCTCACAGTATATATATATATATATATATATATATATATATATATATACTTATGAAATTTGTTGTTAATAATCCAACCCAGTTCAAAAGTAATAGCAGTGTGCATAACTGTAACACCAGGAGAAAGGATGATCTTCACTATGCAGGGTTAAATCTGACTTTGGCACAGAAAGGGGTAAATTATGCTGCCACAAAAGTCTTTGGTCACCTACCAAACACCATCAAAAGCCTGACAGATAGCCAACCAACATTTAAAAATAAATTAAAAGAATTTCTAGATGACAACTCCTTCTACTCATTGGCTGAATTTTAGATATAAATTAAGGGAGGGAAAAAATACAACTTAAACATTAGTGTCATGCAATATTTTGTGCAATGTAATATCTTGTACAGACATCTTTTATTAACCTGACATGTTCCACATCATTATGAAGTGTCGTATTCATTATCTATGGAACAAGTATTAATCTAATCTAATCTGTCTTACCCACTATATTTACCCGATGTATAGTTTTCGAGATAATCTCATCCGAAACTTCAGATGGACCACCTTGTAGATTCCCTAATAGCCATATTTCAGCTTGTCTGAAACTCCGTCATTTTTCCTGCATCTCTTGCACAAAGGCCATATGAGCAACAGCTGTCAAAGTTCCCCGTACTGGGATTTACCTGCATTCAGTCATGCTGCCCATCTTTGTATCTGGCTTGCCTAACCGGACGACCTGTGATGCACCCTCAGTTCTGGGGCCGAACAGCTAATCCTCAGTCGCACAAGCAAATTCACTTCCCCTCATACCAACTCCATGGGGCTAAACTGACCACCTAAATATGTGTAATGTTACAATCGTGAAACAGAACCTACAAATGAAGATATATTAAGATTCAAGTAGGAATTGACCAGCTCACAAAAATTAAAACTAATCGGACTGAACTACACGTTTCTAATAAAATAAAAGTATATTTAAACAATCTGATCTAAGTGACAAGTTCCGTGAGACAGATTCTTCACAGTGGCCTGTAAATGAAGAAATCAACGTTCTACACCTAGTTACTAAAGTAATCTTTGTTACCTGTCCGATTGAGACAGGTATCAAATTCATGTAACACTGTACTAAATAATTTTTTTAAAAAAAGAAGGAAAAACAAGGAACAGAAGCTATTTATACTTGAGATTGTCTCTGAGAATCTGCACAAGGTTCCAGACTGTCAAAGAATAAATTGTTTAAAAAATGTGATTTTCTCATCATGTTTGCCTCAGACATTTAGTAAATATTAAGTTTATTGGTTGCATTATTAAAGTTAATGTAACAATACAGTATTAATAATTAACATATTCAGATTGAAGATACGAATGAACATTTGGATTTGAACATGCTCACTAAGCAGATGCACTAACCACTACGCCACAGTGGTAACAGTGCCTTTTCACAACTGCTCAGAGTAACCTAGCATGCCTCCCTCCTCAGTTCAAGCTCCCATTTACACCTCAACCTATTTGATGTTCCCTCAAAATAGAACCGCATTGCAGAGGCTCTCCAACTATACCAGAATAGTACCTCGGCATTGAACAATGCTGTTCGAATTTAGGGGGGATACCAAGTGGTCTGAGGTGTGAATAGGAATTTGGATTGAGGAGGGAGGTGTGCTAGGGTAGTCCATGCAGTTGTGCAAAGCCACTGCTGCAAGGGTGGTGTAGTAGCTAGCCCATCTGCCTAGTGAGAAGGAGACCCATATTCGAATCCCAGACTTGGTACAAATTTTTATTTGTCGCTTCAGTCTGCATATATACCTAATAGAGGTTTGAGACTTGAGAAGGTCTCTGGAACCATATAGTTTAAGTTGGAAAAGTTTTCTGATAACAAAGCTACTTCCAAACAATGTATGTTGTGATAAAAACTAAATATGATTTTCTGTCATTCTACAATCTTTCAAATGCAGAGGCATCCCTTTGCCTTTTCTTACTGAGTCGAAATAATGAGCAACTGATTTATGTTGGCAAAGAAACCAAACTATGGGATAGGTAGCACAAGAAAACAACCAAACTTGAAAAGTGCCTCCCTAAGTGTCATGTTTTATTTTTGGAAGAAATACGAAAATCGCATTTTTTATGTACGCTTTCTTTCCTTACAACAAAAAAATGGTTAAAAGTTCCACAGCTGATCAAAATGACAAAGAGATGAGTAGATTTCTTTGTTTGCTGCCTGAAAAAATGTTTATATTACACACAACTTAATTTTGGGTAATGTATATAATTATAAGAAAGTGGAAATGGAACTTAGAACAAATGACTACCCAAAAAATATCGAGACCGAGACGGGAACTAGACTGGCCATGACTATTACGGGAATGGGACTAGCCAAGATCAAAGTGAGCAGTGAACAACCATTCCTCCATGCCCTCAGTCCTTCTGTTCACTTTAGTGAATCATTCCTTTCGAACCATTCATTCTTGAACCCACCTCTAGCTGTTATACATTACAGTGCACATAATTTTAAGTTCTCACAACCACTTGCAAATCTGAAAGTATACATATATCAATCAGTTTTTGGAACAGAGGAGAAATGGATTGAAGAGAATGCCTCTATCATAGATCACTTTAAATAATTCCAAGCCGAAAAGACATTTCAATTCCAGCAGATTGTACATTTTTAAGGTGTTATCGTTCATAAATATCAGTTATACCAGAACACTGACTGCATAAGAACCCTGACTGAACGAGTACAACCATACTGTTCAAACAAGGTGAGTATATTGTTGTGTATACTCCATCCATCCTTATAACAACACTATCTTCACCACAGTATTTTATTGCCTTTTTGACATCTTGCTCATTTCGGTGTTTCACCATTTTCAAAGGATCTACAGTAAAATGGGTATATATGAGAAATATGTGATAACATCGAAAATAGTAATTAACCACAACAAGTGAATGAAACTTAACACTTACCCTAAAATACGGGGTGTTCAAAAAGTTTCTCCGCAGTGCCGTATGATTATTAGCCACGCGTGCCGTATGGCGCAGTGAAATGCAAGTTATTAATTTATTGAATATTCATTTTTACTGAGATAAACGAAACAGTGGAATGTTGGGAGAGTCCACTTGAAGGGAAGTAACCCAGGCAGGCGAACAATCATACGGTACGTGTGACTAACAATCATACAGTACTGCAGAGAGACTTTTTATACACCCTGTATAACACAGTATTTTATGGATAACAAACTGCAGAATACATCATTCTACACAGTGGTATTCAACCTGTTCACCACGACGCCCTGGTGCCCCATGAATGAGCGCCTGGGGTACTGTGCTTTTTTTTTTTTTTTTGTTTGTTTGTAGTTAGTGACAAAGAAGACAGCTGTGGGAAATTTCATTTCTGGTGTTAACCCATATGCCCTCAGAGGAATTTCACTTCAGATATTGACCAGCCTGCATAAGCAGTCATAACCTTGAAGCCGAGCTATGAAGCGTTACACTTAGCACCAGCAGTGGTTGTAGTGTTTTCAACCAGTTTTAATCATGTTGTGACTTTTTCATAAAGTTGATAAAGGTACCAAACTATAGAAAAGTTTTTAAATTGTCAAGCAGTAGTAGAAAGCCAGAAATTTCTGATGACAATAAGGAAAATGGTAATAAAGATGGGAAACACTAATATAGAAAATACTGTAGCTACTTAGATTGTGGTTTCACGTGAGCTGTTGTGAACGATGAAGAGTGTTGACAGTACGTTTTGTGTTTGGTAGTACTTTCTGTTGAATGTATGCTACCTAGAAAACTAAAGCGTCGCTTACAAAATGTTCATAAGAATGACATGGCCAAACCACGAGAATATTTGTCTAGAAAATTGAATCAAAAGGAAAGAACAAAAATCATCATTTTTCTAAGCAGGCATAAATCTTGAATAAAGTACTTCTAATGTCTTACAATATAGCTTACTGAGTGGCAAAATGTAAGAAAGCGTATACAATTGCACATGGACTAATTCTGCTGTGTGCTACTGACATGGTGGCATTACTCTTGGAGAGTCCTTGGCAAAACAGCCTTTGCCCATTCCTTTGTCAGGCACTTAAATTGGTCATCGAATTCAAGATTCAGGAGAGGATCTTTGTGAACAAATTATAGCAATGTTAGAGGGAAGGATTTTGGTTTACAGCTTGATGAGGCTTTTGATAGCCACAGAGATAGTCATTTAATTTGCTGTGTGTGATCTGGTGATGAAAAAAATAACGAAATAGTGAAACATCTTCTCTTTTGTAAGGAAACAAATGCAGATGCGACAGGCAAAGATCTGTTCGAAATAGTGGACAACTTTATGACAAAAAATCATAGTAACTGGACTCACTGTCTTGGTGTGTGTACTGATGGTGCGCAATCCATGTTGGGACATTACAGTGGTCTACAAGCAATTATCCGCGGCATAGCTCTTGATGTTATGTGGACCCACTGCATCATTCACAGAGAAGGACTTGCTTCACAACATTTGAGTGTTGATCTGAATCAAGTACTGCAAACTCATCCTCGGAAATCAAGATCTTTTACTCAAGTGTGTCACGATATGGGCACTGAACAAACATCTCTCTTTTTTTTAGCAGCACTCATTGGTCTGCAAGGGGCAATGTACACTGACGTGACAACAGTCATGGGATAGCGATATGCACATATACAGATGGCGGTGGTATCGTGTACACAAGGCATAAAAGGGCAGTGCATTGGCGGAGCTGTCATTTGTACACAGGTGATTCATGTGAATAGGTTTCCGACGTGATTATGGTGGCATGACGGAAATTAACAGACTTTGAATGGGAAATGGTAGTTGAACCTAGACGCATGGGACATTCCATTTCGGAAATCGTTAGGGAATTCAATATTCCAAGACAAACCGTCTCAAGAATGAGCCGAGAATACCAAATTTCAGGTATTACCTCTCACCACGGACAACGCAGTGGCCGACGGGCTTCACTTGACGACCGAGAGCAGCGGTGTTTGTGTAGAGTTATCAGTGCTAGCAGACAAGCAACAGTGCATGAAATAGCCACAGAAATCAATCTGGGACGTACGACTAACGTATCCATAAGGACAGTGCGGCGAAATTTGGCGTTAATAGGCTACGGCAGCAGACGACCGACGCGAGTGCCTTTACCAACAGCATTGCATCGCCTGCATCACCTCTCCTCGTCTCGTTGCAAAATCAATTGGATCCTAGACGACTGGTATACCGTGGTCTGGGCAGACAGGGTCCCGATTTCAGTCGGTATCAGCTAATGGTAGGATTCGTGCGTGGCGCATACGACACGAAGCCATGAACCCAAGTTGTCAACAAGACACTGTGCAAGCTGGTGGTGGCTCTGTAATGGTGTGGGCTGTGTTTAAATTGGATGACTGATTCCTCTAGTCTAACTGAACCGATCGTGGTCTGGAAATGGTTAAGGTAAAGGCGCCAAATTTCGTTCCCCCAGTCTGTTTTTGGCCTCAATTATTCCCAAAAAATTATACAACACCATGAGCTTACACAGGGTATTTAGCTCAAAATATATCAGAAACGATTTGTTATCTTTACGGAAAAAAACTTCGAAAACAATGTGCTTTTACCAAACTTGAGAAAGTGGTCCTATTTTCGTCCCCTACTAACACGTCTTGTAAAAGAGGTATTAACAGTTTAAAAACAAGGTAATAATAATAATAAAGACATATTACAATATTTATTTATATTGGATACAGGTTACAAACGTTCATTTTTGGCATAAAAACTATTGATTAGCAACTGTACGATTGTTTTTTACCCTTCCAAACAAGAGTCGCAAATAATTTTTTTTTTTTGTTCTTTACTCTTCAGCACATTTCGTTTTGCCACACGGAACATTGAGTGCAACGTACCCATCTTCCCCCCATGATTGTCTTGAGAAAAGCGTTTTAGGTGAATGGGCACTCCGCATCACCTTCATTATTCTCGCTTCCACCTTTTTTTTTTTAATCTCATTTTGTTCGTTTTCGTTCGTTGTATCTGCTCGGGGCGGACGTCGCAAGACACCCGTCTCAGTACGTCGTTGATCCATTAACTCAAGGTTTTTTTATTACAGAGGGCAGCTAACCCTCTGACCGAACACGCTGAGTTACCGTGCCGGCCACTTGAATCTTGGTATGGGACATCACAATCGTCATCAAAGTCACTGGATACTTCCAGTTTTGTTTTCTTTTTTAATAGTAACTTTACCGTTTCTGGCAGTGTCTTCGGAATTAGATCTAACCGTTTTCTCACATTACAACTGGTTTTCTCTTGAGATTGTTAGAGTTTCATCTTGTACGGTGAGTTTGTTATAAGAGAAGCACTGCCTCGTCGCTTAGGTGAAGATGAATGGCTACCAGGCACCCCTGCGATATCTCTTAGGCTAACTGCTGCATCTATGTGATGCTTGAAGGTTGAGCGGCTGGAAAGGCCGGCTGTATAGCTGTGCTTGTTGAGTTTTTTTTTTTTTTTTTTTTTTTTTTTTTTTTTTTTTTTTTTTTTTTTTTTTTTTGCATGTTGGTCAGGAGATGAGGAGGCGTCAGCAATCACCGAAAAGTCTTCTGGGACAAACACATTTGGGTTTTAAGGCAGAGTCCCAGTTTTCTAAAACGATTCAAGGCAGTTTTTACAACCGCTGCTGCCTTTTCATAGGCTTCACTGAATAGCTGTGCAATCTGCAGGTTACCAACAATCCCGTCAGGATGGTTATACAGCCAATTTTCTATTGCCTCCGCATAAAATGTTTTGAAAGGAAACATGAACGACACATCGAGAGGCTGCAGTTTTGAATTGGAGTGTGGAGGCAAGCAGACTATGGCAACACCATTATCACGAGCAATGTCAATAACATTCACATTGCGAGAATGTGAATAGTCTCCGTCCAATATCAACACAACAGGATCTTCCTTTGATGGTTTTACAATTGAAATGAAATGTCGAAACCATTTTTCAAAAAGATCACTTGTGACCCACCCAGACCAATTTGCTGCTCCTATTGACCCAGGTGGAGCTCCATCGACGAGTTCGTTCTTTATCAGCTTTCTTTGAAAAATCTTAAAGAGGAGGCACAAATGTATCTGATGCTGACATGCGCGAAACAACCGTCACTAGTGCACTTCTCTCTGCAGACGACAGTTTGTGCATAGACTTCTTCCCTTTCACAGCAACAATCTTTCTTACTTTGTGTTGTACCACTGTGATGTCGGTTTCATCTAGGTTTGTGAGGTAACGGACGAGTTGTGGCGCCCTGGAAATATATGTTGAGAGTTGGGGCGGTCGCTCGGCCAGCCGGGGCCCGCCAGCAAACACGTGGTGCCATACGTTAGCCGGACCAGAGGGGTAGTACCTGCACATGGTCCAGCCGCGTGGCTGGGAATTCAGCTGTGGCGAGGACGTTGCTTTGTGTCGATGTAGGAGATGTCTATGCCGGGAGTGCCAAAGATGGCGGACTTTGTGAAACTTTAATGGCAGACATTTCACAGTTAGTATAGAAATTAATAGTAGCCAGATGAATCATGATACCTCAAAAGGAAACATGTACATTACTATTATTTGCACACCGATTCTGATGGTGTTATCAGATTTTCAATATCTGTATTAGTTGAAAGTTTAGTATATGAATGTAAATTATACAAGTAACACCCGGCAACGAATTTCCAAAATATAAACGCTTCATCCGATTTTGTCAATCGCTATGTCTTTAGAAAGCTATTAATGTAAACCTAAATTAGTATGAATTACAGGCATGTAACTCGAATAGTACATGAGATATTGGAGGTCAAAGTGGCTGATTACTATCGATCGCGTCAGGCCATAAGTACTCCACAGTTACACGAAAAAGCGGTAGCAGCATGCTTATAAATATATTTATTCATCTATGTCTTTGTTTACATCCGATATATACTATTCATGAAGAAATTGGTTAAATATTTACTGTGTTTTTAGAAAGCACAGAGACATTAGGCTATTGGCCTACCTTTTGTTCTATTCCTTCGATACATGTTTATATAATTTGCTTGTGTATCTAACAATGTGTGTTAGAGCGTGTTTATGATTCAGCCGTAGGAATATTTATTTAATTTCGTTCTGGAAACATCCCCAAGGCTGTGGCTAAGCCATGTCTCCGCAATATCCTTTCTTTCAGGAGTGCTGGTTCTGCAAGGTTCGCAGGAGAGCTTCTGTAAAGTTTGGAAGGTTGGAGACGAGGTACTGGCAGACGTAAAGCTGTGAGGACGGGGTGTGAGTCGGGCTTGGGTAGCTCAGTTGGCAGAGCACTTGCCCGCGAAAGGCAAAGATACCGAGTTCGAGTCTCGGTCCGGCACACAGTTTTAATCCGCCAGGAAGTTTCAATATGAAAGTATTATGCCCAGAGAAAGGATACAGATTGACAGTGGTCCTTATGTGGAACATAAGTTCTAAGGTGTGTACACTAAAATACACGATTTGATAAAATTATCAACATAAGGCGCCACACTATCATCGATTCAGATGCAACATTTTCAAGTAAGATAATATTCCATCAAACTTAACTGTATGGTAGATGACGAAGTGTAAGTAGGCGCCTAATATGTTAGAAACTTTGAAGTGCAATCTGCTTTGTGAAAAAAGTGACCTTTTCAGAGTCTTGATGAAACTGTGAGAACTGAGAACACAGACATCGTAGGGAGTGATTTGACAGACAGTTCTACGACTTTTACTCGTTGGCTAGTTTGCTGTTGTCATTATGTATTATGGTTAGAATTATTAATCCATTACAGCAGTGTTCAAATGTGTGTGAATTCTTAAGGGACCAAACTGCTGAGGTCACTGGTGCCTAGACTTAACACACTACATAAACTGACTTACGCTAAGAACAACACACACACCCATACCTGAGGGAGGACTCGAACCTCTGGCGCGGGGGAGGGAGGGGGGGGCCGTGTAAACAGTGACAAGGCGCCTCAAACTTCGCGGCCACTCTGTTATGTGATGTTTGTTAATTATTAGCCTACATTAATGATATATATAGAGAATGAGTTATTAACAGTTTCAATGAACTATCATAATTATTTTTATATTGCTGGGGCAGAAGTGCACCTATGCACATAACCAAACTGGGTGCTGTTGTTACAGTTTGAAGAAGAGTGACAATTACATATATAATTTTAGCTTGTGCAATGATCTCTAGCTACTATACGTAGCGTGGGAGGGAGGAGGAAGTAACTGGAGACATAACACTTTCACTGCGTTCTTCCTTTTTTGTACAGTCCTCTCCTTAAAAGAGTCAATTTTATTTTCAGAATAAAAATACCTATCCACAGATATGAAAGAACTAGCAGAGCGGCAGATGGTGTTGCTTCAAAAGTAACATGATGAATGTGGTATTCTGCCCTCTCGTCTAATAAAGGGTGCCTAGGAAGCTGTGTTCTCGGATAGCTAGATAACATTCAAGCAAATCTTATTAATGGAGTTTATTACAGTAAATTAAATTGACAATACTTAACTTTGCCTTTTTACAAAGAGGTGTCACAAGCAGTTGGTGACATGAAAATAATCAATGTCCTTCAATATATAAAATTTTCCATGCAAGCATTTACACTTCTGGCCATTAAAATTGCTACACCACGAGGATGACGCGCTACAGACGCGAAATTTAACCAACAGGAAGAAGATGCTGTAATATGCAAATGATTAGCTTTTCAGAGCATTCACACAAGGTTGGCGCCGGTGGCGACACCTACAACGTACTGACATGAGGAAAGTTTCCAACCGATTTCTCATACACAAACAGCAGTTGACCGGCGCTGTCTGGTGAAACGTTGTTGTGATGCCTCGTGTAAGGAGGAGAAATGCGTACCATCACGTTTCTGACTTTGATAAAGGTCGGATTGTAGCCTATCGCGATTGCGGTTTATCGTATCGCGACATCGCTGCTCGCGTTTCTCGAGATCCAATGACTGTTAGCAGAATATGGAATCGGTGGGCTCAGGAGGGTAATACGGAACGCCGTGCTGGATCCCAACGGCCTCGTATCACTAGCAGTCAAGATGACAGGCATCTTATCCGCATGGCTGTAACGGATCCTGCAGCCACGTCTCGATCCCTGAGTCAACAGATGGGGACGATTGCATGACAACCACCATCTGCACAAACAGTTCGACGACGCTTGCAGCAGCACGGACTATCGACTCGGAGGCCATGGCTGCGGTTACCCTTGACGCTGCATCACAGACAGCAGCGCCTGCGATGGTGTACTCAACGACGAACCTTGGTGCACGAATGGCAAAACGTTATTTTTTCGAATGAATCCAGGTTCTGTTTACAACATCATGATGGTCGCATCCATGTTTGGCGACATCGCGGTGAACGCACATTGGAAGTGTGTATTCGTCATCGCCATAGGCATACTGGCGTATCACCCAGCGTGATGGTATGGAGTACCATTTGTTACACGTCTCGGTCACCTCTTGTTCGCATTGACGGCACTTTGAACAGTGGACGTTACATTTCAGATGTGCAACGACCCGTGGCTCTACCCTTCATTCGATCCCTGCGAAACCCTACATTTCAGCAGGATAATGCACGACTGCATGTTGCAGGTCCTGTACGAGTCTTTCTGGATACAGAAAATGTTCGACTGCTGCCCTGGCCAGCACATTCTCCAGATCTCTCACCAATTGAAAACGTCTGGTCAATGGTGGCCGAGCAACTGGCTCGTCACAATACGCCAGTCACTACTCTTGATGAACTGTGGTATTGTGTTGAAGCTGCATGGGCAGCTGTACCTGTACACGCCATCCAAGCTCTGTTTGACTCAATGCCCAGGCGTATTAAGGCCGTTATTACGGCCAGAGGTGGTTGTTCTGGGTACTGATTTCTCAGGATCTATGCACCCAAATTGTGTGAAAATGTAATCACATGTCAGTTCTAGTATAATATATTTGTCCAATGAATACCTGTTTATCATCTGCATTTTTTATTGGTGTAGCAATTTTAATGGCCAGTAGTGTAATATAGATCACAAGTCACGGCTAAATCGTTTGGATCACAGTTCGTCTTCTAATGCGGCTCTTCTAGTGCGGACGAGGTTAGCTTGGGCGGCGCTTACATTCTCTTCGTATAGTTGCCGCTCCTGTCGTGGTGTCGTCCTAGTCAACAATCTGTTGACTGACGTCGTCTCAAAGCCTTCTATGCTGCAACGTGCCGGCGCTTGATGTTACGCTGCTGAAACAATGAGAACCAGAGAATGGAGGAAGAACTGTATCAGTTAAAAAATGGCATTGTGTTCAAAATAAGATTTGTCAATGAAATTAAATCAAAAGATTTTAGAAAAAAGTAAATCAGACCATATACATTTATTTATTTTATTTTCATTTAGTTACAACAGAGATCTGAAATAATTAACAAAACTCTCTCTTGTGTAGGTTGTACATTGTCATGCACATGCTTTTACTGATGCTGCTGGCTGTCTAGTTATCCAAATCAATGAAGTCTCCAATGGAAAGAAAGAAATCACATTACATTAACAATTATTCCAGAAATCGTGAATACGAAATTTCGTAATAATGGGACTTAACTGCTCTGGTCATCAGTCCCCTAGAACTTAGAACTACTTAAACCTAACTAACCTAAGGACATCACACACATCCATGCCCGAGGCAGGATTCGAACCTGCAACCGTAGCGGTCGCGCGGTTCCTGACTGTAGCGCCTAGAACCGCATGGCCATTCCGGCCGGCTATTTGCCAACGGACGCCGCATTTGGTGCACCTGTGTTGTTCCCTGTAGTGATGTGATGTCTGCAGCGAATGGCAAGCATTGCTACAATACATAACATGCTGTTCCTGCACGTCAGTTCCTTCGTGACATTGAAGTGTGCACATCGCTAGTATGGCTTCACGAGTGGAGATATCCACAGAAAAATGTGCTGCAATTGTAGCACATAGCCAAGCAGGTTTATCTATTCGGCAAATTGAGAAACAGTGTAGTGTCTCTATAGGGAGAGTGAAATACACCCTTCACCGCCAGAAGACAACAATTAGCAATGAAGACATACTACGAGCAGGACGACCTAGTGAACAACTAAACGTGATGACAAATATATCAGAATTATCAGTAAGAGAAATAGATTCAAAACAGCGCCCCAAATTCGTGCAGAATTGATAGAAATGAACACGACAACAATATCTGTTGTAACATAAATAGGAGACTGACTGAAGCCAGTT
Source organism: Schistocerca piceifrons (assembly GCF_021461385.2). Lineage (NCBI taxonomy): Eukaryota > Metazoa > Arthropoda > Insecta > Orthoptera > Acrididae > Schistocerca > Schistocerca piceifrons. The sequence continues at coordinate 153,051,533 of NC_060149.1, read as the reverse complement.
TGGAAGGATGTGTCACAGCAAGAAAACCCCTTGTAAGGCCCATAAGTAAACAGAAGAGACTTGAAGGGGTCAGAAAACATCGTAATTGGACATCGAAAGAGTGGACGAACGTGTTATTCACTGATGAATCGAAGTTCGAGGTTCCTGGAACCAGAAGGAGAATATTTGTTCGCCTATTTGTAGGAGAAAGGATAGCCCAGCAGTGTGTTCTACCTACAGTTCAATACGGTGGAGGTCCTGTTATGGTTCGGGGATGTTTTGCCGGAGATAGAGTTAGCGACATTGTGAAAATACGAGGGGTGGAACTTAAATAGTGGAAACTATTTATTCACAACCGATACAAAAGAGTTACATGTTTGCACCTGCTACTGTCCTTCAAAGTAGTTACCAGCGTTGTGTAGAACCCGTTGCCAGCCATGTGGAAGGCGTAGGATACCGTTAGTAGAGCCTGTTCTGTTGATGGTGCGAATGGAGCGCCTACTGCCTGTCGAATCTCTGGAACAGTTCTGAAGCGAATGCCACGAAGTGGTTCCTTCATCTTCGGAATCAAATCAAAGTCACAAGGACTTCAGTCCGGGGAGTATGGTGGATGGTACAGTACTTCCCAGTCCCATCGACCGAACAGAGCAGCCACAGCTTGCGCTGTATGCGCCTGCGAATTGTCGTGCAAAATGATGGGTAGGTTGCACAGAAAGTGTCGCCGCTTCTTTCCCAAAGCTGGTTGCAGGTGATGCTGCAAAAACGAACAGTAATACTGTGCATTGACGGTCTGCCGTGGAGGAACGTAAGGCGTTAGGATAAAGTCGTACACGAGAACCACTGTAACTTTCACCATACTGGGGTCTGATGTACTTTCGACTTTCGGGGCGACCCATAATTACGCCATTCGTTGGATTGGCGTTTCAGTTTTGGCTCGTACGATGTGGCCCATGTTTCATCCAGTGTTACGATACAGTGTAAGAGAGCCTCCCCTTCGCGCTCATAGAGTTCCAAGTGCTTCTGTAAAGCACCCATTTCTGCATTTCCGTCAAGTCATGGGGAACCTATCGTGATGCAGTTTTTCGCATGCCCAGGCGTTCCTTTAGGATGCGAAGCACAGTCGTATGCGCTAATCCGGTTTCGTGGGCGAGCTCACGAATCGTATGGCGTCGGTCACTGCACTTTTTCTTCAGAGACGCTAGGACGACCTGCTTGACGCATGTCTGCCACAGTTTGCCGACCTTCGTTGAAGGTTTTTACCCAACGTGCCACTGTTCTGTACGGCAATGCCGATTCCCCGCGCTCCTCTTGAAGACTGTCGTGCTGTACGACAGCTGGCACATTCAATCTTGATCCAACTCCGTTGTTCCTGTGTCGAATTTATAGTGACATCGTTGCGTTAGACCTCTAGCTTACAGATGACTGTGTTTCCTTCGATTGTGCGCATGCCGGTGACGTAGGACGGGAGAGTCCATTTGCTCGGAGGTAAGGTAGGTATGTCAACAACGTGTGCTATCAACGACAATAGCAGATTCCATTGCATAGTGTCTCCACAGTAGTGTAGCCACTATTTAAGTTCCAACCTACGTTGAAGGATGTATGGATCAGAAGCAGTACCACCGCACACTTCAGTATCGTGCAATATGAAGTGGATTGCGCGTAATAGGGAAACGTTTGATGATGTTTGGTTTGTGGGGCGCTCTCAACTGCGCGGTCATCAGCGCCCTTATAAAGTCCCAATGATTTCACAGTCCAATTTGTTACGCAGTCCAATAATAGGGGAAGGGTTCACCTCGCAACAGGATAATGACCCAAAACATCAGGCGGCATATTGTACGATCTAAAGTGCATCACAGAAAGTACTGAATGATGTGGTATGGCTGTCCCAAAGCCCTGATTTCCACTGTCTACACTTTTACAAGTAAATTCATAAAACTTTGTCAGCATGACCAGGAAGAATTCAGGATTCACATTCGTACCAGCGGAAATTCCAAAACATAAGAAAATAATTTTTTTTACATGAGAAATTTCATAATTTTTTTATTTACTATTGGCTGCATTTGTTGCTATAGGTACACTTTTCTTCATAAGTAAGAGAGACTGTTCGATGAATGTTGCACAGCGTACAAGCCATACTTACAGGTGTCTGAAACTCTTGAATCTATTTAATTTATGAAAAAATGAACGAGCTGTTACGTTTTTAACTTTATATTGAGAAAAAATCACATTTTGAAGTTAATTATCTCAATTTTTACCACAGTTTTTAATAGATTTGGAAAATTCTAGAGTTTCATACACCTGTAAGTATGGTTTGTATGCTGTGCAAAATTCAGCAAAGAATCTCTCTTACTTGTGAAGAAAAATGTACCTACAGGAACAAATGCAGCCAACAGTAAGTGAAAAAATGATGAAATTTCATATCTAAAAAAAATTGTTTTGTTATGTTTTTGCACTTCCACTGCTATGAGTGTGAATCCTGAATCCTTCCTGGTCATGCTGACAAAGTTTTATGAATTTATTTGTAAAAGTATAGACAGTAGAAAATAAAATGTCCTGTGGTGCCTCTCCTGCTCCAAGTCGGCCCGTTAATTGGTGAAACAAAGTTACTCCTGACAGAAAGAAAAGAATTACATGTGACATTTCTGAACGTCAGAGGTAAACTATCGCTAAGTGAAATTCCACTAAGTTTACAAGAAAGCACAAAGAAGCTGCTGTGGCTCAGACTTTGATACCTGTAAAGTAAGTCAAATACACAATTATGAACGGCTATATCTTTTATATCATTTCCCACTAGTCTTTATGTGCACTTGTCTTTATTGTGCACTTCGTCTTTATTATCAGCTCTTACCACTGGATTCTGCTCGTACGTAAAATACAGTCACGTTGCTGAATTTCTTTGCTGTGAGCCACAGACATACGATAGTTTACCACTAAGAAGATGCAACTTGAACACGCCACATGTGATAAAATACTCAAAAGAGTCATTTTTTGCACTTACGATAGTTTACTTCTGACGTCGAGAGTTTGTGTGACAGTTGAAGAGAAATTCAAAAACACTGGTTGCCAGTCATCCCCTATACATATTAGATTATGTATATTCAATAACTGAAGGTTTCTGTTAGCTGAATGCAAGTACCAATCATCTTATAGCAAAGAACTTTTCTTTCATGATAAATGTGGACAATCTTATGAGGATAATACTAATAATTAAGAAACACAACATCTATATTCCGCACCTGAGGAAGTATCTAAAAGGTAGTAAGTTCTTGTTATATTGCTGCACTGTTTACAAATGGATCATTTCCAATGGATGATAGAGTGGAACAATATTTTCTGCAATTGTCATAATGTACCTGCATGACGCCGAGACTAGTGTACTGTCAAACGTTTTGATACACGAAAAATCAAAATGTCGTTGTCTAGTACTGAAAAAAGGCTATTAATACGACTTGCGGCGGGTCGGTCCTTCTCGTGGATTTCTAAAAATGAAACTGCTCGCCAAAAATACTCAGTAGTTGAATACTGAAACATGCCATGTGGATACTATAGAGGCCAATATTTCACACGCGATTAGCTGTCCAAGAGATTTAGTCAAACACTTTGAAATTTCGCCAAGCAGTCCTCAACAACAACTATCGACTTAGGTCACCATTAAGTCAAACACTAAGTAATTCTTCATCTTACACATTATTTTTACTGGCATTAGTAACATGACCACCCGCGTTCAAAGCTAGCGAGCAACTTCCTTCTTCCAGAGTCACTCCCAATATATCTATCAGGTAACGAGCGGGAACTGTCTCAATTCTGATTGGCTGACCATACTGACTGCAAATCAGAACACTCGCTCGTGATCATATGCGCGCCAAAACTCGTCTGCATCAATCATTATATACAGACGCATTTGCGTCATTCTGACATACAAATATTATAGTAATGTTTAATAAACGAAAACGAAAAGATAGTAATTCTGTAAATATTTTTTAGATACAGATTTTACTCCAGCTGACTTTGTAGCTGTTCTGTTACAGCAAGCAGTCACACCTAGACATACGTCATCAGCAAAGTGGGTAAATCCCCTAGGATCATTTTCCACGACAGGCTTATGTAACTCTTGAAAGTTACGTAAGACGGTATATAATGCAATATTTAAATTTGATTAATGTCCCACATACACACTATCATTTACTCACAGGCTCACATAACACATAATAAAATAAATATTGATTTTAATAGTTCTTTCTGAAGTTATTCTAGATTTCATACTACAAAAATTGTAAGGTATTTGAAATATTTAAATTAATTTTCAAATAAATAATTCTGTACCCTGATACTTCAGGTGGGCATTTCAATTGAAAACTAAAAACAAGTCATAAATGTTTCCAGGTGAATTTCCTTTCTGAAGTGTAGTTTTTTTAACTTTAAAGTAAATTTTTCTGTCTCCGAAAATATGACCACTAGAAAGCCGAAATTTTCACACCACCTTTCTATTAATAACAAAGTGCTGTATACAAATTTTGAAAGCGATTACACAAAAACTACTGTCCTTTATTTAGATTCTTATAGGTGATGAATGTACGCGTTCAGTAAGAGACATTGAATAACTTTCCCACGGCAGGCAGTGACAGATGCACGTGTGTCTCCCGGGTAGGCCGCTAGATGTCAGTCCCCGAAGTTACATACAGCAAGCTATCCTGAAACAAACGTTCGCTCGGAAGAATTTGCGATGCTACAAGGTCACGCCAATATTCAAGAAAGGTAGCAGGAGTAATCCACCAAATTACAGGCCCATATCATTAACGTCGATGTACAACAAGATTCTGGAACATATTATGTTGTGTTCCAACATTATGAATTACCTCGAAGAAAACGGTTTATTGACAAGCAGTTAACACGGATTTAGAAAACATCGTTCTTGTGAAACGCAAATAGCTCTTTACTCGCATGAAGTGTTGAGTGCTATCGATAACGGATTTCAGATTGATTCCTACTTCTGGATTTCTGGAAGGCTTTTGACACTGGACCACACAAGCGGCTTGTAGTTAAATTTCGTGCCTGTGAAATATCGTCTCAGTTATGTGACTGGAATCGTGGTTTCCTGTCGGAGAGGTCACAGTTCGTAGTAATAGACGGAAAGCCTTCGAGTAAGACAGAAGTGATTTCTGGCGTTACCCAAGGTAGTGTTAAAGGCCCTTTGCTGTTTCTTATCTATACAAACGATTTGGGAGACAATCTCGGCAGCTGTCTTAGGTGGTTTGCAGATGACGCTATGGTATATCTATTTATAAAGTCATCAGAAGATCAAAACAAATCGCAAAACGATTTAGAAAAGATATCTGTATGGTGCGAAAATTGGCAGTTGATCCTAAATAACGGAAGTGTGTGGTCATCCACATGGGCGCTAAAAGGAATCCTTTAAACTTCGGTTACATTATAAATCAGTCAACTCTAAAGGGCATTCATTCAACTAACTACCTAGAAATTACAATTACGAACAACTTACATTGGAAGGAACACAGAGAAAATGTTGTGGGGAAGGCAAACCAAAGACTGTGTTTTATTGGCAGGACACTTAGGAAATGTAACAGATCTACTAAGGCGACGGCCTACACTACGCTTGTCCGTTCTCTTTTAGAATAATGTTACGCAGTGCGGGATCCTTACCAGATAGGATTGACGGAGTACATCGATAAAGTTCAGAGAAGGGTAGCAAGTTTTGTATTATCGCGAAATAAGGGAGAGAGTGTCACTGAAATGATACAGGATTACGGACGGACATCATTAAAACAAAGGCGTTTTTCGTTGCATAGGAAACTTCTCACGAAATTTCAGTTACCAGCTTTCTCCTCCGAAAGAGAAAATATTTTGTTGGCGCCGACGTACGTAGGGAGTTTACAAGGTCTTTGGTAGGGAGAAACGATCACCATGATAAAATAAGGGAAATAAGAGCTCGTACGGAAAGATATAGGTGTTCGTTCTTTGCGCGCGCTATACGGGATTGGAATAATAGAGAATTGTGAAGGTGGTTCGCTAAACCCTCTGCCAGACACCTGAATGTGATTTGCAGAGTATCAATGTAGATGTAGTATGATTCTTACCTGTTATTCCTCTTAGTCGTTATTTCCACTCTGGTAGTGTGTCTCTATGGATTTCGCTAAAAATCATAACAACGCTGATCGTTAGTACATCCAATATACTACATAAACATACAGCAACTGGCATTCACCCATTCGGGTTTATTCGCCTCAGCTCGTATAGCCCAGACCCCTTTTGTCTGCGGGTAAGTACTTTATTTATATGTAGATGCGACAGAAATTCCCCAGGCAGAGACAAGTACACTATGTACATATTAAAAAATCAACTCATAATTCGTTGAGAAATCAACTTGGAATTGTTCAAAAATATTAAAAAACGAACAGGGATGTGTTTGAAAATCATATGACTAATCGATAGACCGACGTGCGCTGGGTGCTAGGCACTTTGTGAAACAAGGTTGTTTTCATCAAGAATATGAATTTGGCTCCCCCTGAAATTCCCTCCCCCCCCCCCTTCCCCCGCGTGACAGAAACGACGGTTTGCCCCCCCCCCCCCCCCTTGATCCGGGCCTGTCTTCTGTATAAGACTGTTGACAAATCATCCTTCCTCTGTCTGGGTGATGAGCTTGGAGAATTTACTGTGTAAATAATAGTTAAATGACCCACACATCTCCTTCTTTAACATTACTGACATTCCGTTTTCTAATCGCTCCTCACAGTCCACTTGATCACAGAGTTTACCTTGTGTAATGTTATCGCAAAGCACTTCTGTAATTGATGTAAACAGATTTAAGTTCTTCTTGCTAAGGAGCATATCATTTTCGGTGCCATCTATGAGTCAATGTTGGCAACAAGGTTGTCCATGTTCTCCAGTAATAACCACAAAGCATTCGTCAGTTGGTCTCATCCTCCCCTGTAATAGCTGATGGATGCTGAGAACCTTGGAGGAATCCATGTTGACATTTTACACTACCACATCAGACTCATCGGTGCAGCTGTCATGCTTCCTTTTATATTCTAAGGAAGCAAGTGGGAGGCATTGTGGCCAGTTACCACCGCACAGCAGCTGTTCTGTACGTTATTCGTTAAATGATACTACATGGAAGTTATTAGCGTAGAGTACAGTGGAGCACATGGTAAATACTGTTTGTTAGTGTCTAATACGCTTAAAAAGTTATGTACAGGAACAAAATGCACAATCCATTCTGTTATCAGCTATAAGATTATATTGTTGTATAAAATGGTACACATCCATTCACTTGCTAAACTACTACTTATGTACACAGGAATATAGGGGGAAAACAAAACTCGCTGGAATGCACTGTGTCCACAAACCTTGAGTTGTGTTATTACTAGTGGAGAGTGATTTGAAAGATACTCTTTCTTTTGATTCTGAATTCTGTGGTATTCTCTCCCAATACACGTGAGATGCAAGTAAAGTTTTGGAAGTACTTAACTGAGGCTAGGAGTGTGAGGCGGCACGAGATGCCTGCACAAATGTGCTGGTGGTGTGGCTGCCTGTTTGTGAAATACCACATAGCGATTCGGCACTGTTGCTTCCACGTAATAAGTCGCGCATAAGTTCAAAATTAAGGTGGGCCTTATGAAAGCTGTAGCAAGTAAAACTAAAGATGGAGTTGTTTTCTGTGTTTACTATATATGTAGAATTAAATAATGATTTTGTACAAGAACATTTTTGGCTCTGAGCACTATGGGAATTAACATCTATGGTCATCAGTCCCCTAGAACTTAGAACTACTTAAACCTAACTAAGCTAAGGACATCACACAACACCCTACAAGAACATTTGTTTTCATATTCTGTACCCTGAGAAAACCCTTAAACGTTCTCCTATTTACGATTATCTATATGTATCGGATGTGAGCACTGAGGTGACCTTGAAAAGTAGCTGAAACTAGATAGTTGAAAGAATAGTAATCCCTCATTTAGTACTTATGTCAATCCTGTCATACTATACATATACTCCACTTTGCACTGTGAAAACTGGAATCCAGTATGAAGACGTTGAGCGTTCTCTGTGTCATTCACCAGTCAGTGTGAGGTGCTAGGCCAACATTTATACGCTTAGATCCACTTGCTCTCAGATTGTATGTATTGGTGAATAACAGTATTCTGCAAGCATTTAGCTGACACCTACGTTCCGGTAGCTGCTATGGCTGTGCTATGACATTGTCAAATGACAAGGTCCAAAAGGTCGCGAAGACATCCTGTGGGCAGTGATGGTTGCTGTTGTGCCTGTGCTAGTTAACTGCTGCTACTATGGTTCAGGCAAGAACGTCTGAATGTGCTTGTCTGTAGCAGTAATAATAACAGAATCCTAGATATAGCGAAATACAAACATAATAATAATATTTTTTTTTTACTTTATATGTCATGTTACATAGGACCAAACTGAGAATCAAGTCTCAATTGTCATGGAACGAGTCAGTACATGAAATTATAACAGTAGAGTAATGATAAATAAAATGAAACACATATGAATTTTATGCAGACGACAAGCCGTAAGTTTAAATAATCATTATCAACAATTACACAGGAATTACCTTAATTTTTTAGTTTTTCCAGTAGTTCCTCGACAGAGTAGATGGAGTGAGCCATGGGGAAACCCTCCAGTTTGAAAATGAAAGTGCGTGGATTAGTGATGAGATTTTTGAATGCCTGTGGCAGCTTATTGAGAATGGATTCTGGAGAATACTGCACGTCTTTCTGCACACAAGTCAAGGAAGTGCATTCCAAATGCAGATTGGACTTCTGTCTAGCATTAACCGAGTAGTGAAAGATGCTAACTCTTGGGAATAAGCTGATATTGTTACCAACAACCGACAGTAAAGAAAATATGTATTGAGAGGTCAATGTCAGAATTCCTAAACTGCTGAACAGGGGTCGACAAGAGGTTCGCGAACTTACACCACATATTGCTCGAATCGCCCGTTTCTCAGTCAAAATTTCCTTTCTGAATCAGAAGAATTACCCAAAAAATTAATACCATACGTCATAAGCGAATGAAAATAAGCAAAGAAGTGTACTTTTCATGTTAAACTATTACTTATATCAGATGCTGTTCTAGTGGTAAATAAAGCAGCATTTAATTTTTAAACAAGATCCTAAACATGGGCTTTCCACGACAGCTTTCTATCTGTCTGAACGCACAGGAATTTGAACTGCTCAGTTTCGCTAATCATACACCCATTCTCTGTGACCAAGATGTCAGATTTTTGTAAACTGTGTGTTATAAGCATTAAAAACTCAGGCTAACGGTGACTTTTAGCGTCAATGTATTTTCTACAAGCTATGAATTTATGCCTTGAACTGCATTATTTAATATTGTACCAGTATTGCCGGAATATCATACTATTTACGCGATCGTTCTCGATATCAGCCACATAAGAGTATGACACCGATCGCTTGCACACTATAATTCCAAAGATAAAGAGTGGAAATCATATCTCTAGAAACCCTAAACTTGATCGACGTCGAAATGTAAGACGTGATGCAAACCAGGGAGTAAGTAGAAACTTATCTTGTCTGTGAAGATCTTTACGTGAAAACCAGAAAATAGAGGAAACTGGCGGTTCCGTTCGTATTTTTTTAACGAATACCGATGTCAACGATATATCAGATTCCAAATCATCCTTGTACTTTACAAAGTCAACTAAGATGTTTCTCGTGTCTATAGAAGCAGCATATGTCGCCTGCATCCGTTTTTCACCATATAGGTGCACACAGCACACATCACAATCAATGTTCTCTCAACCAAATAAAGGCGGGAAATGCGTGGAATGGCAGTAAAAGCAGTCAACCAGTCAATTTACATGGGAGGGAATAATTCTCCAGCGCAAACATGCCCATATTGAATCTTCTCAAATTCCGTGCAGAATACTCCAAACACGTACGATCACGAAGGCTGCCCAATACATACTGACAATGAGTATTGGTTCGCTATTCAGCTGCCTAGAGGGCGAAACGAGTAGGTCAGCGGCACGCCTGTCCAATTTGGGCAGCCCAATACGACGGCTCCCGCCGTAGGCCCGAAAACGTTCCGGCCACAGGCTACCTCCACCGCGCGCTTCCCACACGCCAGCTAGAATCGTCCTGCAGAACCAGCCACATATTTATCGCTGTAATTACAATTAAATATTGCGACTTTAGCCTCAATCTGATGACATTCGACAATGAGCAAAGTATTGGATATACCCCTCCTGACAGCTGTGGTTCTGGAAATATCAAAATCTATATCCTCCTTATGACTGGGCAAAATTCTCCACTTTAATCTCCTTTACGGCTATCGCAATTTTCCGTGTCAAATCCTCACGACATGACATAGTGATTTTCTTTGCACATGTCGGAACACTGACCACAGTAAATTCACACCCCAGCACACACTTTATAAGCCTGATGATCACAGCGAACCTATCACACGTCCCTCACTAAGTACAATACTTCACTAATAACTGAAGGCTGGTGAACCAAACAATACTGAGCGAAAATCCGCGATCGATGGACATGTCTCATTTGTTTTTCTTGTGAGTGGTATTAGCGCGTCTTAGGAAGATAGACGTAAACGTCTTAAGCGACCAGCTATTAAAAACACGATCACAACTGCTGCATAAAAAGCGGTCTTGGTTCTGCAGGTGTACGCAAGTTTCGCTAGCGATATCCGTATTAAATACCATACAAGCTTTATAAATTGAGAGATGGTATTGCTTCTGAATGAAGTGGTATTCCACACAAATACCGCGACATTGAGTATAGACAGTGATCGCTGGGGTACTTATTAACACATCGAAAGGGAGGGTGCACGTCGACAGAGATGTAAACTGGTACTAAAATAACGGAGCTTAGAAAGTGATTCGGCTAAGGAACGTGGTATTAAGCCGATATTTGCAACTCCCTCATACCGCTACTAGATATTTCTGACGCTAACAAACATTATTTGTAATCAGAATGGGATTTTCACTCTGCAGCGGAGTGTGCGCTGAAATGAAACTTCCTGGCAGATTAAAACTGTGTGCCGGACCGAGACTCGAACTCGGGACCTTTGCCTTTCGCGGGCAAGTGCTCTACCAACTGAGCTACCCAAGCGCGACTCACGCCCCATCATCACAGCTCTACTTCTGCCAGTATCTCGTCTCCTACTTTCCAAACTTTACAGAAGCTCTCCTGCGAACCTTGCAGAACTAGCACTCCTGAAAGAAAGGGTATTGCGGAGTAGGTCCCGAGTTCGAGTCTCGGTCCGGCACACAGTTTTAATCTGCCAGGAAGTTTCATTTCAGCGCACACTCCGCTGCAGAGTGAAAATCTCATTCTGGAAACATCCCCCAGGCTGTGGCTAAGCCATATCTCCGCAATATCCTTTCTTTCAGGAGTGCTAGTTCTGCAAGGTTCGCAGGAGAGCTTCTGTAAAGTTTGGAAAGAGGAGACGATGTACTGGCAGAAGTAGAGCTGTGAGGACGGAGCGTGAGTCGTGCTTAGGTAGCTCAGTTGGTAGAGCACTTGCCCGCGAAAGACATAGGTCCCGTGTTCGAGACTCGGTCCGGCATACAGTTTTAATCTGCCAGGAAGTTTCAGTATTTGTAATGTTTTCTATCTCGATGCCACGGCAGAGATTCTGCGATATAACCACTGGGTCACAGGCGAGGCAGGATGCTGGCTGATTGAAAATTATGACATACAGTAGACGGTGTACTGTTTGACGAATCACTTAAAAAATGCAACGCTACATTGAGTTGTAAGAAATGTGCAAAATCCTATGACCAACACACTGTCTTTTCAGATCTATAGTGTTACGCTTTCTGGTAGATATGCTGTCTGTGATTTGGAATCAGGTCTCTCCATTGAGTCACATACTTGCGTTGGATCTTATAGAAATGTATTTTTAATGTGTACAGCCACTGTTGAATCGTATTTGTGCTCTCTCATATCTCGAAGCGAGTCACCTTTTTCGAACGTACCTGCTAAGGACTCTATATAGCAAAACTCCTACGTGGTTTTAGACAGTCCCTCTGCATCTTGCAACTGTTCCTCAGCCTCTACCCCCACCCCCCCCCCCCCACCCCAATCCCTACAGCTTTGTACATGTGATCGTCGTAATTGAAGTCAGAACTGAGTAGAGGTCAGAGAGCGCGATATCTACCGACTTCTGCAATCTGTGGAGAAACGGGTTGATCTGAGTTAATGCAACAGGCCCGTGTTCTGACCACACGGTGGAAATGGGAAAATGTTGTCATAGCTCCACCAACTGTGTGGGCAGTGTGTGAAAGAGATCTGCGTCCCTCAGGGTGCATTCATGTCTGTCATCCAGACTTTCTCTTTATCATTGTTAGCCGGCCGGAGTGGCCGTGCGGTTCTAGGCGCTACAGTCTGGAACCGAGCGACCGCTACGGTCGCAGGTTCGAATCCTGCCTCGGGCATGGATGTGTGTGACGTCCTTAGGTTAGTTAGGTTTAATTAGTTCTAAGTTCTAGTCGACTGATAACCTCAGAAGTGAAGTCGCATAGTGCTCAGAGCCATTTGAGCCATATCATCGTTATTTTGTACCACCCAACAGAGAAACACTACAAACTATAAAGTCTTCGCTAATGTCATCTGATAGAGGACTCGATACGATTTTTACTGCATCTCTCTCTTCCGATATATCGGGATACAAGTACCTTCTGTGTGCTGGCATCAAACATACGTGACAGTCCCTTTGAATATACATGTAATTGTCCACTGGAGCAGGTGACCCACGATCGAAGTCGCTTCCACAGACCAGTGCAAAGTTTCATTGCCTGTACTGTAGGAGGACCAAATCTCACAGACTATCAGTCGCAAGAGAGGGTCCCTGTGTTGTTGTTTGACACATTTTCTTTCTGCTGTAACACGTTCAAGCAGAGTATGACACAGCTTTGTCACAACATTGGTTTTTTTTCCACCATAACTTCAATGTCTGTGTCAGGTTCCATAATAACATTAACACATTTCGGTCCATTCGTTCTCACAGAAAACTGGACATTGCATGGTGTAAATTATGCTGTTGACCCTCCCACAACACGCAGAAGATGATTGAAGTAAAAGACAGAGGTAGTGTTTCTTATCGAAAAAAAAGAATATGCTCAATACATCACAACATACGGAAACTGAAACAGTTTTGTGGCATTGTGGTGCGTTTCCAAACAGCTGTCCGAAGGAGATTGATCACCTTCACATTTAAACTCATGTTGCACAGTTACAGGGTAGCAGATAGCTCAGTGGTCCATTTTGATTGACTCCTCATATTACAGTCATGTGCGTGATCACTGTTTTAGTACTACCCCTGGAAGGTGTTGCCCCTCCACCAAGACTCTTTCTAGATCTCAAACAAGTAATGTCAGTCGATCATTATGTGGTAATCAAGATTGTATCAGTGGACAGATGGGGTGGGGGTGGGGGGGGGGGGAGGGGACCCCATCAGCATATTGTAATAAGTATCACAGTTGATAGTGCGATCAATTTTACCAATGTTACCAGTCTTTTTCGCAATTTCTACACGACCAAAGACACAGCAGCATGCTTACCAATTCCTGTATCATCGCTAAACCACCACTCCACAACTTTGCGAGTATCGTATACTAGGTCTAGGTTGCGAATGGAGATTGGTGACTGTGCAGTGCGCCCATTCATTGTAATTTTTGAACACACACACACACACACACACACACACACACACACACACACACACACAGCGCGAGTATCATATACTAGGTTGCGAATAGAGATTGATGACTGTGCAGTACGCCAATTCATTGTAATTTTTGAACACACACACACACAATAGTGGTGACCATTGATCTTGACCGGGCCAAATATCTCACGAAATAAGCGTCAAACGAAAAAACTACAAAGAAAGAAACTTGTCTAGCTTGAAGGGGAAATCAGATGGCGCTATGGTTGGCCCGCTAGATGGCGCAGCCATAGGTCAAACGGATATCAACTGTTTTTTTAAATAGGAACCCCCATTTTTATTACATATTCGTGTAGTTCGTAAAGAAATATGAATGTTTTAGTTGGAACACTTTTTTCCCTTTGTAATAGATGGCGCTGTAATAGTCACAAACATATGGCTCACAATTTTAGACGAACAGTTGGTAACAGGTAGGTTTTTTAAATTATAATACAGAACGTAGGTATGTTGGAACATTTTATTTCGGTTGTTCCAATATGATACATGTACCTTTGTGAACTTATCATTTCTGAGAATGCATGCTGTTTCAGCGTGGTTACCTGTAAATACCACATTAATTCAATAAATGCTCAAAATAATGTCCGTCAACCTCAATGCATGTGGCAATACGTATAACGACATTCCTCTCAACAGCGAGTAGTTCCCCTTCCGTAATGTTCGCACATGCATTGACAATGCGCTGACGCATGTTGTCAGGCGTTGTTGGTGGATCACGATAGCAAATATCCTTCAACTTTCCCCACAGAAAGAAATCCGGGGACGTCAGATCCGGTGAACGTGCGGGCCATGGTATGGTGCTTCAGCGACCAATCCACCTGTCATGAAATATGCCATTCTATACCGCTTCAACCGCACGCGAGCTAAGTTGGATGTACATCGTTATTCTGTCATGCAGTAAAACATCTTGTAGTAACATCGGTAGAACATTACGTAGGAAATCGGCACACATTGCGCCATTCAGATTGCCATCGACAGAATGGGGGCCAATTATCCTTCCTCCCATAATGCCGCAGCATACATTAAACCGCCAACGTCGCTGATGTTCCGTTTGTCGCAGCCATTGTGGATTTTCCGTTGCCCAGTAGTGCATATTATGCCGGTTTACGTTACCGCTGTTGGTGAATGACCCTTCGTCGCTCAATAGAACGAGTGCAAAAAATCTGTCATCATCCCGTTGTTTCACTTGTGCCCAGTGGCAGAACTGTACAGGACGTTCAAAGTCGTCGCCATGCAATTGCCGATGCATAGAAATATGGTACGGGTGCAATCGATGTTGATGTAGCATTCTCAACACCGTCGTTTTTGAGATTCCCGATGCAAGCGCAATTTGTCTATTACCGATGTGAGGATTAGCCGTGACAGCAGCTAAAACACCTACTTGGGCATCATCATTTGTTGCAGGTCGTGGTTGACGTTTCACATGTGGCTGAACACTTCCTGTTTCCTTAAATACCGTAACTATCCGGCGAACGGTCCGGACACTTCGATGATGTCTTCCAGGATACCGAGAAGAATACATAGCACACTCCCGTTGGGCATTTTGATCACAATAGCCATACATCAACACGATATCGACCTTTTCCGCAATTGGTAAACGGTGCATTTTAACATGGGTAATGTATCACGAGGCAGATACCATCCGCATTGGCGGAATGACCACGTACTTATACGTTTGTAACTACACTCCTGGAAATTGAAATAAGAACACCGTGAATTCATTGTCCCAGGAAGGGGAAACTTTATTGACACATTCCTGGGGTCAGATACATCACATGATCACACTGACAGAACCACAGGCACATAGACACAGGCAACAGAGCATGCACAATGTCGGCACTAGTACAGTGTATATCCACCTTTCGCAGCAATGCAGGCTGCTATTCTCCCATGGAGACGATCGTAGAGATGCTGGATGTAGTCCTGTGGAACGGCTTGCCATGCCATTTCCACCTGGCGCCTCAGTTGGACCAGCGATCGTGCTGGACGTGCAGACCGCGTGAGACGACGCTTCATCCAGTCCCAAACATGCTCAATGGGGGACAGATCCGGAGATCTTGCTGGCCAGGGTAGTTGACTTACACCTTCTAGAGCACGTTGGGTGGCACGGGATACATGCGGACGTGCATTGTCCTGTTGGAACAGCAAGTTCCCTTGCCGGTCTAGGAATGGTAGAACGATGGGTTCGATGACGGTTTGGATGTACCGTGCACTATTCAGTGTCCCCTCGACGATCACCAGTGGTGTACGGCCAGTGTAGGAGATCGCTCCCCACACCATGATGCCGGGTGTTGGCCCTGTGTGCCTCGGTCGTATGCAGTCCTGATTGTGGCGCCCACCTGCACGGCGCCAAACACGCATACGACCATCATTGGCACCAAGGCAGAAGCGACTCTCATCGCTGAAGACGACACGTCTCCATTCGTCCCTCCATTCACGCCTGTCGCAACACCACTGGAGGCGGGCTGCACGATGTTGGGGCGTGAGCGGAAGACGGCCTAACGGTGTGCGGGACCGTAGCCCAGCTTCATGGAGACGGTTGCGAATGGTCCTCGCCGATACCCCAGGAGCAACAGTGTCCCTAATTTGCTGGGAAGTGGCGGTGCGGTCCCCTACGGCACTGCGTAGGATCCTACGGTCTTGGCGTGCATCCGTGCGTCGCTGCGGTCCGGTCCCAGGTCGACGGGCACATGCACCTTCCGCCGACCACTGGCGACAACATCGATGTACTGTGGAGACCTCACGCCCCACGTGTTGAGCAATTCGGCGGCACGTCCACCCGGCCTCCCGCATGCCCACTATACGCCCTCGCTCAAAGTTCGTCAACTGCACATACGGTTCACGTCCACGCTGTCGCGGCATGCTACCAGTGTTAAAGACTGCGATGGAGCTCCGTATGCCATGGCAAACTGGCTGACACTGACGGCGGCGGTGCACAAATGCTGCGCAGCTACCGCCATTCGACGGCCAACACCGCGGTTCCTGGTGTGTCCGCTGTGCCGTGCGTGTGATCATTGCTTGTACAGCCCTCTCGCAGTGTCCGGAGCAAGTATGGTGGGTCTGACACACCGGTGTCAATGTGTTCTTTTTTCCATTTCCAGGAGTGTATTACAGCGCCATCTATTACAAAGCGAAAAAAGTGGTACAACTAAAAAATTCATATTTCTTTACATACTACACGAATATGTAATAAAAATGATGGTTCCTATTTAAAAAAACGCAGTTGATATCCGTTTGACCTATGGCAGCGCCATCTAGCGGGCCAACCATAGCGCCATCTGGTTTCCCCCTTCAAGCTAGACGAGTTTCGTTCTTTGTAGTTTTTTCGTTCGATGCTTATTTCGAGATATTTGGCCCGGTCACTATATATATATATATATATATATATATATATATATATATATATATAAATCAACTACAATATATATATATATATATATAACAAATTGTACCAGACAGAGTCCTATACCGATCTACATATTTCTACCACTTCGATCATAGTGCGTAATTTATGATTACGATTGCCCACACTTCCCTATACAGATGGGAGTCACAGAGCATTTCACATTCCTAGGATAAAGTTAGAGAGTGGAAGATCACCTCACATTCTCTTCAATCATCCCTCCCGGCAACAGTCACCGACTCAATTTGCAGCTGACCAGAAGCAGATAACTACATTCTACGTCTTGTGACGGAGCAGAGCGAGCCGTTTCCATAACTGCTGTTCAGCGAAGATGGTTCTGCAACAATGCTACTAATGGCATCCATCCAAATGCACAAAATTTCTCCAGATCCACACATGCCGAGGAGGTTAGCACCTGTTATCGGTGTATAATAGATATGAAAATGTGTTTTGATGACATAACAGACAGTTACAGGGTGTTTCAAAAATGACCGGTATATTTGAAACGGCAATAAAAACTAAACGAGCAGCGATAGAAATACACCGTTTGTTGCAATATGCTTGGGACAACAGTACATTTTCAGGCAGACAAACTTTCGAAATTACAGTAGTTACAATTTTCAACAACAGATGGCGCTGCGGTCTGGGAAACTCTATAGTACGATATTTTCCACATATCCACCATGCATAGCAATAATATGGCGTAGTCTCTGAATGAAATTACCCGAAACCTTTGACAACGTGTCTGGCGGAATGGCTTCACATGCAGATGAGATGTACTGCTTCAGCTGTTCAATTGTTTCTGGATTCTGGCGGTACACCTGGTCTTTCAAGTGTCCCTACAGAAAGAAGTCACAGGAGTTCATGTCTGGCGAATAGGGAGGCCAATCCACGCCGCCTCCTGTATGTTTCGGATAGCCCAAAGCAATCACACGATCATCGAAATATTCATTCAGGAAATTAAAGACGTCGGCCGTGCGATGTGGCCGGGCACCATCTTGCATAAACCACGAGGTGTTCGCAGTGTCGTCTAAGGCAGTTTGTACCGCCACAAATTCACGAAGAATGTCCAGATAGCGTGATGCAGTAATCGTTTCGGATCTGAAAAATGGCCCAATGATTCCTTTGGAAGAAATGGCGGCCCAGACCAGTACTTTTTGAGGATGCAGGGACGATGGGACTGCAACATAGGGCTTTTCGGTTCCCCATATGCGCCAGTTCTGTTCATTGACGAAGCCGTCCAGGTAAAAATAAGCTTCGTCAGTAAACCAAATGCTGCCCACATGCATATCGCCGTCATCAATCCTGTGCACTATATCGTTAGCGAATGTCTCTCGTGCAGCAATGGTAGCGGCGCTGAGGGGTTGCCGCGTTTGAATTTTGTATGGATAGAGGTGTAAACTCTGGCTCATGAGACGATACGTGGACGTTGGCGTCATTTGGACCACAGCTGCAACGCGGCGAACGGAAACCCGAGGCGGCTGTTGGATCACCTGCTGCACTAGCTGCGCGTTGCCCTCTGTGGTTGCTGTACGCGGTCGCCCTACCTTTCCAGCACGTTCATCCGTCACGTTCCCAGTCCGTTGAAATTTTTCAAACAGATCCTTTATTGTATCGCTTTTCGGTCCTTTGGTTACATTAAACCTCTGTTGAAAACTTCGTCTTGTTGCAACAACACTGTGTTCTAGACGGTGGAATTCCAACACCAGAAAAATCCTCTCTTCTAAGGAATAAACCATGTTGTCTACAGCACACTTGCACGTTGTGAACAGCACATGCTTACAGCAGAAAGACGACGTACAGAATGGCGCACCCACAGACTGCGTTGTCTTCTATATCTTTCACATCACTTGCAGCGCCATCTGTTGTTGAAAATTGTAACTACTGTAATTTCGAAAGTTTGTCCGCCTGAAAATGTACTGTTGTCCCAAGCATATTGCAACAAACGGTGTATTTCTATCGCTGCTCGTTTAGTTTTTATTGCCGTTTCAAATATACCGGTCATTTTTGAAACACCCTGTAAGAAGAAACATGTGGTTTTGTGGATGATGGATCTCCAGATGATCGAAGTTTGAAGCATTTTACGTAAATCAACTACAATATCAATTCTAACGTATTGTTCTAGTGTCTGAAGTCAGTACCAAGAAGGTACTTGTAAGAGTGAAGTGATCGTAGAACATAAACACTTGCACTTCAAATACAGGACATAAATGTCCTACATCTAACATACATTCACGCTGCAAATTTTCTATCCCACTCACTACGGTGACAAACTTTAAGAAGATAAAACTACTTCCTTCTACACCAAAGAAACAAAAAAGCATAGTGTTTGTAACACATGCACAATATAGCTTTCCAGAGGTGTATAGCGCCCACTGTTCACATCCAGTCCTGGTTGATAAATTATACTATGCTCGTATCAGTCCTATAAAATGATCGTCATCAATGGAGAATGCCTCTTAGAAGGAAACAGACAAACGCATAGCAACAGTGTTCGACGTGAAATTATACTTCATGTTGCCACTAACTCCGTAAACAGGACAGCTGTCAAGCAGATGTGTACAGGGGGATTGAGTATCCCACAAACATCTGTCACTAACTTAGTATCACCGTAGTTATGAAACTGAAGACTCGATTTTATGTCCCAAGATGTGGCAGGGGAATGGAGTACTTTGCATAAATCTTCGTTCATCTAGAGGAGGGCGCCAAAACAGGTTTTCCATCACTGAACGTATGTCATTATCACACGTGACTTGGACGTCCTCTAGTGACTGTGGTATTGTGAGGTTTGCTGTTAACTCTCGCAGGTAAATAGTGCACTAAGTCACACACAGAAACATAATTATGTATGAGTCGAACATCGGTTACACTACACCGCTTGATACACCCCAAGAGAACAACGGAAAAAATTATTTATATGCGTGATAAATAGCCTGCAACAACGTCTCCCTCTCTCTAGACTACATCATCAATCTACCATTAAATCACACCTCGTTACTGCCCCATTTCAACCGATCATTCCATCCACTTTCTGTCATGTTTTATCGCAGATGCAAGTCAATTTAGAGGCAGATTCTAACAGTCTGCGTGGTGTCTGTTTGTTCTAAGTCGTGTCTCCCTACTTCTTTCGCGCAACGACGGTCTGATCTTGTTTTTTAGGGAATTGACTAATTTGAACCTGGGACCTGTTGCTGGTAAGGATACGCCTGACCACACATGACATGTAGAGTTCAGAAGAATTCAGTGAGACTAGCGATGATACAATCAAATACGTAATGATTTCAGCGTCAACTCCACTGCACCCCATGTAAAAGAATCTTAATACTAACCAAATTTAGTGGAAGGGGTTCAAGGCTTTCCTATTTTTAGTTAGCTGGTAAAATAACGTCGAAAAAGCAGTTAAGTTTACCACTGGAATTTTTATTCTACTCACAAAACATTGTTTATAAATTGCACTATTGATAAAAGGAAATGTTTTAATACAGGATGATAAAAACCAACTACCTTCAACATAAATGTGAACGAATATTCCCTGAATGGGTTTCCGAGTTCTATAATGGATTGAAGGATGACCTATGCCATATCACATCTATAATCTAGGTTTAAATTAAGCTACATAAAAGAGAAAACTATCAAAAATGGTCTACAGTGACCCTCAGTTATCTTTAATTACTTATTTAACTTGTCGTAAATTACAGTGGCTGATGTGGCTCCTCAATGATTATATAACAGAAAAATCATCGCGTTTCAGATTTTAACTTCAAGTAGCAAATGTGAATACCATGAGCTTTAATTGAAGATCGACACTAGTATTACGCAAAAAGGGGTTGTAACAGATGAGACTTCTGCAGTTCTGAGTGAAGCCTTATGCGCTCATATGCGGCATCGCGTGCTTTCATTATCTTGTCGGTGGTTGGGCAGCCCTAGGGGGCGGCGGGCGGCGCCAGCTCCACACACCTCGCTGTCTCGGTAGCAACTCTTACTAACTTCTCTTTACTACAATTTACTGAAGTTGTCTTAAGAAAAATGTATCTGGCTGTGTTTTCAACTGACCAATCAGGGTCTCAATGTTAACCTTAAGCTCGGCCTACAAAAATTCTGTCTATCCAATGAGAAACGTTATACTTTTCGTGGTGGGGCAATGTTTTTAATGTTTGCAACGTAACAGAGACGCGTATATTCTCACGCTAAAACTTACAGTTGGTGTGGCCCTTTTAGAGCTAAAGAGCATTGGATTACCACTTGAGGGACTGCAATATACAACTAAAGAATGCATTGTGTGTTTGACCCCGTGTAGGACTGTTTAGATGTTTGAAACTCTAACAGGCTGGTGCCGGCAGAGGTTCGAGTCCTCCCTCGGGCATGAGTGTGTGTGTGTTTGTCCTTAGGATAATTTAGGTTAAGTAGTGTGTAAGCTTAGGGACTGATGACCTTAGCAGTTAAGTCCCATAAGATTTCACACATATTTGAACATTTGAACAAACCCTAACAAACAGTATGTACAATGCGGTTCTCGGTACTCTCCACCAATCACAACCTTACAGTGTCGGCTAACAAATACATTACAAACAGTTGCTGTATTGTTTTTTAATAACATTCTACTGTATGTGTATTGAGGTATAGTGATACATGCAAGTTGACTGCTGCCTTCAATGCTTTCGAAGTAAAACGAGAACCATCTGCCCCTAAAATTCTAAATTGACTTGCATCTGCGTTAAAGGATGACAGAAAGTGGATGGAGTGATTGGATGAGATGGGATTGTAACGAGGCATGATTTAATGGTAGACTGATGATATACTAGAGAGAGGGAGATGTTGCTGCAGGCCATTTATCGCGCACATAAACCATTTTTTTCTGCTATTTTCTTGGGGTGGATCAGTTGTGTGGTGTAACCTATGTTCGACTCATATATAATTATGTGTTCTGTGTGTGGCTTAGAGCGCTATCTACATGTGATCGTTAACAGCAAACCTCCCCATACCACAGTCATCAAAGGACTTCCAACTCATGTGTGATGATGAAATATGTCTATCGATGGAAAACCTGTTTCAGCGCCCTCATCGAGATGAACAAAGATTTATGCGACGTACTCTACTTCCATGCCGCATCATGGGGCATAAAAAGCGAATCTTCAGTTTCATAACTACAGTGATTCTAAGTTAATGGCAAGTGTTCCAGGTACGGCAATCCCCATGTATACCTCTGCTTGACAGTTGCCCTGTTTTTTAGTTAGTGGCAGCATGATGTGTAATTTCACATGTCAAACACTGCTGCTATGAGTTTGCCTGTTTCCTTGCAAGAGCCACTCTCTCTGGAAAGCTATACTGAGCATGTATCACAAAGACTCTTATGTCTTTTATTCTGTGGTGTAGAAGGAAGTAGTTCTATCTTCTTAATGTTTGTTACCATAGTGAGTGGGATAGAAGAGTTGCAGGGTGAATGTATGTCATATGTTGGACATTTATGCCCTGCATTAATTCAATATAATTATATTCTACGGTCATTTCTCTCTTACCAGTACCCTCTTCATACTGATCCCTTACACTAGAACAATACTTTAGAATTGATATCGTAGTTGATTTACGCAAAATTCTTCAAACTCTGTCCGTCTTGAGCTCCATCATGCATAAAACCACACCTTTCTTCCTAACAGTCTGTTATATCATCACAACACACTTTGATACCTACTATACACCGATAAGAGGTGCTAACCTCTTCGACACGCGCGCATGTGGAGATACACTACTGGTCATTAAAACTGCTACACCAAGAAGATGATAAACGGGTATTCATTGGACAAATATATTATACTAGAACTGACATGTGATTACATTTTCACGCAATTTGGGTGCACAGATCCTAAGAAATCACAACCCAGAACAACCACCTCTGGCCGAAATAACGGCCTTGATACGCCTGGGCATTGAGTCAAACAGAGCTTGGATGGCGTGTACAGGTACAGCTGCCCATGCAGCTTCAACACGATTCCACACTTCATCAAGATTAGTGACTGGCGTATTGTGACGAACCAGTTACTCGGCCACCATTGACCAGACGTTTTCAGTTGGTGAGAGATCTGGAAAATGTGCTGACCAGGGCACCAGTCGAATATTTTCTGTATCCAGAAAGGCCTGTACAGGACCTGCAACTTGCAGTCGTGCATTATCCTGCTGAAATGTAGGGTTTTGCAGGGATCGAATGAAGGGTAGAGCCACGGGTCGTAACACATCTGAAATGTAACGTCCACTGTTCAAAGTGCCGTCAATGCGAACAAGAGGTGACCGAGACGTGTAACCAATGGCACCCCATACCATCACGCCCTGTGATACGCCAGTATGGCGATGACGAATACACGTTTCCATTGTGCGTTCACCGCGATGTCGCCAAACACGGATGCGACCATCATGATGCTGTAAACAGAACCTGGATTCATCCGAAAAAATGACATTTTGCCATTCGTGCATCCAGGTCCGTCGTTGAGTGCACCATCGAAGGCGCTCCTGTCTGTGATGCAGCGTCAAGGGTAACTGCAGTCATCGTCTCCGAGATGATATTCCATGCTGCTGCATACGTCGTCGAACTGTTCGTGCATATGGTTGTTGTCTTGCAAACGTCCCCATCTGTTGACTCAGGGATCGAGACGTGGCTGCACGATCCGTTACAGCCATGTGGATAAGATGCCTGCAATCTCGACTGCTAGTGATACGAGGCCCTTGGGATCCAGCACGGCGTTCCGTATTACCTTTCTGAACCCACCGATTCCATATTCTGCTAACAATCATTGGATTTCGACCAACGCGAGCAGCAATGTCACGATACGATAAACCGCAATCGCGATGGGCTACAATCCGACCTTTATCAAAGTCGGAAACGTGATGGTACGCATTTCTTCCCCTTACACGAGGCATCACAACAACGTTTCACCAGGCAACGCCGGTCAACTGCTTTTTGTGTATGAGAAATCGGTTGAAAACTTTGCTATTGTCAGCACGTTGTGAATGTCGCCACCGGCGCTAACGTTGTGTGAATGCTCTGAAAAGCTAATCATTTGCATATCACAGCATCTTCTTCCTGTCGGTTAAATTTCGCATCTGTAGCACGTCATCTTCGTGGTGTAACAATTTTAATGGCCAGTAGTGTATTTTGTGCATTTGGATGGATGCCATGAGTAAGATTGTCGCGGAACAGTCTTTGCTGAACAGCAGTTATGGACTCGGCTCGCTCTGCTCCTGCACGGGACGTGAAATATAGTGATCTGCTATTGGTCAGCTGCAAATAAAATCGGTGACAGTGTTGCCGGGAGGGTTGGTAAAAGACAATGTGAGGCGATCTTCCAGCCTCTAACTTTATCTAAGAATGCGAGAATGCTCTGTGACTCCCACCTTCTTAGGCTATCGTGATCGTAAATTATGCACAATGATGGAAGTGCTAGAAAAATGTAGATCGGTATAGGACGCTGTCTGATGTACTTTGGTGTGCGCATGTGTCGTACAATAGTGGAGGGGTGGTTTAGCAAAGATACAAAAATTGGGAAGCATGATACAGTGCCATTAGTTGGCATTGAGATTACGGAAAAACTGGTAACACTGCCCAAATTGATCGCATTATTAACTGTGATTTTTACTACAGTACATTGACGATGTCTCCCCCCCCCCCCCAAATCTGTCCACTGCTATACTGTTGATTACCACATAATGATTCATTTACATCACTTCTTTAAGGTGGAGAAAGAGTCTTAGTGGAGGGGCAACACCTACGAGGAATGGTTGGTAAAGCACACAAGACTCGAAAAGTGCACCTTTAACAGCTTTAGAAATGAAATGAATGGATCGTGTGGCACTGTAGGCCGGGAAGTCCCTTCGAGGGAAGTTCGGCCGCTAGGTGCAATTCTTATTTGGGGGACTTACGCGTTAGAGATGATGAGAGGATGATGAGGAGAACGCAAAACCCAATCCACAAGCAGAGAAAATCTCCAGCGCAGTCGGGAACCGAACCCTGGCAGGCTGCATGGTAGGCAAGCACGTCACCTCTCAGCCAAGCAGGCAGACACGACATTAGAATAAACCAACCACTGATGTAATGACAGTTAGTCCTGAATGAAACTCACTCTGCAGGGGAGTGTGTGCTGATGTGAAACCTCCTGGCAGATTATAACTGTGTACCAGACCGAGATTCGAACTCCGAACCTTCGCCTTTCGCAGGCAAGTGCTCTACCATCTGAGCAACCCAAGTACAACTCACGACCCGTCCTCACCCTAGGCTGCGGCTGAGCCATGTCTCCACAATATTCATTCTTCCGGGATTGCTCGTTCCGCAAGGTTCGCGGAAGAGCTACTTTCGAGTTTGGAAGGTAGGAGAGGCGGTACTGGCGGAATTAAAGCTTTGAGGAGAGGTAGTGAGTTGTGCTTGCGTAGCTCAGATGATAGAGCACTTGTCCGCAAAAGGTAATGGTCCCGAGTTCGAGTCTAGGTCTGGCACACAGCATAATCTGCCAGAAAGTTTCATAGGTAGTTCTGCTGAAACGTTTCCTTCAAGGCCAATCCACACTTACCATCATGTCACATCGTGTCAAATCCCATCAAAACATTACGCAGTGCGTTTCAAATGGCGACATCCACACTGGCCGTCATGTAGCATCAAGTCGAGTCATGGCGCCGTCACTGTTGGTCAGGAAGAAAATTTGATCAGCTGCTGTCACCATTCATTGTTGATCACATGACTCCCAAGCTCATTTCCTCCTGAAACGCAGCCACGTGCACATCCCCATATTTCGCTTCATTGTGGTTGACATTAGTTGTTATTCTAAGTCTTCGTTTTTCGTTATTTTTGTTATGTGTTATAAACTGTTTCGTTTTGTTATTTCTTTTGTTGAAACTTGAATTCTATACTGAATGACGAAAGATTAACTGAAGCAATGAAGCAGCCATCCGAATTGTATGACATGAGTATGCTAAACCACTTGCCCTCTGCTACATCTATAAAGTGAATTCTTCTATGTACCAGAACCGTATTTAATACTTTACAATGAAATGGACTGCAATATTGCTGCAACTAGAAGTGAGAAAAATACTATGGGTAGAAAAAGAAATGTTATTAAACAGAATTAACTCGCACGCTGTCAGGCATTTGTAATGATTGATACAGAAATGACCAACAATTTCAGACATTGCAACAGAGGCAAAATTTTTTTTGAGAAATATACGTCAAGTAATGTATTAGAGTCGTTTCTTTAAATACTGTATATGTTTGTGGCAGACTCATTTAATGTTAAGTAACTCTCTGGATCGTGCGTGAAACAGTTTAGCAACCATCAGTGGTCAATATTGATATGACGTCACTAGCTAACCCCAGTACAAATAAGTCACTTGAATGATTAAAAGCCATATTTAAGATTTAAATAAAACCTGTAAATTTTGAAGGGAAAGATATTGAGGGAGATATGAATAGTAACCAGAATCAGACGACACTGCCTGACCATCTGTGAGCGTCTGACGCTGAGTCACCAAAAACTACGTTTCGTAAACTACATCAAATACTGACGAATCGATTCCACAGACCGAACCTGAGGAGAGGGGCTAGTGTAATTGGTTAATACAAACCATAAAAAAATGCGCGGAAGTATGTTTTTTAACACAAACCTACGTTTTTTTTAAATGGAACCCCGTTAGTTTTGTTAGCACATCTGAACATATAAACAAATACGTAATCAATGCCGTTTGTTGCATTGTAAAATGTTAATTACTTCCGGAGATATTGTAACCTAAAGTTGACGCTTGAGTACCACTCCTCCGCTGTTCGATCGTGTGTATCGGAGAGCACCGAATTACGTAGGGATCCAAAGGGAACGGTGATGGACCTTAGGTACAGAAGAGACTGGAACAGCACATTACGTCCACATGCTAACACCTTTTTATTGGTCTTTTTCACTGACGCACATGTACATTACCATTAGGGGTGAGGTACACGTTCGACGGGCGTTTCATAGGACGTGGAGGACGCATAAATTGGCCAGCCCGTTCTCCTGATCTTACACCTCTGGACTTCTTTCGGTGAGGTACGTTAAAGGAGAATGTGTACCGTGATGTGCGTACAACCCCAGAGGATATGAAACAACGTATTGTGGCAGCCTGCGGCGACATTACACCAGATGTACTGCGGCGTGTACGACATTCATTACGCCAGAGATTGCAATTGTGTGCAGCAAATGATGGCCACCACATTGAACATCTATTGGCCTGACATGTCGGGACACACTCTATTCCACTCTGTAATTGAAAACGGAAACCACGTGTGTGTGTGTGTGTATATATATATATATATATATATATATATATATATATATATATATATATACACGTGTATGTATATGTGTATATATATATATATATATATATATATATATATATATATATACTCTACAATATTGTGTATATGCTTTCATGTGTAAAAACAAAATTGAGAATCATCTTGTGAAGAGAGCAATTCCTGTGAAAAAACGGTTGAGGACAACCATGTGAACTGAGATGATGTGATGGACAATGTTAATACACCATGAGATGATGGTGCCATGACGTGAACTGGTCTTTTTTTGCTCAAGAAGGAAACTTTATGTATTGTTGAGCCATGGCTCCAATGATGTCCGATACATCACTGATAATTCTTTATGCTGTCGTACTATATACATTAACTCTGTTACCAATAACTATATTAAATGCACAAGTTGCATATGCCATTAATATCATTACAAGTCTGTTTATCAGTGAGACAGCATTTTTCTGATCACCAGCAAATTCCAATTTCTCGTTGACTTGACCTAATAACCACCACACTGTTTTCTTTGAATTTTGAAACCTCCCTTCAGATATCTTGTTTCCATAATTTTTAAAAGGATTTCCCCTTTCCGCAAGTACATCAGTACGGCTGCAGTGACCAGTTACATGGTCAAGATAGAACATTTTTCATCTTCAGTGTCATCTAAAACAACAAAACACGCCGCTGTCTTAATACAGTATGTGTTTACTATATTCTAACCGTAATCAATTCAAGATTACGAGCTTCTGACCTCAGTCGACTTTAACCATGATCAACTTCCTCATTTAACTTTAACTGAGAATGGTACAGTCGAATTTGGCGTTGACCTCAATTTAAAGGCTGACTTAACAAGGGTTAAATTTTAATTGACGTGTTGTGTAGTCGGCCCTAAGTGATCTAATAGGCCCGTTGGAGTGCAATAGGGTGCCAGAGTGTTCTTCAAATCAGTAACTTAATGCAGTCAGCCATGCAATCATTGGTGTTCTAATCTTCGAAGATGGGAGTGTCCACAGCACACCCATTATGAAGAAATAGAAGAAAGGGCTATGCTTTATCACTGATAATGTTGATATAAACATACTGGTACCTATTCAGAGTAAAAAGAATGAGGGGCCCAGGAGATTTTTATTTATACGCTGTAAGAACATTATGTTCCATCATCTAGATACTGTGTTGGACAGTACATTACATTAATGTTCAATTAACACTCATAGATACAATAACAAAATCACATAAATTATACTTTAAATGACAATTTATATACACATTGTACTTTGAAGCATAATTATAGCATGAAGGACAATAGTTCTACTGTTTATATGTTCAGTTTATTACCACTTAACCTTAGAGATGGAAAACTGAAGAAAACTAAGGTGGTAAATGAACAGAACAGAGAAAATGTAGGCATCATTATGAGTAAGGTACCACTGCAGCTTCCAGGAACTGTAATCTTGGAATACTCATTAAGTATACACCCCATGTCTAGTTGCCGACATTCTACTACTACTCTACATCTTCACGGTCCAGTAAGTGTTTCTCAGGCTCTGAAATGTTATTCCCTTTGCTACTATTCCAGCACCACTGCTATTATTAACTAACGAACATTACATTACATTATAAAGTTACACGTTGGCACTGATACTGTCTTACAACTATTGTTATTACCACTATGGCACAAATCTAATGTTAATAATTACCTAAAGTATTTGACCCAGGCAAGATGTAGGACCAGCACTTCCTTTTTCTATCGTTTAGGAAGTGTTGTACTTGGGATCATTCATGAGCTTCTGGACTCCAGACTGAAAGCTCCACACATATAATGATGTCTCTGATTACTCACACTGTCTTTAGGGTCTTACTCCCTGTGTTCCACACACTGCATCCTGGGAAATACACAGTGCGTGGTGATTCCCTTTTGTGCATGATCCCTTAATCGGGCAGGTATGTTAGAAAATTTAAAAAGGGAAGTGGATAGATTAAATTTAGATATAGCGGGAATTAGTGAAGTTAGGTGGCAGGAGGAACAAGACTTTTGGTCACGTGAATACAGGGTAATAAATACAAAATCAAATAGGGGTAATGCAGGAGTAGGTTTAATAATGAATAAAAAAAAATAGGAGTGCGGGTAAGCTACTACAAACAGCATAGTGAACGCATTATTGTGGCCAAGATAGACACAAAGCCCATGCCTACTACAGTATTACAAGTTTATACGCCAACTAGCTCTGCAGATGATGAAGAAATTGATGAAATGTATGATGAGATAAAAGAAATTATTCAGGTAGTGAAGGGAGATGAAAATTTAATAGTCA
Source organism: Schistocerca piceifrons (assembly GCF_021461385.2). Lineage (NCBI taxonomy): Eukaryota > Metazoa > Arthropoda > Insecta > Orthoptera > Acrididae > Schistocerca > Schistocerca piceifrons. The sequence goes on along the minus strand of NC_060149.1, from coordinate 153,021,775 downwards.
TGGGTGACTGGAATTCGAGAGTAGGAGAAGGGAGAGAAGGAAACGTAGTAGGTGAATATGGATTGAAGCTAAGAAATGAAAGAGGAAGCCGTCTGGTAGAATTTTGCACACAGCATAACTTAATCATAGCTAACACTTGGTTCAAGAATCATAAAAGAAGGTTGTATACGTCTAAGAATCCTGGAGATACTAGAAGGTATCAGATAGATTATATAATGGTAAGACAGAGATTTAGGAATCAGGTTTTAAATTGCAAGACATTTCCAGGGGCAGATGTGGACTCTGACCACAATCTATTGGTTATGAACTGTAGATTAAAACTGAAGAAACTACAAAAAGGTGGGAAATTAAGGAGATGGGACCTGAATAAACTAAAAGAACCAGAGGTTGTACAGATATTCAGGGAGAGCATAAGGGAACAATTGTCACGAATGGGGGAGAGAAATACAATAGAAGAAGAATGGGTAGCTTTGAGGGATAAAGTAATGAAGGCAGCAGAGGATCAAGTAGGGAAAAGAACGAGGACTAAGGGAAATCCTTGGGTAACAGAAGAAATATTGAATTTAATTGATGAAAGGAGAAAATATAAAAATGCAGTAAATGAAGCAGGCAAAAAGGAATACAAACGTCTCAAAAATGAGATCGACAGGAAGTGCAAAATGGCTAAGCAGGGATGGCTAGAGGACAAATGTAAGGATGTAGAGGGTTATCTCACTAGGGGTAAGATAGATACTGCCTACAGGAAAATTAAAGAGACCTTTGGAGAAAAGAGAACCACTTGTATGAATATCAAGAGCTCAGGTGGAAACCCAGTTCTAAGCAAAGAAGGGAAAGCAGAAAGGTGGAAGGAATATATAGAGGGTCTGTACAAGGGCGATGTACTTGAGGAGAATATTATGGAAATGGAAGAGGATGTAGATGAAGATGAAATGGGAGATATGATACTGCGTGAAGAGTTTGACACAGCACTGAAAGACCAGAGTCGAAACAAGGCCCCGGGAGTAGACAACATTCCATTAGAACTACTGACAGCCTTGGGAGAGTCATTCCTGACAAAACTCTACCATCTGGTGAGCAAGATGTATGAGACAGGTGAAATACCCTTAGACTTCAAGAAGAATACAATAATTCCAATCCCAAAGAAAGCAGGTGTTGACAGATGTGAAAATTACCGGACTATCAGTTTAATAAGTCACAGCTGCAAAATACCAACGCGAATTTTTTACAGACGAATGGAAAAATTGGTAGAAGCCGACCTTGGGTGAAGATCATTTTGGATTCCGTAGAAATATTGGAGCATGTGGGGCAATACTGACCCTACGACTTATCTTAGAAGAACGATTAAGGAAAGGCAACCTACGTTTTTAGCATTTGTAGACTTAGAGAAAGCTTTTGACAATGTTGACTGGAATATTCTCTTTCAAGTTCTAAAGGTAGCAGGAGTAAAATACAGGGAGCGTAAGGCTATTTACAATTTGTACAGAAACCAGATGGCAGTTATAAGAGTCGAGGGGCATGAAAGGGAAGCAGTGGTTGGGAAGGGAGTGAGACAGGGTTGTAGCCTCACCCTGATGTTATTCAATCTGTATATTGAGCAAGCAGTAAAGGAAACAAAAGAAAAATTCGGAGTAGATATTGAAATTCATGGAGAAGAAATAAAAACTTTGAGGTTCGCCAACGACATTGTAATTCTGTCAGAGACAGCAAAGGACTTGGAAGAGCAGTTGAACAGAATGGACAGTGTCTTGAAAGGAGGATATAAGATGAACATCAACAAAAGCAAAACGAGGATAATGGAATGTAGTCGAATTACGTTGGGTGATGCTGAAGGAATTAGATTAGAAAATGAGACACTTAAAGTAGTAAAGGAGTTTTGCTATTTGGGGAGCAAAATAACTGATGATGGTCGAAGTAGAGAGGATATAAAATGTAGACTGGCAATGGCAAGGAAAGCGTTTCTGAAGAAGAGAAAATTGTTAAAATCGAGTATAGATTTAAGTGTCAGGAAGTCGTTTCTGAAAGTATTTGTATGGAGTGTAGCCATGTATGGAAGTAAAACATGGACAATAAATAATTTGGACAAGAAGAGAATAGAAGCTTTCGAAATGTGGTGGTACAGAAGAATGCTGAAGATTAGATGGGTAGATCACATAACTAATGAGGAGGTATTGAATGGAATTGGGGAGAAGAGGAGTTTGTGGCACAACTTGACAAGAAGAAGGGACCGGTTGGTAGCACATGTTCTGAGGCATCAAGGGATCACAAATTTAGCATTGGAGGGCAGCATGGGGGGTAAAAATCGTAGAGTGAGACCAAGAGATGAATACACTAAGCTGATTCAGAAGGATGTAGGTTGCAGTAAGTACTGGGAGATGAAGAAGTTTGCACAGGATAGAATAGCATGGAGAGCTGCATCAAACCAGTCTCAGGACTGAAGACCACAACAAAAAACAACAAGGTAACTTGAGTGTGAAACCACGAGTAGGAAACACTGCAGGGTGGATGTGTCAGTTGAAATAGCCTAAGTTACGTTTTACTGTTCTTCTTTTGTTCTTGTGGTCCGGCTGCTGTGTACCATAGCTGTGAACAAAATTATTCTTACCGAATTTGTCTTCATGCAGGGTCATGCTGCAAGAGAGTGTCTCACTATTAACAGCTACTGAATGACAAACTCATCTCTAATGATGATACACGGTATTGTTTGAACTGTTTACGTAAATTATGAAGACAGAGCCAATTATCAATAAGTCGTAACTTCAAATAAATCATTCAACATGTCTAACCACACCAAACTCAAAGTGAGGTTACAGGTTACTTATAAATGGTGGAAAAATCGATTTTTTTGTGACTTGATTAAATTCTATAGTCTTTCCTGGTTACCTTGATACATACATTATAGGGTTTCAAATGAAATTACCTATATATAGCATATTTTAAAGTTACGGGAGTAACGGTCATGTATGACGCCACATCCCCTTTATTTCTGTTGCAGAAACCAGTACTGTTTCTAAAAGAACTGTGAACTTTCTGTTTCCAGCGATTATACATATGATGCATTGTACATGATGGTGACAGTGCAGGTTTCTAGCGTCTGTAAATGATTATCTTTGGTAGTATTTACTTTTGTTTTGATGAAGCAGTTTGTTCACATGTTACTGCATGTTTGTTGCCCAAGTGCTACACATATTTGTGGAAGTACAAAAAAAATGTTCAAATGTGTGTGAAATCTTATGGGACTTAACTGCTAAGGTCATCAGTCCCTAAGCTTATACACTACTTAACCTAAATTATCTTAAGGACAAACACACACACACCCATGCCTGAGGGAGGACTCGAACCTCCGCCGGTACCAGCCGCACAGTCCACGACTGCAGCGCCTTTGACTGCTCGGTTAATCCCACGTGGCTTGGGAGTACATATCCTTTAGTGTGCAATAAGTACGAACTATGCTATGCATCAAGAAATTCAATAAAAGGAAATTCCATGGTAACCAGTTCACACCCTAAATTGCTCCAGGCAAATGCCAGGATGGTTCCTTTCAAAGGGCACGGCCGACTTCCTTCCCCGTCATTCCCTAATCCGATGAGACTGATGACCTCGCTGTCTGGTCTCCTCCCCCAAAACAACCAACCAACCAGTTCGCAAACAAAGCATGCCACACTGTTGAAATAACCTGTGCATCAGTTCTTCAGGGAAGAAATGCCCACATGGCACACCTCCTGGTGATTCAAATTTTTGTGTTAACAATGATGCTGTTTGTAGTGGATTTGTTGTTGTTGGTGTGGACATCTTATCTTCTTTTATAAAGGAAGTGGCGAAATGTAAACAATGTGATGATGTAGGCTGTCTGGAAATAACTTACCAACAAAGTAGCAGGAAGGGTTTAGCGTCAATATTAGTTGTTATGTGTAGATACTGCGATAAATCTACCTCTAAAATGACTTCGAACATTGTGCGTAATTCATATGACGTTAACTTGGAGTTAGTGTATGCAATGCGTGCAATAGGAAAAGGAAAAAAAAGGCTGCTCAAACGTTTGGTGGTTTGATTGACCTTCCTCATCCTCCCAGTTGGTTTGGCAAGTACATAAAAATACTTTTAGGTGCCTTTGCAGTTGTGTCTAAAGCATCTATGAAATGTGCAGTAGAAGAAACTGTAAACATTAGTGGAACCAGGGACATTGCTGTTGCACTTGATGGGACATTGCAACGTCGATGACATCGTTCCTTGAATGGTGTTGTAAGTGCTACTTTTGTGGAGAATGGAAAAGTTGTTGATGCTGAGTGCTTACCTAAGTACTGCCACACCTGCCATGGTAACACTGAAGGACATATTGAACATCAGTGTACTAAGAATTATGATCATTACAGTGGAGGCATGGAGTGTGATGGAGCTCTACAGATATTTCAGAGGTCGGTGCCTGTTTATAACGTTGGATATACGAAGTACCTAGGTGATGGGGACTCTAAAGTTTTCAATAAAATTAATCAGTTCAATGTTTATGGTGATACCTTGGTAACAAAACTGGAGTGTTGTGACATGTGAGAAAGAGGATGGGTGCTGCATTGAGGAAGCTATGAAGATAAGTGAATGGAAAGTTGATATCTGATGGAAAATCTCTGTCTGGCCAAGGCAGATTGACAGAAACTGAAACAGACCTTCTTCAGAGTTATTATGGACTGGACATTAGACGAAATGCGCCTCTGAAATATGTTACAGCAATGAGAAAAGCTGTATGGGCCACCTACTTTCATAAGTTATCCACAGATGACCACCCTGTTCACAGACTTTGCCCTAAAGGAGCAGATTCTTGGTGTGGTTACCAAAAAGCAAAAGAAAGTGGTCAAATATATCATCATAAGCATTCTCTTCCTGAGCCTGTTATGAATGAGATAAAATCAATTTTTAGAGACCTGAGTGACACTGTTTTACTTTGTAAATGTCTTCATGGGGGCACTCAGAATACAAATGAAAGTTTCAATCATTGCACATGGGAAAGATTACCCAAGAGTTTTTTGTAGGACTATCTACATTAAAAGTTTGTGTACTAGATGCAGTGATATGCTTCAATGATCAAGTGATAGAAGGTTGGAGGTCCTGAGAAATTTAGGCATAAAATGTGGCTCTAATGTAGAAAGATCAATTGCTTGCATGAAGCTGAAAGATTCGCTATTCAATTTACCAAAGAAGCAAGAAGTCTTAAAAGGAATGCCAAGATGAAGCTTGAAAATGAAGAAATGCTGCAAGATAAAGACTATGCTCCAGGAATGTTCTGAGGCACGATTTAATTGGACTATCATCTTGATTGGCAATTTTTTGCAAGTTGTATTTTTCAGAATTCAGGTACAAGTATTTCCTAAAGTTTACAAAGCAGTGCTCTAATTTTTTCTGTAACTTACAGTAGCCCATACCCATGTAGTAGACCTAAGCTTTATTGTACAATCAACTAATTTATAGGAAAAATAACATTTTTATTAGGAAAAAAGTTATAAAAATGAAAATGTAAGATTTGATAATTTTTATTTTTGTAATATACATAATAGGTGGAATTAAATAGGTGTAGTACCTCAACCATCATGTCATGCATATCTGGTAAAAAATTTGGTTTCCTTCAAATGTATAACATTGGATTAAGTGGTACCTCAATCTGAGGAAGCATTTTGGAAAAAAATTGCATCAATTTCTTTGTAATTTTTCAGATAACCCTAAGCAGGTTCAAAAATATTCAAAATACTTCTAATTTGTTTAGAAAGTGTGCTGCATTATCTGATATCAACAAAAAAATCTGTAAAACATATATATTATAAACAGTGCCTGACAGAAATAGGTGTTGATTTTTACATAATACTGAGTCAGAAAAGTACCCTGTATCCTTAAGACCTAAGATTTACTATCTTCGTTTGTCTTGAGCGTTTACATTGTAGCATGTCTGCCCTCTCTGGGGTATTCATAACACTTTCATGTGGTGTTACCAAGGCATAAACGTCCATGACCACGAAGTGCTACTGCACTTGCCATGCTGCACCTTCTGCCTGCTGTGTTATGTCGCTGCATACACACCACAGTTTGGGGTGTGCACAGTAGATTTTTCACACTACATAAAGTGTTTATAAAAGATACAACCATCTTTCGCCAGCATGAACATCTTCAGTGGAATATAGGTCATCAGTCCGAATAACCCATATTACGCTTTAGGTGACATATTACTTTAAGGGGAATGAGGTGGAGAGAGGCAGGTGGAAGTAGTAGAGGCAGTCATTTAGTTGACGAATATGGAAAAGAGCCCAGATTCTTGTGATCTAAACTGCTTGGAAAATTATCATTAAAATGACCAGAAAAACCGATAAAATGATTTTAAAATGATATAAAAAATATAAAGTGAATTATAAAAATAACTAGAGTAAATAAAAACTTCATGAAAGTTAGAACTAAAACTGCAAACAGAATAATTAATTTTAAATTACTGCGTTTTTCTTTAAGAAATCTCAGTCTTTGAAGCTATAAGAAAGTTGTTGTACAACCATCCTAGAGCTGTTGCAGTGTATGACAGTCAGCATGTATAGGTTCTTGAAAGTGAGTGGATGCCTGTTGTTGGACAGTACACCCTTATAGTTAAAAACATCTTTCAACATTTTCTGAAACAACCAGAGTGTGCACTTCTATAGTTTCCTTTAGCTTCGAAAACGAATCTAAAAAATCAATACATGAATATTGATATTTCACAAATGGATACTATGCTTTGTACAATATTAATACAAAACATACACCTTTTTCGGTACCTATATCTCGTAAAGGTTAATAACAGTAAGTGATGCAGCACAAATGATAGGCAGATGAACCATCAATTTATGTTCAACATGTACAAATACATTCTTGAGCATTTTCTTTGGTTTTCCTAGAGGCACATGCATTGCTCATTCTTGCCAACACTCAAAGAATGAACTGTTGTGTCGAAATGGACGTTAATCACAAACATGTAAGAAATGAAGTAAATTCTTAAAAACGAAATCGTCCTTGAAACATGTAATACAATAAGTTTCCTATATGATGAAAAACTTACAATTAAAATTACATTTCTATAGCCATAATATCTGGAATTTTAGTACTTGTGAACAATGTATAGCTCGTAAGGAAAGGAAGACCACATATCAACAAACTCCAGGCATTACTAATAAGCTATAATAAAATGAAAGGAATCTACCAATGAACAGAGTGATGAAAGTACTAAATATATATTATTCCATTAAGAGGGATGTCCCTGGTGATAGTTCCATCTTGGAAATACTGCCTTCCAAAAGCATAAAAAATCAGCATCCTACTTCCTGTATCACTAGCTGCATGCATCTTCATAAACTGCAAATGGCTGTTGGCCTTACAAAACAGCTGCAAAACAAAACACGCCTAAAAAAGCTTACTTATTCAAAATTTATGATTAACAACTGCCATACAATAACTTTATGATGAAACATATTTCATTACATTTATTTTCAGTGTCTGAAGGCGTGTTTATCTGTACTGTGTGGATGCTGATTGATACTCGTTAACAGAAGTAGGAACTTGTCATCACTAAAACTACTACTAACCTATCTGATCTGTTCCTTGAGCAATTGTTGTACAACAGCCTTCATTTAATTGATTTCATTATCACTACATCTACATCTACATTTATACTCCGCAAGCCACCCAACGGTGTGTGGCGGAGGGCACTTCATGTGCCACTGTCATTACCTCCCTTTTCTGTTCTAGTCGCGTATGGTTCGCGGGAAGAACGACTGTCTGAAAGCCTCCGTGCGCGCTCGAACCTCTCTCATTTTACATTCGTGATCTCCTCGGTAGGTATAAGTAGGGGGAAGCAATATATTCGATACCGCATCCAGAAACGCACCCTCTCGAAACCTGACGAGCAAGCTACACCGCGATGCAGAGCGCCTCTCTTGCAGAGTCTGCCACTTGAGTTTGCTAAACATCTCCGTAACGCTATCATGGTTACCAAATAACCATGTGCCGAAACGCGCTGCTCTTCCCTGGACCTTCTCTATCTCCTCCGTCAACCCGATCTGGTACAGATCCCACACTGATGAGCAATACTCAAGTATAGGTCGAACGAGTGTTTTGTAAGCCACCTCCTTTGTTGATGGACTACATTTTCTAAGGACTCTCCCAATGAATCTCAACCTGGTACCCGCCTTACCAACAATTAATTTTATATGATTATTCCACTTCAAATCGTTTCGTACGCATACTCCCAGATATTTTACAGAAGTAATTGCTACCAGTGTTTGTTCCGCTATCATATAATCATACAATAAAGGATCCTTCTTTCTATGTATTCGCAATGCATTACATTTGTCTATCTATGTTAAGGGTCAGTTGCCACTCCCTGCAACAAGTGCCTATCCACTGCAGATCTTCCTGCATTTCGCTACAATTTTCTAATGCTGCAACTTCTCTGTATACTACAGCATCATCTGCGAAAAGCCGCATGGAACTTCCGACACTATCTACTAGGTCATATATATATATATATATATATATATAGTGAAAAGCAATGGTCCCATAACACTCCCCTGTGGCACACCAGAGGTTACCTTTACGTCTGTAGACGTCTCTCCATTGAGAACAACATGCTGTGTTCTGTTTTCTAAAGACTCTTCAATCCAGCCACACAGCTGGTCTGATATTCCGTAGGCTCTTACTTTGTTTATCAGGCGACAGTGCGGAACTGTATCGAACGCCTTCCGGAAGTCAAGGAAAATAGCATCTACCTGCGAGCCTGTATCTAATATTTTCTGGGTCTCATGAACAAATAAAGCGAGTTGGGTCTCACATGATCGCTGTTTCCGGAATCCATGTTGATTCCTACAGAGTAGATTCTGGGTTTCCAAAAACGACATGATACGCGAGCAAAAAACATGTTCTAAAATTCTACAACAGATCGACGTCAGAGATATAGGTCTATAGTTTTGCGCATCTGCTCGACGCCCCTTCTTGAAGACTGGGACTACCTGTGCTCTTTTCCAATCATTTGGAACCTTCCGTTCCTCTAGAGACTTGCAGTACACGGCTATTAGAAGGGGGAAAGTTCTTTTGCGTACTCGGTGTAGAATCGAATTGGTATCCCATCACGTCCAGTGGACTTTCCTCTGTTGAGTGATTCCAGTTGCTTTTCTATTCCTTGGACACTTATTTCGATGTCAGCCAATTTTTCGTTTGTGCGAGGATTTAGAGAAGAAACTGCAGTGCGGTTTTCCTGTGTGAAACAGCTTTGGAAAAAGGTGTTTAGTAGTTCAGCTTTACGCGTGTCATCCTCTGTTTCAATGCCATCATCATCCCGGAGTGTGTGGACATGCTGTTTCGAGCCACTTACTGATTTAACGAAAGACCAGAACTTCCTAGGATTTTCTGTCAAATCCATACATAAAATTTTACTTTCGAATTCGCTGAACGCTTCATGCATAGCCCTCCTTACACTAACTTTGACATCGTTTAGCTTCTGTTTGTGTGATATAAGCACCATATTTGAGCAAGAGCGCCTCGATAATGTGCTTTCATGAAACCTAACTGATTGGTACAGTTTGAGAATGTTGTCTGCAGTACATGAAGTTATCTCTCAATTTTTCCATAGTCAACACTGAGTTGTAAATGAGCATACGTACGTGAATGTGGTTTGCTTGTAGTTCTGTGCACTGTGAGGTGTTAAAGTATAGTGAATAAAATGAAAAAATGAACGATGTTCATAAGATTTTGTACCTCCTAAACGAATGAAAAACGAAAATAAAAGTGAGAGAACGGAAAAGTATACTACTTACAATGCAATATCACAGAGAAAAGGGTGAGTGAAACTCAAATATCTCTATTAAAAATCTCAGTAACTGTACTGATGGAAAAGATACAGACCAAATCAGTACCTCTGCTGGTTTCCAGTGCTTTTGTGTACAGCAATCAGTATTTACCATGTCTAAAATCATGCAGGAAAAAAGGTATGAGATTTTATTCAATTAATGGCAACTTGCAAAAATTATAATTCAATGATAATGTTGTTCACATAAAGACTAATTCACAATGACTGTCATGTCAGGGTGTATTCACGCTATCCACCATATCACTTCACATCGAGTAAATTCAAATCATGTGAACGCAAATCGCATGGCTGTCCTCAACACTTTACAATCTATAACAGATATCAAGATACAACAAAGAATAATAGGAAAGAACGAATAACAAAGACACAGAGCAACAAGTGAAATCAAACATGAGAAGCAAGACCTACAGAAAACATGATGAAATGAAGTGCATATGGAGGAAGAGAACATGGCTGTCCATCAGGAGAAATTGAGCTTGGAGTCACATGATCATGAATGGATGGTGACATCAGCCATCAAAACTTTGTTCTCGAGAATCTGTGATGGTGTTCAGACATGGCGTGACAACGAGTGTTAGTGCCACAATTTGCGGTGTATTGTGGGATGATTTGGCGTGCCACGATGTGATGGCCAGTGTGAACTGGCTTTAACCTTCCCACATATGAAATATGACCCCACATATGTGTTGGTAAATACAGTTTGATACTGTCATAAAAATTTTTGTCATAGAGTGCTGATCGATTCCTGTCAAATAAATTAATTCTTGCGTACCAGAATTTTTCATTTTTATGTTCAATCTGGCAGTCCATCAACATCAGATAATTAAAAGCAATACAAGCACCACTGGACAAGGCATGACTGCAGGCCAGTTCATACTGGCTGTCATGGCACCATCAGTGCACCTCATCGTCATTTCAAGGTGTACTCAGACTATCTGTCATGTCACGATACGTCAGATCAATTGAAGTCACGTAATCTCAACTTGCATGTCTGTCCTGAGTTGTGTTTTCGAGGGAATTCCGGTTTTTGCAAGACGATTTTCAACTGTTTGTAAGTGGGAAGAGCGCACACACAATATGGTAGCTTATGCATGAGGATGCTGGAGTCCACATTTGTACGAAAAAGACATTTATTGGACTCAGATGGTTTGAAGCTTGCATGGATATCTTGTATATTAGAGATGAGAGACAGAAGTGGAAAAGAAAAAAAAAATGTGTGGGTCTGAAAATGTCATTACGTGATACAGAATGGGAATTTCATGCATTATTTACAAGGAGCTCGAGGAATCAGAACTTTATAAGTATTTTAGAAACCCAGAGCACCAGGTTTTTCATTTGTTACGTTAAATAGCAACCAAAATTACTAAAAGGAACACATTGCTACGAGCTGCCATCACACTCTGTGAAAAATTGACTTGTTTAAGGTTTAGTTGTCAGTCTTCTGCAAATATTTGTGCAATAGTTATATCTCCCTCAGTACCTTTCCCTTGAATATTTGTAAGTTTTCTTTACACCTTGTATTTAGCTTTCAATAATTCAAGTGCCGTATTTGTACTGAGTCAGCTAGTGGAACGACGTAAATATTGATCGCTGGTGCTTGCGAAGCTATTTCACACGCAATCCAGAGAGCTGCTTAGCAATAAATAGATTAGATTAGAGTAGATTAATACTTGTTCCATAGATCATGAATACGAAACTTCGTAATGATGTGGAACGTGTCAGGTTAATGAAAGATGTCTGTAAAAGATATTACATTACACAAAATATTGCATGACACTAACGTTTAAGTTGTTGTTTTTTTTATTTAAACAAACAAGTCTAATACAATAGTTGATGCACATTTCGCAAGAGAAGCGTCTTGTTACTGTAGCAGTTTCTGGAGGTTTCAGTCCCTCTCTTTATGAAAGATTCCAAATGACTAACAACGTACAAATAAATTCCACTTACTAATCAATCTGATTCTGCTCACAGTACTTTTATCACTTCAAGTTGTAGCCATATGGCAATCCATTGCACTGGAAAATATTGAATACGATATCGCCATGTTTATAAATACACTCAATAACTGTAGCAGAGGGCAAGTAAATTAATGCCATTGTGTCATAAGGTGAGACTGCTGTCTCACTGCTTCAATTAATCTTTCGCCATTTATTATAAGTTTATAAAGCTTAACAAAATAAATAACAAAAATAACGAACAACAAAGACAGAATAACAATAACTGGCATGTTGACGAAGGAGGGAGTAAGACAAAGTGTTATTCTTGTGCTAGTGTGTAATACATGGAGGCCCAGCTGATTGTAGCAGTGATCTCTGGACACTAACATTGAAGGCTGTATATTTCGAAAGTGTTTGTAACCGGTCGTTTCAAAAATCTGAACTTGTGAATGACAGCTTCTAAGCGAAGGTAAGAATCCCCGTGCTTTTAAAACTGTTTTGCACGTTTTTTGTTAGGTTATGTGATTCAGGTTCCACTTGTGCGACAGTAGCCAGCAGGTGCGCGGGAAGAACGTGTGGATACTACGTAGTTGACTGGTGTAAACAAGTCAACTGCTTGTTCATATTTACCTTTTAGTTATGCAGAATTATTCTTAGTATTGTAATTATGAGTGTGCAGTTGTAAGTACACGGATGCAATCTATATGTTGTTGAGAAGACAAATACTTGTTGGGGTGCGACGGTTACATTTACGTTAGTGGATGCATCGTGCGAGGTAGAAGATATTTGCTTCGTGTTACTGTAGCATTGAAATATTAATACATCTACTTGCATTTTTGACGCAGTTTCTGCATTTCACGTCACAAAAGTGTTTCTACTTTTAACCCAGAGAGAGCTGAAAAATATCTTTAAGTCGCTGGAACTCATGACTTCCGCAACATTGGCTTTACACGCAGTTGCTGATTTTGGTAATAAAAAAAAATACAAAATTGATGTAGTTTTACATACTTACGTTCATTGTCATTTTGCAATCATTGTCTGTGGCAGCACCTCAAATAAAAAGTATCTATTGTACGGAATCGTGCTGGTAGAATAATTTCTGGTGCCCACCTTCGAATTTCACGTTGACGACTGTTAAAACGAAATTGGGCATACGAAGTTACGTAGACGGTTAACATTCCTTAATTTTTTATAGAGAAACTGTATTTTATTTGTAAATCTGGCACTTCTATCGCGGTTTGTGGCGGAAATAATCCCGGTATATGAAAAAAGTAAATAATCAAATAAAATGGAATGAATTGTCTGAGTGTCGTGATATTTCGTGTAATCTGAAGAGGAGTACTTAATAACATGTTACAGTGACGATTTCATATATATATATATATATATATATATATATATATATATATATATAAAAAAATCGTTTAGTTGTAGAAATCGTGCGCCTCTTGGCTTATTTTCTCTGTTGCGAAACCGTTGTTGGGTGGGGGGAAATGGTTCATTTGAAGATAGTGTACGTGTAGCAACGCAATGGAAATACGTATGATATAAATGTAACGATGTGGTTGAGCGAAATGCGCAAGATTCAGTGACAGCATCACGAACTTAACTTGATCCATGAATTGCTGATAATGGATTTTGTGCCCATTCCGATTAGCATTTGTTAGTTGTGGTAGCTGATACTTAATGTGGTAGTTGTCAGCTTTTGCCGTAATTCAATGTTACCTTCGTTGACGGCACACCAGTAGTCAGTCCGGATTTTCGAATTCGTACATGCGTTTGTGTTGTTACTGAATTGGTACATGATAAAATGCCAGTTGTCAGGTGTCTACTTAGTGCAGCAAATGAGTCTTTCCACGAAAATTACTAGGGAAGTCTAGTATTCTTTACGTTAATTTGCATAAATTGATACTTCCACAAGTTAAGTCAGCCGTCGAAATGGCACTGGTAACAGTTGAAATGTCTAGTATACAAACATGCTTCATGCAAGGACATGAGGCATCAGTGAGGATAAACTTGAAATAAACTATTTGCTTGGGTGTCTAATAAGAATTTAAAAAAAAAGTATACACAGATTAATGTAAAATCCAATTGTAAATGTTCAACTAAACTGGCAACTTCATATGATACTCTTATGCAGCTCAACTTGTGTGCAGTTGCTATCAGCTTTGACTGGACATTGAATCTGAACTCCGTTTGTTTTTTCTATGAAGCCCCGTGATGTTTATGGCTTTGTTGTTGTCTTCAGCCCTGAGACTGGTTTGATGCAGCTCTCCATGCTACTCTATCCTGTGCAAGCTGCTTCATCTCCCAGTACGTACTGCAGCCTACATCCTTCTGAATCTGCTTAGTGTATTTATCTCTTGGTCTCCCTCTATGATTTTTACCCTCCACGCTGCCCTCCAATACTATATTGGTGATCCCTTGATGCCTCAGAACATGTCCTACCAACTGGTCTCTTCTTCTAGTCAAGTTGTGCCACAGACTCCTCTTCTCCCCAATCCTATTCAATACCTCCTCATTAGTTATATGATCTATCCATCTAATCTTCAGCATTCGTCTGTAGCACCACATATTGAAAGCTTCTATTCTCTTCTTGTCCAAACTATTTATTGTCCATGTTTTACTTCCATACATGGCTACACTCCATACAAATTCTCTCAAAAACGACTTCCTGGCACTTAAATCTCGATGTTAACAAATTTCTCTTCTTGAGAAACGCTTTCCTTGCCATTGCCAGTCTACATTTTATATCCTCTCTACCTCGACCGTCATCAGTTATTTTGCTCCCAAATAGCAAAACGCCTTCACTACTTTGTGTCTCATTTCCTAATATAATTCCCTCAGCATCACCCGACTTAATTGGACTACTTTCCATTATCCTCGTTTTGCTTTTGTTGATGTTCATCTTATATCCTCCTTTCAAGACAGTGTCCATTCCGTTCAACTGCTCTTCCAAGTCCTTTGCTGTCTCTGACAGAACTAGTGTCATCGGCGAACCTTGAAGTTCTTCTCCATGGATTTTAATACCTACTCCGAACTTTTCTTTTGCTTCCTTTATTGCTAGCTCAGTATACAGATCGAAAAACATCGGGGATAGACTACAACCGTGTCTCACTCCCTTCCCAAGTACTGCCCACTTTCATGTCCCGTGACTCTTATAATTGCCATCTGGTTTCTGTACTAATTGTAAATAGCCTTTCGCTCCCTGTATTTTACCCCTTGTACCTTCAGAATATGAAAGAGAGTATTCCAGTCAACATTGTCAAAAGCTTTCTCTAAGTCTACAAATGCTAGAAATGTAGGTTTGCCTTTTCTTAATCTAGCTTCTAAGATAAGTCGTAGGGTCAGTATTGCCTCACATGTTCCAATATTTCTACGGAATCCAAACTGATCTTTCCCGAGGTCCACTTCTACCAGTTTTTCGATTCGTCTGTAAAGAATTTGCGTTACTATTTTGCAGCCACGACTTATTAAACTGATGGTTCAGTAATTTTCACACCTGTCAACACCTGATTTCTTTGGGATTGGAATTATTATATTCTTCTTGAAGTCTGAGGGTATTTTGCCTGTCTCGTAGATTTTGCTCAGCAGATGGTAGAGTTTTGTCAGGACAGGCTCTCCCAAGGCTGTCAGTAGCTCTAATGGAATGCTGTCTACTCCCGGGGCCATGTTTCAACTTGGGTCTTGTATCATTCCCCCAACATGCAGGACAGATTGGATATTAAAGTGCCAGGTTTTGTGATACAGTGACCTGTGATTGTGTACAGCCAAATCAGAAATTTGAATGTGATACATAACGTATTTTGAAAGTATCAGCCACATCTGAGCGCACATGGTGTGAACACTTAATGCATTGAACTACAAATTGCTGCTTAGGTCTAATACATTCACTTTCACAGTTTGGTGAAAGAATTAGGAACAAAAAGGTCAGGAATGTCATATTGTATGGGAATTTTTAAAATCTGTAAGTCTTTAAAACTGCAACTTATGATAATGGACGGTTAACTTCAGAGGCTGTTGATGGATATCCCATCTTTGTACAGAGAATCTTCTTGTAAAATAGTTTGTATCCAGCACAGCATTTATCCTGTAGTTGAGTCAATTACATAACACGTCGCTCGCACTTCACAGCTGAAAGCTGGCAACAGCACTTGTGGCAAGGGATCATCTTGTGCCAGTGTAACTATAGTTACCACAGGCTGTCAAATGGGGTGTACACAAGCTGAAGTCTTAAGTCAAAGCAGTTACTCATTGTACTGACTTAATGGTTCAAAGAACATTCCTTGAAGTTTGTGTTTGCTTAAAACAGATTTATCAGCTGTTGTGGACCTGGACAACTACAGATGGAGCCAACATTATTCAACAAATTTTGAAGCAGCACAAGTATCAAGATACAGTTTCATGCCCCACAAAATTATTATTTTGTAATATTACTATTTGACAAAAGTTTTGTGAAGATGACCATCCTTTAACTGTTGTGTGGATGTTCAGGAAGCTAATGAAGATGGATTATTTGAGACCTACCACCTGCAAAACACAACTTTTGATTTTGTGCTTTCATACATGTTGCGGCCACACTAGTGTGTGTTTATTGTTAGACCTCATTGTCAACATTTATTATATTTTACTTCCTGTATTCAGATTTTAAGTCCAGACTGTGCAGTTTTTGTTGCTTGCTTTCTTTATTGACTGCCACTCATCTATGATCCCTGCACAAGGGTGTTTGGTGTGTTTCAACACAAACTTGGGTATGGGATGTATGTGCAATGTGCTTTTGGCTGGCTGGTTTTTTTGCTATACCTGCAGGATGTTGGTGTGCATATCTTCCCAGCACTGGGCAGCATATGACGTTCATTAAATGTTAGGTGCTAACATTTGTTTCTGTGTGATCAAGTACAATCTGGAAGACGTGCACAAAAAATGTTAAAATATCCTAATAGATGGATTGGTGGAGAAATTATTTTTATTGGCCTCCACATAAACTGATTAATGTTCTTTGGACATTTTGATGAGGTATACTTAAAAATATTTTTTTCCTTGGTAGTGTAAGACTAATGTAAGAACTTCATTACGTAGTATTGTAACATTCAGGTGCAGGCACCCTGTACTCCTACAATAGAGATGAAAGAGTAAGGTGAAAATTTCTTGATCTGGCCCAGAGATGGAATTTATATGAAAGAAATTATTGTTGTTGAACAATAACATAAACCATAACTTGAGTGGCAGAGTAGTTGTTGAATATTTTCTTATGGTACTGTGTGGTTAATTCTGATGGAGGATAAAGGGGTACCCCTATACTGAACAATTTTTTGGGAAGTTAGCAACACTACTGCTGTGAATTGCTTACTATATTAACCTGTGTACTTCATGAAGCACAGCTGCTTCCAGGTTTTGGCTTATTATTAGAGGACTCTCATTTCAGACTTCAGTAAAAGGTTTATAGGAGATTTGTTCCTTAGTTTTAACTTGTTAACAAATTTGCAGTTGAATTATCAAGTCACGTTTCTGCTCGACTATACAGAGGTAAGATGTCCAAAAATAGCAGTTATGGAAGAAAAAATGCACAGTATATTGGAAGATGTGTGATGAAAGGTATGTGAATAGCTGACATCATAGGCATTTCATAAGAAATTTTAGTATGTCATATGGCAAAAATTACTAGGGAAGTGTTGTGCAAGATAGTTGTCATACTTGATTTCTTACCTAATCAGATTTGAATGGATTTGAGCTATATTTTTACAATTTTAAATAGAATTTAACTGATTTTGTCTGTCACTGTGCATGAGACTTAGATCCAGCATTCAATACCAGAAATAAGATGCCAAGAAATTGTTTGAAAGGTGATGGTTTCACCTCAAAGGAAGGTGGATTTCTTCTGCTGGAAAGGCTGTAATAAGTATTTCCTTGGTTGCAGAATGGATTGTACTTAACAACCTACAAAAGACAGGACAATAATTTGTGAATACAATGCAATCCTCCCATTCTTTAACTATTATGTTTCTCCAGAAGTCCCTGACTACAGAAGTTTCATCAAGGCTTAGTGCCTAAACAAGATGCTGTGGGGTGTGAAGTAAAACATTGTGTACACGCAGGTGTGTGTGTGTGTGTGTGTGTGTGTGTGTGTGTGTGTGTGTGTGTGTGTGTGTGTGTTCTTAACAATTAAATTACATTGTTGTAATTCAGTCACCAGTAAGTGGTGAAACTGTGTAACAATGCAATTTTTCTTTAAAACAATTGGGTGACCTAATTTTCTTCTTTGGATTGTTGGCATAAAACAATTGCGAAATAAACGTTTCATCTTTAAGTAATGCAAGGAATGAAATTTTCTAGTTTCCAAGTTAAAAGGATGTTCAGTAACTCTATACACAGCCAGTGGTCATACTATTTAAACCACATATTAGAAGTGGAGTAGGTAGTGTTAATTTACATTGATTCGAATGCTTGCTTGTTCTTCCACTTCCTGATAATGAAGAAAGGAAGATTAATTTCTAATCCATTCTGGTACACCAAAGAAACAATGGAGGAAAATACTTGCAGACATTGTGATTTGACTTGAACTTCATTGCTATTAGTTACTGTAGTGTTAAACCAGAAATGCTTCTGTAGATAAATAATATTCAGTCACCTGCAGTGTCCAGAATGTTGACTGGAAAAATCTGTGGCATTTTGTAGAGATTATTTCATATAAGAGCATTTAATTTCTTGCAGATTGAGTTTTACACATTCCTGTATCCTCTAGGTGCAGAAAGTGCTTTATATGCCAGTAATGAAACCATAACCTTTACAAACTTCACAGTATGAAGTAACTTGTTAGGTATCCTGCAGGTAATGGCCTTCCTAACACACTGTAAAAATAATATTGCAAAGATTAGCAAATGTTACTTCGGATATGTTCACATTTACATCAAGAGTAATTATTGCAGTGATTATGTTGGCGGTAATGGTTAGAAAAATTAAAGGAATTTAAAGTTCTGATGGACATGAAGGGAAAGAGCAGCTTTAAAATTTAAGACTTGATGCTGTAGATATTGTGTACAAACCCCATCATTTTTAAGTATTGTAATCATTACACAATAAATGACAAAATGAATGTTGAGGATGATTTGTGCCACACAGTAAGATTAGGGGAGTGGATTGATATATTTGTAGGACTGAGTTCATTGTGCTAAAACAATCTTTATTAAGTTCCTGAATTTCAAATTGTGCAAGCAGTTCAACTTCGGGTGTTCAGAATCTGAGAAGAAATTTGACTGTCCATTGTCTTCAGAGTGAATGCTGTACCAGACACCAGAACTTGACCAGCCCAGTGTTGATAATCAGCAATGTTGCGAATGTCAGAATTCCTGAAGATGAAAGACAAACTGAAGGCACAAATGATTTTGTACTAGGACAGATCTGAGTAACTAATTTTAACTATTAAATGTTCTCACATCCTCACTTCAACACAACTGGCTGACAATTTTATATTCCAAACACACTATAAAACATGCAGTTGACCAACAATTTGGTGGTGGGAGAGAGAGAGAGTGTGTGTGTGTGTGTGTGTGTGTGTGTGTGTGTGTGTGTGCTGCTGACAAAGGCCTTAATGGCCAAAAGCTAGAATTGTGTGAATCTTTTTTGTTGTGCCTATCGCGACTCAGCGTCTCTGCTATATGGTGAGTAGCAACTTTCCTTCTCTGGTAGTGTTACATTCCATCCTGGATTTTCCATTGTTTGACCATCAAAAATCCATTCACTGATCACAATTACGCTATTCAAGAAAATAAAATTGTGGCATCAATCCGTATTAAATGTCTCAACAGACAGTGCAATTAGTTATTATAGCACAGTTTGTAATTAATATCCGCATGATCATTGTATGCATTCTCACACAAACACAACCATCTAGCGATACTGGTTAACACACTGGTTAGTCACCCCAAGTTAAAATCCAGAAGCAACATCTATAACAAAGTTGCAGATATTACCCCATGTCCAGTTAGCACAAATTGCTACTATGAATTAGTAAAAAACACTAGGAGCCACTCACTAAGCTACACCTAAGCTGATTCTTTACCCATTGTGCTCATTCAGTGTTCATCAACTTCAGTGATGATAGCATTACAATTAAGGCAGTAGCCATTTGTCATATGATACTGCTTACATGTATTGGACAATAACCCTCTTAACCTATCATGGCACTAGGCATAGCTAATAAAAGTTCTCAGGGATATAGCCCCTCTATAACCACACATTTCAGTCTGGTCAGTACTTAGAATATAATCAGAGCAGCTCTTGCTGAAGGATTTTGTAGTTAACAGCACAAGAAACTGTGACCAAAGCAGTGAACAGGGCTAATGAACACAAATTGCTCCTTACAGTCTGTCAGATCGGTTGATAAGTTCGTAGCATTTTTCACAAGTGTAGTAAACACAACAGATATAAATATGACTTCAGTCGTCAACAATACATTATCCCTCAGAATTTACAACAGTGTGCAAACACTGAGTAACTTTACGATTCTGCAGTTGTAAAAATCGCATATTAGTACGGCAAAGCACTTGTCAAGCCATGTTTGGAGCACATTTTCATCCGGAAAGTTAGTTCCTTGAAGATTGTTTCATAGAGTGTAGAATAGGTGAAAATCTGTGGACACAAGATTAGGTGAATAAGGTGGGTGTGGAATGACTTTGCAACCGAACTCCTGTCCGATGTTTTTTGTCAGTCTAGCAGAATGCGGGCAGGTGTTATCCTTGCATCACTTCACAAAATCTTCCCAGTCATTCTTGGAGTACATCTGCAGGAAGTATCAGTTGTTGATAGTAAATGTCAGCAGTGGTAGCTACACCTTGGGGAAGCAGTTTGTAGTACACCACACCATTGCAGTTCCACCAGATGCGTAACATCTTTTGTGGTTGCACACAGGTCTTTGTATGAGAAGTTGCTGCTTTGTTTGGGCTCAACCATTCCTTTCTTTTCCTTATGTTAGCATAAAGACACCATTTTTCATCACCGGTAGTGACAAAAGAATAGGAATGGTTGGTGCTGTTTGTGAACCAGTTGAGGATGAACAAGTAGAGATGCACGTATGTCCCCCCTCTGATTTTTGTGATTTTGGCTTAGAACATGAGGTACCCATACATCCAATTTTTGAACCTTCCCCATTGCATGCAAATGTCGCCCGATGGTGAAGTGATCACAGTTCATTACATATGCTAGTTAAGTACACTGAAGTGGATTGTTGTGGATTAGTGCATTTAAATGATCTTCATCGAACCTCGAAGCTTTTCCTCAACATTGAGTCACCCGTGTCAAAATGATCCTCCATAAATGAGGAAACCATTTTCTTTCCATGCTGTGTCTAATGACATTATACCCATACACAGCATAAATTTTGTGGCTGCCTCTGCTGCTGTCACACCTCTGAACGTGGAGGAATATGTCGGAAACATTAAAGTTTCTCCACTTGGCACTCCATTTTGTAGTGTCCACAGGGCCACACACTATCACCAAATGACAATATGGAAACTCAGACAGAAACTGCGAACAGCATAAAAAATGACAATTGGTAATTGAACCGATAGCAGCAGGAATACCTACATGCAAAACAAAAATGCTACGAATTTGTGCGCTAATATATCTCCAATACTTAAGATGCCAGAAATTCCAATATGCAGATGACGTTGCAACTTCATTGAAGACCTTTGAGAGTGTGAACACCACCTTACAAACAGCCACACTAAACTCTCTGAATATTTTCAGACATTGTGTGTTAGGTCTAATGTTGCTAAAACAGAAATGTCTTTTCCACCTATAAATAAATAATCATCTAAAAATCAGAAAAGATGCACAGTTTAGTGCTCTTGGTATAGTCAAGCAAAACCATAAGGCAAAATACCTTGGTGTCACAGAACACTGACGTATCATAAACACCTTGCCATTGTAGCTAAGAAGGTACAAACGAGAGTGAACCTGGTAAGGAAGCTGGCATGTAGCACATGGGGAGGGAATAAGTCAGATCTCTGTGGAGCATCCCTTGCGGTGGTATATTCTGCAGCAGTTTGGCTGTGCAGTGCTCATGTGAAGAAAGTTGATGTACATTTGAATGCAGCTATGAGAACCGTTAGTGGCACAGTCAGATCTACATCTACATGCTAGGTGCCAATACTATCAAACATCTGTCCAGCTTGTCTTTGTCAAAAGGTGGGACTCCAAAACTTTGCCAACAAGTTCCGATGAATGAATCAATTACTCTACATGAAGATTTACTCTATTTGCCTAGGAAGCACCTCAGGTCCAGAAGACCAGCATATGGAGTCCACATGCTCTCCACTGGGTTCAAGCATGATGCTGAATGGAAACGTCCCTGGCAAGCCACTGAAACCCAGAACCATGAATTTATTAACTCAACTGTTAAATTTCAAGGCTTCCATCATCCTAGAGTGTTGGGAGTGCAGATAACGGACTGAAAAAGGTATGTGCAAATACAATGTGCACCATTGGGGCTTTAGCAGTGACATTACATGTGACTGTGGTGACATTCAGTGATCCACATTGAGTGTCCTAACAGATGTTTCCATGGTGGCATCGAGTCTACATGAACCATCCAACAACACACCCAAGTAGACTGTGTGTTGAGATACACGTGTGTAGCCTGGGAAGTTTAATTATTATATTGTGTAAATAGTTGCACATCTGTTTACTACTACTACTACTACTACTACTACTACTACTACTACTTTTTGTGTTACTACCACTACTGATAATAATAATAATATGCCAAAACACATAATGACAGTACTTAAGCTAGACACTGAACCACAGTACCAACAAAAAAGTGCAATCAAAACACTGCTAACAAAATTTAAAAACTTCATACAATACAGCCAGCTAAAACTCATTGTTCAATTGGATATGGCTTTCATAAACAGCATGTCCTCAGACAATCCAGACGGGGATACAGGTGTCAGTTTAAACACCATTCATGCAGCCAGTGTTAATTATGACAACTTAGTTTCCTCAAGAATTAATTCAGTTGATTGTTTGTAGATAATAGTAGACAGTATATCTATGATAAACCCCTTCATCAAAGAGTGAGTTTCCAATTTTTAAAAATCCGAACTACTAAACTTGTAAGCGGAGTATATTATGTTGGGATCACTGATTTACTTCAAACTTTGTACCCCTTAAGTATGTCATTAAACAACATTCAAGTAGTAATGCGTACTACAGTGGCAATTCTGAGAAAATCGCAAAAGATCTACGCGTCTATTATGGAACTGATGTCTGTGAGTAGGTGCCGGACGTTTGGTTTATGGTGGTCAAGTGATTAGTGTTCGCTTTGCAAGACGGTCGTGGACGAAACGACAGTTAAGTCGTGCCAACACTGTCATTTTAATCTATACTCTTTTTTTTCATCACTGGTCACATTGACATTTGAGAGGTAATGTAGTGAAAAAACCCACGCGTATTTTCGTGAGATTGTACTGAATTTTATACGTTATTTGACTGTTTACTATTTTTAATTAAATTTTCAAGGACGAGGGACAAGCTTGGAAAGCGCAGGTCAAACCTCGATAAACAATCATGCGAATGACATTATTGATTAATACACTAACGATGTCAGACCACAAGAACAGTGTACAGTTCATATTCCGAAGCGCGAACGCTAATCATTTGACCACCATGAATTCCAGCGTCTAGCGCCTACTCACAGGTACTTCAGATAATACACGCGTAAAAATTCTCTCACAATTTTCTCTAAGTTGCCTGAGTAGTACACCTTATTACTTGCATGTTACGTTCTTTGTACACCTCCTAAAAGTGTACAAAGTTTGAATTAAATGTGCGATCCCAACGTTGTCGCCTCCCCTTGTTAGTCATGGAAATGGTTATTCATGAACATGCATAAAATTTCCCTCACTAATGATTTTTTCCTTTGTTCCCTCCTCCCCCCCCCCCTCAAGTAAATTCTTGATTTTTCATGCCATCTTATTGTACAAATTATTGCACAAATACGACGTAAAAAATCACGACCTTTCACCCTACACTTTGGAAGAGCAGCATTCATTACTCTGCGAAAGCCAGTACCCTCGACAAAATTAAAAGATCGGTTCTAGAGGGCAATCATTTCAGCAGTTCACAATGCATTTGTTGAGACTTGAGGTGTGAGGAATCCCAATAATCATTTACTTGCAAACTTTGTTGCAGTGAGTTGTTTCTTTAGCATCTTTGACCGAGTAAAAGAAACGTACAGCGACGACACAATAGAAATAGTAAAATAACCCAAGAAATTAAATATGTAAAAGTAATACAAAAATAAGATACCAGAATAAGTAGAGCGCATCAATAATTGCAAGCGTGCCCAGCTAAAACAATTGTAAAACAAACGTTTCTGAACCAATTTGTAAATCACACTGCAGTTTTACAGTATTGTGTTAAGTTATAGGCACGAAATTTAATAAATACACTACGTGGAAATCGCACAAAAGGGTAAAAACTGAATTTGTTGCTGTTTAGACCATCAGCCCAGAGCTGGGGTTTGACTGCAGACAGTTATGGGAAGTACTCCTGAACATGTTTTCTGAAAATTATCTTGAGCAACTACCTCGGCACCTACGCGCAATGGAAATATCTCAGACCTAGCAGCTACGAATGGGCCGGAGCTTACCGACTACGTCAGCTTAGAAACTGGAATTAGCGATCATGTCATTATAGCAACTACGATTACGAAAGTTCATAAATCAGTAAAGAAGGCTAGACGGGAGTTACTACTAGATAGAGCAGATAAGCAGTTATTAACATCTCATTTAGACAGTGAACTGGCATTACTTAGTTCCAGTAAGAGGGGTGTATGGGAATTATTGGCAAAGTTGAAGCAGATTGTATATCCTGGTCTCGAGAGTTACGTGCCTAGTAAGTTGGTAAAGGATGTAAAAGGCCCCCATGGTTTAATAACGAAATTCGGGGGATGCTGAGAAAGCAGAGGTTGTTGCTCTCTCGGTTCGAAACGGAACGCATATATGACAAGCGAAGGTTAGCAGAGATTCGTGCGTCTGTGAAAAGATCTATGTGCGAAACCTAAAACTACCACAGTCACACCTTAGAAAAATATCTGGCGGAGAACCCGAGAAAATTCTGGTTGTATTTAAAATCGCTAATCGTGTCTTACGCTTGCATTCAGTCCCTTATTGACCAGTCTGGTGTGGCAGTTGAAGATAGCAAAACGAAAACCGAAGTTTTAAATTTCACGTTCAAGGAATCGTTCACACAGGAGAATCGTACGAACATACCGTCATTTGACCAGTAGACTGACTTTCGTATGGACGATGTAGTAATAAGCATACCTGGCGTAGAGAAACAACTGAAAGAATTGAAAGCAGATACATCACCTAGTCCAGATGGAATCCCAGATCGATTTTACAAAGCCTGTAAGGCACTAGACCCTTACCTAGCTTGGGTTTATCGTGACTCTCTCCCAGCACGAAGTCCCAAGCGACAAGAAAAAAAGCGCAGGTAACACCAGTGTATAAGAAGGGTAAAAGAACGGACCCGCAAAATTACAGACCAATACCCCTGACTTCTGTTTGCTGCAGAAGGCTTGAAAATATTCTCAGTTCGAATATAATAAACTTTCTTCAGACTAAGAAGCTTATGTCCACGAGTCAGTATGGAATTAGAAAGCATCGCTCGTGCAAAACTCAGGCTGCCCTTTTTTTCACAATATACTGCGAACTATGGATGAAGGGTAACAGGCAGTCAATATTTATAGATTTCTGGAAAAGCATTTGAGATGTTGCCTCACTGCAGGCTGTTAAAGAAGGTACGAACATATGGAATAAGTTCACAGATATGTGGGTGGCTCCGAAGACTTCTTAAATAATAGAACTCATTATGTTGTCCTCGATCGCTAGCTTGCCTTTGTAGCATTGTTCCCTTACGTGTTGCGTGTCTATCCTCTTCTTCCCCTCCTATGAGGAATATGACTGAGATGTTTTTGGAAATGCGTTCTGCGTTTTCAGTAGCCAATATTAGAACAGATTGTCCATTATTTCTTGTTCCTGTTTCCTTTCTTAAGTTTCCCTTCTCCTATCCTTCTTCCGCTTCGGAATTTGACTCCCCCTCTCTCCCCCCTCTCTCCCCCCTCTCTCCCTCCTCTCTCCCCCCTCTCTCCCCCCTCTCTCCCCCCTCTCCCCCCCCCTCTCCCCCCCCCTCTCCCCCCCTCTCTCCCCCCCTCTCTCCCCCCCTCTCTCCCCCCTCTCTCCCCCCTCTCTCCCCCCTCTCTCCCCCCCTCTCTCCCCCCCTCTCTCCCCCCCTCTCTCCCCCCCTCTCTCCCCCCCTCTCTCCCCCCTCTCTCCCCCCCTCTCTCCCCCCCTCTCTCCCCCCCTCTCTCCCCCCCTCTCTCCCCCCCTCTCTCCCCCCCTCTCTCCCCCCCTCTCTCCCCCCCTCTCTCCCCCCCTCTCTCCCCCCCTCTCTCCCCCCTCTCTCCCCCCCTCTCTCCCCCCCTCTCTCCCCCCCTCTCTCCCCCCCTCTCTCCCCCCCTCTCTCCCCCCTCTCTCCCCCCCTCTCTCCCCCCCTCTCTCCCCCCCTCTCTCCCCCCCCTCTCCCCCCTCTCTCCCCCCCTCTCTCCCCCCCTCTCTCCCCCCCTCTCTCCCCTCCCTCTCCCCCTCCCTCTCTCCCCCCTCTCTCCCCCCTCTCTCCCCCCTCTCTCCCCCCTCTCTCTCTCCCCCCTCTCTCTCTCCCCCCTCTCTCTCTCCCCCCTCTCTCTCTCCCCCCCTCTCTCTCCCCCCTCTCTCTCCCCCCTCTCTCCCCCCCTCTCTCCCCCCCTCTCTCCCCCCCTCTCTCCCCCCCTCTCTCCCCCCCTCTCTCCCCCCCTCTCTCCCCCCCTCTCTCCCCCCCTCTCTCCCCCCCTCTCTCCCCCCCTCTCTCCCCCCCTCTCTCCCCCCTCTCTCCCCCCTCTCTCCCCCCCTCTCTCCCCCCCTCTCTCCCCCCCTCTCTCCCCCCCTCTCTCCCCCCCTCTCTCCCCCCCTCTCTCCCCCCTCTCTCCCCCCTCTCTCCCCCCTCTCTCCCCCCCTCTCTCCCCCCCTCTCTCCCCCCCCTGAAGACTAACCCACACGTGTGACGCGTGACAGGTCACTGGCTAACGCGTAATTCCCACCAGCCCTGGGTCGACGGGTAGGTTTTGCACGTACCCCCGGTACAGGCCAGGCCCAGGGAGGGGTAATTGCCTGAGCTGCTACCTTCCAAAATTGCCGATTGGTCCGTCTGTCAAGTGTTTGGGAGGTGTGAACAATCACATAAGGCAGGCGCACCCCTCACTGAAGGGGTGAGGGGGGGGGGGCAGTTGGAAGGAGCGCGCCATCGGAAACGCGGGCAATCGCGGGAGATTTTCTCGCAATGAGCCAATCTTTCTCGTCAGTCAACGTCCACAAAATGTAAAGGGACAGAGTCTAATGATTTAAAGACCCTCCCAGATGCACCACGGTTCCACATGATTTCGCGTACTGATGACGATCGGTTATTTGCTATGGTGAATCCGTTTATTATTTAGAAAGCTGTCGATGCAATTGCTGGTCTTGTGAAACCCTGATTTCATTTACCCATTGACACTTTGCTTTTGGATACTACTTCAGATTCTCAAACACAACAACTGCTTGCGGCTTCGCTCCTCCGTTACTGCCCATCGAATTCTTCCTGTGGTGTTTTTAAATACTAGGCTGTTCGATGGTCTGACTGAGGCAGAAATACAAACGTACCTATCTGATGAGGGTGTCGCTGTAGTCTGTTGGGTGATTAGATGCATCCTTAGTGCCTACACACATTGTCCTTCTCACTTTTGATAGACTGGTGCTTCCATCAAAGATCAAAGCAGGCTATGGAGTTATCACAGTCCAGCCATACATTCCAAACCCAATGTGCTGCCACCAGTATCATTGTTACAACCACACTTGAGTGTCCTGTCGACCTCTAGCCAACCGCTGTATTAATTGCAATGACGACGATGCCACCTCCTCCCGAGATTGTCCCATGTATCTCGATGAGCGGATCGTCCAGATCTGGGTGAAGGAAAAAGTGAATTACCCGGTTACTCGCAAGTTGTTGGCTAGTTGGAAACCTTGTGTTTTACCATCCGGCACTTAAAAGTGCTGTTCATGCTACATCTCGCTTTCGAAGAGAAGGCCATGCAGACATCTGACCTCAAATTCAACACAGCGATTGTAAAATCACCCAGTGTCACGGTAGCTTCACCGTCTCCACCTCCAGCTTGCAACAAGCCACCAGACGTTCGCCTCATGATGCGAAGTCATCTGCTACACAACCGGCAGGCCGGAAAGAAGAGAAGGAATACTTCTACAAAGATTATTTGCATCCCTCCTGCCAACAAATACCTGTGTCTTCCTCTGCCAACCGGAAAAGCTCCAAGATATCAATCAAACGGTATTCTCCTTTGCCATTCGGATATCCTCTTTGATGATGTCGCCACATGATATCCTCTACCGGCCGACCTCTGTGTCGACGGTGTGCACTGCCAACCATTTTTCCGCCCTGGACTCCACAGACTGACAGAAGGAGAATGCTAACACCTCTGTAGATATCATGGATCAGGATCTTCCAGCTTCTACACTCAGTAGGCTGATATTCTGCAGCTGCCGAGGTGACGGCCCTTTATTTTTCCCCCTCCTCCACTTCCTTCGTCATGGGTCTCCATCAATGGAATGAAGAGGACTTACAGCTACTCTTGGAATCGCAGCGCCTGCTTGTTTGCTGCCTCCAAGAAACAAAATTGCGTCCTTACGACTGCTTAGAGCTGTGGCATTAAATCTCATGGGCGAGTCATGGTGCTCATCCGGGATGATGTTCGTAGTCAACCCATCTCACTGACTACCCAGCTTAAAGTTGTTGCAGTCAGCATTTTCCTTTCTCACTTGACCTTTCTCCTTTGTACTGTTTACATCTGTCTTTCGGTCTCACCAGGGCATACTTTCTCCAGGCTATTGAGCAACTCCCTCACCCCCTTCTGCTACTCAGTGATTTTAATGTGCATCATCCCCTTTGCGGTTCTCCCAGAAGGTGAAAGGTGCCCTCTTGGCTGAACTTCTCGATCAACTTAACCTCCTCTGCCATAACACGGGAGCACCACATTCCTTTCAGACTCCACGCACACATTTTCCCATTTGGATCTCTTCTGCACTGCCCAGCTTGCCCATCGTCTTTCTGGTCTGTTCTGACACATACTCGAACGACTTTTTCCCGTGTGCTATCCGTTTTCTGAATCCTACCCCACCTATATTGCACACCTAAATGGCAGCCTTCTAAGGCCGACTGGAGGCTTCACTCCTCCCTGGCGACCTTCGACAAACATTTCCCCAGTTGTGATGACCAGGTAGAATATCTTAAAAACGTTATCCTTACCGCTGCAGAACGTTCCATTCCTCGCTCTTTGTCTTTATCTCGCAGTGTCTTGGTCCGTTGGTGGACTGAAGCGTACCGCAACACAATTCACTCGCGGAGACGTGCTCTCCACATTTTTAACAGTCATCCTGCAATGGCAAACTGCATTCACTATAAACAGTTGCGTGTGCAGTGTCGTCGCGTTCTGCAGGATAAATAAACAGTTCCACTCCCTCTTCCATCATGTGGGCCAACCTCCAACGGCTTTCTGGGACCAAGGTTCATTTCCCAATTTCCAGCCTGATAGTAGCAGGCGATGTCATAGTGGACCTTATTGCTGTCTCAAACACCTTGGTCCGCTATTTTGCGGGGATTTCGAGCGCCACCCACTATCACTTCGCCTTCATCTATCGGAAACAAGTGGAGGTGGCTCAGGCGATACCCTTCTCTTCTCGGAATCGTTACTGCTACAGCGCCGCCTTTACTATGAGGGGGCTAGGTCTTACTCTCATTACATCCCGATCCTCCGCCTAAGGGCCGGACGACATTCACATTCAGATGTTGCAGAAGCTGTCTCTTGCGAACAAGCACTTTCTGCTTAACACGCACAACCGCATCTGGGCAGAGGGCACGTTTGCCACTCACTGGCCTGAAGCATCTGTCATAGCCATACCCAAGCCCAGTAAGGACAAACACCTTCCTTCTAGTTACCTCACCGTGTTTGCAAGTTGATGGAACGTATGATTGATGCCCGGCAGGTAAGGTGACTAGAATCTAGCAATTTACTAACCTCTGCGCAATGTGGATTTCCAGCGCGCCGTTTTGCAGTTGACCATCTCGTCACTTTGTCAACCAATGTCATAAATGGTTTTCTGTGAAAATACCAGACTGAGGCCGTATTTTTCGATTTGGAGAAAGCCTGTGACACCTGCTGGAGGACTGTTGTCCTCCGTACATTCTACACGTGGGGCTTTGGTTGCTGCATGCACCCTTTCCCTCAGGAATTTTTAAGATCGAGTGTTCAGGGTACGTGTGGGTTCTGCCTTGTCAGATACCTTTATCCAGGAAAACTGTGTGCCTCAGCGCCGTCCTCTTCGCCATCACCATTAACCCTATAATGGCCTGTTACCTGCGGGGCATCTCCAGTTCCCTTTTTGTTGACGATTTTTTAGTTATCCACGGCCTTGTCTCCTTGTGCGGCGTCTTCAGCGAGGTCTCGATCGTTGTTATTCATGGAGCGTCAACAATGGCTTTCGCTTTTCTACTGACAAACCCGTTTGTATGAATGTCTGGCGGCGTAATTGGTTTCTTCCACTGTTTTAACATCTTCGGTCTATTGCTTTTCCGTTCGTTGAAACTACGAAATCGCTGGGCTCTTGCTCGATAGGAAACTTTCTTGGTCGTACCACTTGTCTTACCTGGCTGCCTGCTGTATGCGGTCCCTCAGCGTCTTCAATAGTACTTCCTTGGGTGCAGATCAAACCACCCTCCTGTGTTTGGATTTGTCCCATGCCGTTCGAAACTAGACTATGGGTGCTTTGTTTGTTTGTTCGCACGTCCGTCCGTCTCACGCCGTCTCAATACTATCCACGATTGTGGCATTCGTTAGGCCACTGGCGCCTTTTACACTAGCCCGGTTGAGAATCTGTATGCAGAAGCTGCCGAACTACCGCTGTGACTCTCTCCTCAGCTGATAAACGTGCTGCTCGTCTGCCGTGCCTGGGCACTCCTCCTATGCCTCCTTCTTTGATGACTCCTTTGATTGCAAATGTGGGGCGCATTCCTCTTCTGTTATCTCCTGGAGTTAGCTTTCGACTCTTGCTCCAGTAGTTAAACTTTACACTACTTGCGACTTTCTCGATTGGTGTGAACCCTTCACCACCTTGGCTTCGTGCAGCGGCCTGTGTTCATCTTAGCCTTCATTCGCTTCCTAAGGACACTACTCCAGCCTCGCTCTATCCCCGGAAGTTTCGGACAGAACTTCACGATAATACTTTTATGTACACTGATCGCTCTCGAACTGACCATGGTGTCGTGTGTGCCTTCGTCATTGGCACCGACATTTTTTGATGTCTGCTCCCAGAACACTGCTCAGTATTCACAGCAGAGCTCTTCGTCCTGTATCAGGCCATGCAGTACATCCAGCGACACAGACTTTTCAGTTGCATCATCTGCTCAGACTCTGTGCGCTCCTCATAGCCTCTGTATGCTGTACACCATCCGTCCATCGGTGCAATGGGTTCAGGGAAGCTCTCACTTTCTTACTGTTGATGGAGTCAGTGTGGTGTTTATGTGGATTGCGGGTCACGTCGATCTGACGTGAAACGAGGCCGCTGACGCTACTACCAAGGCTTCAGCCTTCGTACCTCGGCCTGCTAGTTCTTCCATTTCACCCGATGGTCTCGGTGGTGTCGTCTGTCAGCAGTTGGTGTCAATTCAGCTTCACCACTGGTCCTCCCTTTATGTGAACAATCTCCAGGGAATTAAGCCTCTCCCAGCGGCTTGGACGACCTCCTCTTGGCCCACTCTTCGTGAGGGAATCATTTTAGCGAAACTGCATATTCACCTTTTTAGCCATCGCCGTTTAAGTGGTTCTCCCCATCAGTTAGTGTTCATTGCCCTCAACCTTTAATGGTTCGCCATTTTCTGACAATGCCGTTTTTTAACCACGTAAGTTCTCATGTAGATTTGCCATCTGAGTTACCAGCCGTTTTAGCGAACGACGCGCGGGCTGTCGACCGCGTTTTACTTTTTATCCGTCGTAGCTATTTGGCGAAAGACATTTAATCTTTAGTTCAGGACTTGCATTTCTCTATGGCATATTTTGTGGACCTTTCTCCAGGTCCTTGTTTTTAGCTGTCCTTCCTTCCATCGATTGGGTTTAACGTGTAGTCATTCTTAGCCTTTTTTTTTATTTCGTGTTCTAAAGTTCTGACATGGGCACGTATGACACTTCTTGTTTTTGCGCCCTAACAAAGAAACGTGAGTACCATTACTCTTCTATAGATAAACGGAAGATAAAATTCGAAAAAACGTTTTTATATAGATTGTTTTAACTTTTTAAAGTGCTCACCTAAGATTGGAGGAGGGGCAGGGATGTAAAACCAGTTTAAATTTCGTGTAGTGCCGCCAACATACAAATATTACAGTGGTGTATACAGGGTGTTACAGAAAGGTACGGCCAAACTTTCAGGAAACATTCCTCACACACAAATAAAGAAAAGGTGTTATGTGGACATCTGTCCGGAAACGCTTAATTTCCGTGTTAGAGCTCATTTTAGTTTCGTCGGTATGTACTGTTCTTCCTCGATTCACCGCCAGTTGGTCCAATTGAAGGAAGGTAATTTTGACTTCGGTGCTTGTGTTGACATGCGACTCATTGCTCTACAGTACTAGCATCAAGCACATCAGTACGTAGCATCAACAGGTTAGTGTTCATCACGAACGTGGTTTTGCAGTCAGTGCAATGTTTACAAATGCGGAGTTGTCAGATGCCCATTTGATGTATGGATTAGCACGGGCAATAGCCGTGGCGCGGTACGTTTGTATCGAGACAGATTTCCAGAACGAAGGTGTCCAGACAGGAAGACGTTCGAAGCAATTGATCGGCGTCTTAGGGAGCACGGAACATTCCAGCCTATGACTCGCGATTGGGGAAGACCTAGAACGACGAGGACACCTGCAATGGACGAGGCAATTCTTCGTGGAGTTGACGATAACCCTAATGTCAGCGTCTGAGAAGTTGCTGCTGTACAAGGTAACGTTGACCACGTCACTGTATGGAGAGTGCTGCAGGAGAACCAGTTGTTTCTGTACCATGTACAGCGTGTGCAGGCACTATCAGCAGCTGATTGGCCTCCACGGGTACACTTCTGCGAATGGTTCATCCAACAATGTGTCAATCCTCATTTCAGTGCAAATGTTCTCTTTACGGATGAGGCTTCATTCCAACGTGATCAAATTGTAAATTTTCACAATCAACATGTGTGGGCTGACGAGAATCCGCACGCAATTGTACAATCACGTCATCAACACAGATTTCCTGTGAACGTTTGGGCAGGCATTGTTGGTGATGTCTTGATTGGGCCCCATGTTCTTCCACCTACGCTCAATGGAGCACGTTAGCATGATTTCATAGGGATACTCTACCTGTGCTGCTAGAACATGTGCCTTTACAAGTACGACACAACATGTTCATGCACGATGGAGCTCCTGCACGTTTCAGTCGAAGTGTTCGTACGCTTCTCAACAACAGATTCGGTGAACGATGGATTGGTAGAGGCGGACCAATTCCATGGCCTCCACGCTCTCGTGATTTCAACCCTCTTGACTTCATTTATGGGGACATTTGAAAGCTCTTGTCTACGCAACCCCGGTACCAAATGTAGAGACTCTTCGTGCTCGTATTGTGGACGGCTGTGATACAATACGCCATTCTCCAGGGCTGCATCAGCGCATCAGGGATTCCATGCGACGGAGGGTGGATGCATGTATCCTCGATAACGGAGGACATTTTGAACATTTCCTGTAACAAAGTGTTTGAAGTCACGCTGGTACGTTCTGTTACTGTGTGTTTCCATTCCATGATTAATGTGATTTGAAGAGAAGCAATAAAATGAGCTCTAACATGGAAAGTAAGCGTTTCCGGACACATGTCCACATAACATATTTTCTTTCTTTGTGTGTGTGGAATGTTTCCTGAAGGTTTGGCCGTACCTTTTTGTAACACCTTGTATATTCTGTGCCACGCACTGTTAAAAGCTTATATCGTTAACCCTAGATTACAAAGCCCATATTCCTAGATTACAGAAACACAAATCCTCATATAATTTACGACTTCCTATTTATTGTTTTTATGAAAACACACTACAGCAAATTGAATAAATATCGAATATGGCACACATTCAAAACAAAACATATTTTCTTGCACTTTTACAGGAGTTTGTGCCAGATTTGGTAGACGTTCTTCGCAGTAAGCACGAAGACATTCTCTGCAACATGTGACTGTCAGTTCTTCCTTTTTAGAAGGGCAGATGTGACAAAGTTCTTGCCAGTCGTTGGTTATTCTTGCTTTGTTATAGCGAGTGTTGCGTCCTCACCACTGTAGTCGCTTGTACCAAGGGAGTAAGGGAGATGATGTTAAGAGTGGCCGGTTACCTTTTTCTATAACAGATGCACACAAGAATGAACAAGGTTCTTTATTTACAAGAACAGGAAGCTGCTTATCTTGAATAGAGTCCATGTGTTGTGGTACAAGTTCAGTAATAATAGTCCTCTTGCAGACAATATCGGTTTCTTGCTATTACTACTAATCTGGTCACTATGTACTCTCGTATCCTGAGATGTGAACTGACAGACGCCAACTTGAACGCGATTTAGTGACTGAGCCCCTTCGGTCAGCGGCGGCGGCCTAAATACCTGCTATGAAGAGGGCGTTGGCAGCGTATTGCTTGCGAGTCTCTCTGGCCTCTCGTGATACGTGCGCTTGATCGAACGCTTACCGTCGATCTTCACGCTACAACCTTGCCGACGTGTGTGGTGCTGACAGCGTACGCCAGCCAGTTCCTCCCCTCCGAAATGCCACACCGTTGTCGTGTAGCGAAGATGCGAACGACTACGGTAGAGAAGGCAGGACGCTGGATGTAGAGATGAGCCGGGATCCGTTACCGTGGAGGACAGCGTAGTCCTTATGGTACCCTGCCATCTGGCTTGCGAGGTAACAGGAACATCCTTCATAAAACTGCTGCCAGAGCACACGTCCAGGCCTGAGGGCGTGTCCTGGTACGATGACGGCAACGATGGGTCCACGTCCATCCGTTCGGCGAGTGGGGACGGCAGGGGCGAGGGCGCTTCATCCATCTGCTGCTTTTGAGGTGCACTGGCGGCAACAGTGGGCATCTGCGAATACCATGCGGTTCCGTGAGGCTGTAAATCTGGGGAAGAAAAGCAGCAGAATCACGGGGCAAATGACACAGACAAATTTGATTCTGGTGGCAGCGCTGCAAACCATTGGGACCTCCGATCAAAATACACGTAAGAACCAATGCGTTCCTGGATCACGCCTCTTTCCCAGCTCTCACGGTTGCCATAAACCCTGAAAAGAACAAGATCGCGTGGCACAAAGCGATACTTGCGTACCATTGGCGGCAGCCATGCAGAAGTTCAGAGGGTGACGCTCACTTTCGTGGGTGGGAGCGAGAGGAGGTAAGAAACAGATGCAGCGCCTCTTCCTGTGTGTGGATGGTATGAAGCTTGGCCATCTGTTGTTTGGATGTGAGTACAAAGCGTTGTGCTTCTCAATTGGACTGTGGGTGAAACGGAGCACTTGCTAGATGAAGAATGCCATTTTGTTCACAGAATTGTTCAAAATAACGTGAATTGAAAACTGTGGTCGGTTGTCTGACAAGTACTTGTGGCAAAGATATGCAAAATATGGAGGACAACGCTTAAATGGTGCTACGTGATGTGGTAAAAGCCATAGGCACCGCAGATGGGAACTTGCTGCAGTCTACCACTATGAACCAACGAGTGTTCCAAAATGGTCCTGCTAAGTCAATGTGCACTCGTTGCCATGGCGATTGAGTCTTAGATTAAGCTGAAAACGTCTGTGTCTGGGCGGATTGGTTTTCCGCGCATGCGCGACACTGACATCTGCTCAATGTGGGCGTCCGTGCCCAGCCAAGGACAGTGCCGGTGTGCCAACTGTTTAGTGTGAACAATTCCCCAGTGCCCTTGGTGGAGCTAGCACAACACATCCTTTGGCAACACTTTGAGAATAAGCACATGCGATTATCCACTGTTATTTTGATCTAGAATCACACCGAGGATAAAAATATTGGTGCACAACTGAGTTCTGGATAGTGTTCAGTGAGCGAGGCCAAGACGTCCAAATGTAATGCAACAAAATCTTGAAGTGTGGGTGTGCTTCCGTGGCCTGTGCTAGTTTTCTGTATAGCAAGGGAAATATTTCAGCAATTTAGAGTCCTGTCCATCGGTTTGGCAACAAGATGCGGCAAATGTATCGGCCACTTGGAAGGTGAGATAAGGCGTCTGCGTTGCCATGCTTTGCCGTATGTCTGTGCACAATTTCATGCAGATGCAGCGAAAGCAAGAAAACCCAATGTTCCAATTTCTGAGCAGTGCGTGTAGGAACAGGCTTTGGCATATGAAACAAGGACTGCAAAGGCTTGTGATCTGACTCTAAATAGAACTTGAGACCATACAAATAGTGGCGGAATTTGGTCACACGATACCTAATAGCGAGAGCCTCTTTCTGTTTGAGAGTAATTGCACTGAGTTTGAGTTAACAACTTTTGAGGCAAAAGCAATAGGTCTGTATTGTGCACAAATTCCGTGGCCGGCCGTTGCGACCGAGCGGTTCTAGGCGCTTCAGTCCGGAACCGCGCGACTGCTACGGTCGCAGGTTCGAATCCTGCATCGGGCATGGATGTGTGTGATGTGCTTAGGTTAGTTAGATTTAAGTAGTTCTAGGGGACTGATGACCTCAGATGTTAAGTCCCATAGTGCTCAGCCATTTGAACCAATTCCATGCAAAAGTACAGCGCAGTTTACGTAGGAAGAAGCGTCGACATGCAAAACTACTGGCTTAGCAGGGTCAAAATTCACTAAACATCTATCACTGAGAAAGGCATTTTTGAGTGTGTGAAATGTCCTGACACTTTTTCGTCCACACAAAATGTACATTTTTGCGATGCAGTGGAGCCGCGATCTGAGCGGCATTCGGTACGAACCGGGTGCAGTATGTCATCTAGCCTAATACTGACTGCAGTTCAGACACATTGCGAGGAACAGGCTGGTCACAGATTGCAAGCAAATGAGATTGGAGGGGGTATACCCCCCTCACTGTTGATCACATGACCTAAGTACTGCATTTCAGTTTAAAAAAGTCACACTTTTCGAGACGACACTTGAGACCTGCTTCTGACAGCACTCGAGAAAGAGTACACAAATTGGCAATGTGTTCCTCTGGTTTACGACCTTAGATAACAATATCGTCAAGGTAGTTTGAGTAAAATGGCACTTTTGCAGCCAGCAAGTAATGTTGAAAAAGTTGGGTGAGGATGCACTGCCGAAGGGCAAACGCACATACGTAAGTCCCAAGTGTGTATTTACAATAGACACTTTCTCTGATTCTTCATCCAATGGAATTTGCAAGTAGGCGTCACGCAAATCTGTCTCAGAAAAGTAATGCCCTGCACCAAACCTGTGCAAGAGTGCTTCACGGCGAGGTAACAGATAATTGTCAGCTACTGTCTGTGGATTGACTGTAGACTTGAAGTCAACAAAAATGCGAATGCGACCAGAAGGCTTAAAACGAGAGGACTTGCCCATTGACGAGCTTGAATGGGAGCAGTTACAGCATTATCCTGCAGTTCTCTGTTCACTGGCTACTTTCTCTTAAAGCAATTGGAATGGGGCGGGCCGGAAAAAACTTAGGCTGTGCATTGTTTTTCAATGTAACATGCGCTACAGAGTTACTAGCTTTTCCCATTCGTTCTGAAAAAAGTACAGGAAATTCTTTAAGCAAGCTAGCTACATTGTCTTTCATGGTCAAAAGCCGATACTGAAGTACATTGTCTTGGATGCTAAGGCCAAACGTATCAGAGACATCTAAACCGAATATGTTCTCACTGTCTCTTGATTTCAACACGGTAAAATTCACTGTTCTGCTGTGAGATTTGTAAGTGGCAGGCAAACAACATTGTCCAAGCATTGGA
This sequence comes from Schistocerca piceifrons, assembly GCF_021461385.2. Taxonomy (NCBI): domain Eukaryota; kingdom Metazoa; phylum Arthropoda; class Insecta; order Orthoptera; family Acrididae; genus Schistocerca; species Schistocerca piceifrons. The sequence goes on along the minus strand of NC_060149.1, from coordinate 152,983,865 downwards.
ATTTCTTGTCCATTGTAAGCAGTGAGGTGCTTGCTAGATTTAGAAAGGCGCGGTGATCCTAACTGTTCGACATGGACGATTAAGCAAAGTTACTGAGACACCTAACTGATAGTTCACAAAACGGCTAGCAATTCATATTGAGAGAAATAGTTTGTTAGAATGTCGTTGCACAGCACTAGGGCGAGGATGCCCCACAACCTTAATCTTCCTTTCGTCAGAAAACAGCGTTCGCTGCATGAGCATGTTTCTGAGAGCGGGCAAAATAGGTGTTTTTATCCCATTATAAACAATCTTCTTTGACTTTTTTTTCCACACGTGTAACACGTTGCGTTACGTGATGGGCAATCCTGTGTTTTATGGCGAGCAAAACATCTAGGGCAAGACTTAACTAAATGCTCAGGCCTGTTTACCTGCCTACGTGGCTGTCCACACGGCTGCGTACGCGCTCGTTGTGGCTACTTGGGACGGTCGCGAACAAGAATCGACTCGAACTGACAAATCGGGGCTTGGTCAAACTTATCGGCCGCTATGGCACACGAATCATATTGCTCTAAAATTTTCAGTACTGGGGGAAAAACATGGATCGGAGTACGTAAAGATCTGTCCCCGTATTCTACGATCTGGAACATTGAATTTTATTGCATCCTGTATCATGAGATTACTGTAAAAGGAGGAGGCGGGGAATTTACGGTTTACACAAATACGATGTATCACAAAGCAAGCAAAGCCTCTGGAAAGAGAAATTTGATTAATTCGGTGGCTCCCCTCGTGGAATACATGCAAGAACACAGCAACAAATTAGCAAACCCTTGAGCATGAGCACCGCTGCAAGGGAAAACGCAAGAGAAGCAAGCAAAATCGTCGGCCAAGTTAATTAGATGTGATCGCCACTGAGTTACGCTACTTGCCACTGTAATGTCTTGTACCTAGGGAGCAAGGGAGAGGATGTTATGGGTGGCCAGTGCCCATTTCTACAACGCAAATGCACACGTGGATTAACACAGTTCTTTATTTACAAGAAGAGGAAGCTATTTATCTTGAATATAGTCCATGTGTTGTGGTACAAAATCGGTAATAATAGTCCTCTTGCAGGCAGTATAGGTATCTTACTGTTACACCTAATCTGGTCGCTATGTACTCTAGTAACCGCTGATGTGATCTGACAGACGCAAAGTGGAATTCGAGTTAGTGACCGCCTTAGCGAGCTAGTTACTGAGGCCCTCCGGTCCGTCCCCCCCCCCCCCCCCCCCCCCCCCCCCCCCCATTGAATTTCGATTATTCCCCACGAAGGGGGCGGGCTGGCAGCAGCTTAGTATGCCGCTCTTCAGCCCACAGACTTTGTTTTAAAAAGATGAAGAGGAATAAATAATAAAAACAGGCGATAAAATCGGAGACTTCAATAGTAACATGGCGAAAAAATCGAGGTACTTAAAACATAGTACAAAGGGATGATGATTCTAATAAAATACGTATGAAGCAGACAGGTAAAATAATAGACAATTAAAAAACATGGCGACAGCCTGGTTTCTGTTGGCAGAAGACATAAAATTCACACCCAGCGACAGCATGGTTTCTGTTCGCAACACTAGAAAGACGAACAACATGGAACATTCACTGGAACACCGCACTAAAAGGTTGACAAATGTGACATACCACAGCTGAGAGCAGGTGAGGGGAAACTGGGTAGATGATGGGAAAAGAAAAAAGGGGGAAGGAGAGGAGAAGCGAAGGGGGAGGGGGAAACGACCCGATGGTGGATGAGGACCCGTAAGAGGGGTGGGGGGGTGCTGGGCAGATGCGACGGGGAGCGGGGAAGGCAGAGGAGGGGAATACAAAATGACTTGGTGGGGGAGAAGGGAGGTAGGGAGAGGTTTGGCGGGGAGAAAACAGGATGGAAGGGGGGGGGGGAGAGGGGGCCCAGGGAAAGGCTGGAGGAAAGTAGGGGGGGGGGGGGTGAGGATTAGAGTTGACAGGAGGGATAGATGGAGGGAGAGAGGGCATCATCCGGGAGGGGCCCTCCGGTCAACCGCGGCGGCCTAAATACCTGCTGTCGAGAGGATGTTGGCAGTGTGTTGCTTGCAAGTATCTCTCTGGCCTATCTTGTGATAGGTGGGCTTGATCGAGCGCTTACTATCGCTCTTTGCGCTACATTTTTGCCGACCGGCGTGCTGGAGACAGCTTATGCCAGCACATCTTTACTTAAAAATGGTTCAAATGGCTCTGAGCACTATGGGACTTAACATCTGAGGTCATCAGTCCCCTAGAACTTAGAACTACTTAAACCTAACTAACCTAAGGACATCACTCACACCCATGCCCGAGGCAGGATTCGAACTTGCGACCGTAGCAGTCGCGCGGTTCCGGACTGAGCGCCTAGAACCGCTAGACCACCGCGGCCGGCAGTCTTTACTTAGGACATCTTGTATGGCTACTCGAAGATGTTTGTAGGTGGGAATTTTCTAGCCTCTTCGTCATTCAGGGCTTAGAGAGTTCTTCACCTTGGCGTATAATAGTCTTTTCTTGGCAGTCTGTTGGCTGTTTGCTGCTGATTTATGTGGGTATGGGTAACCCAAGCATTCACACATTCAATATATATGATGGTATAAAATACACACAGTGGCCATCTTCTGGTTTTCTGACTGCATAAATAGGTACTGCATATCTGGCCCAGTACATCTACTCCAAATTTGGTGGCGTTGTAGGCCTCAATTGTGTGTGGTTTGTTACCGATGTCGCTGATAGTGGGCTGATCGTGAGCAGTTATTTGGTTTTGCTTTGTATGAAACCAGGGTTTTTTCTTTATCAAAGCAAAACATAGATGTACCTACTTTTCTGCTTTTCATGGGCAGTAACTGAGCCAGTGTTTCAGGTTTGTTGGAGCAAATAGCGGCAACCATTGTGAGTTTATCCTTCAAAAGATCATCTGCCGGTTTCACTGAGGTTTCCGCTTGACCCTCGAAGAGTCTTGATCATTTCCTTTACATAAAATTCCCCGAGAGGCGTTCCATTTGTGTCTAAGGAGACGCGTCGACCATGTACTTTGTTTTTGTGTCGCAGGCCATTTCTGTTCTGATACCGTATTTATTTAGTTTATTTGGGATATACCCGAGGGAAGGACATCTTCTACGAAAACTCGACACTTGTTTGTGTACGGTAACAAATGGGCAGTTGTGAACAAACTGTTCCCGCATATCGCATTGTGGTGTGGCTCGACGAGTTTCTGTGCTATCAAATCTCAGGCATGAGACTAAAAATTCAAACCTTTCAGAACTGATTGTGGCTTTTTACAGAGAACAGCATTAATCTGTACTGAACATTTCTCTTAAAGTTGGGTGACTGTCCTCAAAGCTGCCGTTATTACGAAGACTCCAAGAAGGGCTTTTATCTTTGCTATGCAGGTTTGTGTGTGTGTGTGTGTGTGTGTGTGTGTGTGTGTGTGTGTGTGTGTGTGTGTGTGTGTGTTTGTTTGTTTTGATTTCCTCGTATCTATTTCTTCATTGCTATGTGCTGCTATAGCGTTTACCATCTCAGCCGTGGAAAAACAAAGACAATGCTTCCTGAGGAGTCTTCGTTGCCTTAACCTGTGCAGCCGGCGCGTGAATGAAGTAGATAATGTTTCTGCTTGGCGTGCGACAACTTTAAACTACTGGCAGATATTGCGGACCAGCGGTAATTGTTCTTACCTTTTAGAACCTCTCTTGGTTCAAAAATGGCTCTGAGCACTATGGGACGTAACTTAGGAGGTGATCAGTCCCCTAGAACTTAGAACAACTTAAACCTAACTAACCTAAGGACATCACACACACCCATGCCCGAGGCAGGATTCGAACCTGCGACGGTAGCGGTCGCGCGGTACCAGACTGTAGCGCCTAGAACCGCTCGGCCACCACGGCCGGCCCTCTTTTGGTGGTAAAAAAATGAAATGTCGTGTGGCTAGGGCCTCCCATCGGGTAGACCGTTCGCCTGGTGCAGGTCTTTTGAGTTGACGCCACTTAGGCGACCTGCGCGTCGATGGGGATGAAAATAATGATGATGATTAGGACAACACAACACCCAGTCCCTGAGCGGAGAAAATCTCCGACCCAGCCGGGAATGGAACCCGGGACCTTAGGATTGACATTCCGTCACGCTGACCACTCAGCTACCGGGGCCGGACTTTTGGTGGTAACACAATATTTGTGTTTCTTGGCGGGGAGGAAATTCTGTCAACTTCTTTACTTTCATATGTGGATTCGTTAGAATTTTCAGAATCAAGCTACTACCGTTTCCGTCCACGTTGTCAAAGCACAAGATTGGCTTTGGGACTGTCAGTCAAGTCAGTATTAGACCCTGGGATGTCTTCACGATCTGAATTTCTTATTACTATTACATCAATCTTTACATTATCCATTTCTTTGCTGGAACCAGAATCATTGTTTTCATCTATTTCTTTTTCAGGCATTTTCGTAAGCTTATCTCCGAAATGTTGGTCGTCTCCACGCAGAATACTTATCTAAAATAATATAAAATAGAAATTCAAATATTTGCTCGCGCATTATGCACGTTCTACTATAGCATATACTTATTCAACCAATATTATTGCTTCAAATAGTTCGCTGTTGCACTTACCTTATGTAATTCTGGATACACAGACAAAAACCCTCGTAAAATTTACGACGTAGCACTCAATACCACTGAATAAAATAAACGAATTCCGACATTGCATGCTCACTGAACAACCACTACGTAAGTGTACGTTTGCACCGCCTGCGATGCGATGCGACGCGACGCGATGCGAGGCATAATGGCCAAAGCGATGCAATGCGATGGAGCGTTCACATTGCACACGATACAGCGCGCGCGCGATCTGGCAAGCAATTGAGCAGTCTCGGCACGATGTCGTGTTTCCTCGACCCAGCAAATTCTTTTTTATTAGAAAACAGTGCTCTGAGAATTCAACGCAGTCGTGAATGGGTGCATGAAATCAAGGAGAGGAGGGCTTTAGGAGAATTTCATCATTAGTACAGTGACTTGAGAAAAGATGAGGATAAATTTTGGAGTTATTTCAGAATGAGTACAGAGACATTTGATTATATAGTGTCGTCTGTTTCAAATAGATTACAGAAGCAAAACACAAATTTCAGAATGGCTATTACCCCTGAAGAGAAAGTTATGATCACCATCAGGTAAGTACAATATTAAGTTTACAGCAATCTTTTATTATGAAAAATTTACAAATTGTGACAGATTCAAACTTTCTTTTAATAAATTTTGACATAGTTGACAATGAGAAGTAAAATACATCACAATTCACTCACTTAAGTATCAAAGTTTTCAGAATCTTGGTGGCTTGAAATAACAATGTCATCAGGTTGAATTTCGGAAATGACTATTTCATTCTGCGGATTTCCATCAATTACGGTTTCAACTGGAATTTCAGGTGCATAGGGTGACATCAACGAATGTGCAGTGGAAGTGGTTGATTGCTCCAATTCTTCCAAAAGAACCTGCGTACTGGCTCTCAACTGAGCTGCTGGTGATATTTTCGAATTGCTGGCAGCAAACTCACTACAAAATGATAGCTGTCATCTTGCGTTTCTGATTTCGACATTTGTTGCTCAATTAGCTTCAATTTTTGCTTCTCTGTATTTAGCAACTCAAGAGTTTGTCGATTTCTTGGATCTCTTGTTTTGGTTTGTGTGTAGGGTGGGTGAGGGAGGAGGCATCGGAACGCTACCCTCTGAACTTACAGTCAGTCTTGAAGACCTGGCTTGGTTGGTTTCATCAGGTGAAACACTCTCTCTCTCTCTCTCTCTCTCTCTCTCTCTCTCTCTGTAAGAGCTGGTGAAAATGGTACGTCGTCGTGTGCGTCGTTGTGTTGCGATGCTGTTGTTTTACTGTGATAAACATTAGTCTTCGTCTTCCGTGGCGTCATTATGTCAGTCAGGAAGGCCATTAGCTCGTACCACAGCCAATTGGATTGGAAAGGCGGCATGCCACCTTCGTGCCCTGAACGTTCAGCACGAGTTTTTTTTAGAGCGGAAAGTGTCACGTAGGTTCTTCCATTTGTTCTTCAGTACCTCGCCTGAAAATATAGACGTGAAATTCCAAAATGACAGAGCAAACAGTAGTGCTTCAAGAAGAGCGCGGAGTGTCAGAGAGGTCTTCAAAAACTATGTCAACAGTCATTAACGCAAATATATTTCATGTCGAAATTATCAAATACTGTAACTATTGTGAACGTCATTTCATTATCAAAATACTGTAATAGTATCTATACACAATTAAAATTAGAAAATAAACGAAGTTGTTTGTGTTACTTATTTCTGGGAGTCTTGTAGCTATTTATTTTACTTTTTTGTAGTTACTGTCTGTTCCACGATCTTCAACTATTTCATTCCATTCTTGACGAACAAAATCCCTATTGTGGTAATATTTATTTTCTGGTCCCACAACACGGGGCGTTCACGCACACTGATAATTAGTCTTTCGATGTCCATTGCAAGCAAGCAATTACTTCAGACACAAGCGCAAACATGCAATCGCTCCAAACACTCGCGCGAAACGCAACTCTGTTGCGACTACAGCGGAGTCATCGCATCGCACCGCATCACATCGCTCGGCCCAGCCTGCAGTCTAAACGGGCACCGCTCTGTTGCCACTGTTAAACCAAGCCTGCCTATTGTCACGCAATTTCAGCGCTTCATCGCTCCGCTCGGCTCGGCATCGCATCGCATCGCATCGCATCGCGGGCAGTGTAAATTTAGCCTAAGCCAGGAAGCTGCGATGAAGTATAGCAGTGTGACGCGAAAAATGTAAAAGACAAAGCAGTGTTACCAATCGTGTGTCGTTAAAATTAAGAGGCCGTGATCATGGATTAAGTGCTGGCAGCAACGAGAAAAGGCACATTTCTATTGACTTGCACGGACATGACCCGAGAAATATGGGTGGGGTGAGACCTTTAAAATGTTACCATATTGTCAATCATTCGGATAAAACAGCTTTGCACCAGCAGTGGACAAAGCTCACACTGTAATAATCGAACTGTATTAGTAGTACCCGACTACATTGTATATAAAGATGGACTATCCTATCGTTTTTTCGCTTTCACTGAAAAGTTTGGTAATTTCATCTAACTTATCAAACTCCGCAAATTTCTCGACATGTAATTATTTAATGACTCTTCAGTGCGATAGACGTACGCCCTTTTCGCGAATATACTTCGTCATAATTTTGCATTTTACACTCAGATCATTAATCAGATCGAAATAGTTCCAAATAAGACTTGTTTTTGGCTTTATTATTGCACTCGTAACTAACGTTACACCGCAAAACTGTTGACTAAAAAACACTGTACAACAACACAAAGTAGACTGACGAATGAGAAAACCCTATACTTTCGCGGCGACGGACATAGGTCACTGCGTAATAATCTAATAAACCCAACAATCGGGGCACGTGTCTGCTTGCTACATGCCCCGCCCAAAGAACTCAGTCTGCGCAGCAACCGGTGCCTTGGGCCAATAAGTGCACGCATGACGGTCTCGCCATTGTTGAGAGTTCAGATAAACTTCCGACAAAAAAATGCGGAAGCGGATGCGACAGCGCATCACTAGGCACTGGGGCTGTGGGCGCTGGCCAAGCCAGATGGCCATTGCTCTGGATGAGAGGTACCTGTGGGGTCCCTCGTTGGAAGTGGGAAGCATTGTGATAGACATTTGGCGCCGTAAAAAGGCCGAAGTTATTAGCCCGTTACCGTGAGGCTCTTTCACTCTCTTCAGACAGCCAAGAATTTGTTAGTTCTGATTGTTATGACCAGGAACTTTTCGTCCTTGACCATGCTGTGGGAGGAATGCAAAACAGTGTCTTGCAGAAACTTACTTCCTCGGTTGCTAATTTGCGTACATATAGAGGCTCCTTCCTCTCTACAATCATGCTCTTTGTGGAGAACATTGAAAACGTATTTCGAGAAATCTCGTCACTTAGTAGATTATGGAGTGGTTCCATCTCCATTGAAACAGCAGTTCCTATGTTGTCCTGGGTGTTGACAAATCTGTAAAAAGCTTTGTGAGCTACCTGTTAATGTAACGTAGCAGCCTTTTCATGTGTCATGGTCTGCCAGAGAACATGGTTGACAGTGGAGCATTTGTTCTTGCTTCTGACTGGAATTTACTTCAACAGGTCAAAATCATTTATCACTCTGATGTGAAGCCAGTTTCTCCACTATTAATGCAGTGCTTTAAGTGCAGTGCTTCGGGTATATGGCTTCCCAGTATACATACAACCTGATGTGTTGAGACAGGTAGATGAAAACTCACTATATGCGCTACAAACTACCTGTTAGTTGTGGAAATGACTGCCCTCCTGATCCAGAATTGTGAAACTGTTGGTCTCAGATTACAACGTGTATTTTGAAGCTCTGAGAAAGTATGATAGTTTATGTTGTTTCTCTGTGATATTGATCTTTGCCACAACTATAGCTAGGTCATGGGCAGTACCCGTCATATTTACTACCATGACGTCAACCTCTGGTAGTTGTGCAAGTAAATTAGACCGTTTGGGTAATAGTTGATTCCCTCGGGTACAGGAGCAGCACAATCATGAGGAACCTGAGTTTCAACACCTGGCTGGAGAAGCAACATCCTTCTGTGGCATATACTGGCAACAGGGCTCCCTTTAAGGAACCCATCACTAGAAATCAGTGGACCAGGCACCTGACATCAGCCAGTGGCTAAAGGAGCCATTGTCTGGGTCTGAGCTGGTAGCTCCTCTTGGATACCAACATCCACAACATATAAGCCCTTGCAAGATCCTCAACTGCCGAAAGTAATGAAAGAGAAAAAGAACAAATGTTGGGAGAAAGCTATTTTAGTGACCCCAGAGCCACCAGATCCCCACACCGTCACTGTGAACTAATGTTCATTGATGTTGTTCCATCCTCACCAGTGCCACAGTGATCCTGGGGTGTGATCTGATCTCGTGGCCCAATCACTTCTTACCAGAACACATTTAATGTGAAAATTAGAGGAACTGCAATGAATGTTACTGTCATCTGTGAGAACTAAAATCAGTTTTCTCCTGTTCTGCAATCTGTGCTGCTCTCCAAGAAATGAGTTTCACTAATTCTCCAACTCAATTCCATGCAATTTGTTGGAATTGTTCTGGCTCTAAAAGAGTACAAGGAGGATTCTGTACATTGGGTAGCACAGATGTCATCAGTGAGTGGATTCACCTGTCTATTACATCTGTGTGTACATACATACTTCACAAGCCACTGTACAGTACACGGCAGAGGATATCCTGTATCATAGCTGTCATTTCCTCTCCTGTTCCACTTGCAAATACAATGAGGGAAAAACAAATGTCTGTATGCTTTCATATGAGCCCTAATTTCTCGTATTTTTGTATTCATTATTCACAATGTATGTTGGTAGCGCTAGAATCGTTTCAGTCAGCTTCAAATGCTGGTTCCCTAAATTTTCTCAATAGCGTTCCTCAAAAAGAATGTTTCCTTCCCTCCAGGGATTCCCAGTTGAGTTCCGAAGCATCTCTGTAATTCTTGAATGTTGTTTGAACCTACCAGTAACAAATCTGGCAGCCCACCTCTGAATTTTTTCGATGTCTTCCTTTGATCTGACCTTGTATGGATTCTAAACACTTGAGCAGTATTCAAGAATAGGTTGCACCAGTGTCCTATATGTGGATAAGACTGTGAATATGCTTTCACCCTCATGCCTGTCAGGAACACCATTTGTTGGTGGCAACATGCAGCGTTGTCACGGCAGAACTGATTGCTGTCATCAGTGCCCTCTGTTTTAATAAACGGGCATCCCTTGACCATATTTTAAAATGAAGTGGCTCAATGGGCAATCTCCAAACTGTTCACTGTTCTCACTGAACTTAGTAGTTACTACCTGCTCGGTTGTGTTACTTTGGGTCCCAAGTCGTGTGGGTATCCCAGGGAATGAATTGGCCAACTGTTTGGCTAGAGGAGTGTTTGACCCCCATATTTGCTTAGATGATTCAATGTGTGGACTTGCTGGTTAAAATAAGACGTCTGCTGACTTTGAGATGGAACAACATGTTGTGGGCTGCCGCTCTATTTAATAATCTCTGCACTATCAGGGAGACTACTGCTGAATCGTGCTCTTCCTTCTTTTTCTTCCAGAGGGAATCGACCACTCTATGTTGCCTCCGCATGGGAACATACCAGGCCAACATATAGTTTGATTTTTTATAACAAGCCACACACCATTGGATTGTGAAGCCTTACAGAACGTAGCTCGTATCCTGGGGGAATGTCCCCTTCTTCTGGCCATCCAGGCTACACATGGTGCTAAAAATTCTTTGCCTCCAATATTGGTGGATGATTCATGGATAGTTGAACTGGTAGTCTGTTTTCTCTGTGAGAGTGGGTTTTATTCTCAGACTTAAGGTTTTAATCTACCTTTGTGGCAGGTTTGGGGTTGGGACATCTCTCATTACATGCTGGGTCTGGAATACCTCCAATCTTACCTCCTTGACCTGCTCGATTTTTCATCCCTCTATTACTGTGATTTAACTGCTGCTAGAAGTGGTTTGGCTCTTCTGTGCTGCACCCTATTTTCCATTTTAGGGGCAGCATTCTGTTAAATAGTGGTTGTCTTGCCCATAATGGTTCCAGATGTTAGATGGCTTTGGGTGGGATAGCTCCTGTCATATGTGGGGTGCCCACATGCTGTCTTGCCCACTTCTCTCGTCTTTTTTGTATTATTGACAGTCCAACTGATGTCCATTATGTTTTTTATCCTTCTCACTTTTACTATTCTGGCACTCTGGGCTGGGAGGCATTCTTCTACCTTTAACTGTCTTCGCTGTTAACTGGGTTGGCATGGGTTTCATGTGGGTGGGGTTTTCTTGCCATTGATGAGCCCTGGTGCCCCCTCATTGGCTCTGCGCTGTGTACTGCTTTGATCCATATACTTCTCTGTACATTCTTAGCTCCAACATCAGTATTGCCTTCAATGCCTCGATTTTGTCATTCCTGGTGGATGTCACTGACTCCAGATGATGTACCTCTGGACTGACATTGCTATACAGTACATTTCCACACCAACCAACCAATCAACTACTGTTCCCTCTAATAAACTGTGTACTGCTGTGTTGTGCTCCTCCTCCTGTTCTTCCCAGAAGTGATTTACTGTCCTATATTGCCTTTTCGTTGGTCATACTAGATTAACCAATGGTTCAATTTTATGTAATGAGCCACCCTTCTCCCATCATGGTTACAGAGCTTTGCAGACAGTTTCTCACTTTGTGGTGGAAACACCCCTCCTTCTGGCTCTCCACACTAAGCATAGCCTTCTGGATTCTTTGCTTCTGTTACTGGCAGATGAGTCTTGGCCAGCTGAACTGTTACCCATAAAAGGTTTTTTTAAAGATATGTTTTAAACTGCTTTTGGGGCAGGGGCAGGGTGGCTTGCATTCTGTCTCCCGTTACTTTCAGTGTCTGGGGACCCTTGACTGTACTTACTTTGCCAGCTATACTGTTGTCATCCTTATTTCACTCCATTTCAGTTGATTCTACATGTCATTTGCCTTTATTCTATCCCAAACTATTTTTCACCATTTTGTGTTCTAGGGGTAGCACTGCCAAGAATGAGTGCCAGTCTCCTCACGCTTTGACTGTAACTGACTGGGGGTGGGATGGCAGTGGAAGTGACATCACTTTAGCATGCAGAGCCATGGGCACATTTACCGGGCCTCACCCACCTACTGGCCTGATTATTTCGCTTACATTTTTTATTTTTGGTGGTCCAAATGGTTTTCATTATGATTTTAGTCTTCACACTCCTATGAATATCTCAGCTGGAAAGCATTCTTTATTCTGTAACTGTCTTAGCCCTTGTGCTGGTGGTCAGGTGCAGATGGAGTTTCTCTCACCACAGATAAGCCCTGAGAGAGCCTTCACCTGCTCTCTGATCTATGCTCTGGCTTGATTCCATTATTTCTAAGCCTTGGCATCACTATTGCTTTCAGTGTGTTGATTTTACCACTCACACTCACTTTATAATCTTCTCACATTTGTAGCTGATGTCACTAAGTATAGAACAACACTAGCTGGAAGGACTGATGATGTCACTGTTTAGTTTCAAAGTCCTACGTGTCCTCAATGGTACTTCTTAGGGTGCCGATTGAACCACCCTCCTCCATTTGTACCGGTCTCTTGTCCATTGGAAACTAGAGTATGGGTGCTTTGTTTATACATCTGCACTCCCATCCCTTTTATGCCACCTCAACAGTATCCATCATCATGGCATCCATTTGGCCACACGTGCCGTTTACACAAGCCCGGTTGAGTGTCTGTATGCTGAAGCTGCTGAACTACCACCATCCTACTGCCGTGACTTTCTCCTCAGCAGGTACGCATGCCGTTTGTCTGCCATGCATGGCCACCCCTACTATGCCTCCTTCTTTGATGATTTCTTAGATCAACAATATGGGGTTCGTCTCTCTTCTCTGTTACCTCCTGGAGTCCGCTTTTGGCACTTGTTGCAGCAACTTCCCCGGTGGGTGTGAACGCTGCACCATCTAGGCTTCGTGAAGTGGTCCATGTTAACCTTGGCCTTCATTCACTTTCTATGGACACTACTCCAGCCTCGATCTATTGCCCCCAGTTTCACGACCATCACATGGAACTTCGTGATAGTACCTTTGTTTACACTGATGGCTCTCGGTCTGACCATGGGTTCGGGTGTCCTTCATTGGCATCTGTGTCTTTTGATATTGGCTTCCGGCACACTCATCAGTATTTACAGCCGAGCTCTTCACCTTGTATTGGGCCACGGAGTACGTCCAGCGACCTTTCTAATTGTGTCCTCTGCTCAGACTCGCTCAGTGCCCTCCAAGGTCTATGTGCGCTGTACACTGCGCATCCCTTAGTGCAGTGGGTCCAGGAAAACTGTCACTTGCTCACTCTTGGTGGAGCCAGTGTCATGTTTCTGTGGGTCCCTGGTCGTGTCGGTCTGCCAGAAAACGAGGCTGCTGACGCAGCTGCCAAGGCTGCAGTCCTAGTACCTCAGCCCATGAGTGCCTGTATCCCCTCCGATGATCTCTGCATTGCCGTCTGTTAGGTGGTGGTGTTCCTTTGGCATTGCCAATGGTCCTCTCTTCACGGGAATAAGCTTTGGCTCATTAAGCCTCCCTTTCTGCATGGTGTTTTTAGCCCTTTTTCCATGTGCCTGTTATTAGCTGTCTCCTATTCTGTCCATTGCAACTGACGTATCGTCCTTTAACTCCTCTGTGTTCGTGTTCTATAGTTTTGACTTGGGTGCGTATGACCCCAGTTGTTTTTTGCGCTGTAAAGCAAAACAAAACAAAACCAAATATGTAGTTGACACCTTTAATTGGTTTGGTGCAAAAGTTTGTAAAATTTTTCCACAAGCTTAGTAAACACACCAGATACACATAAGAGAGACTACAGTCATCAATTATACATTCTCCTTCACTATTTAGACCAGTCTGCCAACACTGGGTGCAGGCTGCTGATTATGCTATCAAATCTTTAAAAATCTAAACAAGACATCGAAAACTGAAATTAGTGATGGTATCTTATAGATACCCTGACAGTAGAAATCGTGTGGTTTTGAGGTGAAGAACTCGTCATGTCTGGAGCACATTTTGATCTGGAAAGGAAGGTCCTTGAAGGTTATTTGGTAAGGGCAGAAAAGGTGAAGATCTGAGATTGATAGTGGTTTTTGGTCAGTCTAGCAGAATGTTTGCCAATGTTATCATGAAGTAGTGATGCTATACACCCAGTCTTCCTAGTCATTACTCTTAGATTGTGTCTGCAAGACTTCTCAGTTGTTAACTATAAGTGTGAGTAGTGATTGTTACAGCTCATGGTCGCTGTTCCACCAGATACATAACATTATCTTTTTTGGATGCGCACATGCATTTCTGGGGGGAGCTGTTGCTTTGTTTGTGCTTGACTATTTCATTCTTTTCCTTAAGTTAACATACACACACCATTTATAGTCACCAATAATGGTACAGTATAGGAATGGGCACTGTTGTTCATGAGCCGATTGATGAGGAGCAAGCAAAGATGCACACCACCCACTGATTTTTGTCATTTTGGCTTAGAGCATGTGGTACACATACATGAAATTTTTGAACCTTCCCCTTCCATGCAAATGTTGCATGATGGTGGAATGATCACAGTTCATTACGTCTGCCAATTCTTGAATATACTAATGTGGATCGTTGTGGATTAATGTGTTTAAACAGTCTTCATCGAACTCCAAAGGTCTTCCTGAATGTGGAGAAACACTAATGTCAGAACAATCCTCGTTAAAGTGAAAAAAACCATTTTCCTGCCATGCTCTGTCCATTGTCATTATCCCCATACACAGTGAAAGTTCTTCTGGCTGCCTCCACTTCTATTGCTCCTCTTTTGAACTTAAACAGGTTGATGACAGAAATGTTAAGATTTTTCTTATTGACACTCCATTTTCAAGCATCTGCAGCACCACTCACTATCTCCAAATGGCAAAATGACAATACATAAACTCAAATAGCAACAGTGAACTACAAATAAAAAATGAAAGTCGATAAGCAAACCCATAGCAACCAGAATACCAGCATGTGAAATAAAAACACTACGAACTTATGTACCAATGTAAGATATTTAAATTCATCATCATCCACTTGTCTTTAGATCTGGAGGAAAGGTATTCTTAATATGGCTAAGGAAGTAAGTGGAAAGTAAGCTAGGGCAGGAAATTTTAAATATCAAATGATACAGGCTGCTGATGATGCTAGCAAATCATCAGAAATCTAAACAAGACATCAAAAACTGAAATTACTGATGGTGACTCAATTCAGTATTGCTGGTAAAATTCTTCGTACATTCGAATAAGTAGTTTAAATTCAAGAATTGTGACTGGTATGTGTTAAAATATTACATTGTGTTTTTACTTGCTGGAAGTGAGCAGTCATGAAAAAAATTGAATTTTGTAATACATCAATGTAGTGAGGGTAATGTTCGATGCAGTAGGCTTCAGGTGGAAGAGATTTGCTAGGAAGAAGAATATTTTGATGGAGCCAGTTTTTACTCGCAGCACTTGAGCCAGGGGTGAAAACTCGTGTAAAATGTGCATGCCGATATCAAACCCCTATTATTAATAAAAAAAAAAAAAGTGCGGAAAACCAGCCATTGACAATGTCGTAATTGAATAAAATGAACTGTGTATCATGATGAGAATACATATTTCAGTGTTGCGCACACACATACTACTAGTAATAATAAACTGTTAGTGTTGCAGCTACTGACACCATAGCCACAAACGGTGTGACCCATGTCGATATTATTTCAATGTTAATTTTAAAAAGTTTTTTTGTGGTGTAAATGGTTTTGATATTAACTTCAGAAAGGTGTAGTATGCAAGATTCAGCCAGCAGGTGGTACTACAGAATGTGGTCCTGATTTAGCACATCAGTGCACTCGGACCCATCTGCTTCATTTGAGAGCAGGTCCCACTTCTGCATGTTGCCAGTTTTTGCCACACAGGATAGGCACCAAGCGAGGTGGCCCAGTGGTTAGTGCACTGGACTTGCATTTGGGAGCATGACGGGTTCAAACCTGTGTCTGGCCACCCTGATTTAGGTTTTCTATGATTTCCCAAAACAGCTTGAGGCAAATGCTGGAATGGTTCCTTCGAAAGAACATGACAGACTTCCTTCCCAAATCCGGTGGGACTGATAACCTTGCTGTGTGGTCCCATTCCCCCAAATCAACCAACCAACCAACAGGATATGGGAGCTCTTTGCCCGAGGCTAGATATTCTCTTCAGGGGATGTCCAGGTTTTCCTGTTAAATTTTCCATTGTTTCACGTGGTGCTTCTGATTTGCCATAATGAGGACTTGGGTTCTTAGCATGAAGCTTCTGCTGGATCGCAAGTGTGTCACAGCGGGTTAAGATTCATGCATTGGATGGACGGTATCGGTTTCCATTTTTGTCCTAGACACATCTGGTTCTGTATCCTGTCATGTGAGGTGGTGCAGATACCAATGAGTGGTAATTTCTGTGCTGATGTTGGCTTCAGCAATTTGTTGCTATCTGTACTTAATTGTTCACTTTGATGGCCAATTTCTTCACAGGAGCAGTATAATTAGCTGGCACATGTAGGGCCGTGACTGACGTCTGTGACAGTTGTGCATCAGCACCCTCAGGCCCCTCCCACTGTTGAAAACGATGCCAACAGTACGTTTTTGCTGTTCAGCTACAATAGGCTTGTGATTTGGTTGCACTTCGGTGAAGTTAATGAAAAGCTTTCAGTCTCTGCTGCTGTTCACTATGTCAGGGCTTTCAACCAAGTTGATGTGCTGTGTGGTAGTGATGGGCTCACCATGCATTTCTCGCATTGGGCGACAATCCCATAGGAGACAGATGTCGTCCGTATCTCCTCCATCTGTTTTTATTTATTTACTTATTTTTGCTTTGGTTGATATTCATCTTACATAACCACTTCCAGAAACGTTATTTGTTCCATTCAACTCGTCTTCCAGATTCTTTAATTTTTCTAACAGAATTAGCGTCAACAGCAAACATTCAGTTTTTATTTTTTCTCCCTGAACTTTAATCACATTTCCAAAATTTCTCCTTGGTCTCCTATACTGCTTCCTATATATATTAACAAAATATGGGGACTAGGCTGCAAGCCACCCCCCCCTTTCTCCTCCTCTCCTCTCCTGCCCAACCCCCACCTGCCCCCTATCCTTGGGGGACTAAAGAACTTCTTCCCCCTGCAGGTCCGGGGCTTAGAATAGGCCCGAGGTATCCCTGCCTGTCGTAAGAGGCGACTAAAAGGAGTCTCACTTTTTCAGCCCTGTTACGTTCAGGTCCCATTCCATGGTTTGACGTGCCACTTTCCAAATTCTACAGAAGTGCGGGCCATATGGGGAATGACGCCTTACGTGTTGCACGAGTTATCCATAGTGCCCTTAGCTTTGATTTCCTGAACGTCCTGTCATGGCTTTGCATCTCCACCTGCAATTCAACTATTTGGTCAAGGACACTTTCCGGGGTATGTCATCTTATTCCATTGTCTCCTGTCCTCTTTTGCCCCCATGACAGAATAGGAGTTCTGTGTCCAGTAGCCAGCATGGTAGCCAGTCCGTTGGGTTGGGACTGTCATGTACCCATTTGGTGGTAGCCCCCTGACAACACAGGGATTGCACTACTGATGCCTGAGCTGTTAACGGCTGACGTATGCCAAGGAGTTGATGCCCGTCTTCCTGGGGCATCAGGATTCCCGGAAAAGGCCATCATGACAGGTGGCCTTCGCTGTGGCTGGGTGGCGCCTGTGGAGAGAGCCCCTGATCAGACAGAGTGGGTGGTATCAGGGCAGATGACCCACAGTGAAGCAGACTGTCATCTCTTGATGGTGACTGTACAGCACCAGCAGTGTTTAAGAAGGGCGAGGTCGAGTACAATGCTGACAGATACGAACCAAATTGTGTCCCTCTCTCGCTACACCATGGGAGAACCATAGAGCTACAGAAAGAAGAGTGTCATATTCGCCTCGGTATTTAGTCTGTAGCAGAATGGATGGGGACTCATTTCTATCAATGAAGCCTCAATTTTTTGTTGAACATCTTGAGCATAAGTTTGGGGAAGTTCCAGCACTGACCAAGACGAGAAGCGGTGCAGTCTTGATTCAGACATCATCCCCAGCACAATCCTGGATGTTACTCGCTTGTGACCAGCTGGGTGATATTCCTGGTTCCGTCACTCCCCATAAAAGCCTCAACATGGTCCAGGGGATTATTTTCCATCGCGACCTCCTCCTTGCAGTCAGACGACGAGCTCCATGCCAATCTATAACGGCTGGGCATTAATTTCATCTGGCGCATTTACAGGGGACCCAAAGAGAACAGGGTTACTACCGGTGCCTTCATCTTGGCCTTGCCTGAAAAGTAAGTTGATGGTTTACCGATATGACGTTAAACCATACGTCCTTCCCGCTATGTGGTGCTGTAAGTGCTGGAAATTCGGGCGCATGTCTTCCTGCTGCACTTCCAACGCCACATGATGAGACTGCGGACGTCCACTGCATCCACACTCTCCCTGTGCTCCTCCCACTTGTATCAGTTGCAGAGAGCAGCACTTTCCCTGCTTGCCAGACTGCACAGTACTTCAAAAGGAGCAGAAAATTATGGAGTAAAAGGCCCTGGACCGGTTGACTTACCAAGAGGCTAAACGTAAATTTGAACGATTACACCCCGTTCGGTTGACGTCCACATAAGCTGCAGCTACATTACCATCGCCATCACAATTACCAGTTGCACCACACTCTATGCCATGAACAGTGGGCCCTCCGGGCCTCCAGAATACATCTGCCTCCTTGGTGCTAGGGGGAAAATCTCCTTCTGTTGTTCCCAAAGTACCTACTTCAGGAGCAAGCCCCTCCCCCCCTCCCCCCCCCAAATGCAGGCAGCATAAGTCCCCTACCCCCAGCCGGAGAAGCAACAGCTTCCTCTGGCTCTTCTCATGTGGAAGGATTCCTGTGGGACCCTCTCTCCCAAGGTCTGCACTAATGCCACAGTGGACACTCGCTAATGGCTAAAGGAGAAAGGAGCCAAAAGCTGCTGGATGAAGAGCTTCACGGTCTTCCTCCGTGTCTGGAACTACTTCAGATAAGTCCTTCCAGCAAGCCCCTAAAGAGAAGCGAGAGGGCAAGCAAACAAAGAAGTCTGCTAAGAAAAAGTACCCTCCGGTGGCTCCCAACACCACCACTCTCTACCAATTTTGTACCTGCGGATGAGGTGGAGATCTCGGCGACCCCTGAGGACCTGGATCTCACTGATGGCTCATCCACAATAGGAGTGGATACAAGTACTCAATCGGTGGCAGCAGGTGACCCTGAGGTGTAACCTGCCTCCTTGCATGCTTAATACCTTCCCAGCCTCACGATAATGTCATCCTCCAGTGGAATTGCTGTGGTTTTTTCCACCACCTGGCTGAGCTATGACAACTGTTATGCTTTACACCTGCTTTCTGCATTGCCATCCAGGAAACCTGGTTTCTGGCAATGCGGACCCCTGCTCTTTGCGGCTGTAGGGGATATTACAAGAACAGTAGTGACTATTATAGTGTGTCAGGTGGAGTTTGTGTCTATGTCCTGAAGTCAGTATGCAGTGAACCTGTGCCCCTTCAAACCCCTCTTGAAACTGTGGCTGTCAGGGTAAGGACGGCGCAGGAAATAACTGTCTGCAATGTATATCTTCCTCCAGATGGTGCAGTACCCCTGAATGCACTGGCTGCACTGATTCAACTACTCCCTAAACCTTTCCCACTTCTGGGAGACTTTAATGCCCATAACCCTTGTGGGGTTGCACTGTGCTTACTGGCTGAGATGGAGATGTCGAAACTTTTCTGTCTCTACTCGACCTCTGCCTCTTAAATACTGGGGCCCCCACACATTTCAGTGTGTGCTCATGGCACTTACTTGGCCGTGGATTTATCCCTCTGCAGCCCAGGACTTCTCCCATCTGTCCTCTGGAGAGCCCAAAATGACTTTTGTGGTAGTGACCACTTTCTGTCTTCCTGTCACTCCCCCAGTGCCATTCCCTCAGATGTCTACCACAATGGGCTTTAAACAAGGCAGACTAGGAAACTTTCACCTCTGCTGTCACTGTCGACTCTCCCCCACATGGTACCATCAATGTAGTAGTTGAGCAGGTCCCTAGAACGATCATTTCTGTGGCGGAAAACGTGATCCCTCATTCTTTAGGGTGCCCCCAGCGAAAGTCAGTACCTTGGTGGTCACTGGAAATCAATGAAGCCATTAAACAGTGTCGGTGACCTCTACAGTGACTTACGTGGCATCCTTCCCTAGAGCACCTAATAGCTTTTAAACAGCTCCATGCCTGCGTTCACCAGCTTATAAAAAGACGGAAACAGACGTGTTCGGAGAGGTATGTCTTGACCATTGGGTGCCATGTCACCTTCGCAGATCTGGACAGAGAACAGACATGTTGGTGGGTACCAGACCCCAACAGGTGTCACTGGCGTTAACATCACTGTTGTGTTACCTACCGACGCAGACGCAATTGCCTAGCACTTTGCTGAGCACTATGCTTGAGCCCCTGTATAAGAAACTTACGCCGAGCATTTCGCACCCTCAAATGGCAGATGGAAAGGGAAGCCGTCTCATTCACTGAGTGTCACAGTGAACCCTATAATGCTCCATTTACAGAGTGGGAGCTCCTCAGCATCCATGCACATTTTCCTGACACAGTTCCTGGGCCAGATTGGATCCAGTCAGATGATCAAACATCTCTTGCCTGACTACAAGAGACATCTCCTTAGTTTCAACTGAATCTGGTGCGATGGTGTCGTCCCATCGCAATGGCGGGAGAGCACCATCATTCCAGTGCTTAAACACGGTAAAAACACAGTTGATGTGAATAGCTATCGGCCCATCAGCCTCTCCAACCTTGTTTGTAAGCTGTTAGAACATATGTTAAGCCGGCGGTTGTGTTGGATCCTGGAGTCACATAGCCTACTGGCTCCATGCCAGGGCAGTTTCCGCCAGGGTTGTTCTACCATTGATCATCCAGTTTCCATCGAGTCTGCCATCCGAACAGCCTTTTCCAGACACCAACACCTGGTTGCAGTCTTTTACGAAAAGCTTAAGACACGACCTGGCGACATCATATCCTTGCCACATTATGAGTGGGGTCTCTGGGGTCTGCTCCCGATTTTTATCCAAAATTTACCATCACTCTGTACTTTCCGTGTCCAAGTTTGTGCCTCCCATAGTAGCCCCCACATCCAGGAGAATGGTGTCCCACAGGACTCTGTATTGAGTTTATCTCTATTTTTAGTGGCCATTAACAGTCTAGCAGCAGCTGTCGGGCCGTCCGTCTCACCTTCTCTGTATGCAGACAACAGGCGTCGGCATTTCGTACTACTCCTCCAGTACTGGTGTTGCCGAGCGGCGCCTACAGGGAGCCGTCGACAAGGCGCAATCGTGGGCTCTAACCTATGGCTTCCAGTTTCCGGCTGTGAAGTCATGTGTTGTGCACTTCTGTCGTCATTGTACCATTCATCCGGAACCAGAACTTTACCTTACTGATGATCCACTCACTGCAATGGAAACATACCGATTCTTAAGACGGGTTTTTGATGCCCAATTGACCTGACTTCCTCATCTTCATCAGGTGAAGTGGAAATGCTGGCAGCACCTCAATGCCCTCTGCTGCCTGAGCAACACCACACTTGATGCAGATAGCTCTATGCTGTTGCAGCTCTACAGAGCCCTTGTTCAATCATGCCTTGACTATGGGAGTCTGGTTTATGGTTCGGCAGTGCCATCAGCTTTGCATTTATTCGACCCAGTGCACCACTTTGGCGTTCGACTGGCAACAGGAGCTCTTAGGACAACTCCAGTGACTAGCCTCCTGGTGGAGGCCGGAGGCCCTACATTGAAGCCTAGGTGTGCACAACTGCTCGCCAGTTACATTGCACACATTCATAGTTCTCCTGAGCATCCCAATTACCATTTCCTTTTCACATCCACTGTGGTTCATCTCCTGTATCAGAGGCCCAGGTCAAGGCCTAAGACTGCGATTCCCATCAGATCTCGTCTGTCTGAAGTGGAGTCCTTGCCTTTACCACCTATACTTGAGGTCCATTCATGTACACCTCCATGGTGTACAGAGGCTGAAGCTTTGCCTGGACCTTTCACATTATCCTAAGGACTCGGTTATCCCCACAGCTCTCTACAGTCACTTCCTCTAGATTCTTGACATGTACTGGGATCATGAAGTGGGTTACACTGACGGTTCAATGGCTGATGGTCACATTGGCTTCTTGTATGTAATGGATGACATATTGAACAGCACCCCTTGTCAGATGGCTGCAGTAATTTCACTGCAGAGCTGGTGGCCATTTCTCGTGCTCTTGAGTGCATCTGCTCATGCCCTGGTGAGTCGTTTGTTCTCTGTACTGACTCCTTGAGCAGCCTACAAGCTATTGACCTTTGGTAGCGACCATCCAGGAGTCCATCAGTGTTTTGGAACGGTCCAGTTGTCCTGTGGTGTTTGTTTGGTGCCCAGGCCAAGTTGGAATCCCGGGTAATGAACTTGCCGACTGGCTGGCCAAACAGGCTACATGGAAAACGCTTCTGGAGATAGACATCACTGTAACTGACCTGCTATCCTTATTACGCCGCTAGGTTTTTCAGCTTTGGGAGACAGATGGCATAATCTCAGTATGCACAACAAAATGCGTGCCTTTAAGGAGACTACGAATGTGTGGAAGACCTCCATGCGGGCCTTTCGCAGGGATTCTGTGGTTCCGTGCTGGCTCCGCATTGGCCATACAGGGCTAACACATGGCTACCTCCTCTGTCGCAAGGACCCACCTCGGTGTCACTGTGGCTCACATATGACTGTCGTCCATATCTTGCTGGACAGCCCAATTCTAGCCGCTCTGCGGCGGACTTTCAACCTTCCCAGCACCCTACCTTCAGCGTTGGGTGACAATGCCTCAACAGCAGACTTAGTTTTACGTTTTATTTGTGAGGGAGGTTTTTATCATACCATCTAAGGGTGGGTATTTAGCCATCTTTCTGATGTCACCACCCTCCCTCCATTTTAACTCTGTCGCACTTTCTTTGCATTTGTTTGTCTTGGTGGTAGTCTTTTCCCTGCATGTGTTAATCTTGCCTTGTCTTTTTGGGATGGACATTTTAATGTGTTGCAGAGTGGCTGGCTCATCCTCTTTTATTACTGTGATCAATCAGCCCAGACCATGTGCTCTATGGTTTTAATACCTTCTTCTACTTTTTCTTGTGGTGTAAGTTTTCCCCGTTTTTTGTTTGTTCCTTTCATTTTTTTTTTAGGTGTGGTGTTTGGTGGTTTTGTACCTTGAACCTTGCTTGTCAGGAAAAAGGGATTGATGACCCTGTAGTACAGTGCTGGTGTACCAACTCTTTAGTGGGAACAATTCCCCATTGCCCTTTGTGGAGCTAGCACAACACATCCTTTGGCAACACTTTGGGAATAAGCACATGCGATTGTCCACTGTCATTTTGATCTAGGAATCCCATCGAGGATCAAAATATTGGTGCACATCTGAATTCTGGATAGTGTTCAGTGAGTGAGGCCAAGATGTCCAAATGTGATGCAACAAAATCTTGAGGTGTGGGTCTGCTTCTGTGGCCTGTCATAGTTTTCTGTATAGCAAGGGGAAAAAGTTTCAGCAATTCAGAGTCCTGCACATCGATTTGGCAACAAGATGCGGCAAATGTATTGGCCACTTGGAAGGTGAGATAAGGTGTCTGCATTGCCATGCTTTGTCGTAGGTCTGTACACAATTTCGTACAGATACAGTGAAAGCAAGAAAGCCCAGTGTTCAAATTTCTGAGCAGCGCGTGTAGGAACCGGCTTTGACGTATGAATCAACGACTGCAAAGGCTTGTGATCTAACTCTAAATAGAACTTGAGACCATACAAATAGTGGTGGAATTTGGTCACATGATACACAATAGCGAGAGCCTCTTTTTCTGTTTGAGAGTAATTGCACTGAGTTTGAGTTAACAGCTTTTGAGGCAAAAGCAATAGGTTTGTATTGTGTACCAATCCTGTGCAAAAGCACAGTGCCACTTCCGTAGGAAGAAGCGTCAACTTGCAAAACTACTGCTTTAGCAGGGTCAAAATGCGCTAAACATTTGTCACTGAGAAAGGCATTTTTGAGTTTGCGAAATGTGTTGTGGTATAAGCTCTTCAATCATTGCCATCCTGCAGACATCGGTAATCTTGCTATTACTTAAATTATGACAATACCTAGTGGGACGAAATTAAAGTCCCCTCTGCAATGAATGACAGATGCCAAACTGGAGTGCGAGTTAGTGTGTCAATGACTGAGCCATCTGGTCAGTGGTGGCGGCCTTAATACTCGATGTTGAGAGAGCATTGGCGACATGCTGCTTGTGAATTTGTCTCCAGCCCCTCTCGTGATAGGTGCGCTTGATCGAGTGCATACTATTGATCTTGGCTCTATGCCTTTGTTGATTGGTGTGGTGGCAGCAGCTTACACCAGCACAATGCAGGTGGAAATGACCTCAGTGATAATTTCTAACATTTATTTACCTTCAGGCAGACCACTGTCTCCTTAATAGGGGTACTCCCACCCACTTCAGTGCCACCCGTGGCTCGTGACCTAACGATCTATTCCTCCTGGTCGTATTGCATTCTTGCAGTGATCACTGCATAATTATTTTCATGGCAGTGACCACTTTCTGCTGGTTCTCTCTCGTTTTTGTCACTGACTGACTGGGCCACTTTTTTCAGATCGCACTGATTAGATGCAATACGTCTCATGATCACCCATTCTGCATGTCCCTTCCATTGCTGGTTAGTGCTTGGTGGACTGAAGATTTAACAACAGTTATTCAGCATAGTCGTAGGGCCCTGGAATGCCTCAAGTAGCATCTTCCACAGGTTGCCCTCCTCACTTTCAAATAAATCTGCACTAAGGCTCGCTATCGAATTAAGTACATTAAGGAGCAATGCTAGGGATGCCATGTTTCCTCCTTGGGAATGTGTACCACTTCCTCCCAGGTGGGGGCCAAGCTCCATAGTCTCCATGGCCACCAAAGTTAATAACTTTTTTAGGTTTTGTCTGTCAAGGCGGTCTTCATATTGATGGGTCAGTCCTTGCTGAATATCTTGCCACAGAATTGCTGTCATCTTCTTACCTGGCTGCTTTTTCAATGTAGAAACATGAAGTTCGACATCCTCCTATGTTTCACGCCTCCTACCCCATGCCAGGCCGAATTATATATTGAACCTTTCACTGACTGGTAACTGCTTAAGACTACTGGCTCGTCTCGTGGTATGGCTTCAGGACCTGAATGTGACACCTGAATGTTTCCTAAAGGCTACATCTACTCTGGTTCTTAAACTGTATTTGCCTTGAAGATGTCTTCCTTCGCAGTGATCAAGCAGTATTATTGTCAGTCCTCGACTCGGACAGATACCCAATGTCTCTTGGTAGCTACTGACAGATTAGCCTCACCACTGTGCTCTGCAAACTGCTTGGAATGATAGTTGCCTGCAGATTATGCTGGGTTCTCTAATCTCTGTGCCTTATCTCTCCCAACTCCCCCCCCCCCCCCCCCCCCTACCATTGTGGTTTCCAGTAGGGTCAATTCCCAATAGACCATCTGGTTAGGTTGGAAACAG
The DNA here is from genome assembly GCF_021461385.2 of Schistocerca piceifrons. NCBI lineage: Eukaryota > Metazoa > Arthropoda > Insecta > Orthoptera > Acrididae > Schistocerca > Schistocerca piceifrons. The sequence continues at coordinate 152,958,649 of NC_060149.1, read as the reverse complement.
CAATCTGACTGGCATTTTTTAAACACACATTTCATTACAGTCTTTTTAAGACTTACGACTGCCTGGTGTCATCACATTTTACTTTTAATTAACTATATTCTGAGGCTCCCTACCAGTTTTTGTCGATTTTTATCCCACCAATTGTCCAGGGTTACAGTTAGCATTTCACTCAACTCTCCATGGGTTCAAGAGAACGTTGTCCCCCAGGGCTCCATACTGACTATCACTGTCTCCTTCATTGCCATCAATGGGCTACTGACCTCCATTAGGCTGCTGGTCATCCGTGGACATTGTCTGTGACTTTAGCATTTGATACAGCTCCCACCCAGTAATCTTGGCTGAACTCCAGCTTCAAGGCACCATCTGAAGGCCTCCACTTGAACACTTTCCTATTGTTTTGAATTCTCTCCTGTATTTGTCGTATCACGGTTCATCCTGATCCAGAACTCTATCTGGGTACCCAGCACTCGGATATTGTTACACAATCCAGATTTCTTTAAATCTCCTGTTTGATAAAAAGCTGACTGGGCTGCCCAATATTTGTCAACTAAAGACGAGCTGCATGCTAAAGCTTAACACTCTCTGCTTCCGTGTCCATACCTGTTGGGGTTCTGATAGTCATCATGGTGTATGACTGGCCACTAGTGCTTTCCAGACTCGTCTCCTTGATGAAGCAGCGATATTCTTTCATCAATTTAGTTGATACCGACTTCTGGTCTCCTATGCAGTCACCATTCGACAGTTCCGTGAGCCTCAAATGTACCCCTTCTTTTTGCCTATGAGGGGCATTGATGCCCTTACACCAACCCTTGGGTGGGATTACCAGGTAGAATGAGCCTTGCAGCCCTCTGACATGACCGCCACCCTCCTCCCTATATTTTCTTAAGCATTTCCACGTGGTTGGTACCCAGGCCACGAATTAGAACTTAACTATTTCAAGTTCCTAAAGTCTGTCACCCCAATGACCTTTCAGGACCTGTTACGTACAATTCTTTAGGAATTTAAGTGTGCTACTATTCTTCACACTGATGACTCTAAAACTGTGGACCTAATAGCCATTGAGAGTCCTTCATTTTATGAAAAATGTCTCCCTTGACACTGTTTTAAAGTGTAATGATTCAATGGACATTCTCCACTCCTGTGTTGCCTCTGCATCAGTCATACCAGGCTGTCCCATAGTTTTATTTTGTGTAATGAGTAACACAACGTTGTGGTTGTGGAGCCTCACAGACAGTAGCTCATACCCTGGTGTAATAACATCTGCTCCTGATCCTTTATGCTGAGCATGGTTTTCCAAATTAGTTGCCTGCAATACTGGCAGATGATTTGCAAATGGTTGAACTGGTTCTCCCATTTTCTCAGTGAAAGTGACTTTTATTCTCAGATTCAAGATAATAAGCTACCTTTGGAATGGGGGCAGGGTTGTTGGTGTTAAGTGTCTTCTGCTGCGTGCTCCTACCTTCTTGACCACTCACTTGTCAGCCTTCTTATACTCAGTTTTAATTACTTTTAGATGTGGTTTGCCTCCTTTTACGTCGCACCGTATTTTCCATTTTAGGGCAAGCAGTCTCTTGAAGGGTGGGTACTCTTAAGTGCGTTTACTGTTACAGATTGTGGGTGGAATGGCCGTGGGTGGGACACTTCCCACAGCATGCAGGGAACCGAAGATGCCCAAATCCTGCCTCCCCTAGTTCTTTCATCTTGTTGTTGTTATTATTATTATTATTATTATTATTATTATTGATGGTCCATTTTGTTTTTAGTCTTCTCACTTTCAGTGTTATGGCTCTGCCAGTTGGAAGGCATTACTTGCTCTCATTGTCTTCACCCATCATCAGGGTGTCTGGCGTAGGACATGGGCTGGAGTTTCTCTTGCCACGGATCAGTCCTGGAAGACCCTTTGTCTGCTCTGCTCTATGTACTGGTCCAGCCCATATACTTTGTTGCTCTATTGTCCATGTTAGGGTTTTCAAAGTATATCTTCAGGAAAATTTACAAATTATGATATAGAGTTATATAGCTTTATGATGTCACTGGAGAGGATTCACAGACGTCACCCTACAAGATTCCTTGTCTGTTCAGTCTCACTAAGTGCACTACAAGCACTTCACAAAATATATCCAATAGACCAGTTGATTCAGCTCATCCACAACTCGTTACAGTGGTTCCAGCACCATGGCAAGGTGGTGATTTTTCACTGGGTACCTGGCCACATTATGATATGGGGAAACGACATGGCCAACAAACTGGCCAAGGAAGCATGAGAGGATGTTGTTGTCTGTCAATGTATCATCCCGTTGCATGCCGTCATCTCGTACTCTGACAGATGCGTCGTGCATCAGTGGGAGACTGAACGGTTGAAGGTAACAGAAAACAAACTGCAGTTGCTCAAATTGACCACACAGCCATGGTGGACTTCATGTCAGCCTCACAGCTGAAAGGAGGTTCTGCTTACCAGGCTGAGCATCAGACATAGCCCTTTATCACATGGCTTTCTTCTCCAATGGGAGGATCCACCACTGTGTGAGGTTTGTGGTGTGCCATTTCCAGTTCAGCGTATTTTGAAAATGTGTGTCCTATTTACTGATGTTAGGGCAGACCTCAGTTGCAGTGAAGATCTGCCCACCATCCTTGCCAATACTGATTCCGGTGTTACAGAAGTGGTGGCATTTTCTGAACTGTTTGGTCTCATCCCTAAATTTTGGGGAGGGGAGGCAGACTTCAATGTATAATACACTGCTCCGCATGTGGGGACAGCCTTAGTTCCCACCCATGAGATTGTCATGCTGACTTTTTCGGGGCACTGATGACCATGATGTTGAGTGCCCTTCACCTGAAATAATAATAATAATAATAATAATAATAATAATAATAATAATAATAATAATAATAATAATAAAATCAATAATAATAAAATCACCTTTTCCTGAAACCTCTTATCTGCCTGTGATGATCCTGAAGGAATCTGAAATCGTAGAGATGACAGTGATCATGATTGCAGAGAGCCTCTTCTGCTAGGAAGTCTGGTATGGTGACAGAACAATTCGATATGGATACAGAATCAGAATAAGACTTTGTTGATTTTGAAGAAACTAATTGTAAAGTGTTAGATACTTAGCCTGGTATGTTAAATTGATTACAAATTGAAGAGCCAGGGAAAGCACAATACATCCATAGTGCACAGTTCAGTTCAGACTCAATGATAGTGAAACGTAACAGAAAACTATTAGTGAGACACCATTGCAGAAGTTCTTACGCTGTGCAATAATGGACACAGTAATTGAGGCAAATCTCTATCATGTTCAGCAGACATTTGTTAATATCAACAGAAATGAGATAGAGCAGCACAGTTGGCAAATGTTGACACTTTGAAAGTTAGTGAGACCAAAGTGTTTCAAAAAGTTTCAGATATTCATTTTGCCAGCAATGAAGTGGCTATCATTAGTAGCAATGAAATGTTCAGTCAAGACCTATTCTTTATACAGTGGTTGAAAATTGTTGTAAGATCAAGAAACAGAATAGTCGATCAATGAAATGATATCGTACAATGTCATGAGAGAGGGCTGGTAATCTCTTTCAGTACACTCAAATTAAGTCCCACAAATGGTGTGTCAAAATATTTCTAGAAGCTGCGGTATCTGGTATTAGTTATGACTTAGTTTCTTATAGGGATAAGGGATTACTGAATGTGTTGGAAGAGAAGTCTTTTGGAACTGGTGCTCAAAATGTGATTGCCTTGTGCAAGACAGCACCAAAAAATTTGGATTGAAATAACTGAAAATCCACAGAATTCCATTCATGAAAATCAACTTCAGAGTTGGATGTCAAATACACACTTGAATTTTATTGTGTTTGGCCTTCCCACTTTTAAGCGAACCTGCTGAAAAGTAATGTCTCCAAATTTTTTATGTGAAAATTAAACTTAAAAAAAAAAGGGGGGGGGTGCACACACACACACACACACACACACACACACACACACACACACACACACACACACACACACACACATCATGCCTGACACAGACACATTTATTTCTCAACATAGTCATCCCAGTGATGAACACATTTCTCCCAGGGAGAGAGGAGTTCGTTGATACTGTCAGCGTAAAAAGTTTGACTTTGTTGACAGAGCCACAACCTCACCTCTACTTGCACACCTTCAACACTATTGAAGCAAAGTCTTCGCATGTGTTCTTTAAGGGACCCGGGTAGCATACATTACATTCGACTTGCAGTTCCAAACACAAACCGTTGTAACTCTTAAAATTCTCATTGCGTTTCAGTGAATATTTTACTACACAATATATCTTGAGCAACATTGGTGTAAATTTTTATTCTAGGTTGTCACATTGATAATATAAAAAAGAATTAGTTGATAAATATTAATTTTTTTAAGTATAAAAATAGTCCTTTTTAGGTACTACTTTCTCAAAAAGTGTAAATGCTATTTGTATGAAAATTTACGTGTGATTTGTATGGTACATTCTTGAAAGAAGTGGAAAGAATTAGGTCTTTAGCACAAATAGTTCATCTGACATTTCTTGTTTGATAAAGAAATTATTTGAAAAGTTTGTGTTTTTCTTTCACAGAACATAAAGTGATACCTAAAGCAGGAACTTTTACATTTTTAAAGTTTGGGCAAATGTACTGTGGATTGTCCAAAATAATTGTGCCAACTCTGTTTTTGAGAAAAGGTTCCTAAATTACCAAAAATGTAGTTTATAGTATTTCTTATTTAAATAAATATTTTTATTATATATAAAAACAAAGATGAGGTGACTTACCGAACAAAAGTGCTGGCAGGTCGATACACACACAAACAAACACAAACATACACACAAAATTCAAGCTTTCGCAACAAACTGTTGCCTCATCAGGAAAGAGGGAAGGAGAGGGGAAGACGAAAGGAAGTGGGTTTTAAGGGAGAGGGTAAGGAGTCATTCCAATCCCGGGAGCGGAAAGACTTACCTTAGGGCGAAAAAAGGACAGGTATACACTCGCACACACGCACATATCCATCCACACATAAAGACACAAGCAGACATATTTAAAGACAGAGAGTTTGGGCAGAGATGTCAGTCGAGGCAGAAGTGTAGAGGCAAAGAAGTTGTTGAAAGACAGGTGAGGTATGAGTGGCGGCAACCTGAAATTAGCGGAGATTGAGGCCTGGCGGATGACGAGAAGAGAGGATATACTGAAGGGCAAGTTCCCATCTCCGGAGTTCGGATAGGTTGGTGTTGGTGGGAAGTATCCAGATAACCCGGACGGTGTAACACTGTGCCAAGATGTGCTGGCTGTGCACCAAGGCATGTTTAGCCACAGGGTGATCCTCATTACCAATAAACACTGTCTGCCTGTGTCCATTCATGCGAATGGACAGTTTGTTGCTGGTCATTCCCACATAGAATGCATCACAGTGTAGGCAGGTCAGTTGGTAAATCACGTGGGTGCTTTCACACGTGGCTCTGCCTCTGATCGTGTACACCTTCCTGGTTACAGGACTGGAGTAGGTGGTGGTGGGAGGGTGCATGGGACAGGTTTTGCATCGGGGGCGGTTACAAGGATAGGAGCCAGAGGGTAGGGAAGGTGGTTTGGGGATTTCATGGGGATGAACTAACAGGTTACGAAGGTTAGGTGGACGGCAGAAAGACACTCTTGGCGGAGTGGGGAGGATTTCATGAAGGATGGATCTCATTTCAGGGCAGGATTTGAGGAAGTCGTATCCCTGCTGGAGAGCCACTTTCAAAGTCTGGTCCAGTCCCGGAAAGTATCCTGTCACAAGCGGGGCACTTTTGTGGTTCTTCTGTGGGGGATTCTGGGTTTGAGGGGACGAGGAAGTGGCTCTGGTTATTTGCTTCTGTACCAGGTCGGGAGGGTAGTTGCGGGATGCGAAAGCTGTTTTCAGGTTGTTGGTGTACTGATTCAGGGATTCCGGACTGGAGCAGATTCGTTTGCCACGAAGACCTAGGCTGTAGGGAAGGGACCGTTTGATGTGGAATGGGTGGCAGCTGTCATAATGGAGGTACTGTTGCTTGTTGGTGGGTTTGATGTGGACGGATGTGTGAAGTTGGCCATTGGACAGGCGATGCAAAACCTGTCCCATGCACCCTCCCACCACCACCTACTCCAGTCCTGTAACCCGGAAGGTGTACACGATCAGAGGCAGAGCCACGTGTGAAAGCACCCACGTGATTTACCAACTGACCTGCCTACACTGTGATGCATTCTATGTGGGAATGACCAGCAACAAACTGTCCATTTGCATGAATGGACACAGGCAGACAGTGTTTGTTGGTAATGAGGATCACCCTGTGGCTAAACATGCCTTGGTGCACAGCCAGCACATCTTGGCACAGTGTTACACCGTCCGGGTTATCTGGATACTTCCCACCAACACCAACCTATCCGAACTCCGGAGATGGGAACTTGCCCTTCAGTATATCCTCTCTTCTCGTCATCCGCCAGGCCTCAATCTCCGCTAATTTCAGGTTGCCGCCACTCATACCTCACCTGTCTTTCAACAACTTCTTTGCCTCTACACTTCTGCCTCGACTGACATCTCTGCCCAAACTCTTTGTCTTTAAATATGTCTGCTTGTGTCTTTATGTGTGGATGGATATGTGCGTGTGTGCGAGTGTATACCTGTCCTTTTTTCCCCCTAAGGTAAGTCTTTCCGCTCCCGGGATTGGAATGACTCCTTACCCTCTCCCTTAAAACCCACTTCCTTTCGTCTTCCCCTCTCCTTCCCTCTTTCCTGATGAGGCAACAGTTTGTTGCGAAAGCTTGAATCTTGTGTGTATGTTTGTGTTTGTTTGTGTGTCTATCGACCTGCCAGCGCTTTTGTTCGGTAAGTCACCTCATCTTTGTTTTTATATATAATTTTTCCCACGTGGAATGTTTCCTTCCATTATATTAAATATTTTTATTGGTTTTCTTACCTCGGAATATTCCAGTTCCATAACAATTTTAATTTGCACTCTTATGTTCTTGCCTTCTGTGAAGTATTTCCTTCACTCTTGCCTCCTTTGAAGAAGCCTTTGCAGCTTGATCTGCCTAGAGGACTTGCAGTTAATCAGTATGGCAAAGAGCTTAAGTAGTGTTCATTCCTGACTTAAAGTTAATAGAAAACTTTCATCATGCACATGACACCACTATCGAAGCCCAAAGCTGCATCGTACACTCCAGTCTGCATAATTCTAGTTCATTAAACAGTTTTTGGCGGATGCTCCCATATCCAGTTGTTGAAGCTTTTGTTCAGATTTTTGGTTCGGCTGATGACAATTCTTAAGCAAATTCTCATCACCCAGTTACTCATACACAGGTTTTATTGTCAGAATGACAGCATAAGGAAGTGAGAGCTCATGCTTCTATACTTAACCAGCAACAGGAGCCCATTGAAAACCACACATATATTCACTTCCTTTAGGGCAGAGGATATGTTGAGGTTTTACATCTGTTGAAGCTTTGTGCAACAACGTGGGCCATACTACAAATTCCATAGCTTTTAGATGATTTACATTACTTCTAATGGAATTATCATAATATATTTGCGAAAGAGCTATTTCTTTGTCAGTAAATTGGCTTTCACCAGAGGTATTTGACTCATTAAACTTACAATCACCATCTGTGAGGTATTGTCAATAAGACACATTCTTGTAAATTTCTACAGCACCATGGACCTCAGTATCTCCACTAGACACAACATGGCTTTTGTTACATAATGATTAAGCACTTCATTACTACACCCTCAACAATAATTTGTTAAAACCTCTACATCAATTACTTCACTGGTATCTAATGATGTGGTAGCAACAACACAGGGTGGGAGGTGTGACCACGTTTCTGCCAGGTCCCATTAACAGCTATGCAAATGTCTTTCACTCCATTTGTTGAAGCAGCCTCTTGTGCAGCAATTCTTCTACTACCTTCACTTAATTCTTTCACGTTCCTTAAAATATTTGGAAAACTTGGATAATGGTGACTGCTTTCGGTACCATCTTCTTAATACTGGAAATAAATTTGACAACATTTAGAAACAGTCTTCATATTGCTTCTGGCACCCTGTGAAAGTGTTCACAGGTCATGTGAAGTTTATTTGGAAATGCCACCTTTAAAGTTGCAGCAGCCTTTCATGTATGATGATGCGTCTGAAGTAATATATTGTTGTATTGAATTTCTCCGGACCACAGCAACAGTAATGAATTGGTAAGTAACTATGATTTTGACTTGTTAACTTATTCCAGACACACTGTTATAAGCTGGAGTACTTGTATTGATTCACCTTCTGAGGGATTTAATGGTCCGACATTGACATGGCCAATAAAACAACCTGTTGAATCAGTTGACTCGTTGATGGAAATCCAATTTTTTCTTTTTTTTTCTTTCACTATATCTTTAATGAGACATTACTTCATTGTAACATTCACTTAAGTAACATTTCTACAAACTAGACTCACTGTGCACAAATTCTTCAGTATACTTCTTCAAAAACAGTTTTAATGTAGTATTCTGTAGCTTCCACAAAGGAATAAAAGCTTTATGTAAGTGGTATGTGAATTTCGGTTTTCAACTCATATGTTGCAATTGCCATTAGAAGCAAAGAAATCTTCTTCCCAGTTGTCTTGGTTAAATGCATTTTTGTTTGGTTTTTCTGAGAGGTTGATAAAGGAAATACTTCTTTCCATAATTAGACTGCTTATGTAATTTGCACAAAAGTATTTTACTGTTGGTTAGAAAATACTTCAGATCTACATCTACATGGATACTTTGCAAATCACATTTAACTGCAAGGCAGATGGTTCATCAAACCACCTTCACAATTATCTATTATTCCAATTTTGTATAGCGTGCGTGAAGAACAAACACCTATATATTTCCGTAAGAGCTCTGATTTCGCTTATTTTATCATGGTAATTGTTTCTCCCTATGTAGGTCGGTGCCAACAAAACATTTTCGCATTCTGAGGAGAAAGTTGGTGATTGGAGTGTTCAGCCCAAATTCTGTATCATTTCTGTGACCTCTCCCATATTTCATGATGATGCAAAACATGCTGCCCTTCTTTGAACTTTTTTGATGTACTCCATCAGTCCTATCTGGTAAGGATCCCACACCGCGCAGCGGTATTCTAAAAAGAGGACTGACAAGCATAGTGTAGGCAGTCCCCTTAGTAGATCTGTTTCATTTTCTAAGTGTCCTGCCAATAAAATGCGGTCTTTGGTCAGCCTTCCCCACATTATTTTCTATGTGTTCCTTCCAATTTAAGTTGTTCATAATTGTAATACCTAGGTACTTAGTTGAATTTATGGCTTTTAGATTAGACTGAGTTATCGTGTAACCAACGTTTAATGAATTCCTTTTAGCAATTATGTCGATGACCTCACACTTTTCGTTATTTAGGGTCAACTGCCAATTTTTGCGCCATTCAGATATCTTTTCTAAATCATTTTGCAATTTGTTTTGATCTTCTGATGACTTTTAGTCGATAAATGACAGCGTCATCTGTGAACAACCTAAGACGGCTGCTCATGTCTCCTGAATTGTTTATATAGGTAAGGAACAGCAAAGGGCCTATGACACTACCTAGGGGAACGCCAGAAATCGCTTCCATTTTACTCAATGACTTTCCGTCAATTACTATGAACTGTGAGACACCTCTGACAGGAAATTATGAATCCAGTCACATAACTGAGACAATATTCCATAAGCATGCAATTTCACTACAAGCTGTTTGTGTGGTACAGTGTCAAAAGCCTTCCGGAAATCCAGAAATACGGAATCGATCTGAAATCCCTTGTCAATGGCACTCAACACTTCATGTGAGTAAAGAGCTAGTTGTGTTTCACAGGAATGATGTTTTCTAAACCCAAGTTGACTGTGTGTCAGTAGACAGTTTTCTTCGAGGTAATTCATAATGTTTGAACACAATATATGTTCCAAAATCCTGCTGCATATTGACATTAATGAAATGGGCCTGTAGTTCGGTGGATTACTCCTACTACCTTTCTTGAATATTGGCGTGACCTGTGCAATTTTCCAGTCTTTGGGTACAGATCTTTCATTGAGCGAATGGGTGTGTATGAGTGTTAGGTATGGAGTGGGAAGGCTACATGTGGCAATTGTGGAGGCTCAGCTCACGAGTCAGGGACTACTTCTACACTTCCTCTGAAATGTCCAAACTGCTCTGGGGACCACCCAGTGTGGAGCAAAAAGTGTAGGGTTTACAACAAAGAAAGGAAAATTCAAGAGTTGAAAGTAGAGAGACGCACACCCTATGGTGAAGCTAAGCTTTCAAAGCCATGCAACCACCGGTGTTTGCTACTTCTTTTGCATCAGCCCTTAAGACACCAATCACTAATTGTGGTACCTCCACACAAACTCGGGCCATGGATTCAAGTACGAGCACATGCTCTTGTCGGTGTACCTGTGGGGAAACGCTCCACTTGCAACTGATCTCATTTGGAAGCCGTCAGCAGTAGGCTTACCACCTAAGCCATACACCACTCCCCAACATCAGAAGACACCTAAGCTATCCCCGCAACCCAGGCAACTGCCTCCTCCTGCAAGTACAGAAAAAGTCCTTCGAAAAGTAGTTCTAAGTCCAAGAAAGTGGTTGTTAAACCTTCAGATCGACGAGCGCTCTCACTTTCTGATGGATACTATGCTCTTGTGGATATGGACTTCCAATCGGAGGAGCCAGAGAGCACAGAACGTTCCCCCTGACTTCCCTGGTAAATCACTGCCTCAGAGGGAGAAAGGAAAGAACAACCATTACTAACCAATGGCTTCCACAGGGACTTCCGTGTTGCAGTGGAATTTGAATGGATATCGCTCACATTTGTAAGAATTGCAGCTGCTGGTCCAGGATAAACCTTTCTGCATCTGCTTACAAGAAACGCATCTCAAAGTCACAGACACACCTGTGTTACGGGGCTATCGCATATACAGGAAGGACGATACTACTGGAGACAGTGCTAAAGGTGGAATTACTATTTTCCTTGATGACACTCCTCTCCTGTCCCTCTTACCACAATCATGCAAGCAATTGCTGTGAAAGTTCTCGCACCCTTTACTATCACAGTGTGTTCTTTGTACCTGCCCCCCCCCCCCCCCCCCCCATGACGATTTGGATGCAGACACACTTGCAGACTTCGTCCGAGCACTCCCACACCCATTCCTTGTTGTGGGGGACTTCAATGCACACAATGTGCTTTGGGGCTTGGCTACTACTTGCTACCAGGGTCGGGTGACTGAGTGACTCGTTCATTCTGAGAATATCTGCCTTCTGAATGCGGGTCAGATGACTGACTTTTCCTCAGCAACAGGATTTTTTCAGCTATTGGCCTTGGTTTTTGTTCCCCAACTATTGCAGACTCAGTTCAGTGGGAAGCGGCTCCAGATTTACATTCTAATTACCACTTCCCAGTGTGGATCCGTCTGCCGACTAAGACAGTGGCCTACAGGAGACCACACAGGTGGATGATGCACAGGGCAAATTGGTTACAGTACAGTTGACAGGCTATTTTTGAATAAAAGGATTGTGCACAGGAGGCGGTGGCCCATATTACTCATGAGATCCAAAGGGTTGCAGCAGAGTCCATCCCCAGGTCTAGTAACCACCTCAGACGATGGCCTTGCACCTTGGTGGAATGGCAATTGTTGATTGCCAATCAGGGCCAGATGGACAGCTGTGCAGAACTTCAAACGCTGTCAAACTACAGACAATTCTCATGGCTTCAGGTCTGCTAGAGCACATGCAATGCGAGTGATCAAAGAATGGAAGAGGGCTTCCTGGAGGGAATTCACAACTTGGATTAATCAGTCCACTTTCGGTGCGGAAGTTTTGGAATCAATAAGACGGATTTCAGGCAAGGGTAGTACACACCCCCTTAAGGCCTTGTGAAATAATGGGGTCTTGGTGGACACTCCAGAAGACATGGCTCATGTTTTAGCTTAACATTTCTTTACTGTTACGTCATCCAGACAAGCTCCTGTTGTTCAGGTATTCCATTGGACTGTAGGGATGATGAAGCTCAATTTCTTCTCGTGTAATGAGTAAGTCCACAACCTTCCATTTTCCATGTGGGAACTGGAATGAGCTCTGTCTGCAACCTGAGACACTGATCCAGGACCAAATGAGATCCATTATGCCATGCTTAGTCATCTGTGCCCTGAAGTGAAAGGTCAGCTCCTCTCTTGTTTCAATCAGATCTGATTTGATGGACTGTACCCTATGACTTGGAAGGAGGCAATATTAATTCCATTCTGGAAATCGAGCAAGGGCCGTAGTGCCCATAATAGTTATTGGAGTGTCGACCTTACCAGTTGTATGGGTAATATTCTTGAATGCCTGGTGAACCGCCACCTCGTCTGGCTTCTAGAGTCCTGAGGTCACCTGAGTTGCTCCCAGTGTTTTTTCAGGTGCTGCTGTTCCACTCTTGACAACTTAATTCTACTGGAGACGGTGATACAGGAGTTTTTCTTATGCCGAAACCATTTAGTTTGTGTTTTTTGATCTCGGAAAAGTGTATGACACTACTTGGAGGTACAACATCCCTCACCAACTTCATGAATGGGATCTACATGGAAGCCTGCCGCTTCTGATCCAATCCTTTCTTGAGGACCAGCATTTTCGTTATCGCATTTACGATGCCATGTCTGATTGCTATGTTCAGGAGAATGGTGTGCCCCAGGGCAGTGTCCTCAGTGCCACATTGTTTTCCATAGATATTAGTGGCATTTCTTCCATAGCCAGGAGCCCTGTCCAATGCTCTTTGTTTGTGGATGACTTTGCAATCTTCTTCTCTTCCTCTGATCTTACAACGATGACATCGTCGACGACGACGAGGCAGCTACAGCTGACCATTAGGAGACTGGAAACCTGTGTCCAGACAACTGGATTTCGGTTCTCAACTGAGAAGACTGTGTGTCAATTTTAACCATGGTTGTCGGAGTTTTAACCAACCAGTGCTTACAATGGGGGATGTATTTTACAGTTTTCAAGACACTATGTGCTTTTTGGGTTTATTATTTGACTCGAAATTAACATGGCTCCCATGCACCTACGAACAAAGGCCTCCCAGTCATTGAGCATTTTGAAATGCCTTGGCAGAAAAACATGGGAAGCTGACAGGTCTCGCCTCGTGCAGTTTTATAGCGCATTTGTTTGATCACGCTTAGACTATGGCAGCATGATCTATGGATCGGCCCGTCCTTCCTACCTCTGGATGTTAGATGCTGTCCACCATGAGAGCATTCGGACATTGACTGGAGCCTTTTAGACCAGCCCAGTTCAGAGTCTATGTGCAGAGGCTGGTGAACCACCACTCTGGATTTGGCGACATATCCTTTTGGCTCAACAGACACTGAAAATCTTGGTGTCACCTCAGTCGTTGGCATTTAGTTCAGTGATCCAACCCACCTAAGTACGACTGTTAAAGAATTGGCCCCAAGCAACCAAGCCATGTGGTATACATGCTACAGACTGTCTCAAGGATCTGGATCTCTTGGGCATGAAAATACACACCCAGGGATGGAACACACTGCTGCCTTGGTGTCTTCAGAGGTCCAAAGTGATTTTAAGCTTGACACAGTACAAGAAAAGTTGTACTCCAGATTTGGTTTTTATAACTTTGTTTTTGTCTATTTTAAGTACATATTATAGTTTCACCATTACTTACACAGATGGATCCCAGCAGGAGAATGCTCTCAGTTGTTTTGCTGTTTTCCTTAATAGGGTTTTTAAAGTGTGTCTTCCACAACAATTTACAAATTATGATGCTTTTGTGGTGGCGTTCGTAGCGACAAACAATTCGCTGTAGAAACGGCTTACGAAGTCACCGCCACACTTTTAATAGCGGGCCGACCGGTCCGCTGGAACAGTGAACAGAAAGATGAAAACCCAAACACTCTGATTAAATAAAAGTCGGTACTTATCATTATTAACGAAGCTACAGAAACACAGTAGTGAACTCCGTCTACAGAAATCTGTCTAGTTCGAGTCGGAGCGGCTAGGTCAGCGTCGGCTGACGACAAACAACTACTGTGCTGCGATGAACACACAACTGACTAGCAAGTACACAATTCGGTGGCGAGTATACAGTTGAGCGGCGAATACAGAACTGTCCTAGCGCTCGCGACTCCAGCGCTTAAGAAGCCAGAAGCCAGCGGTGGCGCGCGCAGACTTGCGGCGATTTCCTGTATCGCTGGCGCTGCTTATGCGGACGGCGTCCGGACTTTGATGCTGCCAACCTTTTGGCAGCGGGCTCGGTTGGCATTACTGGCTAGGATATAACAGATGCGGAGTTACATGGCATTCTGATAGCACTGGAGAGGGTTCAGGGACATAACTGTAAGAGTTTTCTTGTCTGTTGTGACACTCTTAGTGCACTGCAAGCACTTCACCAAATGTAACTGGTAGGCCCGCTGATTCACCTCATTCATGACTCCTTACAGTGGCTCCAACACTGTGGCAAGGTGGTGATCTTTAACTGAGTACCTGGCTACTTTGGGATACAGGGTAATGACATGGCTGACAAATTTGCCAAGGAAGTATGTTGGAATAGTGCTGTCCATCAATGTCCCATCCCGTTGCATGCCGTTACCTTCATTTTCTGACAGGTGCATCATGCATCAGTGGGAGACTGAATGGTTGCAGGTGACAGACAACAAACTGCGGTCACTCAAATCGGCCTAAAAGGCTTGGCGGACTTAGTCAGCCTCGCCCCTCGGAGGAGGTTTTGCTTACCAGACTGCACATTGGGCATAGCCCTTTCACACATGGCTTCCTCCTCCAGCAGGAGGATCCACCGTTCTGTGAAGTTTGTGGCATGCCAATTTCAGTTCCACATATTGTGGCTACGTGTGTTCTGTATGCTGTATACCTCGGTCTTGCTGGAGATATGCCCACCATTCTCGCAGATACCGATACCAGTGTTAAAAGAGTGGTGAAATGTTTGTGAACTGCCAGGCCTCATCCCTAAATTGGTGGTGAAGTGCGGCAGACTTTAATACGTTATAAACTGCTGTGCATGTGGGGACAGCCTTCGTCCCCACCCATGAGATTTGCATGTTGACTTTTTGTCAGGGTGCTGATGACCATGATGTTGAGCACCCCTCAACCCAAATCATCTCATCTCATTTATTGCGTGAACGATTGTCAGTCTGTACGGTTTCAGATGCAAACGGTTTCTCAACACACACCAAACAGTTGTATGTGGGATTTGCAGTTCGTGAGATGCATGCCGGATCAATTTCATAGGGCTGTTGACAAAATATTATCTCACTTGCTCAATGACATTGTCAAATGTGCTTGGACGGCCTAATGATTTCCCATGTCGTACTGAGCACCCTATTTCTACAAAACACTTAGGCTACTCATAAATTGTAGGCCTACTAGGAGGATCCTTAGCGTTATTGGTACAGAAATTACGCTTAAGTGTTGTTGCCGATTTGGATTCTTCAAACCAAGACACAGAAGTAGCACACTTGGGTCCAGTGAAGGCAGCCATTTTTAATGCAACTGCCACTAGCGCTCCTTATGGTGCGATTCCGCACTAGCAACCTACGCGAGACAAAACTTGATGTATTTCCCTACGAATTGACACTACAGTTGCCTCTGTAGGTACTAAAAATTAATGTATATGAATTTTCAAAGTGTACAGTCCTTTTTGAAACACTCAGTATATATCCATCATGACTTCAGAACTGTCCTTACACAGCTCCAGTTTTGTTTTAAAAGCTTCCTGTTGTATTCTAAGGCATGTTTCAGCCTTTTTAATGAATTTTTTCAGTACTTTGCAGTATCGTTTATAGTGAAATTCTGGCAGTCAGTTATGCCTCCAATTTGCTCTGTGGTACTCAAAAGGTATCAACTGCTCAAACTGATTATGGTTGCAAGCAGGAAAGCAGTACAAAAAATCAAAGTGGTGGTTTGCAGTTCTGTTAAATATTTTCATTGTCATTATCTGCTGGAAGATAAGATTTGTTTTTTATTTGTTGTAAAAGAACCATGTGTTGGAATCTTACCAAAAACCAGTCTATTATGTTAGTTCATAACATAGTTCTTCAGTATGAAGGGATAAAAAATTCTTTTCAGAAACATAGATTTAAACACTTCATGGTTTCGCTGAGGTTGTCTTGTTCTTTAAATAAAACATTTATTTATTTTTGGCCTATTTTGAGCACTTGGTCATTAACATGCCCTGTACATATGCTCATGCATAAAAAAAATAGCAGGTTCTCCATACAGGCCTAAATAAAAAGGTAACTCCACAAGTCGTGTCCAAATGCCTTATCAACCCAATTGACCACAGATCACTTTGTGATGATGTACAGGAAAACAGATTTGAGTTTTATATTCCATTTGACAATAGAAATGAGTAGAGAAAGCTTTTTAAAGTTTCACAGTGCGGTTTATTGTCACTTGAGTTGGCAATGCTATTGATCGTAGTGTGAAATTTTTAAATTTGACTGTATCTACAATGTACTATCAGCATACATTTGATTATATATATGGTAATGACTGTGTGGTTGCCTTGTCAGTATTGGACAGTTCGATTTTATTCTAATGTTGTACAGCATCAGCAGAACTATGACATTTTTTAATCGGTTTCATGGCTGTGGACCCAAGGAGGAGAGAATTTTTTGAAACAAATAAAAGCACACATAGCAAACACATTAAAACTACCCACTTATGTCATATTAAATTAAAGTAGTTGTTAAGCTGTAGTGCAACTAAACTACACAATTTTTAAGACTTCTTTTCAATTGCACATAAGTTGTTATTGTGCATGGGAAAAAGTCGTAAAACTGACAGGACGACAACTCTTGTTCTATTATGACCTTGCAAACTGTTGCTTTTGTTGTCATTTCTGTTAGCCCCAGTAACATTAGTGGGAATAAGAAATCTTCCATAATTTGGAGAATCAGGCAATACAGAAAAGACAGAGCAAATATAAACTGCGAGGCAGTAACTAAGGACAGGCAACACAATTACGGATGGAAGTAAGCCTCTAGATGATATAAATAGGGCAAGGAAATTTCTGGTAGAAGGATAATTTTGTGACGAGAATATTCTATTGTGCATACTGTAAAACATTCTCCTTCTGTAAATGTTGATCATTCCACCTTCATGGGTGTGGGTAAGATGAGTTTTCTTGACTTCTTAGTGTGATTTTAGTTTTCCATGTGATGAACATGAAGATTATTTATTGTTTGTAATGTTCTTGCACAACTCACATATGCTAAACATTCCGGAATCCAGTCCACTAATAGTTACTTTATCTCGGTGGTTCCCATCCTGGGGGTGATTAGCCCCTGAGGGGTAAAAACAAAAGGATTCAACTATGTTTAAATCACAAAACTAAATTATTTGTAATGTATGAAACATTGTTTCGGGGGTTACTGCTTGCAAATTGTCTGTATGAACATAATCTTCCTCATGTAAACCACTGACTACACCCATACGACACATATGTCACACATGCTTAAATATCTCATGAAAATGCTGTCTCGAAGTTCTTAGTAGTTCCTGCAGTAGATCAGAAATTGCTTTGTTATTCACTTTGCAACAATAAACTAACTAGTTGACAGCACAACAGCAACTATGTAATGGCTTCCCTACTGCTGTAGGGCCTACAATGTATTATTATTATTATTATTATTATTATTATACAAATTTGGCCGTTAAAGACCGTGAAAACAGTTATTTCTTGCGCTTCTGGGAAGTCTTCTTTCTCTCAGTCCACACTTCTTTCATTCTTGCGCTGAAGGCAGCTTTTCTCTCTTCAGACCATTTAGTTCCACAAGTCTTCTTAATTTTCACACCGAAACCCGTGAATGAATTTAGTTTTTTTTTTTTTTTTTCTAAAAAGGTTTCTGTTAAATATTGTTTCCTGATCTATATCCATTTCTTTTAGATCTCTTTCTGTGTTGATAAACCATAAATTTTTATTTTTTAGATTTGCGATGTACGAAAATATTTGTTTTGTAAGCCTATTCGGGTTCATCCTCATGATGTGAGCATAAAAGGAGCATCTTCTTTTCCTAATTTCGTCTGTAATTTTGCTGCACTTCGTATACACTTCTTTGTTGCTTTTTAATCTGTATACAGGCTTGCCTTGATCATCTGTTATTTTCCTGTGTCCAAGAATTGTCCTCACAATTCTTCTTTCACGATTTTCTGTCTGTTCTGCGTATGTAAAATTTGCCAGTGTTTCTGATGCATATAGTATCTGCGGTCTAATGACAGTCTGGTAGTGTCTGAGTTCAATGTTTTTGGATATACATTTTTTTTGAATACATTTGTCTGCAGTAGTGAGTTGCTGTCTCTAGTTTTTGTATTCTAGCCCTGCAGGCTGGATGACCTTTTGCCACAGGCTGAATTAGTTCACCAAGATATTTAAAATGTTTAGATACCTGTATTTTCCCGTATTTCGTAGTTATTTTCTTTGGTGGATTTTTGATATTTGTAATGATTTCTGTCTTTTCAAATGAAATTTGCAAGCCTGCTTTTTCAGCAGTTTCTTTAAGTAATTCTATTTGTTTTATTGTGTCTTTTTGTGTGTAAGCTAAACAGGCGAGATCATCAGCGAAGGCAAAACAGTTGGTTTCAATGGCTTTGTAGCACTTCCCTCCAATTTGGACTTCTCAACTCCATGTTTTTGCGTGAGTTTTCTCCATTCTGCTATGACTTTATCCAGAACACAGTTGAAGAGTACCGGGGACAGCGCATCTCCTTGTCTGACGCCAGTTTTGACCTCGAAATGCCGTGAAATTTCTCCTTGGAATTTTACTTTTGATGTTGTATTTGTTAATGTTTCTTTGATTATGGTGATTGTTGTTTCATCTATTTCATATTCTCGAAGTGTTTTGATGAGTGTGTCCCTATCGATTGAGTCATAAGCTTTTTTGAAATCAATGAATGTTATGAAATATTTCTTGCTCCTTGTAGATAAATAGTTCATTGTTGTTTTGAGGTTAAAAATTTGTTCGGCGCAGGATCTTCCTGGTCTGAAGCCAGCTTCATATTCTCCAAGTTTTCCCTCTATAATTGGTGATACACGATTGAGCAGGGCTTTTGATAGAGTTTTGTATGGGACTGGGAGAAGCGATATTCCACGATAGTTGTTAACATCCCTTTTGTCACCTTTTTTAAACAAAGGGTGAATTAGGGCAGTTTTCCAGTGACTTGGGATTTTCTTGGTTTCCCATACTTGTTCAAGTTCTTTGTTTAGTGCTTCTACTGATGTTTCTCCCCCAAGCTTGAGCATTTCTGCTGTAATTGTGTCTTCTACGCATGCTTTCCTGTTTTTGAGATTTTTGATTATGTTTGTGATTTCCTCTCGTGTCGGAGGTGTTGAATGTGTTGGTAATGTTTCTGGTTGCGTAAAACTGAGAGTCTGGATGGGTGTTTGGCAGTTTAGGAGTGTCTCAAAATATTCAGCCAGGATTTCACAGTTTTCAGTATTGTTGGTGGCGAGAGTCTTATTATTTCTCATAAGGTTTAGGCAAGGGGACTGGTATCCTCGGAGTTTCTGGTTGAATGTTTTGTACCAAGCTGCCGTGTTGCATTTCTTGAAATTCTCTTCGATTGAGTCCAGTTGTTGTTTTTCATATTGTCTCTTGGTGTTGCGAATAGTTTTCGAGGCATTCTTTCTGGCTTGCTTAAATTCATCAAAGTTGTTTTCAGTTTTATGTGAGTTCCACTTTTTCCAGGCTTTAAGTCTTTCATGCAGAACTTCATTACAGTTGCTGTCCCACCACGGGTGTCTCGGTTTGCTCTTTTTTGGAAAGGTTGTTTCTGTTGCCTCAATCAGCTTGTTCAGAAATTCTTGGAGGTTTTGTGAAGGGGAGAATGTCTTTAGTTTTTTCTGAAAATCCTTGAGGTTAGAGTTGGACTTAAGGTTGTAATTTCTCAGGGGTGTAAGATCAAAGTTTATTTTATTTCTGTTTTTATATTCACCGTTTCTGCTTTTCTGTTTGTTTTGTGGGATCAGTTTAGTTTTTATTTTCGTGAGATAGTGATCGGAGTCGAGGTTTAGAGATTTTCGGACACGTGTGTTCAATATTTCTTTTTCACATTTGGAGGAGATGGCAACATGATCTATTTGAAATTCTCCGATACTCTTTATCGGAGATACCCAGGTTTTTTGTTTTCTGGGAAGATGTTTAAAACGTGTTGACATTAGCTTGAGTTTAAACTGCTTACAGAGCATAATTAACCTTTCTCCATTTTTGTTGGTTCGTTTGTGTGCGGGAAAGTTGCCGACAATATCGCGGAATTTCTTTTCTTTTCCAATCTGAGCGTTAAAATCTCCTAGAAGTAATTTTGCATTGTTTTCTGGGATTTCTGATATATGATCCTTACGGTTTTCCCAGAATTCATCTGTTTCTTCCCTATTTTTAGCATTATTTTTGTCATTTGTGGGAGCGTGAACATTGATTAATGTGTGTTTTTTATTTGCACATCGAAAAGTGAGGAAAGATGTTCTCGATGATGTTGACCAAAAATGTTCGACAGAGTTCAGAATTTTTGTGTTTACAGCAAAAGCTGTGCCAAGCTGAGGGCATTTCTTCATTACAATTTTTCCAAGTTTTCCTTTAAATATTCTGAATTTGTTTGATTCAAATGTGTTTTCATCAGTGAAGCGAGTTTCTTGTAGCGCCACAATTTATATGTCTTCCGTGTGTAACTTGTCTGTAAGGTGCTTAAGTTTTCCCACTTTGAGAAGGGAGTTTATGTTGAGAGTTGCTATGTTGAAGATTTTTCTGGGTTTAATCTTGTTGGATTTGCATGGTGTTGCAGACTCCCCAGAATCCATGGGTCTGCTTGCGTCGTTGCCGACGGTGGATTGGCCACCTGGTGTAGTTTCGTTATTGAAAGACATTTCCATCATGCGTTAAGATTGTAACTGTTGAAATTCTTCAAAGTTGGGGAGATTACTTGCGTAACCTACCAGGAATACGACTAACGTTGTTAGCGTTAGAAGGTTTCTTGAAACAGCCGCCTCTAACATGAGGAACAGACGCTGCTCATAAGCTGCCCAATCTGGGTACAGACACTTGCAGTTATAGATTTTTGGTTCCTCCGCTCTCTCAGCCGTTGGGAGTTAAAAATTCCTCATCCGCCTATGAGACCGTTGTCCGGTTTTCACCCGTAACCCTAGGCAGGGGCCTCACAGGGTGCTACCATCCAGAGCCAGATGGACCCAGGTTTTTCTTACGAGGTTGTTACTCCTCCCCCTCCTCCTCCCTCATCACTTGTAAGATGAGGATCTGGGCTTGGGACCGGCAATGGCGGTTATTATTATTATTATTATTATTATTATTATTATTGTCGTTGTCGATATAATCATAGTTATTATTGGCAGTGGCTAGACACAAAGCATTATGCCTAAGTAAAGTGTGCACATTTTAATTTGGTAGATTTTAAATGGAGGTGGGTGAAGCAAGTGTCTCTAGGTAGAGGACTGGTGTAGAGGAAGCATGTTTTCTAATCAGTTTTCACCTGTGTCAATAGTGCACTTCCTTTGGTGAGAAGAATTTTTTGGTAACACTTGCAGTGCACGAGACTTGCTCTATCTTTTTACAAAAAAGGTTGTTCGAAATAAGCCGTACCTATAGTCTCACTGAATTATTACTTTGTGGGTTTTAACAAGCATCTAAAAAAAATTAAATATTATTTATCATCCATCATTTTAAAACAGAGTTCAAATAAATTATCTTTCATTCCAAGTGTATTTAATAACCTTTGCGATGTGGGGAGAGGCAGGGGGTACTATCTAATATCTGATTGCACTTGGGGGTAACAGTCTTGGAAAGATTGGGAATGACTGATTTTATCTACTATTTCTTTAAGCCCCTGCCTTTTTGTGAGTGCTCAGTTCCACAGAGCTGTGACTGTAGAAAAAGTTACCAAGTTTTCCCCATCTGCTGAAACACCAGTGGGAATATTGAGCAGCCAATGCTACTTCAACAAAGTATCTCAACTATTGCGCTACTGCCACATGTGAGATTTCAAATGTCTGTCTGTGACAAACATTGAGGGAAGAAAAAAGATAAGTGGTTGGAATTGGGATACAATAAAGAACAGTAGTGCCATAAAAATGAATTTTGAGACAAGCATATAACGGATCATGTTTTAAGTAAGGACAATTTTTTACAAAAGTAACCAAACATTTTATTTTCGAACTACATTTATTTCACAAATTTGTTTATTTTTTATACATTGTTGCCATGTTTGTCAAACAGAACTTAGTTTTGAAATCAGTCTTAAAAGTAGTATTCCACCTGCTTTGACAGCCATGAGTTCATAGTGGTTTTCACTTAATCGTTGAAGCACGTCCTGCCAACATGGCATTTTGGCTGCCCAAAAAGGTGGAAATTGCTTGGAGAAAGGTCAGAGCTGTATGGTGGATGATCCAAAACTTCCTGTGAGAAATATTCAGTCAGTTTCAGAGTCTGGACAGAAGTGTGATGCCTTGCTTAAGCAAAATACCATGCCTGTCCCAGAACACAGTTGCCATGATCTGGTGCTGTGGCAGCATGTGTTCAGGTTTGGGCTTGATTGGAGAGGTTGAGTGCTATCATTCCATTAAATGTTGCTGGGATTCAGGGGTGAAATTGGATACCTATGTTTGATGACCTTAGACAATGCGGCTTAACATGTCGCCCCTCAGACATAATGAGTCAAAAAGGTGAGGGAATTGTCCAGTATCTGTAGTTTCTGGTCTTCTGTGAGGTATTTGGGTACCCTACGATAGTACAATTTCTGAAGTTCAGCGTTTCAGACACAGTTTTGTGCAGTACAGACGTAGACACTTCAGGATAATCCATTAGAAAGTAGTTACTGTGCTCTTCTGCCCTTCTGAATTTTTGTGTGAGTTGCAGTCACTAAATCTTCCGAGGCCACAGATGGTTCACCTGAGTGTTAATCACGAACGCCGGCCGGAGTGGCTGTGCGGTTCTAGGCGCTGCAGTCTGGAACTGAGCGACTACTACGGTTGCAGGTTCGAATCCTGCCTCTGGCATGGATGTGTGTGATGTCCTTAGGTTATTATTTTATTTTTACCATTAGAAATACATTTATTTTATTGTCGAAAGAAACCCAAAACCATGTTCTGAAATAGTGTTTCACTTATCCATTAGACAGTGCCAAAAGTTCCTCCAAAAAATCATAACACCACACACAAATGACACACCAACAAATGTAAATCCACCTGATTGAGGTTTAAACCTTTGAAACGTGTAGTGGAGATAAGCAAACATTGATTGCTAACAGTAAACTTGTTGTTTTATTTAATGTCAATAACAGTCAAGGTAAAGCCTGGCCTACGATGTTTGCATTTAAAACCACTTTTCAACTGTTACCCATTTTTGCTCCCTGCCTTTGCTCATTGCATTAACACCATACACCTCACAAAACTGTCAATGAATGGGTGCAGCCAATGTGTTTCATGCACTCAAAAAAAAGTATTGCATACCATGTCTCGCACACGTTGGGAAATTAAATAATCTTCAACATATTAAAAATACAGTGTTCAGCATGCAGGGTAGCTACACAGCTGCAAATGATGTCTGCTTGTTTGCAAAGCATGCCGGAAAGTGGCACATATGGTTCTTTAGCATTCTTGCTAACTGTGGAATTACAAAAAATACTCTTAATTAAAAAAAAACATCCCTTGCACATCCAGATGATGAATCTTGTTACAAGCGTGCACACATAGGAAGTAAAGTGCATGTCACTGGTGGAATGTATGCAGTGAAAGGATGCTTAGACATAGGTAATGCGGTCCCTGTTACAATCTGCATAGATCCAATCCATGACATATCTGTTTACACTGTTTACTTTTATAAAAGGGAAACACATAGCCAACTAAGAATAAATTAGTCATAAAAAAAAACAGTCCTCAGTATTTTTTATATATATGGAGTCTTCACGGGTTGTCATCAGAGTAGCGTCATTGTTTTGTAGCAACGTTTCGATGGAATGTGTCTCCATCTTCAGGCAAAGATGATGGAGATGCATTCCATCAAAACGTTGCTACGAGATGACGACGCTGCTCAGCTGACAACCGACGAAGACTTCATATATGAAATTCGCCGAGAAAGCCTGCACTCACATATAGTCCTCAGTATTGCTATATAGTGTGTTTGACAATGTTACTTCACAAATTTCCCAAGAAATTCATGACCAGATTTTGTTGTTCTGTTTGTGAAGCCGAAAACTTTGCATTTCAAGCCAAAAGAAGGTTGTGTGTAATTTTTTTGTAGCTCTAAGGCTGACAGCAAAATTCTGTCTAGGAAACCATAGATTGATATTAAAATTTGAATTGTTTGTCGTGTTTTAAAACAGAATTTCTATGTTTGATCCTGAAATTGTAACATATGTAAGGTTTGTAGTTACTAATGAAGTTTCTGCATTTTGTGTAATTGAATGACATTGTTGTGTGTTTGGTGGCCTTGAAATTGTGCCGTGTTTCATCTGCTATTTTTCATAATTTATTCAGTGGCTGTTGTGCAGTGGAGGCAAAAATTTTGAAAGCTTTTAACTACAGTATCAGCACTGTTTGTGCAGTATAGTCACTATTCATTGCATAGTGTTAGTAACATTCGTTGTGATGTGCTTACGTTAATGGAACTGCTCTTTACATTTACTCAAACTACTTTTTGTAGAATTTGTATTTACATTTTGTAGTTGTCACTCAAAAGTTGTCATCTCTCTTCAGTGTTCTTACAGTACAATTTGTCATTGTTGGTGGTGTTACGTGGCTTTCTTTTCCCAGCTGTACACTTTGTTGCACCACGAAGTATGGCAAAGGGAGATGGAGGGAGAGGTGGTGGTGGTGTCGGTTGCGGAATCCACCTCACGCGAGAAGATTACTATACCTCTCCACCTTTCCATCAACTCAAGAATTACACCGAATGTGGAATTTATACTGTTGAGAAATTAACCATTGGCAGAAATGGATTTGGAAGCATCACATTTGACAGCCCAATCAATATAAAGGACTTGAACTTCGATGACATAGGTTTGTAGCTCTGAATTATTGAAGATGTAAAGTAATACAAATTTGTGTGTGCATTATTCATTTACTACATGCAGAATAATTGTTGCTTTCATATTTTTGGTGGGGGTGACTCTGATCCTGCAGAAGTATGCATGGGCTTCTGAAAATTCTGCATTGTCACACAGTTTTAGTTGTCCATGTATATTGTGTACTGAAAATACACATATGTTGGCTCCTTTCTTGAAATCCAAAATCATTTTGAACTAGAAGTAATAAATTCATGCATTTCTCATCCCACATCACTAACCTAACCTAACTCTCTGTCATGTGCCTCATCATTCTGTGGTAATGAAGAGAAACAATGATTTACATTTAGCATATTTTGCTGCAGGCACTTGTTGAGAGAGAGTATTTTATTGCATTTCCATTTCTATGGTTACTATGGCGGAGTGCTCTTCAGACTTAATTGGTGCATTGTAAATTAGAACTGCCTACTGTGTAGACCAGATGCACTCAGCATGTCATGCACTAGAGTTTGGTGCTTGGATGTACACAGCAAACAAAACAAATCCTTTATGTACTGATAATTACTATCATCTTTGTCAATGGTGGGGAGAAGTGTTGGAGGCTGTGGTAGTGGTAGTGACTCTGTGAAGTATTCCAGTATTGCAATTATGTATTTAAAGAGAATGAACATACATAGTCCAATTTAGCATGCTGTGCTGTTCTATGGAAGTTAATGGTGTGGTGTTGGTATTCCCACAGCTCATACGTGCATTTTACCCACATTGTGGAGAAACAGTATCTCTCTCTCTCTCTCTCTCTCTCTCTCTCTCTCTCTAGTGTGTACTAATTGAACTTTGAAAATGTTAGTAAGCTGTAGAACTAGGTTCTCCTCTGGTCATAGGTGCCTGTTCGTCACTCAACTCTTAAACTGTATGGCAAATTGTTGCCTGCACTTGTTCCACTTTTTCAGTTTCACTAAGGTCTTTCCAGGACCATATTTAGATCTAAAAAGTTTCTTTAGCTGCATTCGCTACGAGGCAATGTGTGATCAAAAGTGTACCAAACTTTCAGTATTCCACAATGATATTTTTGTCTCCAATCTTTCATGCTAACTATTGAAGCACCATAACTATGATCAGAGAGAGAGTGAAAATGGGTTAGTTTTGTTTCAAGATTTAGGGTCCAAAGAAGAGTGGCAAGATTCGTGACTGGTGCGTTTAGCCATCGCGAGAGTGTGAATTGTATCCTCCGCCACACACTGCTTGGTGGCTAGCGGAGTATATATGTAGATGTAGATGTAGAATTTTCTTAAGATTGCTCGAGAAAGTATATGTAGTGTAAAGTATTTTCAATCGCTTATTCAAATAATAAATTTATTAGTAAACAAAGACAAGAAATAATGGTGCTTGAGTAAAAAAATAGAATTACTTTTTAGAGAGTTGCAGTATATAATACATAACACCATGATATTTAGCACGTCACTTTGTTTCCATGTTACGACTATATTGATTTCTGTGTGCCCAGTTTATGTAAACCTTCCATTATAAATTTATTTCATTTCTATGACTCTAGAATTACGTGGAATTTATCCCTTTCATGCTAAACATTCTCCACCTAACAAGACTGTGCCTTTAATTCCTGAAGCTCGCAGGATGCTCATATCTTTCGTGAAAAAGTACTTGGCCAACACAGGGCATTGGCCCGTGCAGCAATATTCCCTTTCTGTGCTGCAGACCCATCCTTCTAATATTCTTTTTGCCCCTCAGTCTTTCCATTGGGTGGTCTTCTTGGTGTCAACCATGCTTTGATTTGGTTTGTGGTTGTTAATGGTTAAGTTTGACCTAACACTCGTTTCCCAGATTTTTTGCAGAAATGTGAACCAAACGGGGAAGGTCGCTCAAAGTGGTGTGCATTCTACCTTTTGTGTTTCCCTGTTTTTGCACTCTTCCTCTCTGGCAAAAGTAATACACCCAAAGCACAATATCATAGCCATCCCATTCTAGGGTGGGTTGTCAAGTACCTGCATAGTGGTAATCCCTGATTATGCAGGGATCACACTGTTTGTGCCTGCACTGGAGTCTAACCATATATGCCAAGGAGTATGTGTCCATCGTGGCTGGGGCATGGGGATTCCAGTTGTTGGGAGGGCCCTAATTATGACTGGGTGGCACCAAAGTGGATGACTTGCAAATGAAGCAGCTCAAACTTTCTTCCCCTGGTGGCCATATGGCCCCAGCAGTCTCTCTGAAGGAAAGGATTACTATATTGCACAGATATATGATTCCACAATGTTTGTTTCTGTGGCTACTTCATGGGAGGAATATAGGGCTAAGAAATGAGGGGAGAAATACTCCCCACAATATTTAGTTTGCTCTGGGATTGATAGAGATTCCTCTCTCTCCATGAAGCCAGTATTCTTTGTTTAAAACCTTCAGGGCAGGTTTGGGGAAGTAGCAGCAGTTGTGAAAATGAAAAGGAGTTCATTTCCAATTAAAACTGTATCCCCTGCGTATTTGTGGATGCTGCATGCCTGTGACAAGCTGTGTGATACTCTTGTAACTATCACCCCCAGAACAGTCTCAGTATGATAGAGGGTACCATCTTCCACCATGATCTTTTATAGACCAATGATGATTTACACACCAGTTGAAGCAAGGAGGTGTGTGTATGTCCATTGTGTCCAGTGGGGACCAAAGGAAAATAGGGTTGATGCTGAGACCACCTCTTTGGCCTTCAGAGGTGACTTATTGTCTGATAAGGTCAAAGTGAAGGGGTATCAGTGGATGTGAAGCCCTGTGTTGCCACTCCTATGCAGTGCTTCAGATGTGAGAGATTTTGGCACGTCTTCACATTGTACAGCCAACACCATATGTAGGGATTGTGGATGTCTAGTTGCACAGGAGTGATCATTGTGCCCCTCCCCTGGTCTGTGTCAACTGTGGAGAGCACCATCACTGTTAACCCGACTGCACCATCTTAAAAAGAGGAAAGAAAAGTCAAGAATATAAGACTCTTGACAAACTTACATATGAGGAGGCAAGAAGTAGTAGGATCATCATCCGGTATGTGTGATGGTTTGCTATGGCTATGTCATCACCCTCTCTAGTGACAGTGCTCTCATCCTTTCATCCTTCGTGGCTTCTATGTTGTGTCCTCGTGGAAACCTATGAGGAGCTCTCCCCATTCAGTATTCACAAGGCATTAGAGGACATTGCTGGATACCTAACACATGTGAAACAACTTCATAATGGAGCATTTCCACTCGGATCTGTTAGTTCAAACCAAACGTCTAAGGCTCTGTATGTAAGGTCTTAGGTGACTACCCCTTTGAGGCTGAGTTGCATAATGCTCCTAACTTTTACAAAGGCTTGGTTACCTGCTCTGATATAATGGAGGTGGACCTTGTGGAGTTACATGAAGAATGAAAAAATTTGGATGTCACGGGAGTGCAGAACTATACGGGAAGAGTCTGTCCATGGAGGGTGGGGGAGGGGGAGGGGGGAGGGGGGGGGGGGGGAAAGACTTGAGTACACACAATATGCTGTCGGGCTTGGCTGTCACTTGCTCCAGGGGTCGAATTATCGAGTGACCCATCCATACTGAGAACGAGAACATCTGCCTTTTGAACTTCGGGCAGATGACACCCTTTTCCACAGCAAGAGGGGTCTTCTTCAGCCATTGACATTTGTTTTTGCCCCCCCCCCCCCCCCCCCCCCCCCCCCCTCTGCTATTGCAGACACAGTTCAGTGGGAAGTGGCTACAGATATTTACATTCTAATGATCACTTCCCAGTGTGGATCCGTCTGCCGACTTGGATGGTGGATGACAGGAGACCACAAAGATGGATCATTCAAAGGGCAAACTGGTTGCTGAGCAGTCGATACGCTATTTTTGAACAAAAGGATTGTGCATGGGAGACGGTGGCCGGGCTGCCACAGAATCTATCCCCCAGTCTAACAACCACCTCATATGATGACCTGTACCTTGGTGGAATGAGGACTGTCAGTTGGCAATCGGAGCCAGACGAACATCTCAATGGAACTTCAAATGCCATCCAACTACATAAAACCTTCGCGCTTTCAGATCTGCAAGAGTACATGCGAGGCAAGTGATAAAATAATCGAAAAAGGATTCCTTGAAGGAATTCACAACTTAAATTAATCGGTCCACTTCCACTGCGCAAGTTTGGGAACCAATAAGGCGGATTTCAGTTGAGGGAAGTACACTTCACCTTATGACCTCTTCAGAAATGGGACTCAGCTAAAACCTGAGCGTCTTTTTAGTCACTGCGTCATCTAGACAAGCTCCTGCATTTCAGCTTTTCCGTAGAACTGCAGAGATGAGGAAGCTCCTTTTCTTATCACATAATGAGGAAATCTACAACCTTCCATTCTCCATGTGGTAACTGGAATCAACTCTGTCTATGGCCAGAGACACTGCTCCAGGACCTGGTGAGATTCATTATGCCATGCTCTGTCATCTCTGCCCTGAAGCAAAAGGACAGCTTCTCTCTTGTTTCAATCAAATCTAGTTTGATGGGCAGTACCCTATGATTTGGAAGGAGGCAATATTACTTCTGTTATGGAAAAGGGGCAAGTTCTGTAGAACCCCTAACAGTTACCGGAGTGTAGGCCTTACCTGTTCTATGGGTAAGAGCTTTGAACACATGGTAAGCTGCTGTGTCATCTGGCTTCTTGAATCCTGATGTCACCTGAGTCATTCCCAATGCAGATTTCAGGTGCTGCCGTTCCACCCTTGACAACTTAAGTCTACTGGAAATGGTGATATAGAAGTAGTCCTTGTGCCAAAACCATTTGGTTTGTTTGTTTTTTTGACATTGAAGAAGCATATGACACTACTTGGAAGTACAACATTCCTCGCCAACTTCGCAAATGGGGACTACGTGGACATCAGCTACTTCCTATCTCATCCTTCCTTGAGGACTGGCACTTTTGCTATCGCATTGGTCATACTTTGACTCCTATGTTCAAGGGAATGAGGTACTCCCAAGGCAGTGTACTCAGTGACACATTGTTTGCCATTGCTATCAATGGCATTTTCTTCCATTCAGGAGCCCTGTCAAATGCTCTTTGTTTGTGGATGACAATGCAATCTTCTGTCCTTCCTCCAATCTTACAATGACGATGAGGCGGCAATAGGTGACCATCAAGAGGCTGGAAACCTGGGCCAAAATAACTGGTTCTCAGTGTTCACCAGAGAAGACAATATTTCGGTTTTAACCATGCTCATCGAAGTTTAACCAACCAGTGCTCGCAATGGGGAACACTATTTTACATTTTAATGACACTGTGCACTGTTTGGGTTTATTATTTGTCAAAATTAACTTGGCACCCACACCTGAAAGACCTATAAACAAAGGACTTCCAGTCATTGACTATTTTGAAATGGGTTAGTGGAAAAGCATAGGGAGCTGGCAGGTTCTGCCTCCTGCAGTTTTATAGGGCATTTGTTTGATCACATTTAGATTAAGGCAACATGGTCTGTGGATCAGCCCTTATTTCCTACTGCAAGATGTTAGATTCTGTCCACCATGAGGGCATTCAGATATTGACTGGAGCCTCTTTGACCAGCCCAGTTCAGATTCTGTGTGCATAGGCCAGTGAACCACCAATCTGGATGTGGCGACGTATCATTTTGGCATGACAGGCACTAAAAATTGCAATGTCACCTCAGTCATTGGCATTTAGTGCAGTAGTCCAATCCAAGTTTGAACGGCTGTTCAGGAATCAGCCCCCCCTCCCCAAGGGGCAAAGCCACTTGGGATACGTGTTGCTGACTGTCCCAAGGATCTGGATCTATCAGACCTCGGAATACACAGCCAGGAATGGAATGTGTTGCTGCCTTGATGTCTTCAGATGCCCAAAGTGATTTTAAGCTTGACGCAGTACAAGAAAACTTGTATTCCAGATTATATTTTTACAACTTTTTCTTCCATTTTAAGTACAGACCATAGTTTTATCACTGTGTATACAGATGGAGCAAAGCAAGAGAATGTCCTCAGTTGTTCCTCTGTTTTCCTTGATACAATTTTCAAAGTGCATCTTCAGGAACAGCGTACAAATTATGATACAGAGTGACATGGCATTATGATGGCATTGGAGAGGATTCACAGACATCACCGTACAAGGTTTTTTGTCTGTTCAGACTCACTCAGTGCACTGCAGGCACTTCACTAAATGTGTCCAGTAGACCATTTGATTCAGCTTATCCATGATTCCTTACAGTGGTTCAAACACCATGGCAAGGTGATCCTTCACTGGGTACCTGGCCACATCGGGATATGGGGAAACGACATGGCCAACAAACAGGCCAAGGAAGCATGCTGTGATGGTGTTGTTTGGCAGTGTCCCATCCCATTGCATGTTGTCATCTCATATTCTGACAGACGCATCGTGCATCAGTCGTAGACTGAATGGTTGAAGGTGACATAAAACAAACTGTGGTTGCTCAAATTGACCACACAGGCATGGCGGACTTCATGTCAGCCACACAGCTGGAAGGTGGCTCTCCTTACAAGGCTGAGTATTGGACATAGCCCCTGTGGTGTGCCACTTTCAGTTCAACATATTTTGAAAACATGTCTCCTATATACTGATATTAGGGCAGTCCCAAGTCTCAATGGAGATCTGCCCACCAGCCTTGTTGATACTGATTCCAGTGTTAGAAGAGTGGTGGCATTTTGTGAACTGTCATGCCTCATCCCTAAATTGTTGGGAAAGGGAGGCAGACTTTAATGCATTACACATTGCTCCGCATGTGCGGACAGCCTTCATTCCCTATCATGAGACTGGCACGATGACTTTCCATTAGGGCACTGATGACAATGATATCCTAAAATAATAATAATAATAATAATAATAATAATAATAATCATCATCACCCTAAGTGACACCTCATTGCGCTTCATGGCTGGGTTTGCCCCCTAATAAAATGGTAAAAACCACAATGCAGGAAACAGTATGTTAATACATTGGACCACATACCCCCTCCTTTGCAGTTTAGGTAAAGGTATGTCTCACTTCTAGACACCAGACCTGACAGGTGCTCCTTGTGTCTCCCGGAATGGCATTGTCTACACTGACACAAATGTTGTTGCCAAACATTTTGAGATGTGTTAAATTCGAGCGTCTGCATCTGAGAATTATCAGCATGCATTTCGTGTCCTTAAACAGTGGGTGGAGCAAATTCTGTTGCCTTTCACTACACATCACCTGCGGCCATATAATGCTCCATTTAGTGAGTGGGAATTCCTCAGTGCTCTAGCCTCTAACGGTTTGTCCTGTCACAGGTCCAGGACCAGATCGAATCCAGAGCCAAATGCTCAAACACCAATTGGTGTATTGCCGACATCATGTCCTTGTCATTTTCACTGGTATCTGGAGTGAGGGTGAGCTCTTATTTCAGTGGGGAGAAAGCATGATTCTACCACTACTGAAACAAGGTAGACCTCGCTTCTCTTCGTCGGCTTTACACAGCTCTGATTGTGTCCTACCTTGATTTTGGGAGTCTGGCACATGGCCTGGCATCACTTTAAGCATTGTGGTGTTAGACCTGATACACCATAGTGGGTTTTGGCTTGTGACAAATGCCCTTTGGCCCAGCAGCCCTGTGAACAGCCTGCTCGCGGAAGTTGAGGTCTCTCCAGTACAGATGAGCCACCAACAACTGCTGCTTAACAGCACTGTGTGTGTGTGTATATATATATATATATATATTGAGTGCACCCTTGAACATCTGTACTACTGCATATTTTTTCATGGTAGGGAGATCCATCTCTCACAATAGCATCCCATTACTGGTGTCATGATTGCAGTTTGCATACAGGGAACTCCCAACTTCCATCTCTCATCTCTTGTTAGGGAGCAGTCACATATGCCCGCACCGCGTGTACGCTGTTGTCAGATGTCTTGACCTACACTTTGGACCAAAAGACTGTTGAATCCATGATTTTTTTGTCACACATTTCTGGCCGTCCTTGGTGCATTAACAGGTTTGGAAGTGGTATACACTGACGGCTCTGTCAGTGGACAACAGTTCTGCCCAAATACATGAAAGATGCAGTGAACTACACTTACTGCTGAATGGGTCCAGAGTATTAAATGAAGAATTGTTGGCCATCAGATGACCCAATAGTCATGTTTGTTCCTGCACTGCTGAAATGTTATTTGTTAGTGACACTAGTAGTAGTCCTTAGGCTGTTGACCGGTGCTACCCTCCACACCCGTTGTTAGTTACTATCCAGGATCTCCTTCCTGACCTCCAAGCTGAAAGCTTGGTCATATGTGTGAACACCAGGTCATGTTGGGACCCCAGGAAATGAATGTCCTGACAAGTTGGCAAAGTTGGCTACCAGGATATTGATCTTGGAGATGATATCAGAACCAGACCTTTGGTCAACTGTACACTGTCAGTTGTTGGTGACCTGGAACTTGGGTTGATGTGCATTGGTTTCTCTGAACAAACTGTGAGCAGTGAAGGGGACTACAAGCATGTGCTGGTCTTCCCTTCATGCTTTTTGCAGGGAATTTTCTGTTCTTTCACCCTCACATTGGCTGCACTTGGCTGACCCATGGCAACATCCTATGACGTAAGGATCCACCTCACTGTTTGTGTTTTGTCCTACTAGACAGCCCAATTTGGCCATCTTATGATGAAACCTTCAACTTGCTGACTTACTGCCTCTGCCGCAGTACTGCATTCATCACAACAATAAAGCTGATGTAAACATTACACTACGTATTGCAGGAATCTCATTGAATTTAATTTCATGTGGAGCAGAAGCCATGCTGTCCTGAGTACAGTAAAGTATAGTAATAAGGGCACGTTTTACGCTGTGAATTACATGCACATCCACTAAACGACAGTGCAGGAAAACAGCTTTATGAGCACATTTAACTTGGGCAGAACTGACCAGCCAGTTGGTCCAACTAACCTACAGTGATGTGAACAGTTGCAGCTAAGACATAAAAAGAGATGAGCAAAGAAACAGTGAAGCTTCAACTGTCATTTAATTTTTAAGTAGAATGTGATAATATGTAACAAAACTCTGGCAATACACTTTTTATGGGACCAGATGGAAAATATAACATGCTGTTCTTAGCTAAAGTAGTATTGTAATTAAAAACAAGTTATGAAAATTCCTAACTTGAACACAGGATAATTTTTCTGCGTGAGCTGTGTGTGACAAAAAAGTGCATTGCAGATATTTCATTACACGGTTAAGTATTGAAGCCACTGACAGTGCCTGGTAATCTCTGAACTGTTCCTATACCTGAATCCGAGGAGTACGAGGGGGTACCCATAAAAAATGGAATTACTTTTTAAAAGCTATATACAGGGTGTATATAAACTCCGGGAACACTTTGTTATTTATTGCACAAGAACCAAACATTGTACAGATATCATTCAAATGTCATTTTGAAGAAAAACCCTGAAAGTTCTCTCTCTCTCTCTCTCTCTCTCTCTCTCTCTCTCTCTCTCTCTCTCTCTCTCTCTCTCTCTCTCTCTCCCCCCCCCCCCCCCCTCTTTTTTTTTTCCCCAAGAATTCGATTACCTTATTGACGTCTGCCAGGTCACTTACGGTTTGCATATTGAATGTTTTGTTGTTGTTGTTGTTGTTTTTTTTTTTTTTTTTTTTTTAACAAACTTTGAGTTTCTCTTCAAAATGCAATATGTATGACATCTGTGCAATGTTTAGTTCTTCTGCAGTAAATAATTGAAAGTGACAACCTGTATTTTCAAATTGTTTACAAAACAACATCGCCTTCAAAATACTCTCCATTACAACTAATACATTTGTCCCACCAGCGCTTCCATTGTTTGAAACATTTTTTTGTAGTCTCCTTCAATGTTTTAAAATTGGTGTCGTTTTATGCCTCTTTTTATGTATGGAAAAAAGAAAAAGTTGCAAAGAGCCATGTCAGGTGAGTAAGGTGCGTGGGGCAGGGGAACTATGCCAGTTGTAACCAAAAACTGTGTGACGGATAGCTGTGTGTGCAGATACATTGTCATGGTGGAAGAACCAGTCTCCTGTCTGCCACAAATCGGGTCTTTTCGTTTTACTTTACAGACACTGTTGCGCAACCTAATAACTCCCAAATAAAAGGTTTGATTGACAGTGTGATGGTCTGTGAGCACAAGCTCTCAAATTTTTTCAATATTTTCATTGATTCAGGCAGTCGATGGATGTCTAGATTGAGGTTTGTCATCAATCGACATGTCGCCATTTTTAATTTGAACAAACCACTTCTGTACTTGAGTTTTTCCTCTAGTTTCATATTGGTAGGCTGTTTTCAACATTAAAACAGTTTCAGCAGCATTTTTACCGAGTAGAAAACAAAATTTCACAACTACATATTGTTCACTTAAACTTGCAGTCATAAAAAACGAAACAAGAACAAAACAGCACTAGGAAAAACAATGGCTGCAGATGAACAGAACAAGCCAGGTCACCACAGGCAACAATGAACTGGCAATAAGTTGTGCTGTATGCACGTAGTGGCATAACTGCCTACAGCACAAGCTCCACCCACGGCAATGTTATCCATGTTTTTTTACATTTCCGTACAGTAATGGGATTGTCACCATCTACGTTGATAATGAGTTGATCAACAGAATCCAAAAAGCCACGTAAGCACCACATTTTCTCCTCTTCTTTTGTGGTGTGCTGTTCCCCATCTTTCCAGTGTTTGGCTGTGATTGTGACAAAGCTTCGTGCATTCATGCTAGGATGTCTGGCAGCTTAAATGTCTCGTTATTTATTACAAAAAATCCCGTAACTTGGCTCCAGATGAATTCTATTGAGTTGAGACTGCAGTGGTATTGTAGCAACTGTAAAAATGCAGTATTTGTGTGGTATGATCTGTGCCATTAAAATTTTTTTCCATGGTTTTAAGACAGGTGTCAGACCACATTCATGGTATAAAATTTTACCACCACCGGTGTACGTGTGCTATGGTTGTTGACAAGTCATCACATTTCTGTTTTTATACATCAGATTTAGTCATGTGATGAATGAACTATAGTGGATGGCAGCAAACTGGCTGATCTGGTTTTAACTTTTTCCCATGAAGGTGGTTTGTACTCTTCTCTGTGAGAAAAGGCAAATGGGCCTCATTGGCTGATTGAGGAATGGATGGGTCCCCGTTGCCTGCTCTGACCCAGGGGCCCCTGGCTGCCTTTGCTCAGGGATGTGGCCTGGCTCCTGTCCTTCCCACCCTCTTAATTCTTCTTATTGTTTTACATCTGTCATAAATTTACCGTCTCATAATCGTTGTTCTCTTTCCTGAGATTGTCTGCATTGCTAGTTTTCTTGTGGTAATTGAGGGTGAAGAAACATTGGTCGGATGTGGAGGGTGGGTCTTCCATAACATCACACATCCCAGGAATGTTCATTCAGTCAGTGCAGTCAGTTAATAAAGATAATACAGTGACTGTGTGGAGATCACGATGTGGTTGACAATTGGCTACTACCATTAGCCATTTCTGAACTGTTGCTTGCAAAGTTATTTTTATGAAACTACACTTAACGCACTTGCCTTTTTGGTGTTTTGAAATGTTCCCATTGATACACGTTTCCTTACTAACATTTTTAAGGCAAAGTAATTCATTGCAAGCTTGGTAAAATCCACAATGGAAATAATCATTTTTCTTTTGCTGACTATTTAAAGTTCTCGTTACTTGTTAAAGTTTTATTCATATGGCAAATGTGGTGGCACACTGCTAAGAAGCTGGACATAACATTTGGGAGATACAGTGTTCATATACCCATCCAACCTGTTAGGTTTAAGTGTATTGTAGTCCCCTTAAGTAAGTTTAGGTGAATGTCAAGATGATTACTTTGAATAGAATGTGATCAATCTTTTTCCTCTTCCTTGATGAGTCAGTACTTGAGCTCATGTCTCATCAGTAGGATTTTAAACTACTATTTTTGTTTGTGTGTTTTAAACTGAAACAGCATACAGTCATTAGTGGGGTTTTCTAGTGGGGTGTGTCTGATGCCAAAAACTTCTAGAATGAGCCTCATCTGTAGCTTGTGGGCAGAGGCTGGTAAGCCACCTCTTTGTTAGAAGGCACTTTCTCATGTCGCAACTGTTTAGTACCAAAGTCAGCACTCCAAAAAGCAAGTTCTTTACTGGTTGCTGTGTGTAACTTTGGATCTGGACGAAGGGCCATATGTGTAACCAATTCACTCCCAAGCAAAGTTGGAGCAAGTTTTTATTGGTTATTAAAGAGGTCTTAGAGAATTCTAGAATTGAAGTAGAAAGATTAGAAATAAAGCTGTCCCCAATTAGGAGGAACATAACTATTTGGTGTGGTTAAGTCCTGGTTTTCCTCAGGAGTTAGAGCTCTCTTACCTAGTTAGTTATAAAATGACACGCAGTTAAACTTGGTGCTCTGACTTAACCCTGTTGTACTTAGTGTTAAAAGTAACAAAATATGCTTGAGGCCCTATGTAAAAGTTTGATATTATATTATTTCTTATGTACATATGCTGACATAATAGTACGCAGGATTATAAATGGCACTTCATATGACACAAATAGTGCATAGGTTGTGCATAAGGCCACATTATGAAATGTACAGCTGATTCTTCTTCTTCTTCTTCTTCTTCTTCTTCTTCTTCTTCTTGTTTTGTGAATTTCACAGAAAGGTATTATCTTTCTTGTAGACTGTACCATGAATTCCTTCTCATTTAATTTCTTATTTAAATTACTTTTATGTTATTGTTCCCCATTCAGCAGAAACCGTCAAGTGTCCATTTCTTAGCAGGTTTTCTGTCTGTTATAGTGCATATTAATCATAAGGAGGTAATAGTATATCCCAATGAGGAGCAGAAACCTCCTGCTGGACACGGTCTGAACTGTGCAGCAGAAGTAAGGCTGGAAAAGGTGTGGCCGTTTGATAGCTGTGTGTCTAAATACATAACTGATCCTCGGGCTCTTGAAGAAATTTGCTTCGTTGAAAAACTGAAAGAAACTAACCACAAATGTTCCACAAAGTTTATTAACTATATACCTGAAAGTGGAACATGGATATTTAAGGTATGTGACAAAATCAATTTCATTTGTTTTAGTAAAATGTATGGCATGGTATTACCACTCATTTCATGAGTGAATCTTGTAGCAGAGATCATACTTCAAATGTAATTTTATAGTAAGTACATTGTGTTTAATCTTAGGAAAATGGAAGTTTTGGAATGGAAACAGATAACCAAATGGCTGCAGCTGATAGATATGTGGCTCACTTACAAATGAAACATCACAGAAATTCACCATCTTTTTAGCAACAGTTCTTCAGGTTGAGTTCACTCTTGCTCGACTTCAGTAACATTCTCACTTTCAACATAGCATGGTTTACTACTCTGAGAGATACAGTAATAAATTGCCACCTTTCTGAACTAAAAAAGTTCAGATTGTTGTGTCCAAAGTTCTTGTTTGACTTAAGGTACCGTTTTGAAGGCTGCAGAGGATTAATTGCAATAAGAATAGACTTCACAGCCTACTAACCCCCTTGGGGGCTCACCACTCATCGGCGGGTTCGTGCTTGGCTTCCACGGGGCCTCAGCGTTTGCAGCATCTTTTCCCTTCCGTGCTGCATGTCTGTACTCTTGCTATTCATTTTCCATTCCCTTGGGGAACATGTATGAGGTGTTAATGGAAATGTTCTGCATTGCCTGTCGCTAACGTAAGAACAGTCTCACCACTGTTTTACGCTCCCTTTGCCTTGCTTTGTTTCCCTTCTCCTCTTGTTCCTCCACTTCGGGGTTTGAGGTTCCTCTTTTTCTTCTTCCTCCTTATACGCTCATGAAGACAGGCTCACGTGTCTGATGTGTAACAGGTGACTGGGTAATGCGTAATTCCCAGCCCCGGGTCGACAAGTAGGGTTCACACATACCCCTGGTACAGGCCAGGCCCAGGGAGGGATGATCGCCTGAGCTACAACCTTCCAAAATTGCCCATTGGTCCCTCTGTCAGGTGTTCAGGAGGTGTGACCTGAGATGTGAAGAATCACCTAAGGCAGCTGTGCCTCCTTGTGAAGGGGCTCCCAGTTGGAAGGAGCTCGCCATCAGAGATGCTGGCAATCGTGAGGAAATTTCTCGCAATGAGCTAATCCTCTCCACAAATCAACGCTTACGAAATGTAAACATAATGAGGCTAATGATTCGAAGACACTTACCGCTGCACCACAGTTCCTCTTGGTCTCTCATACTGAAGATGGTTAGTCCTTCGCCACAGTAAATCTGTTTATTATTCAGAAAGGTGTTGATGCAGTTGTCAACCCTGTGAAATCCTGCTATTGTTCACAGAATGGCACTTTGCTTTTGGAGACTACTTAAGATTCTCAAGCACGTCAACTGCTTGCCGCCTCACTTCTCCACAGCTACCCTGTTCGTTTCGAGGCCCATAGAACTTTGAATTCTTCCTGTGGTGGTATTTACACTAGGCTGCTCGACGGTCTAACAGAGGCCGGAGTCATATCGTACCTCTCTCACCAGGGTGTCATTGCCGTCCATCAGGTGATGAAAAAGGTAGATTCGTCCTTAGTGCCCACCCGCACTATTTTTCTCACCGTTGATAGAGTGATGCTTCCATCCAAGATCAAAGCAGGCTACGAAATTATCACAGTCTGGCTGTACATTCTGAACCCGATGTGCTGCTACCAGTGTCATTGTCTCAACCACACTAGAACATGTTGTCGACACCCAGCCAAATGTGTAACCTGTGGTAGGTATGCACATGAGGGCAACTGTACGCCTCCTTCCTCATGCTGTATCAACTGCAATGACGGCCATGCCGCCTCCTTTCAGGATTATCCTGTGTAGCTTCATGAGCGGGCTGCCCAAGAGATCTGGGTAAAGGAGAAAGTGCCTTACCCAGTCGCACATAAGTTAATGGCTAGTCACAAACCCTGCGTCGTGCCCTCTGGCATCTGTAGTTCCGTTCTTGCTACCTCTCACTCCATGAAAGACATGGCAATGCAGACATGTGACCTCAGATTCAGCTCCGAGGTTGTGAAATCGCCCAGTGTCAAGGTAGCATCGCTATCCCCCTGTCCATCTGTGCAACAAGCCATTAAACTCTTGCCTCAAGGGGCAAAGCTACCAGCTACACAACCAGTAGGCCAGAAAGGACAGGAGCTGAAGACTTCCTACGTCCCTCCAGCCGAACAACGCCCTGAGTCTTGCTCTATCTGGAAAGGCTCAAAGAAGTCCACCAAAGTCAAACAGTCTTACCCTTTGCTGACTTGACAATCTACTTCGACAGTGTTGCCACATTATACCTTAGCCTGGCCGGCCTCTGTGTCACTGGTGTGCACCACCAGTGTTGGAATCCATAGACTGACAGCACAAGGAAGCCGATGCTTCTGTGGACTCCATGGAGCAGGATCCTCCTGCTTCTGTGCCCTGTAGCAGTGACTCTTCACAGGCTGCCATTCAGCAGCCGTCGAGGTGACACCCCTACATCTCTTCATCATCATGACTCTCCTCCAATAGAACGTTCACGGCCTTCGGTCCCACAAAGAGGATTTACAGCTGCTTTTAGCATCACAGCGTCCCCTTGTACTCTGCCTTCAGGAAACAAAATTGAGCCCTCATGACCACTTAGAGCTTCTAGTTACTGCCCCATCTCACTTACCAACTGCATTTGCAAGATGATGAAACATATGATTCATGCCCGGCTGGTATGGTGGCTCGAGTCTCGCACTTTACTAACAAATGCATTGTGTGGATTTTGAGCGCAGCATTCTGCAGTGGACCATCTCATTACTTTGTCCACCTCGAAGAAGGCCTAAGGCATGTGCTAGAGAACTGGTATCCTCTGTACCCTTTACACGTGGGGCTTCCGTGGCCACCTGCCCTGTTACCATCAGGAATCTTTAAAAGACCACGTTTTCAAGGTGCATGTGGGTTCTGCTTTGTTGGACATCTTTATCCAGGGAAAGTGTGCCTCAGAATTCTGTCCTGAGTATCGTCCTCATTGCTATCACCATTAACCCTATAATGGCCTGTCTCCCACCTGGCATCTCTGGCTCCCTTTTTGTTGATGATTTTGCCGTTTATTGCAGTTCTTCACGGACCTGTCTCACTGAGCGGCATCTTCAGCGATGTCTTGATCATATTCACTCCTGGAGCATTGACAGTGGCTTCCATTTTTCCACTGACAAGACTGTCTCTAAGAGTTTCTGCGTCGCAAATGTTTTCTCCCACTGACTTTACGTCTTTGGCCTGTTGCCCTTCCATTCATTGAAACTACAAAATTCCTAGGACTCATGTTCGACAGGAAACACTCTTGGTCCTCCCATGTGTCTCACCTGGCAGCCCGCAGTATGTGGTCCCTCAATCTCCTATGTGTCCTCAGTGGTACTTCCTGGGGTGCAGATCAAACCATCCTACTCCATTTGTACTGGTCCCTTGTCCGTTCAAAACTCAACTATGGGTGCCTTGCTTACGGATCTGCACATCCATCCCTCTTACACCATCTCAACACTATCCACCATCGTGGCATCCGTTTGGCCACTGGCACTTTCTACACTAGCCCGGTTGAAAGTCTGTGAGCTGTAGCTGCTGAAATACCACTGTCCTACAGCCGTGACTTTCTCCTCAGCCGGTGTGCATGCCGTTCGTCTGCCATGCGTGGCCACCCATCCTATGCCTTTTTCTTCGATGATTCCCTTTGTTGCCAGTATGGGGTACGTCCCTATTCTCTGTTACCTCCTGTAGTCAGCTTTCTGCACTCGCTGCGGCAACTTCCCCGGTGGGTTGAACGCTGCACCACCTTGGCTTCGTGAAGTGGCCCGTGCTAACCTTGGCCTTCATTCGCATTCTAAGGACACTACTCTAGCATTGCTCTATCACCTTCAGTTTCATGACCTTTACATGGAGCTTCACAGTAGTACCTTTGTATACACTGATGGCTCTCGGACTGACCATGGGGTCGGGAGTGCCTTCGTCATTGGCGCCCATGTCTTTAGATATTGGCTTCCGGCACACTCCTCAGTATTTATAGCTAAGCTCTTTGCCCTGTATGAGGCCACAGAGTACATCCAGCGACACAGACTTTACAATTTTGTTGTCTGCTTAGTCACTCAGTGCCCTTCAAAGTCTATGTGCACTTTACACCACCCATCCCGTAGTGCAACGGGTCAAGGAATGCTGTCACTTGCTCACTCCTGGTGGAGCCATTGTGATGTTTATGTGGGTTCCTGGTCATGTTGGTCTGACAGGAAACGAGGCTGCTGATGCTGCTGCCAAGGCAGCCCGCTTGTTCCTATATTCTCTCCGATGATCTCTGTGTTGCCGTCTCTCATGAGATGGTGTCCCTTTGTCATCTCTAATGGCCGTCCCTTCATGGGAATAAGCTCCGTCTTATTAAGTCTCTCCCAACAGCTTGGACGACCTCCTCTCGGTCCTCCTGCCAAGGGGAGGTCATTTTAGCTCAGCTGTATATTGGGCACTTCCTTTGTAGCCATCGTCATTTGATAAATGGTGCTACCTCACCACTTTATAGACATTGTGCCTAAGTTTTAACTGTCCACCACATTCCTGACGGAATGCCCATTTTTAAACCGTTTACATTCCCACTTGGGTTTGCCGTCTAAGTTATTGGTCATTTTAGCAGATGATGCGCTGGCTGTCAACCGCGTTTTACTTTTCATCCACAAAATCAGTATGGTAAAGGCCATTTAATTTTTTGTTTTGGACCTCCGTTTCTGTATGGTGTCTTTTCTAGCCCCTTCTCCAGGTCCCTGTTTTTAGCGCTCTTCTCTTAAGTCAGTTGGGACTGATGTATAGTAGTTTTATAACTCCTCACTGACATTGTTTTCTGTAGTTTTGATGTGGGTATGTATAACCCCAGTTGTTTTTTGCGCCCTAAAGCAAAGCACAAGTACAACCAACAGTCTATTGTGACAATTTTGAATTTGTAACATAAGTGTCCTTTCCCACTTTGTATTCTTTCTGAAGCATGATTTATGACAGTAAACACAGGCTCCCATTAAAAGAGGTAGCTATCAAACTGCCATTTGGCTCTATAGATAATTTGTTGTGGCTGTTAGCTTAAATTCACGTCCACATTACTGCCCCCCCCCCCCCCCCCCCCCACACACACACACATACATACATACATTCACTCACTATCCCACGTCCCAGTACCACTGCCCAATTCGTCTCAGCTAGTTGTTTGCTGCCATCCCACACCTGAATCTGTGAAATCGTATGCCCAGCACTCTACCACGTGCGCCCCCCCCCCTCCCCCGCACCCCTAGATAGCCCACAGATGGCTTCCCACTTTCCCACAAGCTGCTAGACGCTTTCCCCCAACACCTGCCCTGCCCTGCCGTGCCCTGCCGTGCCCTGCCCTGCCCCTCCTGCCTCTCTCCATCCCTTACCCCACCCCACCCTGCATCCCCACCTTACACCAGTACACTCACCGTGGGCTAGGAAAGAGCTGAGAGTCCACCGAGCTTGAAAAAGGAAGTTCATACTGAAAACTAGCAGAGCCCTGTACCTCTTGTTTGTGTACTGTCGATGATGCAGCACTTCTGCCTTTTGGTGAGTTGTCTTGTTTATTCCTAAATAATTTGTAATTGTCAACCAGAACTTTCTGTACACTATAGAAGGATGAGATGAGATCTACTGGCAGAATCAAAGACTTCATACCTTACTGCATCTAAATAGTAAATACAAACTTTGCACAGATATTGTATAATCATGGAGATCAAAAAGCTGGTTATAATACCTTGT
The DNA here is from genome assembly GCF_021461385.2 of Schistocerca piceifrons. Taxonomy (NCBI): domain Eukaryota; kingdom Metazoa; phylum Arthropoda; class Insecta; order Orthoptera; family Acrididae; genus Schistocerca; species Schistocerca piceifrons. Next base: position 152,914,867 of record NC_060149.1, on the reverse strand, counting down.
CCTTACATTGATGATATTAGGCGACTTCAGGCAGCGGTATTCATTGTAGCACTTCTTAGTACGTCTTGTTACAGGGTTTAGTACTGTGTGTGTATGTAAAAAGTCTGACAATTGTGGGCTAATAAACCTTAATATAAAAAAAAAAGTAAGTTTGACATTTTGTGCTGTGATGGAAACATACTAGCAGCGTAACTGAGTTTCGGTGCCTGCAACATTACATTTCAAAGAACACGATGCAGTTTTAACAGTACCATGAAACATAATGTAGCACATACTTACCTTTCATGCAGTATAAATCCTGCAAGAAATAGAGGCTCGTTACTTTTATACAATTTCACAGAATATTGTGAAGGCCAGATGTCGGCAGTTCCACATGTTTCACCTTGAAGAGACATTGCTCACTATTTGTGTTTCATGCCTGGCAATTTTTCTTTCTTTTCTTTTTATTCATCATTTGTTGGGACAACTACTAATTATATTTAAGAGATTTTATGAAACTGAAGAGCACCTTTGACTTCTCTTCTTGTTTGTTGGCTTGTTTGTGTTACCATTTGTAGTCTAAGGTAAATGGAAATTACACTCAGCAGCTGTGAAATTACCATTTCTGGTTCAATGTTTCAGGTAGAACACTTCTCAAAATATGGACTGTCTGACACAGATGACGAAGGAGATGAAAAAGGAGATAAAAAGGATCACACAGTAAAACATGGGAAAGAGAAACCACAAAAACAACTAATACATGCCGAGCAGCCAGCTGTTGATCTTAGTCTGAAGAGTGCTGAAGAATTCTTGCCATTGGGAGTTAACGAATTTGATAGCTTTAGTGGATTTAATGAAAGTAGTGCATTCAATGAAAGTAGTGGATTTAATGGAGTCAGTGGACTTAGTGAAATTGCTGGAATTGATGGCATCAATGGAATTGAAATTGATGGAATCAGGATTGATGGAATGGATGCAGTTAACATAGTAACTGGCATTGACAGTTCATTACAGGTTGAGTAATTTTTAAAAGTAATTTACAAAGGAATCCACATGTTGCTTATATTGACTGAATTATTTCAGATGAGGCTGCTGTTGTACTTCAAACATTGCAGTTAAGTGCATCAGTGCCTAATGTTTCCTCTTCATTCATTTGTTAATTGTTCATATACGCCCATGGTGCACAGTGTAGCTCTTGCCTTTTGCCTTCATTATATTTCATAATGTTACCTTCTGTTAAAGGGAAGCTTAACAGAAAAAAGTTTCCTCTTTATTGTTCACACCACTCAAGGAGTCATTCATACCTCAATACTGTTAATGGTTACAGGGAGACATTGCTGTGCCTCGCCGTCAGAGATCATGGTGTTGCATGAAGTAACTCACATAGTTGCCATCGAAATTGTCATGCTCTTGGCATTTGAGACAAATTTGTGTATTGATCCAAAGATTAACTAGAAAATTATCGGGGACCTGGATTCTTCACTGTACTGTTACAGAAAACTGTCATTAGAGTTGCCTCCTGCACTTTGACCCATGAGACAGTGTAAAATGGTCATTAATCTAACACTAAATATAAAATAACCTATAGTAGTTTAACTGCTTCCTGGAAGACTCAAAATTCAGGCCCCTGGACTGAAACATGTTAGTACACTAACTCCAACTGGTCCATCGTAACTTACAGAGCTATTCTCCCAAAAGACGAAACAGTTTAACTACTCAGGCAGTAGGTCAACAGTCCCACAGAACACTACTTTGTGTTCACATAAACAAATGTAATTTGAGAGCTTAAATTATACCTTGGCACTTGCATGTCTTTTGTTAGACACTGCCTCCAGCTAGGTAATGACTTGATATGAAACCTGCCTGTTGACCACATGCAGAAGCACTAAAATGAAACATCTTAGAAAATAAAACTTAAAATTATTGCAGGCTTTCTTTATTTCTAATAGAACTGATCACTAAGGATCACCACCAACAAAGTTAAGAAATGCTAAACACTTCAACCACCATCTCCAGCACAGAGGGCACAGGACTTACTTCCTACCTTGGGAATGGCTTACAGCTGCCTATTTGATCCTGCAAATGACAAATTTCCAAAATTGTTTCAACAATCAGAATTTTTAGCCAGTCAGCCTCAGGAGCATAAATTCAGGGATATTTATTGGTGATCCCCTACTTCATCTATTGGCACTCTTAAAGTGCTACTTACTGCCAGGAATTACAGCAAGTTTATTGCAGGCAGGAATTGGTAAACACTGGCTGTCGTGGGAGTTACTGGCCTTTAAGTTAACTTAGTATGCTCTGGCCAATACCTGTTTCAAGCTGATTGGGGAAGACACCAGCCCACCAGCTCAAAGCTGGATAAAAGTCGAAATCCATCAGCTGCAGGATGCTCTCTGTTGAGTTCCAATGATTCAAGAGGATGACTCCAATGATCCAAGAGGATGATTCCACAGCATGACAGACACTGAACTACAATGCAAGTCACACGTTGCACAAGTTGTTGTTGTTGTTGTTGTTGTTCTTTTTCAATCTAAGCCTGTCAGTCTACATGTTATAAAGTACAAATCCTCTTTTATTCTGATTTCTTCACTTAAGTTCAGTGAATTGGAACTATGGACCACACTAATAAAATTGTACTAGCAGAAGTTTTGTATCCAGAAGATAAATAGTCTGAATGCAACTAATTGTAAAATAAGTGATGATACATGGTTAACTTCAGTCTCAGAACACCTTCAGTTTCCAGCGGAAAATACCGTCTCATGCTAACATATCCGAGTCATCTGGAACCAGTGCTCCAGTGAAGTACTATATTTATCCATTTAAGACAAGAAGTCTGTAAAGGCAGTCATTTTAATCCTATCTTGGCATAATCAGTAATTACTGGAAGAACACAGAGTATTCAGCTTCACATACACCAAAGTTCATTAACTTCTATTCTTATCATGGTTGTTGGTTTTGGAAACAAACAAATCAACTTCCTACCATATTTTAAATATGTCATTCATTAACACCTTGCGGCATACCTTTCCTTGGGTAATTTGTCACACCCAACTGAGCGAAGTTAATATTATGTGATGTTTGTGTGCAGTAATCTTGTGCCTCTTCAGGGAATTAGAAATTATAACGAAGCATTAACACCATTTCTGAATTTGCTAATAAAACTGATCATAAATAATCCCTCACAATTTGACACCAAAGGTAATGTCACCAGTTACAGCTCTAGGTGAAAAACTTGTCTCCAAAGTTGTTGGTGACGTGTGTTTGCCTGACAGTGTGTTCACTTCATTCCATATTGTTTTTACTGTCATTTAAATAAGCTAATCCCATATTAAGACAGATTTTTATTAACCCAAAATATGCAAATTGTGACAATTTATAATGCTGACAGTAGAATGAGAACCATACTGAATATGGTGATAACACACAGGAAAACCTTTCAGTACAAATCATTGTTCCACAGTTCTTTACATCTTGCATCCGACATCATCCCTTGCATGATTGAACTGTTGATATGGTATGAAAGACAGTCACAAACTGTTTATCATAGATGGCTGGTTTGTGATGGGAGAGTACATAGGGTGACTCCAAAATACTCAAGTCCGAGAAATTTCAATCCTCCTTTCTGTACAAATTGGCCTGTGATTTTGAATTTCTGTGACCACTCTGTAAATTTTAGCATATTAGTGGTTACAGCTTCATAAAACCACAGTATCATAGAAACAAAGTTGATGGTTCCCGGGTCACAGCATGTGACATGTTGCAGCTGATTTCAGTGTTGCTCATGTGACAGTTGCTCTCATGTTCCTTACAAGGTGGGTAGTAATGTTTCTTTTTGTATTTGGTATGTTGACTTGCCCCAAGTGCAAGGGGTTTTATATACTCCTGCTGTGGCAAACAGTGGTGTAGGTCCTTCACAGTGCTCAAATATTCATACACCTTTCTTATTGGTTTAATCACTGTATCAATGCCGTGTTTTCTGAGTACTTTGCTGATGTGATCTATTCCAGTTTTTGCAAATAGAAAAAAAGAGTTCTCTGTAGTAGGTTCTTTGTAGCACTTTCTTCTGAAGGCAGTTCTTAAGTGATAGAGCTCATCTTCCAACTATTGTTGTTCAAATTCTTGTAGCCTGTTCTACCAGTGTTTTGATCACTCCTTTGGGCTGCTTGGGATGGTGGTCCAAATTGAGTGAAGGCATCTATCTTTCTGAATAATCTTTCTGAAGACTTTAAGGTGTAAAGTTCTGTTGGGTTTTCTAGGTACTAGTACATCCAAAAAGGAAATTTGGCCGTATGCTGGCCCCTACTTCAATTGTGCAAGAGGTGGTATTTCTCTTACATCAGCCAGAAGGCATACTGTGATGCCAACACTGATAGCAAAAATAAAATAAAATTGAAAATACAGATTGCTGAAGCTGTTTTTGATTTGACATTTTGTATTGAATAGCGGAGGTCCCACAATCAGTGCGTATCAATTTGGACTTATAGCCTGGATGTGGTTTTTAGGTTGTTTCCCTATCAGATTAGGTGAATATTGGCCTGGTACCCATGTTCCACATCAATTTGCCAAATATCCTCTTGTTCAAAGAACTTCTCCCGTCTGTGAAGTTTGATCCTGCCATGCCCGTCCATAAAAATGAAGTTGGGGCCAAATGCGTCCCTGAAAAGATATGGTGAACGAGTGCAGTGTTAAAACTACTTTGACAGGTGACTGTACTGTGTTCAGAGATTTGGAATAGGTATGCTCACAAATGATTATGCCTCCCGACAATGTAACACCTGCATACCTCCCAACGCCACTGATCAAGGCAGAAGACTAGATTTTTCACTATTTCTCCTGCCTCCCAATTATTCCATTATTTCTCCCAGTTTTTTGCTAATTATCGTCAAACCTAATAAGTTGTTCTGAAAACCCAAAATTTCAGTTTTTTTTGGGCAGTGGTCAGAAGTACTTATCTCATTAGTCACTTTTAATTGATAATCATATTGAAGTGTAGGGAAATCAGGAAGATGCGTGCAATCTGTATATCGATTGTTATTTTTCCTCGTTACTGTGCATCTTGTAGAACGTACGCCTGTATTGCTCAGTGTTGAGCAATGTTTGGACTTGGGTTCATGTGTTGTCATCGTGCTAAAGTGAAATCATTTGTTACTTCATACTTCTGTAATTGGTATAAATTTTTAGAAAGGATGATGATCATTATTTTGTTTCTTGAATCACTGAAAGGATTTATTTTTGTGTAAGTGATTATTTCATATGTATCTTATTCATCGTGTTCATAGTATTTTGATTGGGTGTTTCGTGTTCCATTATGACAAAAAAATATATAATACTGTTTTCTTGAAGCAATATGTGGAACAGTTGAGGAAAAGTATACCGGATAACTCCAAAAAGAAGATTCCAGTGCAAGGGAGGCAAAACAACACAGCTGAGAACATCATATTGCACTTGAGAATGAGAATAAATTCTCAGTGTGTCATGCTAAGCATGAAAAAATTCATAAGTGGTGAAGTGTTTCATTATTTAAATAATGAATGACACAGTTGCAGGCTTTCCAAAAATTATGGTGAATGAAATTAAGTCAAAAGTTTCCACTTCCTAGACAGTTACCGGTTCCAGTTAAATCAGTGACTAAACATAGTACAAAATTCAGCCATGAGAATGCAAGGTGGAGGGATCCTATATGTGACTTTCACCATTTATAATGTCGCTCGAAAAGTGTAAAACTGGGTCTCCACTATATTGTGAAACTTTGATAAAGAGAAAGTTCATTTATATATACTAATGACATCTAAGTAGCCTCACTTTCCTGGAATTAGTTGGAATTCCTAGGTGGAGACAGATCTTAGGCTCTGCTGTTCTTGTATTTGTAAGCATTTTTAACTAAGTCATCACTATGCAGATAATCCCTCATGGGATTTGTGGGTTATAAAACTCATCCACAAGGAATTGCAGTACTCGCTCTGTGCATACTATTTTCTCAAAGCACCAACTTTTTAATACAGAAAGATGTTGTGCATAATTATGCTGGTTCCATTTGGAAAAGGCTTGAGCACAACTGCAAAATAGGACTCTGTAACCACATTTTAAAATGTAAGTTCAGAGGTTTTGTTGTGGTGTTTTACTTTTGCACAGTATAAGACTTCCTCACAGTAATTAATTGTTTTATTGTGAAATATTATTAATTTTTAAAAACTAATACAAAATTTCTTTCAGTTGTAGTCTCTTCTACTTTTTGTCAGCATTCCGTAAACTGTATAACAACTTCTGCATGACAGAGTAGCTTCTCTCTCTCTCTCTCTCTCTCTCTCTCTCTCTCTCTCTCTCTCTCTCTCTCTCTCTCTCTCTCTCTCTCTCTCATGCAACCTCTTAACATATTTTAGGATTAATTCATTAGTCAGTTGTTGATGTGATTGTGGATACAGTTGTTCAGTACTGGCCATTTTCCTGGTTGTGTGAATGTTTTCGTCTAGCAGTTTATTTTGTATTTCCTCATACCTACATATTTCCTAATTCTTGTTGTTTGAATCTGTTTTGTGTTAGTTATTTCTATTAAAAAAACTTCAGTGGCTCTTGTAACAGCCAGATGTTGAAATTCATGGGTCTTTACAGACAAATGCAGTGTCTCCAGAAAATGAATTCACTCAGGGGAGATTGCAGTTCATTAGTAACCAAGATGAAGATGATGTAGTAATGAAGGAAGCTTATCCAACGCCCGCTGATATCGTCTCTCACATAACAGGTGAGAACATCGCAGAAATGTCTTCTATCTTAAAACTGTCAGTTATGAAAAGCTGACAGTATTTTTTCCTATATATCTGAACTTTAATTCCTGATTTCAGTACTAAGTAAAAGTAGCACATATTGCCCTCTTAAGTGTTTTTAAGAATGTGTAGAGAATTATTCTGTTGATGATTTACTTAAGTGAACCTCAGGAGGATAGAAAATGTGATCGTTAGTAAAATTGGTGCAGTTTGGTATTTATCTTACAGCTTATATTTTTCAAACTTTTTATATCAGTGGAAGTTTTAAACAGGTAGAAAGCATGGATTTTTACTGTGTGTTAAATGATAAATTAATGCACAGGTGAAGACACTGGAGTTATCATAAATCAAGTTTTTTCTTGTTGCTTTGAACTTCCTGGTGCATGCAAATGAAATGCTACATATTATTCAAGAATGTGTGAACATAATTAGTTTGAGTGTTGACATGTTGATTGCTCTGTGTCTCTGTTACAGACACGTGGCTGAAGCCCTTCTGTCTTGAAAAGGGTTTGGATGTTTCAGAAGAGAAAATTATGTCCATGAAGCGTGCATTTTTCCCAGAAGACAAGGAATCTGGTATGAAATTTGGTGATCTTACCATTCCTACTTAAATGTGTTGAAAGTGACAATTACATTGTCAGTATCTAACCAGCAAAATCAGTTACCCATTGCAGTGCAACTGTTTACAGTTTTGAATTATGGACCTGTACATTATCTGTGTAAGCTTAAGATGTGAATGTGATTTTTTGCACAGTGTGTTTTTCAACACTAATACGGAGAAAATTTCAATCTCACCTCAGTGTCTTTCTGAGTGTTAATACAAACATTATTTGTGATGAGATTACACAGCTGTTCAAGAAAAATGTTAGCACTATTCTGATGGATAGATCGGTAATTCATGTGTGTTATAGTGTTTTAAGAAATTGACCTTGTTTCTAGAGTATGTAAAAAAAATCCATAATATATTTTCTGGTGTCTAAATTTAAAGGTAGCATCCTGAACGAAGGAGAAATTAGTTGGGCTTGAAAGTTGTTTTATTCAACTAATAGCATACATAAATAGGCTTATATCACAAAGAAAAATTCTTAAATATAACGTTTTATTTCTTGAATTAAAGAAAACCGATCAATGTAGTTTGCTCTTCCTGCCAGCATAACACATTGGGAAGACTGGTCATCCTAGCTGATTGATACTGGCTAAAACCAACTCATCTACACTGAATAAGGAAAAAGTTTCTAACAGCTGCATCAAAACTCAGTGCAAATGGAATCTTTATCCTTCCCCTCTCCCAACCTTCTACCTGCTCTGCTTGGTTTTATATTGAAGCACGACGCAGTTACCTACATCTGCCTTACATGTGAAAGTTAGTACATCATAACAACAGAGTCCTGAAATGTCGCACTTGCAGGAATACCTGTGACAGCATTTAGAGAGCTAATAATCTTCCAAAACAGCTGATACTGACATCACAGCCAGCAAAGTTCAACACAGTATTGGATTACAGCATTCCAGGTAGAATCAAATGTCCATAACCTGTAAAATTTTCATTCTCAATACCTCTTTTCGTTCAAGGAATGAAATTGACTTGTGTACAACAAGCATTCTCTTGAGGCTTCAGGTAACTTGTGCAATTAAGGAGGAGGAACACACACGTTCATGACAAATGTCATTTCCTTTTGGTGTACAGGACATCTGTCAATAAGAATGATCCTTCGTGTTGCACCTATCTCAGCATCTAAATTAAGAAACTTCATACAAATTTCAGCAATCATCCAGGCATTCCTAATAATCGTAGGTGCACAGTAGTGCTTTTAGATACCTGTAAGTTTAAATTTTTTCATTATTAATAGTGGTGACTTTTTGCTACTGTCACTGTTAACACACAGCAGGGCTCTAATTTTTTTCTTTGTTGACATTTTGTCTTTTGTCTTTTGATGGAAACAAATCACAAAACATCCTATTTTGATCAGCAGTGAAAACGTTTGAGCTCACATCTGAAGGTTCTAAATTGCTTATGCACTGGTGAGATTCCAAAACTACATTTTAAACTGCAAAACACTGCCAGGATTGGATGCGGACTCGGACCATAATTTATGAACTGCCAATTAAAGCTTAAGAAACTGCACAAAATTAGGAAATTATGAAGATGAGAGCTCAGTAAGTTGAAAGAGGAGGGGGTTGTTGAGAGTTTGTCAGTTGCCTGTTTTCCCTTCAAAACAAGGATAAGAAACACAGTAGAAGACAAATGGGCACATATGAGAAATGAAGGAAAGGCAGCAGATCAGAAAGGTGAAAAGGTGAAGTCCAGTAAAAAAGAAATACCAAAACCTTAGATAATGACCAGAAACTGAATCTGACAATTGGAGAAAGTATAAAAATTGATTGAGTGAAGCAGGTGAAAGGAATAAAAGGTTTCAAAAGAGAGAATGACAATAAGTGTGAAACAGCAAAGCAGGAATGGTTAGATGAGAAATGCAAAGATGAAGCAGCATGCATAACTAAGGTGCTGCCTGTAGTAAAATATGCCTTAGGAGAAAAGAGAAGCTGTATATCAAGAGCTCTGATGGCAAGCCAGTACTAAACAAAGAAGAGAAAGCAGGAAGGTGGAAGGAAGATACAGAATGACTATCCAAAGGCAATGAAAATAGATAATTTATAGAATGGGAGTAGGAAGTGGATCAAGATGAGACGGGAGATAAATCACTGCCTGAAGAATTTGAAAGAGCACTGAAAGACCCAAGTCTAAACAACACCACTGGAGTACAAAAAATTCCCTCAGAGCTACTGATACCCATGGGAGAACTAACGGTGACAAAACTATTCCACATGTGCGACCGAGCGTGGTGGCGCAGTGGTTAGCACACTGGACTGGCATTCGGGAGGACGATGGTTCAATCCCGCGTCCGGCCCTCTTGATTTAGGTTTTCTGTGATTTCCCTAAATCGCTCCAGGCAAATGTCGGGATGGTCCCTTTGAAAGGGCATGGCCGACTTCCTTCCACGTCCTTTCCTAATCTGATGAGACCGATGACCTTGCTGTTTGGTGTCTTCCCCCAAACAACCCAACCCAACTCACATGTTGTGCAAGGTACACGAGACAGGTGAAATATCCTTAAACTTCATGCAGAATGTAATAAATCCAAAGAAGACAGGTGCTGACAGGTGTGAACACTGTAGTACTGTCAGCTTAGTAACCCACAGCTGCAGAATACTATCATGAATTATTTTGAGAAGAAAGGAATATATGGCAGAAGCCAACCTTAAGGAGGTAAGTTTCGGTTCCAGAGAAATGAAGGAACAAGCAAACTGGTACTGAGCTTCTGACCTACCTTAGAAGATGTGTTAGAAGGAAATGCAAACCTACTTGTATAGAATTCCTGGATTTAGAGAAACGTGTGGCCATATTAATTGGAACAGACTCTTAGTGACTCTGAGGGTAGCAGGAGTAAAACACAGGGAGTTAAAGGTTTTCATCTTGTACCAGAACCAGATGGCAGTTGTAGAAAGTTGAAGAGCATGAAAAGGGAGCAGTTGTTGTCAAGGGAATGAGACATGATTGTAGCCTATCCTAAATGTTGTTTAACCTGTACACTGAGCAAGCTGTGGAGGAAAGCAATGAGAAAGTTGGAAAGGGAATTTAAGTTCTGTGAGAAGAAATAAAAACTTTGAGGATCACTGATGACACAGTAATTCTGTCAGACAGCAAAGGACCTAAGAGAGCAACTGAGTGTAAGAGGAGGGACAAAAAAAAAAAAAAGTGTTCGACTGACTTGGGAATTCTAAACATAGTGAGATGAATGTTGAAGACCAACCTCTTTCTGGACAACTTGCAACATTGGAATTGAGGAAAACATTGAAAAAAAATCTGCCAAAAAATTAACAAGGTTCGTTTACTTGATCGACCAAATTTCATGAAAGACAGGTGAGAGTTGGGGCTCATGCCAGTGGATTTTGAGTGAGAATTTGCACATGAGATGTGTTGCTGCTAAATTTGTTCTGCACCTTCTCAGACAGAAGCAAAAAACCCATGTGCATGAATGTGTGCCAGGACTGGAAGAATGGATATTTAAAGTGATTCACATTTTTTGGACAAAGCCATTACAGGTGATGAGAGTTGGTGTTATGGGTATGACCCAGAAATGAAGCTAATGGAGGGACTCCCAACTCTCCCAGACCAAAAAAGCAAGGCAGGTGAAGTTGAATGTGAAAGCGATGATCATTATCTCTTTTGATGTTGATGGAATTGTGTGTTGGGAATTTGTACCACCTGGCCAGTTTTGTTTGGAAGTTTTAATATGTCTGTAAGAGGATGTACGGAGGAAACACTTGGAACTTTGGCAATCAGGTTACTCGTCTGTTCATCACAAATCTCCCCCCCCCCCCTCCCCCCCCCCCCCCCCCCACACACACACACACACACACAGCCTTAAGAGTGACCCACTATATGGCATCTCAGGGATGATCTGTTGTTCCCTACACCCTGTATTTGACAGACCTAGCCCCCATGTAACTTTTTCTATCCCTGCAAATAAAAAATGCTAAAAGGGAAGCATTACGATATAGAAGTGGTGAAAATAGCTTTACAAGGCTCTCTGGACAATATCAAAGTTGTAAAGTTCCAGACATGCCTCAAATGGTGGGAAGACTTGACACGTTCATTGGATCTAATGAATAGTACTTCGAAGGTGACTGACGGAATTTTGTAAAAAAGGTTCATGAATAAATTTTTATAAAACCCTGGTTCCCACTGCCTCCCCCCCCCCCCCCCCCCCCCCACCCCCACCCCACCCCACCCCAGTTAGAAAATTGAAAATAAATTACAAGCTGAACAGCAACAAAAATAATCGAATATAGTGGATAAAATTGGAGAATACTGAGAGAATTAGTTTAGGAAATAGGATACAAAAAGTAATAGAACAGCTTCGCGAAGTAGAGGCAAATGGTCATAGGTTGCAACAGTTACTTGGAAATGAAGCATGCACAGGATAGACTAGTGTGGAGAGCTGCATAAAGCAATTCTTTGGCATGAAGACCATGACAGAAACACCAGTTATCAGCTGTGGCAGCATACTTTCCTTCCATTGTTAGATACTTTTGAAGTCGACCACATTACTGTCTTATTGCGACTTACAACCGTCATGGTGAAGTCTTGTTGCATTACTGGTATTGTAGGGTCATTAGGACCAGAGTTTCCTTAATTTCAAAATCAAGGGAATGAAAATGAAGCTCTTATAACCAACTTAGCATTAATAGTTACTTCACACTTCAAAATCTGAATTAGGATTTTACAATGACCGTCCGTAATCCAAAATGAGATTTTCACTCTGCAGCAGAGTGTGCACTTATATTGCACTTCCAGACAAATTAAAAATGTGGACCAGACCGAGACTTGAACTCGGGACCTTTGCCTTTCATGGGAAAGTGCTCTATCGTCTGAGCTACCCAAGCATGATTCACATCTCATCCTCACAGATTTACTTCTGCCAGTACCTCGTATCCTACCTTTCCAACTTCACAGAAGCTCTCCTGCAAACCATGCAGAACTAGCACTCCTGGAAGAAAGGCTGTTGCAGAGACACGGGTTAGCCACAGCCTGGGGGATGTTCCAGAATGAGATTTTCACTCTGCAGTAGAGTGTGCTTGGGTAGCTCAGACAGTAGAGCACTTGCCGCAAAAGGCAAAGGTACAGAGTTCAAGTCTCTGACTCCACTTCTTGGCACTTCTTCTTCTTCTTGGCGCTTCTTCTTCTTCTTCTTGGCGCTTCTTCTTCTTCTTCTTGGCGCTTCTTCTTCTTCTTCTTCTTGGCGCTTCTTCTTCTTCTTCTTGGCACTTCTTCTTCTTCTTCTTGGCGCTTCTTCTTCTTCTTCTTGGCACTTCTTCTTCTTCTTCTTGGCGCTTCTTCTTCTTCTTGGCGCTTCTTCTTCTTCTTCTTGGCGCTTCTTCTTCTTCTTCTTGGCGCTTCTTCTTCTTCTTCTTGGCGCTTCTTCTTCTTCTTCTTGGCGCTTCTTCTTCTTCTTCTTGGCGCTTCTTCTTCTTCTTCTTGGCGCTTCTTCTTCTTCTTCTTGGCGCTTCTTCTTCTTCTTCTTGGCGCTTCTTCTTCTTCTTCTTGGCGCTTCTTCTTCTTCTTCTTGGCGCTTCTTCTTCTTCTTCTTGGCGCTTCTTCTTCTTCTTCTTCTTCTTGGCGCTTCTTCTTCTTCTTCTTCTTGGCGCTTCTTCTTCTTCTTCTTCTTGGCGCTTCTTCTTCTTCTTCTTCTTCTTCTTCTTGGCGCTTCTTCTTCTTCTTCTTCTTCTTCTTCTTGGCGCTTCTTCTTCTTCTTCTTCTTCTTCTTCTTCTTCTTGGCGCTTCTTCTTCTTCTTCTTGGCGCTTCTTCTTCTTCTTCTTGGTGCTTCTTCTTCTTGTAGTGTAGTGAAGAAAATAAAAACAAACTTTTGATCTGCTTTTCACAAAAGTATGAAAGGAGCAGCAACACAGCTATAACCACACAACAAACTGCTGCTGTCCTTTTTCTGTTTCTTAGTGTCACTTTTTCAGCAACACTGCACGGAATGCCAGATTACAGTGAACTGATGAAGGAAACTTAATGTAGCGTCTGTATCTTCAGTTCAGATAACTGTACAGATTTTTACTTTACTGGATAACTGTACACTTAAATTAAAGGCATAAGGCCCTTTAAATGATTAAGCATGAATATTCTCCCTTTTTAATGCAGAAGCATTAGGAGTTCCAGCATTCAGGAAGGTCTGGTTATTTTTCAGTATGTATCACCAGGGTGTATACGACCCGGGACAACCGGGAGATCCGGGAAAAACCCGGGAATTTTTTCATCCAGGAGAAAACCGGGAAAAACCCGGGAATTGTTTAGAATTCCGGGAATTTTTCATTGTTTTTGTTTTCAGTTAATTTTTTGTGATTGTGACTGGTAAGAACCAATACTCTAACAAAGGATATTATTGTATCCCGCTGCAGAATAATAATGCAACAACAAAACATGAACGGGAGGAAAAAATAAATAAAGTCGAAAATAAATTAAGTTGCAAAGGAAATGTGCCATATACAACAACAAAACAGTGCTCATACAAGCGTCTGCCAACAGTAAAGTGTGTCAAAGGCTTTAGGAACACTATGCAATGCTTTATAACAACAAACTGCCTCTGACGAGCATGACGTGACGACTGTTTAAATTAGATTCGTTTGAGCAGTTGCGGGCGGGCTCTTGCTCATGCGCAGTTGAGTCGCGAATGAGTAGTACCGTCTCCTGCTTCTGGTTACGGAAGTGTGGCTGGGCACCACTACTTAATATTGCCCCTGTTCGGAAATACCGTAGATCCGGGGCTGATGCACAGAGCAGTCTGAGTTGTTGTGTGGAGGTGGGTCGTCTCCACGTAACCTGTGTTTACGTTCAGTGATTTTGTTGTTTCCTCTTCGTTTATTGCTCTCACATTAAATGATAACAAAATGGATTTTTGTGGCCGGTAGTTATCAAATCAATTAAAATACGTTCGCATAATTACGGCAGGCTAAAATATGTTAATAGTTTCAGATTTTATTTCCACCTTTCACAATCAAGCGTTAATCGCCTTACAGAACAATGAAGTTATTTTTCCCGGTTTGCTAAAGAGATTTGGCTTTTATTAATCCTTTCTACTGAGGCAGTCAATTTATTTGAAACGAAGTGTTTGATTTCACACTATTGGCTAGTTGCAACTGTTCGCTGCATTTCAAGTGCACGTATGGCATGCTATAATAAAGAATCGAACATGAGTACTGGTACTCCAAGAAAATTTACATACGGATGTGCATTTTAAGCTGAATTATGCATTTTAATATGGTTCGTGAAATCCCGATGCTCTTGAAGTATCCTTTGATGTCTTGTTTCTTTTATGACATAATGTAAGATCTTTTAATGTTTTACACATACGAACAACTGCTGAAATGGACCTATTTTTAACAGGTCATGGGAAAATGTTGCTAATGGTGGTTTGAAAAGCGTTACATTTAAAGCAGATTTCCTTTTACACAAGATGAACTATGTGCAAGAATGTACGATGAATTTCTTAAATCACAAAGCGTTTGACTCTCATTTAAAAATCAACTTTTTGAGGATGACCATCTAGAAGAATTTAAAGTCCAGAAGATGAGACATTTGCGTCATTATTAAAAATTTTACTGGCACATTTGTGTGATGTATCTTAACGCGTAAGACGCGCAAAAATGATCAACATTATATGTGGAAGCTTAGCTCATCTTCCAACTTATTAATCTTCGCGACCAATATTATATGTGAGTGCTATGTATATTAATTTAAACCATTAACTTTTCTTATTTGTGTATTCGTGCTACTTAAGAGTGATCTTGCTATTGACTGACTACATCACGTGTCATATTGCTGTCATCAGCTGGTGAGATCACGTGAATGAGCTATGACGCTTACAAAAGCACATCGCTTTCTCGATTTCAATGCTTTGGAAAGTGACATGCGTTGTTTGGTGGAATTCAAATTTATACCTTCATAATACGAAAATATGCAGCGTACATGTTGCTGCACATCAAAGGTCTTTCGAAACGTGTTTTTCCCCTTTAGTTTTGTTTTCTAAAGTGCCGGGAAATTCTACGTCGGTATATAAAACCAAAAACATTCAAAGGATTGATGACTTTTACAGTATACTGTCACTTAACAAGGAAAAAGTGTATTTTCACCCGGAAGAAAGTGTATTTTTAACTGGGAAGTCCGGGAAAAATCCGGGAATTTTTTTTCCTTGTCCACGTATACACCCTGATTACGTGAAGGAGATAGTAAAGTTTTTGCTGTTCAAGCAGTAAAATGTCAGCATCAGTCATGATGTTTGAATTTATTACTTCTTTACTACAGAGTATTCGCAACACAGTTTGCAGGCAGTATCTAATTATACCACTGAATGTACCTGCAAAATTATATCATTGTATGACACACAGTTCAGGACTTAGGATGTTTTGCTGAAGGAGAAGGGCAAATTACCCAGACTATATTCTTCCAGTTTTTTGAAATGAAAGCACTCTGATGTGTATGCTTAAAGTGAGGTATTTACACATTAACTCATTTGTGAAATGATTAGACATTTGAAGCAGTTTTATGCGTAGAAGTTTGATTTTTCAAAGAATTGGGAATTCCTTAATATGGATTTTTGCTGTATCTGAGATCAGCTGAAAATAAAGGAAAGTAAATTTTTAGGCATTGGGGCTTATAACTGTGAGTAACATTGAAGCAATTAGACTTGAATTTTAAATTCTGTCTATCAAAATGCTGTTCATATTTTGCAGAATGGTGAAAGAATAATTTGAGCAGCTAGTCACCAGTGATTTAAGTATCTTGGTACACAAAGATACAGTATAATGGTCTAGCATCGTGTGGTAATGTTCATGAACTGTTCAATGCAAAATTGTAAGTATCAGAAAAGACAAACTCCCACAAGCAAATACCACTGTTAACCAGCGCTTTCATGAATGAAACAGTCAAAGTCTGGACCATCGTACAGCCCTTTTGCTTCCCAATTTGACATTTTGTGTCCTTCCACAGGACAAAAAAATGCCAAAGGCTAAAAATTCGGCTCATGAGCATGGTTTTGCCGTATCCTAATTGCACAATAAAAAATTTTTAGGGATGTTCAAAAAGGATCGACCTTACTTTTTATTGTTGAAACCATTAATGGTATCAGGGTGTGCGCACTCGGTTATGAGACAATGTGGTGCACATGTGACCTTGTTTTTTTCCCTAGCTGTCGACCAGGGAGCACGTGATACTCATCTGATTTTGTGGTGATGGTCTTTCCATTTCGACGTTTTGAATTTCCAGAGTTGTACTAATTATCTGTTTATAGCTTTTGAAGGAAAGTTGTAAAATTGTGGTGACCACATGTACAAATTTGTTATGAAATAGTCTTTAAACTGATGTCTACCATTTTCATGGCATTTATGGTCTGTAGGACTCCTTAGTGGTGAAAGGGTGATATTACTGAGCAATTCTTGGTGTTAAACTCCTGTCAGCCTTTGATGGACTTCTCTTACTGTCACTAACACAGAAATTTCTGTAAATGGTTACTTTACCTGAGCATGTGTGCCTTTTGGTATATGCCTCACAGGGCCATGTGGTCCTGTTAGACATTTATAGACCCTGCCACAGAATGACAACATATAGCTGTTGGGGGAACCTGTTTCCTGATCCATTATATTTTGGTTGTGCAACTATAGAAACTTCATTTCATCAACTGATACTCTGGCCATGTACTTTCTGGCCATCTTGGGTTAGTGAACAGCCTGAGGTTACTGCAGTTGAACCTATTATTCTAAACACAAGAAGTGATTCACTGCACATGTGGCCACACCATGTCCAAGGACCAGAGATAATTGGTGGCAAAGATGTTTGTGTGAACTTAGTCTGTTCCCCTGTGGTGTCGGGGGCTAGAATAGATCCACAGCCCTTCCTAGTATGTCATAGGAGGCAACTAATAGGAGTTTCTTTATTGGGTCAAGTTTTTTACCTGGATCTTGTGACTGTTTTTTGGACTTTTGAAGGTTTTTGTTCTTTTCACTGTTTTCAACACTTTTCCCCCCCTCACATTTTTTGGCTTTTGAAATTGTGGCCACCTTTTTGGGTTTGACCTCCACTTTCCCAATATTACCAAAGTGCAGGCCATTTGCGGAAGGACGCCTTATTGCGGCGCATTACCTCTCTGCTGTGCGCTGTTACCTTTTGCACCTACCAATCAAGTGAATCTACCTCTGCACCCGAAATCCAGCGCTGTAGTCAGTCTGTTGTGGTTGGTTTGTCATGAACCTTCTCAATGGTAGCACCCTGACAATGCAATGATTGCACTGCTGTTGTGCAAGTTGTGACCACCTCATGTCAGCCAAGGAGCAGGTGCCTGTCCACTTCAGGATACTGGGACTGTGGGCAATGGCTACTGTGCCAGGCTGCATTTGCCTTGATGGGGTGGCGCCCATGTGAGAGCCTGCAATTGGGAAGGATGATCTGCAGTGAAACAGATCAACTTTAATGGTGGCTGTGCCAACACAGCCATCTCATCAGTCAGGAACAGTGATTTTATTGCAGAAGTTTACAATACTATGGCATTACTGTCATTGACCATGCTTTAATATGACAGCCAGGCAAGGATAAATGAAAGTGGACAGTTTGCAGAGTTCTTGGTTTTTTCTCGCATTCACAATGGCTCTTTTGCCTCAATGAAGCCAATGTTTTTCATTGATAATATTGAAGATCGATTTGGGGAGGTTGCGGCAATAGACAAGATGAGAAATGAATCTTTGTTAATCAAAGCATCAAACGCCAACCAATTGGAGGCACTTCAGGCCTGTGTCAAGTTAGGAGATATACCAGTCACCATTTCTCCTCATAACAAACTCAGTAGGATTCCAGGTGTTACCTTCCATTGGGACCTAACACTACAGACTGATGAAGAGCTGTGCATTAATCAGGCGCAGTGTGGACTCCATTTTGTTCACCACACGCTGAAGGGGCCCAAGGATGATAGAGGGGACACTGGAGGTTTTGTCCTAGACATTGATGGCAACATTTTACCTGAGAAGGTTAAGGTCATGGTTTGTAGGTGTGATGTTAGGCATTACTTTGCTCCTCTGATGAGATGTTTAACGTGCTAAAGGTTCCTACACATGTCCTCTCCCTGTTCTAATGAGGCTATATGTAGGGCATATGGACGGGTGTCCCATGAGGGCAGCCTTTGTACCCATTCCCTCAATGTGTCAACTGCCTGGAACCACATCCTCCTCATTCACCACAGTGCCCAGTGTTCAAGAGGGAGAACAACATACAAGAGTATAAAACACTTCACTGCTTGTCTCACCAAGATGCAGAGAAAAAGTTTTAAAGACTTCATCTGACTAATATGGCCTTCAGTTTTGACAGTCTTGTCACAGTCCACACCTCATACGATGACAATGTCTCCCATGACACCTTCTAGCCATGGTCATATTCCAGGGGCCTGCCCCACAGTTTGTGGAGGGAACATCAGCTTCCTCATCCCCTACATGTATAGCACCAGTGGTTCCTATACCATCAGGTGGCCAGAGATGCCTAGTCATCCTCTGGTGTCAGGGATGAGGACACCAGTCAAGGTGGACTCCTCTCAAGACAAGGAACAGCAGCCACAGGCTGCAGGCTGAAGAAAAGTACAGTCCTCTTATCCCCCAAAAGATAAAATGGGGAAATCTTCACAGGAATTGAAGTCTCAGAAGGATAAGCGGAAAAAGAAGTTACTTTCTGAAGCTTCGGATGTTCAGCTCCGCACCCCTGCAGCGGTCGAGCCTATGCACATGGCCAAAGGATCATGCAACAGACTGGACCACAACCTTGTAGCAAAGTAATAACACCCATTATCCATTTGCCATTTTCTCAGACCTCACTCTAATGCTCCTTCAATGGCACTGTAATGGCTACTATCGCCATTTGGCTGATCTACATCATTTAATGGCTACTTACTCAATAATTGGCATAGCACTTCAGGAAACACGGTTTATGGCTCTGAAAAACTATCAACCCAACTGTACCAATTGCATTAATGTTAAGAGTGTCCAGTGGGGTCTGTACCCTCATACGCTCTGATATTTTTCAGTGAGTAATTGCCCCTTACCACTGCACTAGAGGTCATGGCCATCAGTTTCTCCCTGTCAGTTCAGATGACAATATGTGATGTTTATCTACCCCCACACAGACCTTTCAGTTGTCACAAGCTGTCAGAGTTCATGGCACAGCTAGTCGACTTATTCTTGTTGAGTAATTAAATATCCATAATCCTCTATGGGGCAGCATCACTGTCTTGCAGAGTCTGAGTACTAGAACATATCCTTCCAGAATTGAATGTCTGCCAACTCAACACTGGAGCTGCACCCCCGTCTCGGTGTAGCCCAGGAAACATTTTCAGTAATTGATCTTGCAGTTTGCTGCCCGAGCATTTTACAACTATTTCAGTGGTGCATCCATGGTGATCTTTGTGACAGCGACAATTTTCCTATCGTTCCCTCCATCTCCCCCCACAGACATCCAGAACATGGTCAAAGTTGGTCGCTTCAGAAAGCCGATTGGCAGGCTTTCTCCTTTGCAGCCACTTTTGCAGCCACTCATGTGACAGATAGCAACAAATGGTTACAGGATACTATTACTCATGCTGCAGCAGTAGCAATACCCTACTCCTCCAGCTCATCCTGATGATGGCCAGTGCCATGGTGCTCTGAAGATAGCCACAGCTATCAATGGCACAAGTACCATCCCTCTATGGAAAATTTAATAGCATTCAAGAGACTCCAGGTGATAGTGCGGATTTCAATAAAGAAAGGGAAGCAGGAGTGTTGAGAGCAATATGTCTCAACTATGCGATCCCCCCTTCACCCCCCATTCCAAGTATGGACTAAATTCCACTGCATTCCACCCACAGTGGTTTCTAGCAACCTTGTCAATGGTAACATCTGCACTTATCCCATGGTACCTGCTGAATATTTACTGGCACACTAAGATGAAGTGTCTGCATGCAGTAATTACCATCTTCATTCCCTGACGAGGAAACCCCTTGCTGAACACTGCCTGCGATCTTTCCATGCACACAGCTCTCTATCATATAATGTCCCTTTCAGTGAATGGGAGCTTAGCAGCAATTCGACAGTGTCATGATATGGCCCCTGAAATCAACAAAATCCGTAACCAAATGCTCAAACATCTTTGTGCTGACAGTATGAAACACACCCCCAGACTTCTTAATCACATTTGGTAGGAGGGAGTATTTCCCTCTCAATGGCGGGAAGGTATTATTATTATTCTTGTCCTGAAACTGGGAAAGGACCCACATATTTTAACTAACTACCGACCAGTCTCTGATGAATGGGCTGTGTAAGCTATTTGAACGAATGGGCAGTCGCTCGCTGTCTTTGTTGGTGCCTTGAAGATGGGCGGCTATATCAAGATTCCAAAGTGGCTTTTGGGCTCACCGGTCCACCGCAGATCACCTGGTTCATTTGAAATCAGCAGTGTGCAATGCTTTTGTGCATCGCCAACATCTGATTGCTGTCTTCTATGTCCTATGGAAGGCATACCATACCATGTGGCAACATCATGTCCTCTCTGTGCTGCAGTAGTGGGGTTTTTGGGGCAGTTTATCCATTTTTATTCAGAATTTCCTCTCTCTCCAATTTTTTCTGGTTCGGATAGTGTAAACTCTCAGGAGCCACTATATATAGGACGCTGGAGTCCCTCAGGGATTGGCTCTGAGCATAACACTGTTTGCCATCGCCATCAGTGGTATTGTAAATGCAATGAGCCCCACAATCTCTCCACCACTGTATGTGGGTGACCTTTGCCAATACTATGCCTCTGCATCATTGCACCACTGTGCGCCAACTTAAGGGGGTTGGCTGGAGAGTCCATGACTGGGCCATGAATCACTCTATCAATTTTCTCCAGAAAAATCGTGAGTTATGCATTTTTGTCTACTCCGTACAGTGCACTTGCACCCACGAATTTACCTTGGTGACCTGGTACTTGAAGTTATTGAAACTTTCCAGTTCTTAGGTATTTCATTTGATCACAAGCTAACTTTGCTGCTGCATGTTTGCCAGCTCAAGGCAGTTTGCATGAAGAAGCTGAATGCTCTCCATTTTCATAGTCACTACTCGTGAGGCATGGGTCCCACAGTTCTGAGATTTTACAAAGCACTGATTTTTGAACTGCTTGGACTAAGGATGTTGCCTATGGGATGGCAGCACTGTCCATACTGCATTTGCTGAACCCTGTTCACCACACTGGATGCGGTTGGTAACGCCATACGAGCCCTGTTGACAGCCTCGTGGCGGAAGCCATTATCCCGCTGCTGCGGGTTAGATGAGCAGCTTCTGGCAAGTTATGAACTCGTAATCTGTCTGATGTCTACCACCCATGTCACTCAACTCTCTTCCACAACCAGCAGTTCAGACTGTTTGCGCATTGTCCAAAACTGGGAAGACCAGCTGGTATCCTACTTGATATTCTGCTGAAGGTCCTCCAACAGGCTTCGTTAGTCTGTGAGCCTAGAGTTCCCTCTCCACACCTTCCATGGGCTGTACCCTGTCGTGTGATACAGATGGACCTCTTTTGAGGCCCCAAGAAGGATGCTGAGCCTACCATTCTCGGACACCTGTTTCTTTCAATCCTCCACAATTATTAAGATAGATATTTTATTGTCACATAACATGTTTTTATACAATCATTCGATTAAGAACATTGGTGACTCGTCAGTCTTTAACCTAAGTTGTTACAGTATTTTATATACTGCAGGAAATACATAATACATACATTGCTTATTATAATAAAAATACAACATTATATTTTAGATCTTTTCGTAACTCATTGAATCATTACCATAGCCTTCACACACCCATATGAAGTATGGATGTACTGAACAGGATACAAACTGCCATTCAAACTATAATTCTATATTTAAACATGAATATACAGTGAATGTGTATACTTTGTATCTATATGGCTTCGAAAGTATACCATTTGTACTTGTATCTTTACTCCCTATTCCTATTTATAAATTCTTCTAAACTATAACATTGCTTTTTATTCATTTAGAAATTCTTCTAGACTATAACAACATTTGCTTTTTAGGTATGTGCCAATGGTCTCCAATGTGGATTCCCAAAATATTGACCTTATCTTATTTCTGATCTTCAGAGCCATGTAATACGGAGTATTTTCATATACTGTGAGTTGGTGACAAGGTAGCATGTATTTCAATTTATGTCTAGTTTCATAGGCATGTGTGAATGTATTTCCTTCAAACAGATGAGAGTTTTTCTGTTCTAAGAGAAGTATTTCATATATGAAGATGGAAGGGATTGTCATGAAGTCCATGCTTTTGAATAGTGGTTTGCATGAATGTCTACTATTGGTTCCTGTCATTGCTCTGATTTTATATTTTTTTTTTTTTAAGGAGGCTTGTCTTTTCAGCACCGCAAAATATTATTCCCGTATCAGTGTTATGAAATATGCGTGGTATACAGTTCTCTTCACCGTTAAATCCATTACTTTGTGTAGTACCCTCATTGCATAAACTAAACTATTTAATCTCTTCAGTAAACTGTCCACATGGTCGGTCCATTGCAAGTTTTTATTTAAAGTTATCCCAAGAAATTTTACAGAATCAACTGTGGTCAGTTCTTTACCTGAATATTCTATTTGTGATATACATTCAGTAGTTTGTTTGAGCCTGAAGTGTATGATTTGGGTTTTTTCAAGATTTAATTTCATAGCATTATCTTGTATCCATTGTTCAAGTTCTTGTAGAGTTTGTTTCATGGTCCTTACCAATTCATCAGTGTTTTTGCAGCAGACTACAGCAGTTGAGTCATCTGCGTAAAGTATTGTATCTATATTTACTTTGCTAGGCATGTCATTTATGTAATATAAGAACAGAAGTGGTCCTAATATCGAGCCCTGGGGCACACCTGCTTGAATTTCTTTCCAGCTAGAGCAAGTTTTCTCTCCCTCTTGATGCATCACCCCATTTGGTATCTGTTTTTGAGATAAGATGAAAACCATCTTATAGATTTTCCATGGAAGCCATAGGTACCCAATTTTTGGAGCAGTAGCGTATGGTTTACTGTGTCAAACGCCTTTGAGAGGTCACAAAAAATGCCAGATACACTTGGTTTGTTTGGCCACCGGTGCCTTCCCTACTAGCCCTGTTGATAGTCTCCTGGTTGAAGCTGGGATCCCCCCCCCTTTCTGTTCGGCGGTCCCAGCTTCTGGTGTCTTATGCCCTTACTATCCGTTCTTCTCCCGCTCATCCTTCCTATTCTCTCCTATTCCCAGACTATGGACGTCGCCCGCCCGATGCCCGCCCTCGGGCGGGTTTACCGGTTGGGCTGCGCCTTGCGTCTCTTAACCGTGATTTTCAGCTTCCTTCTTTGTCCTGTCTTCCTCGCTCCCTCCCCTCCACCCCTCCTTGGTTAGTTCCTCGGCCTCGAATTCGGATGGATCTCCGCCGCGGTCCGAAAGATTCCATCCCCCCGGTGGTATTCCGTTCCTTTTTCCGCCAAATTTTATGGGAGTTTCGGGATGCTGTTGTTTTTTACACTGATGGCTCTAAATCTGCTGATCATGTTGGGTATGCCTTCACGTCCTTTGTTGGAACGGAAAATCATCTGCTGCCACCCTCATGTGGGGTGTTTACTGCGGAATTGATGGCAATTACCCGGGCCCTTACCTTTATTAAACAATCCCAACACCACCGCGTTTTGTTATGTACGGACTCGATGAGTGGCCTTCTTGCTATTGTCCCCCTGCGGGTTCGGGGGTAAGAATAGGCCCGCGGTATTCCTGCCTGTCGTAAGAGGCGACTAAAAGGAGTCTCAAACGTTTCGGCCTTCTGTGATGGTCCCCTCTTGGGTTTGACCTCCTTTTTTCTTCCAAATTTCCGTCGTCAGTGCGTGCCATTTGGGGAAGGACACCTTACGTGGTGTTTTTGTATTGGTCCATCATGCTCCACCATCTTGCATGTTACCTATTGTCGTGTGGGGGGGACTACGCCCAACATCTTCTGGGTGGTCTCCTCCTCGCCTTGTGCGCACTCTTCTTCTTAGCGCCTACGACAACTGTGGACCCTTTAAACACCTAAAATCCAGCACGGTAGCCAGTCCGTTGTGGTGGGGTCGTCATGTACCCTCTTGGTGGTAGCCCCCTGACCACGCAGGGATCGCACTACAGATGCCTGAGCTGTTTCCTCCCCATGCATGCCAAGGAGTATGTGCCCATCTTGTCTGGGGCACGGGGACTCCGGGCAACGGGATATCGGCCAGGTACCCGTTGCTTTGGCTGGGTGGCGCCCTTGGGGAGAGCCCTCGTTCGGAGTAGGTGGCATCTGGGCGGATGTGGCGCAATGAAGCGCAATAAATCACATCAAGCTGGTGGTCGCACGGCCACCAGCATCTCTAAGCGAGGTAGAGTCGACTTCGATGCTGCGCAGTATGACCCTCAGACGTTCCCCTCGTTGGCTGCGCCATGGGAGGGACGCCGATCTAGTGCGAAGCGGGAGCCTTACGTACCGCAATACCTTGTCTGCAGCAGGACTGATGGTGACTCCTTTCTTCCGACGAAGCCTATGTTTTTTGTGGAACACCTGGAGGATAAGTTTGGGGAAGTGGCGGGGTTGTCAAAAATGAGGAATGGGTCCATCCTCCTCAAGACGTCCTCCCCAGCCCAGTCACGAGCGTTGCTCTCGTGTGATAAGCTGGGTGACGTCCCTGTTACCGTCACTCCCCACAGTAGCTTAAATATGGTCCAGGGGATTATTTACCATCGTGACCTCTTGTTGCAATCCGATGACGAGCTGAGAGCCGACTTGGAACGACGCGGTGTGCATTTTGTCCGTCGTGTCCATCGAGGACCCAAGACAAACAGGGTGGCCACCGGTGCCTTTATCTTGGCCTTTGAGGTTGATGTCTTGCCCGAGAAGGTCAAGGTAATGGTTTACCGTTGCGACGTGAAGCCATACGTCCCTCCCCCGATGCGGTGCTTCCAGTGCTGGAAGTTTGGGCATATGTCCTCCCGTTGTCCATCCAGCGCTACATGTCGAGATTGCGGACGCCCCTCTCATCCCGATTCTCCATGTGCGCCTCCGCCTGTATGTGTCAACTGTGGGGAGCACCACTCTCCATGCTCGCCGGATTGCCCTGTTCTTCATAAGGAGCGGAAGATCATGGAATTTAAGACCCTGGACCGGCTTACTTATCGAGAGGCTAAACAGAAATATGAAAGGTTGTATCCTGCTTCCCTTCGAACATCTTATGCTGCAGCCACGTTATCGTCGCCCGCACGAGCGACGGTTGTCGCTTCATCTGTGCCGCCTTCAGTGGGCCCTCGGGGCCATGTATCTCTGTCTGCCCCCCTCGTGCCTGGGGGCAAGCCTTCCTCTCTTGCCCCCTTAGCAGTTGGGGGCAAACCCTCTTCTGTCGCTCCCCCCAAGCTTACTTCGGGAGTGACATCTGCTCCACAACCAGGAGGCTCGATTCCTCCCCCTCCTTCTCCGGCGGCGTTGCCTCCGCCGGTTCCTCTCTCGCGGAAGGGGTCCCTCGGGGCTCTCCCTTCCTCCGTTTCTTCTCCTTCCCAGCCAGATGTCAGCCAGTGGCTGAAGGTTCTGCCACCTGCTGGTCGTAGGGCTTCTGCGTCGTCGTCAGCCTCCGACGCTCCTTCAGAGAAGCTCTCCCAGCCCTCTCACCCTAAGGGCAGACGCGAGAAGAAGGAACGGAATGTGTCCAAGAAGAAGGACGTTCCGGCGGTTTCAGCACCGCCTGCTGTACATCGTCCTGGCTCCGGGGATGAGGTGGAGATCCTCGCCTCTGCCGCGGATCTCGCCCTCACGGAACCCTTGGGGGCCTCTCCTATGGACTCCGCTGACTCTCCCCCAGTGGCGGCGGTTGGCTCTGAAACGCTGTCTGCCTCTTAGTCGCATTCACGTCCTCCCAGTCCCTTCCTGCTTCCATTCTCCAATGGAACTGCGGCGGTTATTTCCAACACCTGCCAGAGCTCCGGATGCTTCTGAGTGATTCCCCTGTTCTCTGCATTGCTCTGCAGGAAACTTGGTTTCCTGCACTGCGGACCCCCGCCCTTCGCGGTTATCGGGGATACTATAAGAACCGTGCTGCCTGTCAACGAGCGTCAGGTGGGGTTTGCCTCTTTGTTCACCACTCTGTCTGTAGCTCGCCAGTACCCCTTCAGACGCCTTTAGAGGCAGTTGCTGCCAGGGTTGAGCTCTCGCCGGCTATTACTGTTTGCTCTGTTTACATTCCTCCGGATGGGGAGCTCCCCCGCCATGTCTTGGCTGCGCTGCTGGCTCAACTCCCGCCACCATTGCTGCTTCTGGGCGATTTCAATGCCCACAATCCTCTATGGGGTGGGACTGTCTCCGATGATCGCGGTCGGGCCGTGGAGCATGTGTTGGCTCAGCTCGACCTTAGCCTCTTGAACACCGGTGCTCCCACGCATTTCAGTGTGGCCCATGGCTCGTTCTCGGCCATCGATCTCTCTATTTGCAGCCCTGGACTTGTCCCATCCCTCCACTGGAGGGTGCATCCTGACCTGTGTGGCAGTGACCATTTTCCCATCTATTTGTCACTGCCACAGTGTCATTCTTCTGCGCGCTTGCCCCGCTGGGCTCTCCACAGGGCTGACTGGCCAGCTTTTACTTCCGCTGTAACCATTGCGTCTCCCCCACAGGGTGACATTGACGAGGTCGTCCGTGTTTTCACCACGTCCATCATTTCGGCGGCCGAGGCTGCCATCCCCCGTTCCTCTGGCCTCCCTCGGCGGAAGGCTGTCCCCTGGTGGTCGCCAGAGATTGCTGAGGCTATTCGCGACCGTAGGCGGGCTCTCCAGCGTCATAGGCGGCACCCGTCTCTGGAGACCCTCATCGCCTTTAAGAGGCTCCATGCCTTCGCCCGTCGTCTTATTGCACGGCATAAGCAGGAGTGCTGGGAGAGGTATGTCTCCTCCCTGGGCTCCCGTGTCTCGTCCTCGCACGTGTGGTCCCGGATCCGGCGGATTTATGGCTCCCAGACCCCTGTGGGTGTCCCTGGGCTCTCCTTGGACGGCGCTGTCTGCACGGACGCTGCCGCCATTGCTGAACGGCTAGCCGCGCACTTTGCTCAGAGCTCTGCGACTGCATCCTGTCCCCCCGCCTTTCGCTCTCTAAAGGAGCGAGCCGAGCGGACGCCGTTCTCATTCCACACGCGTCGTTCTGAAACATACAATGCTCCTTTCAGCGAGAGGGAATTCCTCGCCGCCCTCGCCGATTGCCCTGATACAGCACCAGGCCCAGACTGCATCCACGCGCAGATGCTGAAGCATCTCTCCAGGGACTGCCAGAGACACATTCTCGCGATATTTAATCGCATTTGGAGCGAAGGCGTGTTCCCGTCGCAATGGCGGGAGGGCGTTACTGTCCCCATCTTGAAACCCGGTGCGGACCCACTGGCGGTGGACAGCTATCGTCCCATTACCCTCACCAACGTTTTGTGCAAATTGCTCGAACGTATGGTGGGGCGGCGTTTGTGTTGGGTCCTTGAGTCGCGCGGTCTCCTCGCTCCATCCCAGGGTGGCTTCCGTCGGGGCCGGTCTGCAGTGGACAATTTGGTGCGGCTGGAATCTGCTGTCCGTACGGCTTTTGCCCGACGTCAGCATCTTGTTGCTGTATTTTTCGATCTGCGGAAGGCGTATGACACCACATGGAGGCATCACATCCTTGCCACGTTGCATGGGTGGGGTCTTCGTGGTCGGCTCCCGGCTTTTCTTCAAAACTTTTTATTGCGCCGCTCTTTCCGGGTGCAAGTCGGTGCCACCTCTAGTTCCTCTTATATACAGGAAAATGGGGTCCCGCAGGGCTCGGTGTTGAGCGTCTCCTTATTTTTAGTGGCCATTAATGGTCTGGCAGCAGCAGTGGGGTCGTCGGTGTCTCCTTCTTTGTATGCCGACGACTTCTGCATCTCATTTAGCTCCACGACTACGGGAGTCGCCGAACGCAGGCTGCAAGTCGCCGTTCGCAAGGCAGCATCATGGGCACTGACTCATGGCTTTCAGTTCTCTGCTGCCAAGACTCGAGTAATGCACTTCTGCAGGCGTCGGACGGTCCACCCTCATCCTGCACTTTACCTCGACGGCCACCTGCTTGAAGTGGTGGACACTTGCCGCTTCTTGGGACTCGTGTTTGATGCCCGGCTCACATGGGTTCCTCATGTTACTCAGCTGAAGCAAAAATGCTGGCGGCACCTCAACGCCCTCCGCTGCCTTAGCCACACGTCTTGGGGAGCAGATCGCTGCACGCTGCTGCGGTTGCACAGAGCCCTTGTGCAGTCCCGGCTTGATTATGGGAGCCTGGCCTATGGGTCTGCGTCCCCCTCAGTGTTAAAGTTGTTAGACCCCATACACCACTGTGGGGTTAGGCTTGCCACTGGCGCTTTTCGCACCAGCCCCATGGATAGTCTACTGGTGGAGGCCGGGGTTCCCCCACTGCGGATTCGCCGCCATCGTCTGCTTGTCGACTATGCTGTCCACGTTCATTGCTCGCCAGATCATCCCAATCGTCGCCTGCTTTTCCCTGCTATGGTCCTCCATCTGCCCGAACGGCGCCCTAGGTCTGGCCTTTCCATAGCTGTCCGTGTCCAGTCCCTGCTGTCGGAACTGGGGTCATTCCCTCTTCTGCCTCCCTTCCGGGTCCGTACACCTACGCCTCCCTGGTGTTTGTCCCGGCCGTCCGTCCGTCTGGATTTGGCACAGGGACCCAAGGACTCGGTTCCGCCTGTGGCCCTCCGTCGCCGTTTTCTTGCTCTCCTCGCCTCATTTTCGGACTGTGAGACTGTCTACACTGATGGTTCCCTGGTTGATGGTCGCACTGCCTACTCTTTTGCTCATGGTACCCATGTTGAGCAGCGCTCCTTGCCGGCTGGCTGCAGTATTTTTACTGCAGAGCTGGTGGCCATATTGCGCGCTCTTGAGCATATGCGTTTCTGCTCAGGTAGGTCCGTCGTCATCTGCAGTGACTCCCTGAGCAGCCTTCAGGCCATCGACCGCTGCTATCCCTTCTCTCCTCTGGTGTCCTCCATTCAGGAATCTGATCCGCCATTGCCTGATCTGGTCGTTCGGTGGTCCTGGTTTGGACGCCCGGTCATGTTGGCATCCCAGGGAACGAACGTGTAGACAGGCTGGCCAAAGGGGCGATCGACGCCCCGGCTTTGGAGATCGGCCTTACGGCTCGCGACCAGCAGCTGGTGTTGCGCCGTAAGCTGAGTGGGATGTGGGCTGCTGAGTGGCGTGGCATGACAGCCCCGAATAAACTGCGGGCTGTCAAGGAGACGACCGATGTGTGGCGTTCCTCCCTGCGGGCTTCTCGCAGGGACTCGGTAGTCCTGTGTCGGCTGCGCATCGGCCATACCTACCTGACGCACGGCCATCTGTTGCGTCAGGAGGATCCCCCCTTGTGTCGGTGTGGGTCCCGGCTGACGGTCGGCCACATTTTGCTGGAGTGTCCTCGACTGCGCACACTCCGGCAATCTTTTAATCTCCCGGGCACTTTGGCTTTGGTTTTATCTGACGATGCCTCCATGGCTGATGACGTTTTAAATTTTATCCGTGGTAGTCCGTTTTATGGTTCGATTTAGGGAGGTCCTGCGCCTTTCCCTTTCTGTGTCTTTTGTCCTTGTGTCTGTTGCTGTTCTGGTGTGCCGTGAGATGGTTGGCTCTTTCCCATTTTTGTTCTCGTGGTCAGTCAACCAGTCTCCGGCCATCTTCCTTTCTTCTGTTTCTTTCTGTCTGGTGTTCCTCTGTCCTGTTCTTGTCTGTAGTGTTTGTTGCTGCATTTGTGTTCTTTTAGCGCCTGGGGGGACGTCTCCTCCCCCTTTGGTTTTTATCTGCTCCTTAGCTTTTCGGCTCGCCTGATTTTGGAATGGGGGACTGATGACCTTCGCTGTTTAGTCCCCCCTTAAACATACCAACAACCACCACCTTCTTGCTATTGACCGGTGTTTTTCGCACCATCCCTTGGTCTCTGCCATCCATGATCATCTCGCTGATCTTCACCGTGCTGCTTGTTCCATTGACTTCCTATGGGTCCCGGGCCATGTGGGTATCCCGGGTAATGAGCTCGCTGATCGTTTGGCTGGGAGAGCAGTTACTTACCCCCTGTTTTCTGTAACCCCTCCTGCAGCGGATTTACGGCTTCACATCAAATCCCACTTTGCACAGTCATGGGCCAATTCTTGGGAGGCTACTCCACTGTCTAATAAACTTCGTGCAATTAAGGTGAATCCAGGCCCATGGCGTTCTTCCTTTCGCCTCTCCCGCAAGGACTCGACCACACTGTGTCGTCTCCGCATTGGCCATACCAGGCTGACCCATGGTTTCCTTTTGCGTGATGAGCCACGCCCGCTATGTGGTTGTGGAGCCTTCCAGTCAGTGGCCCACATTTTGGTTGAATGCCCCCTTCTTTTGGCTCTGCGTGCTAAGTACAGACTCCCCCACACTTTACCTTTGATGTTGGCTGACGATTCCCGGATGGTCTCTCTGGTTCTAGGTTTCCTCCGGGAGAGTGGTTTTTATTCTCAGTTTTAAAGTTTTTAATCTCCCTCTGGTGTTGGGGCAGGGCGGTGAGTGTTTGGGTGTCTCCCACTGTAGGCAGTGTTCAGAGATTCCCGATTCACCTCCCTGACCGGAATCCTCTTTTCTTCCCCTTTTACTCTGTTTTTACCCCTTCTTTTTAAGGCTTGGTTAGTTTTTCTATTCCCATACGTACTTTCTGCATTATAGCAGTTGTACCTTTTAAGTCACAGGTGGTCTTGCCTATGCTGCTTCAGCATAGTGTTGGGTTCGTTCTCTTGCCAACTTCCCTCATTTGTTTTTACTAATGACACCGTGACTGCCCTTTTACGTTTCCCCTTTTTCCGTTTTATTGTTCTGACTTTTCTGAGATGTCCCGTTAGCAGAATGGAGTCTATTTGAAACAAGGGACTGATGACCTTGCTGTTTGGTCCCTTTAACCTCAACCAACCAACCAACCACTTGGTTTGTTGTCAATGCATTTACTTACTTTAGAGATTAGTTCATTTACAGCTTGTAAAGTGTTTCGTCCCTTCCTAAACCCATATTGGTTATTGAGAATAATATTACCTTCCTTATTGTACTTTTCTAATTGATTACATACTATTCGTTCAACTATTTTAGAGAAAACTGGGAGTATAGACACTGGGCAGAAATTTACTAACTCATCTTGTTTCCCCTTTTTGTAGATTGAACAGACTTCAGCATATTTCAGTCTGTCTGGAAAGCAGCCCTCATCAAATGATTGGTTTATTATTTTACAGAGTTGAGATGCAATGCTGTCACTTCCTGCCTTTATGATATTTGTTGGAATTTTATCCCAGCCCACAGATTTAAGATTTTTAGGGATTGTATGATGTTAGCTACTTCATGACATGATACTGCAGTAAACTTAAACTCTCTTGATTTCTGCAGTACTGCATCAGGTCTTCTTTGTGGAAGTAAGAAGTTATGAATTTTGTTTGTGGTTATGAAGTACTTATTAAATTCTTCATAGATGTGCTGAGTGTTAGTAACAGTATTCCTACCAGTTTCTAGTTTGTGATGAAAATGTTTTGTTTCTTCAGTATTTGTTTCTTTCTTGACAACCTGCTATACTGCTTTTGATTTATTTGAGGCATTAGCTATATATTTACTGTTTGCCAATTGTTTCGCTTGTTTAACTACCCGATCAAATATTTTTTTGTATTTGATTTTGTACGTAATAAATTCAGCATCATGGTTGGTTTTTGCTTCCTTATGCATTTCCCTCTTTCTAATACTAGAGATCCTGATACCTTCCGTAATCCATGTCTTACTTTTATTGTATTTATCACGTGTTGATACGAGGGGGAAGCATCTATTGAAAATGTTCTTGAATTGATTCTAATTCTGTATGCATATACACAGATGGATTGAAAGTAAACAGGGTTGGTTAAGCATTTGCACATGCAAGGGGATGCAAGAAGCACTCTCAGCTGAGTTCCTGCAGTGTATACGCTGCAGAGATGGTTGCCATCTCTCAGACTTTGTGGTACGTCAAATCTGAGGCCATGATGAACTTCCTGCTTTGTAGCGAATACATGAGTTGCTTAAAGGGCATAACACTCTACTATCCCAAAAATCTTTTGGTAGCAAACATCCAGGACCTACTGGCTGACCTCTACAGCTCTGGAAAGACAGTGACCTTCATCTGGACACCGAGCCACACACATTCCAGAAAATGAACTTGCTGATCGTTGAGCTAAAGACGCAATTACAGGAGATAAACTTCACGTTGGGATACTGGGCACAGGCCTAAGATAAAACTCTGACACAATATTTTGAGGCTTTGGGTATTGGACAGGCATGCTACTACGACCCAAAACAAGTTGAGAGCAATTAGAGAGTCCACTAAAATGTGGCATAAATCTTTCCAAGCCTCTCTGAAAGATGCTGTCATGTTGTGCTGACTGTGCGCTGGCAACGTGAGACTCACCCACGAGTTCCTTATGCATCGGGAGGATCCTTCTTACGGCACTTACAGTAGTCAAATGACGATAATGCATGTTCTTGTCGAGTGCAGTGCGCCCTGCTGGTCGATCTGGGGCATGCTCTCGGCTTGTGTATCTCATTACCTCAGATGCTTGCGGATGACATTACAGCCACTACCAAAGTACTGCATTCTCTGAGGGAGAGTGGATTTTACTCTAACCTATAATGCTGTTCCACTTTTTGTTAGGGTGGTTGTGGGTGTAAGAGCCCCCCCTTGTAGGGGGTACTAACAAAACGACCGCAAGTTACTTCCTTCCCCTCTCACCTTGTTGTGCCTTTAGACCTCTCGTACAAGGTACTGCCTGGGTTCTCTGTCTTTTATTTTACCTATCGTATTACAACTATTGTCACGCCCTTTTAAACTCTTTGACTTGCTCATATAATTTGACCCAGTAGTTTAGTTCCTTTATCATCAACTTCATCTCTGGTTGGCTGGTAGATCGGTGCCAGGATATCAATGCATCAGTAGCAGCCACTCTTCAGCGACTTCTTCATGAGTAAGTCAAAGAACTAGATTCTATGTTCTGCCTGTCCTGAAAGTGTCATTTTCTAGAAATGTAATTTGTAGAGAGAAGGATGGGGTATGTTAGTCTTTGGCTTAGATAGTGAAAATCGCACACAGAATTGAACCACAGAAACTCCAGATGAATGTTAACAGTGACCAATGACTACCAGTATAATGTATGTAGAAAAGTTATTGCCAAAGTGTACATTGATTGTAAATCACCCTCTAGAGAAGTATGTGCCAAGTAAGTGCACTGAGGACAGGAAAGACCTCCTTTGAGTATAATGCCAATATTTGGACAGTATTGGATAAAAAAGATTGTTTTACTCTGTTCCAAGAAAGAAGGCAGAAATGGCAACAGTTGAAAGCCACACACTAGTACGTTCATAAAAAGATCGTGTGTGATGTACTACTACTTCCACTCTCATACATTAGTTTCAGATCTAGAGGAGAATCCTAGTAAATTCTAGTCATGTGTAAAATTTCTAAAGAGGTCAAAGGCTTCTATTCAGTCACTTTTACATCAATTGGGTTAGTGCACAGACCATTGTTAAACTGCTGCAGAAACTCCGCATGGAGGACATTGCATTGAAAAGCAGCTGAAGGAGTTGAAAACAAGTAATTTGTCAAGCCCAGATGGAATCCCTGTTTGGTTTGACAGACACTACTCTTCAGTATGGGGCTCTTACGTAGCTTGCGTGTGTCACATCTCTCTCGCCCAGCAGGACGTCCCAAGTGACTGGGAAAATGGGCAGGTGACTCCTGTATATAATAAACCTAAAAGAATGGACCTTTAAAATAGTGTGCCAATAGCCTTAATATCAATTTTCTGCAGAACTGTACAGCATATTCTAAATTCAAATAGAATTTCTTTGAGAGAGAAATGCTTCTATCCACAAATCAACATGTATTTTTGAAAGTGTCGCTCTTGTGAGAGAAAGGCAAGTTGAGTTCTGCACGAGCAAGTGATGGGTGAAGGGCAACAGACTGTGTACCATATTCGTAGCTTTCTGGAACTTGGTTGTCACAGTGCCACAATACAAACTGTTAAAAGTTCAGAGCCTGCAAAGTAGGTTTCCAGATATGTGAATGGCCTGAAGACTTTATGAGTAACAGAACACACAATGTTGTGTTAATTGGAGACACATGGGCCCCAGGAAAGTGTGATAGGACCACTCTCGTTCTCTATATACATTGACATTCGGATGGATAGGGTAAGATGCAATCTGCAACTATTTGCTACTGATGCAGTTCTATAGGGGAAAGTGTCATCATTGAGTGACTTCACAAGGGTACAAGATGACTTGCCCAGAATTTCTATTTGGTGGTGCACAGGTGTGAGAGCTGTCCAGTGGAGGTAGGTGGACGGGATAAATCATTGGTAGTTTGAAGACAGTTGAAATATTTATTTCCCACTAGTATATTACAGTTGATTCATGCCTCAGGTAGGTGGGTGTGGGGTGGTGCACTGTAAAGACCCTTGTGGCTTGGGAGTGAGAGTGGAGTGACCTTGTGGTGTATGAATTCCAGGGTGGCAGTGTCAGCACTATAAGGAGATGGTGTGGTGATCTGGACCAGATATGCTACTAGCAGTGTGATTGGGACCCCAACCATGATTAGTAACAGAAGCCCATGACGCATAAGAGAAGCACAGACATTTGGGACATGAATCCTGTCCTCGACGTCTGGCAAATTGCTCTAAATGTGGAAATACGTAAGTTGTTTATGATAAAAAGGAAAAACAATCGTTAATGTTTGTGTCATGGAGAGCCAGGAAGTACGAAAGAATGCAAAGAGTCACTTGATATGGCCAGGGGAGTCTGATTGACGATAATATAAGAACTACTTTCAAGGTAGCACTCACAAACCATTTTGAGGCTTTGAATGAAGATGGAGATACTGTGGTAGATCAGAACTGGAAGGCGATGGCATAGACCATTAAAGAAACAGCCCAAGAAGTAATCCCAAAGCGAACTAAGGGAAAAAGAGTGTTGTTAGATCAGGGGTATGAGGAAGCTATCAGAGAGAGACAGTGGGCCAAATTACTGTGTATACAAATTAATATGCAAGAAGAAGAAAAATCAAAGTTCGAAGAAATATAATGGTAGACACAAGCCACATTGAAGAAAGCAAAGGGAAAATATGTAAAAAGCATCATGGAGGAAGCTCAACAAGACTTCCATGAAAATAGGTGCAAAGAACTTCATATAAAAGTGAAAAGTTTTAAAGGAGGGACATACTATCAACACAAATTCATGAAAAATGCCAATGGAAAACTGTTAACAGAAGATCAAAAAATTGGGAGAAGATGGGTGGAATACTTCATAGAATTACTAAACTCTGATTAACCAACCAAACTACTTGAGTTTGGTGACCCAGTAACCATAGACCCAGAATATCCTCCACCCACCATTGAAGAGATAGGGAACCAGACAAAAAACCTTAAGAAGGGTAAAATTCCAGGAGAGGACAGAATTCCCACTGAACTTCTCAAGGCTGGAGATGATTAGATTAGATTTGATTTACATTCATTCCAATTGATCCCTAGTGAGGAGGTCCTCCAGGATGTAGAACATGTCAGAAAAACAATAATACATGACAAATATTTATAACTCAAAGAAATATGCTACTGTACCATTCCACAGGTCCCAAGTTGAATGATTGTCATTTTTTAATGGACACTATATGAAAGAATCATTTTACAAATATTAATGCACAGAATTTAAAATAAGCTTTTTATTTATTTGTAGCATAATAAACGTGTAATACAACTACTATAATACTTATTTACAATGAACACATTATTGCACTGAAATTGTGCACTGAGAAATTCATCAATGGAGTAGGAGTTGGCCACCAGTAAATCCTTTAGGCTTCTCTTAAAGTGAATTTCATTGGTTATTAAGCTTTTTAAGGCTGCTGGCAAGATATTGAAAATGTGTGTTCCTGAATACTGCACACCTTTTTGTACAAGACTAAGTGACTTTAAATCCATGTGAAGATTATTCTTATTTCTAGTATTGATTCCATGAATTGAGCTGTTGGTTTGAAAAAGTGATGTATTTTTAATGACAAATTTCATTAAAGAATAAATATATTGAGAAGCAGTAGTTAGTATCCCTAGTTCCCTAAACAGGCTTCTGCAGGATGTTCTTGAGTTCGCACCACATATAACTCTTACTGCACGTTTTTGTGCCCAGAAAACTTTAGCTTGGCTTGATGAATTACCTCAAAACATAATCCCATATGACATTATGGAATGAAAGTAAGCATAGTATGCCAGCTTTTTCATTTTTGTATCCCCTGTGTCTGACACAATTCTCATTGCAAATAGAGATTTGTTTAGATGCTTCAGCAGTTCTGCGGTGTGCTTTTCCCAGTTGAATTTATTATCAAGCTGTAATCCCAAGAATTTAACACTGTCCAGTTCTTCTATCTGCTTGTCATCATATGTTAGGCATATACACTCGTGGGACACCCTTTACAAGTTCTGAACTGCATGTAGTGTGTTTTTTTCAAAGTTCAGTGACAAGGAATTGGCTAGGAACCAGTGATTGATGTCCACAAATATTTTGTTAGCTGATCTTTCTAAGACTAAACTTTATTTGCTATTTATTGCAATGTTTGTATCATCGGCAAACAAAACGAACTTGGCATCTGGTAATGTTACTGATGAAAGGTCGTTGGTATACACAAGAAAAAGTAGGGGCCCTAAAATGGAACCTTGTGGGACCCCACATGTAATTAGTTCCCAGTTGGATGATGCCTGATAAATTGATAAATGTCTCTCTCCTTATAACACCCTTTGTTTCCTGCCAGAGATATAGGATTTGAACCATTTTGCAGCATTTCCTGTTACACTATAATATTCTAATTTACTTAAAAGGATATTGTGATTTACACAGTCAAATGCCTTTGACAGATCACAAAATATACCAGTTGCCTGCAATTTTTTATCTAATGACTTAAGCACATTTTCACTGTAAGTGTAGATAGCCTTCTCAATATCAGAACCCTTTAGAAATCCAAACTGTGACTTTGACAGTATGTTATTTGAACTGAGATGGTTATAAAGCTGATTGTACATTACTTTTTCTAAAATTTTTGAGAATGCTGGCAAAAGTGAAATTGGACGGAAATTTGATGCTATTTCTTTATCCCCCTTCTTAAACAGTGGCTTAACTTTGGCATATTTTAACCATTCAGGAAATATTCCACTGATAAAGACTGGTTACACAGATAGCTTAATATGTTACTTAGCTCAGAATCACATTCTTTAATTAACCTTGTTGATGAAACTTCCTGGCAGATTAAAACTGTGTGCCCGACCGATACTCGAACTCGGGACCTTTGCCTTTCGCGGGCAAGTGCGGTAGAGCACTTGCCCGCGAAAGGCAAAGGTCCTGAGTTTGAGTCTTGGTCGGGCACACAGTTTTAATCTGCCAGGAAGTTTCATATCAGCGCACACTCCGCTGCAGAGTGAAAATCTCATTCTGGAACCTTGTTGATATTTCATCATACCCACTAGATGTTTCTGATTTTAAAGATTTTATGATGGACATTATTTCTGCTGGGGTAGTGAGGGTCAAATTCATATTATGGAAGTTACTTGAAATGTCTGGTCTGAGGTATTCCATAGCAGCATCTACAGAACCTGACAACCCCATCTTGTCACTTGTTGTTGTTGTTGTTGTTGTGGTCTTCAGTCCTGAGACTGGTTTGATGCAGCTCTCCATGCATCTTGTCAGTAACAGTTATAAAATGTTTGTTAAAAAGTTCTGCAACACTATACATGTCTGTCACCAATGTATCATTTACTCTTAATGCTATTTGTCCCTCTTCATGTCTGGTTCTACCGGTCTCCTCCTTCACTATATCCCATATTGTCTTTGTTTTCTGATATGACTATCTTTTCCTTGTAATATATTTGCTTTCATGTCCGTATTACAGTCTTCAATATTTTGCAGTATTTCTTGTAATGTGCTATAGCATCAACATCAGAACTGTTTCGGATTGACAGATACAGTTTTCTTTTTGTTTTGCAAGATACCCTTATTCCTTGAGTAATCCATGGCTTCATTGTAGACTTTGATCTAACCTTGGTAAGTTTTTGGGGAAAACAGTGTTCGAATAAGATAAGCACTCTATTAGCAAAAGTCATGTCATGAGCACTGTAAACATCAGTCCAGTGATGTCTCTGAGGAGTGTCCTAAAATAATGGATTTTTGGCATATTGATTACTCTCTTGAGCTCAGAATTAACAGATTTTATATCCTGTTCAGTGTTAACATTTAACAGAAGGAATTGCATGTCATGATCTGAGAGGCCATTGACTATTGGTTTCGTAATATAATTTTGTTCATCGGACTTTTCTATAAAGATATTATCAATGGCTGTTAGTGGGCAATTGGCTACCCTAGTGGGGAACTTTACAGTGGGAATTAAGTTGAATGATAGTGTTACTAACTCAAATAAATTCTTATTGGGAGAGTCTTTAAGGAAATCTACATTGAAATCACCAGCAACCACTGTTTCTTTGTTTTTGGTTGTTAAACGGGCCAGTACAGTTTCAAGGTGGCTTACGAACACATTAAAGTTACCTACAGGTGCTTGATATACACTTAATATTATAAAGGATTTTTTGTGAAATTCTACTTTTGTTGCACATGCTTCCATATGCTGTTCTAGTCAAAATTTATGAATGTCTATGTTCTTAAATTTATGACAGTTTCTGATGAATGTGGCCATTCCTCCTTTCTCCATTTCTGATCTACAAAAGTGAGATGCTAACCTAAACCCTGTAACACTTATAAGTTCTATACCAGTGGTCACATGATGATCAGAGAGGCAGATTATGTCAGCTGGGTTTGAAGACACTAATTCATCTATGCAGATAATTAATTCATTAATTTTATTTCTCAGCCCTTGAATATTTTGATGCAATAAAGATAGTTGACATTTCACATTGACTGAGTTAAAATTGGGTAGAGTTACAAATATCTGCTGACTGTTGAAAATTCTTAACCAATGGCTGTTTATGCTGATGTAATAAGCTATAATTATGTTTTTTGGTTTCTTTCTCAAACTGAAGGTTTGTCTCAGTCCTAACCTCTCTTAAAATTTGGTTTCTTTCTGTCCGCGCTACCATAAAAAAGGGTCTTTTCTGAACCTTACAACCACTGGTATTTTATCACTCGTGACAGTGGCTTCCCCCCTTTTAACTTTTTTGATATTTTCCCAGCCAGTTTACCCTTCCCCTTCCTGTTGAGGTGAAGGCCATGCCTAGTATAATCCCACCTATTGAGAGAATCAACAGGAACCACACCAATGTGTGTCCCTGCACCCGACATAAGCAGCCGTTACAGCTCCAAATTACTCTCTTGGCAGAAGAGTTCAAATGAGGTCAGTCATGGCGCCGAAGAACAGATACAAACTCAACAGTAGTATGCTTTGATGCTGATGCAATCTTTGCCAGGTCACACTCTATACTGTACCCAGGATCTCTGTCAATACTGTTACCTGCCCCACCCACTATAACCACTAGGTTTAAAAAAATTGGTGACACGGTATTCTGATCCTAGTTCATCCTGCAAAAGTTGGCGTACACCTCTTCCATGGGAACTAACTAACAACAATACTTTCTTTCTCTTTACTGGTTTCCCTACTCCCATTCTTTTCAATTTGCTGCTTACAGTTTGTTGTGCCCTATCTACACCTGCAACTGCTTGAGGCTCACCAGTTTCTAACTGAAGCAACAGGTCAAATCTATTTTCCACATTCACTATGAAGCTGTCAGATAAAGTTCTAGGCCTATTCCTCCTGTTGCCTGTTGCCACTTCCCACCTCTCTTTACCCTTCTCCCTCCTTAACCTGTCAAGATCTCCCCTGGCCTTGTCTAACTCAGCCTGAAGGGCGGCAATTTTCCCCTCCTGTTCTAGTATCTTCCTATCTTTACTACAAATCCTACAAAACCACTGATGAGCCTCATTTACTTCCCCTATTCCCACGCCACTACAGTCTCCCACATGGAAAAAACTACAGCACCCATCATACCAAAGCTCCGACCTAACAATTGTATGGCAAGTCAAGCATTTTTCACTCATGATAAACGTAATAGTTTGTTAGGAGTAAGTCAGTTAAATTACAGATAAACATGAAAATATGGCTCCACATGTTTGGCCTATACACAACTGTGTGTAAACAAAAACAACAGTGCAAAGTTTCTGAAACAACTTAAACTTTACACTACTTTCCGGAAATGCTAGTTAAATAATGAAGAGGTATGCTACAGTTAAATTGCTGGAGAGAGCAGAGAACAACTAAACGAAATTCTATAGATTTGCTGCGGCAAAACGTAAACAGAAAATATGACTGTACGATCTTTTCACATTTTCTGCTATATTACGTAAAGAAAAATGAGACATTTAATGGTACACTTAAAAGGCACACTAATACACCTATTCACCAAGTAATCAGTAGTAAACTATACATTTTATAATCTAAAATGACTTATCTCTACGAGAACACCAAAACTGGCGCCGTTGCCTAGCTGCAGGGCTGCCAACCTTGTTTCAAAATTGGCAAGCTAATCGAGCAAATTTGGGCAAGACATGAAATACCAGAGGAATGGAAGGTCGCTGTGACATGCCCAATATATAAAAATAAAGACAAATCAGCATGTGACAAGTATAGGGGCATAGACTCAACACCTGTTATAAGATCCTCTCCAACTGCCTATTAGAATGAAACCTCTAGCAACAGACATAATTGGAGAATACCAAGGAGGTTTTCAAGCAGGATGATCAACCACAGACCAGATTTTTGTCCAAAACAGGTCTGTGAAAAAATGTACAAATACACCCGAGAGATACATCTCCTGTTCGTAGACTTCAAGAAGGCTTACGACAGTATACATAGATGTAGCCTGATCAGAACTATCACAGAGTTTGGTATACTGAAGAAATTGGTCAAACTGGTAGAGGTATGCCTAAATGACACAAAACTTAAGGTTAAGGTAGGCAGTAAAATGACAGAAAGCTTCCAAGTTTCCAGGATTACGTCAAGGAGATGAGCTATCACCTGTCTTCTTCAACGTGGCACTTAACGAGGTAATGCGGGATTTCGACAAAGAAAACTTCCAGGGCATTCAAATTGGCAATGAACACACGACATATCTGGCCTATGCAGACGACATTGCGCTATTAGCATGCGCACGAGGTGTAGGGAAGTATCCAGAACTTGGAGTTATTGGCAGCTAAGATCGGTCTACAAATTAGCTCTTAAAAGACTGAGTATATGACCATAGAGAGAAAGATCCAAAACTCTCAAGATTTAATTATGAAAATCATCAGGTATAAACATTCGAAAGAGTTCAAATATCTTGGATCAATTTTTACAGAAGCAACATCAGCTGAAGCAGAGATAAAAGCACAACTGCAGGCAGGAAACAGATGCTATCACTCTCTAGACCCTATATTAAAATGTAGAAGTGTCTCTCAACAACTAAAGCTATGGTTGTATAAGACATTAATAATGCCAGTAGTACTTTATGGTTCTCAGACCTGGAGCACTAAAACCCCTTAACCGACTGCTTACATTTGAAAGGAAGGTCTTCAGGAAAATATTTGGGCCAGTCAGAGATCAGACTACTGGAAAATCAAGAAGACGTCATAACACTGAATTAGAAGAGTTGTACAAGGAGCCTAACATCTTGGGAGTGATGAGAAGCAAAAGACTGCAATGGGCTGGACATGTAGTTAAAATGGAGGCGACAAGGTGGCCCAAAATCACAATGGACTGGATCCCGCCAGGCAGCAGACCAGTGGGAAGACCTAGAAAGAGGTGTATCGATGGAGTGTGAGAAGACTTGTTGCAGTTGGGAGTCAGGGAAAACTGGAGACAGATAGCAGAAGACAGAGACGGGTGGAGAGCTCTAACTGTGGTGGCGTGTGGTCCACTGGGCCTGATCGCATGAATGAATGAATGAAAGAAAATGTTTGCCTCAAGCAACACTTCACCAATTCTGTACCCAGTCACACCAATTAAATATCAAGGTGTAATGTTGCAAAGACACACGAAATGGAACGAATATGTAAGGCTGGGTGTAGTGAAAGCGAGTGATGGACTCTGTTTAATTGGAAGAATTTTAGGCAAGTTTAGGTCATCTATAAAGGACATGACATACAGAACACTAGTGTAATTCGTTCTTGGGTACTGCTAGTATGTCAGATTCCCTCCAGATCAAATTAAAAGAAGATACTGAAGCAATTCAGAGATGTGTTGTTAGCATACAATTATTATGGATATGCTCCATAAACTCCAATGGGGATACCTAGAGGGAAGAAGGAATAATTTTTGCTAAACATTATTGAGAAACTTTAGAGAACTGGCATAAAAAAAAACTGCAGAATGATCCTACTGTCGCCAACATACATCTTGTGAAGATAAGTCAGTTCTTATATGCAAGCATATAGACAGCCATTTGTCTGTCACTCCATTTGTGTGTGGGACAGGAAATGGAATGACTAGAAGTGGTACAAAGTAACTTCTGCTATGTGCTGTATGGTGGTGTTTGGTGTATGTAGGTGGACAAAATATGGGAGTGCCAGAAACATGTTACCATGCCTAATACAGTGTAGTACAACCATTGGGATTGAAAGGCATTCAAAACAGCTTCCAGTCGTCTTGGAATGGAGAAATAAGTCCTGTATGGTTTTCAAGGCAATCTTAATACCATTCTCCCTGCATAATAGTGGCAAGTTCAGGTAAAGTTGATGAAGGTGAGCTCTGGCCATGCACCTTGCCTCCAAAGTAGCCCAGAAAGGCTCAAGAATATTTAGATGTGGTGACTGTGATGGCCAGGGGAGTGGTAGCATTCATCCTCGTGCTCACGAAACCAGTCCTGGACAATGTGAGCTATGTCAACAAGAGCTTTGTCATCTTGGAAGACATCACCACCATATGAAAATGAACATTGTAACATGAGATGAACCTGATCAGCCAGAAGGGTCACATAATCCTTGAGAGTTATGCGACCTTGCAGAGCAACTGTGAGGCCCACGGAACATCATGATACAGCTACACAGATCACCACTGAACCCCCTCCATGTTTCTCTGTTGGGACATAAACTTAGCCAGAAGCTGAAACAAGACACATCCAACCAAATGACTTGCTTGCATTACTCCATAGTGCAGATTTTATGGCTTTAGCACCACATTTTCACGTTAAGGGTATTTGCATCACTGAAGAGTGGTTTTGGAATTCCAGCCTTCCCTGCAGTTCTCTACTTCTAAAGCTCTCTTCATGTTTTTATGCTGACAGTGTTAGCAAGTGCGATATTCAGTTCAGCAGTGACTTTTATAGTCGTCGTCCCCTTATTTTCCATCACTATCTTCGTCTGTGACAGTCTGCCACAATTACACAACACACACGTTCGTTAGCATCACCTGCCATATGAGCACCAACAATTTGCCCACGTTTGCATTCACTTAGTTCAGATGTAATGCACTCTCAACTACACACACCACTGTTGTGAACACAATGGCACTTTCCACGTATTGAGGAAATGGCACAGGTGACGTTCTTGAACAAATATAACGGCA
Organism: Schistocerca piceifrons; assembly: GCF_021461385.2. Lineage (NCBI taxonomy): Eukaryota > Metazoa > Arthropoda > Insecta > Orthoptera > Acrididae > Schistocerca > Schistocerca piceifrons. The sequence goes on along the minus strand of NC_060149.1, from coordinate 152,870,880 downwards.
CAATCTGCAGCCTTGGCCAGCATCTACTTTTTTTTTTTTAAAGCATGCATTTCTTGTGGCTTTTCCATATTTTTGTTAAACCCTGTAGATGTACCAACCAAAAGTCTGACTTCTTTTCTGAAGATTGCTGACTTGATTCTGCATTAATGTTTCTTTCTGTCAGTACTAAATAATCTTCTAAATTCTGTTTCTGTTGGTCCATGTTGTCAGTGTTGACAATTGCATTTAAATTGTGCTGAATCTGTTGAAATGACATGGTGACTTCCAATAAACAGGACTCATTCAACCATAGTTGATTAGCGTAGTAAACATGTTTAAAGCCTGATATTGATACCAGAAGTTCACAACTTTGTTGTGTACAACATCAGTACCCTTTGTTTGAGGATACCTTATATTCTTACATATTGTAAATGTTTTTAATTCCTTTAAAGCACTGCTTAGATCTAAAATTATTATTGTATTGGAGTATGTATGTTTGAGAGTACAGCATGTTTTTAGTTTTTGCAGTGCAGAATGAGAGTTAATTGCTCGTTTAGCTTAAAATTTATCAGTTAATTATATTAAATTTTTGTTTCATTAGGTGGTCGTGGTCGTGGCGGCGGCGGCGGCGGCGGCGGCGGCAGCGGCGGCGGCGGCGGCGTCAGCATCATCAGCGTCAGCAGTGGCGGTGATGTTGGCAGCGATGTTGGTGATGCAGACGATGAAGATGACGATGAAGAAGAAGAAGACGACGATGATGATGATTACTATGAGGATGATGATGTTGTATATTATTATTATGATGAAGATGATGAAGATGATGATGATGATGATGATGATGATGATGTGTCTGATGAAGTTTCTCCTTTCATGAAGAACGTTGGAACCCAACTGAATCTTGCAAGTCCACTAGCAGGGCAGGAGCTTGTTCGCAGCACAAGACCATTACATGTTTTTCCCAAATATAGTCTTCACCTGGAAGATGAATACTCGGGAAAGAAGATCCGAACAAGCAAGACAAGTATGTAGTTTATAACAGTTTATTAGAAATTGCACGCCAGAATGAAATTTTCACTCTGCAGCTGTGTGTGTGTGTGTGTGTGTGTGTGTGTGTGTGTGTGTGTGTGTGTGTGTGTGTGTGTGTGTGCTGATGCAAAACTTCCTGGCATATTAAAACGGTGTGCTGGACTGTGACTCGAACTCGGGACCTTTGCCTTTTGTGGGCAAGTGCTCTACAACTGAGCTACCCAAGCACAACTCACACAACCTGTCCTCACAGCTTCAATTCTGCCAGAGAACATGTCCGCAAAAGGCAAAGGTCCCAATTTCGAGTCTCTGGCTGGCACACCGTTCTAATCTGCCAGGAAGTTTCAGGAATTGTAGAGTTTTCTGTGAATCTCATTTCTGTGCAAGAATATCAATTTGCATGCAATGCTATATGGTTGATTCGTGTTGAGTTGTATTGTGGTGGGAGAAATGCTATAATAATCAGATGTAATTGCATTGAATATTGTGGAAGTAATTTTCTCACGTCTTTTATTTCAGAAACACAGCTGGCACAATTTGAAGAGATTCCTCGTCCAAAAGGAACCATTAAGCAAAGACCACCCTTGCCAAGTGTAACTGGACTTATAAGAACAGCAACAATCTTTCCTGAAATAAAAGTTCAGGGAAGCAATATGTTTGAAACCAGTGCCTACAAGTACCCAAACCATATTGTTCCACTTCATGAAACTTCTACTAACAAAGTCAAATCACGAAGCCTGAGAGATATTGATCTTTACAAGGGACATGGCTTTCGTGTTGGGTGGGGTCCAGGTGGTGTGCTTCTAATTTTAACTACACAGAAGTCTGCATCTACTGTAGCTTTAGAAGCTGAATTACAGAACCTGGATAAATACTTGAAAGGCAGGTCTGATGATGACAACTCTAAACAGATAGTGCAGAGAATTTGCTTGAGGGGGGGAAGAAAGTTGGCAAAAGAAGAAAGTCGCATTTCATATGAAAATGAGTTAAGGGTGAGTAGACGTACATTGATGCTATGTCACACTCATGGTAAAGAGTTGGGTGTTAATTTTAAGCTGAAATAATAAATTTTCAGTTCTGTTTCAATCATTCTTAAGCAAATACTAACAATCAAATGAGGTTTCTTATTGTTGTTACTACTACTGTTTACCATTCACAAATTCAGACACTGAGTTGTAGCTAAATGTAAAATGCCTTGTTGAAATTAAATTTTGAAGTAGCCCTTACATGTGAAGTTAGTCTGTCGATGAAGGTTAAGATTGCTGCTGCTGCTGCTGCTGCTGTTGTAATTGCAGGTTCAAAAATTTTCTAGAATAAAGTATTAGTTAATGCACAAACACAAAATATGTTTAGATGGTGACTTCTGACAAAGCTTTTTGCAACATAGTACTAGTTGAACTTGTTATTATAACATGTGTGCATGTGAAAAAGCTTGCTTGAATTATAACTTATAACTAGCTTAAGATTAGAAAGTTCCTACATAGCTTCTGCATAAGAGTACTTGTTAGGATTAAAAACCTCTCATTTATTAGTGCTGAAACTTTATTTTCACAGGAATATTGGGGAAAGCATTTAAAAGTGATGCTGAAATGCAGTGAATTCTATAAAGACCGAAAGATACCAGGCATCAGACCCATTCCAGGAAGTTCATCTGTCACTTTGCATGGTAGCCTGAGATCGAAAGATGATTCTCAGGAAAGGGAATATCCTTACAATGTGTGGAATCTGTGTGATGCACTTTGGGGTGAGCTACCGGAATATGGTTAGTATCCAGCACTGCTACGATTATTTAAATTACAGAAAATGATACTACAATCATCATTCTTCATGTAATACATTTGATTTAAATTTAGTATTAGAAATTGAAATATAGCAACCTACTACTACTACTACTGCTACTATAGTTATTATCATTATTATTATTATTATTATTATTATTATTATTATTATTATTATTATTATCCCCTTCTAAGTAATTCCTTTTGGCAGCTATACATCTGGCAGAGTCGTTCTCAGTCTTGGTATCAGTGCTGAAAGGCTTAAACTGGTGGGGCCTTTAACATGTCAATAACACTCTTTTGAATGTTCTCCAGATTCCTAAAATGACATCCTTTTAGGAAATTTTCAATCCAAGGGGGGGGGGGGGGGGGGAAGGGGGAAGAAATGAGTTGCAAGGACTGAGGTGAGGTGAATAGCGGGTCTCATAAAACAAAAATTCCATGATAAAATTGGTCGTGTGACATGGGGTGTTTTCATAATGCAGCATCCACTTGTCTGCAGTGTCCGGTGTCAATTCACCCCTTTCCTTAGCCTTTCGAGGACATCTTTGCAAAACACTTGGTTGCCATTTTGTGCTGGAGGAACAAATTCTCACAAGAGCACACATGCATTTGACGTTTTCGTCAGTTTTTAATGTTGAAGGTCTCCCTGAGCAAGATTCACCTTCAGTTTTTTTGCTGGCCTTCCAAAAACAATTTGTGCCAGTGAAGAAAATGAGCTCTTGATAAGGAATGTTACCCACAGGCCTGTTGCAACTTTCCAGAAATCATTCCCATGGAATCCCAAAGTTTAACACAAAACTTGATGGCAAAACATAGCTCTAAATTATGCAGTTCATTTTCATAACACACAACAAAACAAAACTTCACTGATGGGGCTCTCAAAAATCAAGTGGTGGCTGTACGGACTCTTGAAGGTGCAAGCTACCACAGATTCTATAATTTTTAATTTTAGATTATACGATACTTTACTACAGTGTACTGCACTGCACTACAATACACACTGTTGTTATAATACAAGGTGAAAACAAACCTTCTTTCTCATTTTGTTTTGTATTGTTAACTGCTTGCAGACATAGGTATAACTCTTGAATTACAGCGACTGTACTGCCATGCCACTTTTATTCTTTTTACCCCTTACAGAGTGTAGAGATTAGGACGACACTGACTGTCAGGGTCTCAGAAAAAATCATGGTTCTCTTGTGGCTCCAGCAGTGGCTTGTGGTTAGACATTCTGACTTCCTGTGTCTCATTGTCACAATGGATGTTTCTTGCAGTCTTTCTCTTGGCCAGGTAGGTTGCAGCATCTGATGCTTCATTCAGAGTGTACTAAAGCTCCTAATTCATTAGGCTGTATACTATTGTATTCCAAAGATGATGCATCCTGGTATGTAACATCTTGTCCATAGGCACACTCTCAGATGATGTGATTTTGCAGTGCCAATTTCTCCACATGCCCAAGTGTCTGGATTGCATTGGTATATTTATAGGGAATAAGCTGGATATGTTCTGTGGCTTGGCAGTGAGTGTTGCTTCCTTGGTCTGCAAAAAGTAAGACTTTGCGATCTTACCTGTAAATTTGGAACAAACTCACAATATCACCCTGCTTTGTTCTGTCCCAAATTTATTGCCATTCTCTATCAATACAATCCTTTATTTCTTGTTTTGATTAGGTTCATGTGCCCAGCATCTCCTCCAAATCGTTTTAGACGTTCCTGGCTTTTTGAGCCTGTATGCTATCCCCGTAGCCCCAGTAGTGATTAAGATTGAGTGATGGTTTCAGACAACAGTACCAAGATGAATGGTCCAGCATTGCCCATACAGAGTTGTTTGGTTTCGTGGCTGAACCACAGGCTCCACAGATGCCGTATGAATTTGCACTACCTTCCGTTGGCATAGGCTAGGAGGAAAGTGAGCACGCGTTCCTCACTCAGTTGTGTTTGTATTTCTGAAGCTTTCCAGTCACCAACATTACTGTTGTGCACATGACAAGATTGTTTTAGGTTATTCTCTTGGTTTGTGATTCAGGGTTTGTTCACACACTGTTGAAAATTCTTTTGGCTTTACATTTGCTTTTCCTCTTGTTTTGCCTTTCTGAATGTTTTCAGCTTGTCAGCCACCTGGGTAGTGCATTATTAAAGTGACAGTGAAACTGATCCATCATTACAAGCTATTTCACACACAAGAGTCAGAGTCGTCTGGAGATCAAGCAGAATGCGGAGCTGATCTGAACCACGGACATACAGCCTGTCAGTTGTTCTCCTGTGGGGTAAACTTTGCCCTCGCCCCCTACCATCTACAGTCTGATAACACTGTTAATGGATGGGAAAACTACCTGTGTAGATTTGTGCTGTACTTCAAGGTAAGAAATGTATGATATCGCATAGTCCAGAGTGCTATGTTACTTATCAGTAGCAGTAGTCTTTATGAAACTGTCCAGAAGTTGCATCTGCACTCTGACCCTGAGGCATTAGAATTTACTGAACTTAGCAATCAGCCGAATGAGCATTTCTGCCTTCAAACTCGTACTGTGGCAATGCTGTTACAATTTGACCAATATGGAAACATAGTGATGGGTCTTTCACAAACTGAATAGCAGATTTGCAAGGCCTCGACCATAAATGCAAGTTTGACTTTACTAATTGTGGGGTCTCTTATGCCGATTCATTTAATCAGAAACATTGTTTTCAGATAAGCTCTCAACAAGGAGATGCAGTCCAAAGTTTTGAAATCACTATACCCAGATTTAAGCACAATTGCAAATGTTGCCAAAACATTTGAGGTGTTGGCAGCAGCTCAAAATGCATTTTCAAATAGTTGGCAAATAAGCCAGCTCTTGGCTGTGTGCCAGCTGGTTCATCCCCTGGATGATGCTTGGGAGGGGGGTGTGTGTCCTGGGTAAGTAAAGGGTTTTTGCTCCTGGCTGGATTTTAGTGGATGTGGTAAATAGAAGCAACCTAGCCATGCATTGACATAGATAACGTTCTTTGGATAATAAGATATGTTCTCCCTCAATGTCATATTCGCTCCCATTGATGCTTAAGTCATGTCGTAATGTTGCTCGGCCCATGAGCATTGCTAGTATTTGTATTTTTTCAACACATTAAATCTGTCGTAAGTGAGGGAACTTAGCAACAGTGTACTTGGACAGGTAAACAGCACTGTGGGCTGATGTGCTGGAGTTTGCCAATACACTTTGCAGCAGTAACTGACCCAGCATCAGTATTCACTTTAACTCCATCTAGGCAGAACCTGGCCAGATGCCTAATAAACTCCAGATTGAGTTGGGTATTTTGACCCGATTCCATGTGGATACGAGAGGTGTAGTTTCTCTGATTACCTGGGAAATCTATCAGTGTTTGGTTGCCCATCCATCTCCAGCTGCCCTAGTGGCATTTTCATATAGCTGGCAAGAGATAGCTTTGGGAGGGTAAATTACTGTATGGGTTAAATAGAACAATGTGAACTGCAAATCACATTGTTCATTGTAAATTTGACATCATCTGTAAATATTTTTGACTTTGGTGTGTTAACCACATTTGGTTTCCAAGCATTGGATGAGGTGAACCTAGCATCCAGATAAGTACCATTCCGGGACTTGGAATCATTATCACAGAATTATAAGCAGTTAATTCAAGCAACGTTGGATTCAGGCCAAATGGTTTGAATTGCATATTTCACTCAAGCAGTCCACTGTGCTTGAATTTTATCGTGAATGGCCATTTCTATTTGCAATGTGACATTCACTGAAAGTTTAGTTGGACAGGTAACAGGAATTGGGCATCATTGTGCCAGTCTCAGCTAGTCATCGGTCATCTCCCACTGTCGTAGAGAAGGAAGCAAATGGGGTCAAACAGAGTTTATGGCCATTTTAAGGCTGCGATTGATGCACAAAATCAGGCCGACATTTCCCCAATTCCTCTACTAGAGGAACGACTGACATTTCCCCAGTTCCTCAACTAGAGGAACTTCTAGAAAAGTTAACAGAGGACAGTGATTTTTGAAGATTGATCAACAGAAAGGAATCTTCCGGTCAACAGGATAAAAACTGTGTGTTACACCAAATGTTTTTGGAGTGGGAAATTCAAAGAAGAGAATACAAATTCCAAGTTATTGGGTTACATACTAATAAGGATCACAAGTAATCAGTGAATAATAAAGTAACAATAGTGGCTGTGGCCATGCCAAAGAAGAAACGCTGACGTGCACTTGATGTGGTGGGCTCCTTGTCAACTGGTGAGGCTGCTTGGCTTTGTCAATCTGCATCCAGGCCAATGGCAGTAATGCAACCCCAACCACAAGGATGCACTGGTGAAGACGACGATGGCACCACTGACTCTGATGACCAGCAAAGTCGATGCTAGAGCAGCAGACAGAGGAATTGGTGCTAAATTCCCTGACTCGTGGGTGGCCGAAATTTCCCATTAATGGTGGGAGATACCGGCCACTGGCAGGAGGACAGGGAAAACTGCCTGACCCAAAGAAGATGGAGCAGCAGGAGACACATGTGCAGTGCAATGCGTGACATAGTTGGAAAAGTAACTGCGGTCCTGAGAGCCATCGTGACTGCAGAGAAGGCTGCATTTGTGGTGGCCTGCCGCCAGCTGCAGCAACTGTGTGCAGAACTAGCCCACAACCACGTGTCCCTGCTTCTGCCCCAGCTGTGTTGCAGAGGGAGAAAAAAAAGGTGCTGCCAAGCAGACGATCACCCCCCCCCCCCCCCCCCCCTCTGGCAACTGCAGAAATGCAAGAAGCCTCTGGTGTGGCACCTGACAAGAAGATGGAAGTAGATGAATGGGTAAATAACCTAACAGCCACTGCTGCCTTCAGAGAGAGGCTACTGCAGGCTGGAGTGAACATTGATGAGCGTGGCACAAACAGCTGCACCACACAGTAGATGTTGCTCCATACATCCCTACTAGCAGTGAAGCAATGCCACCAAAGCCTCACTGCCTGACCTTGTGATGGGTGGGGAGCTACAGTGGCCCCCAGATGCAAGATGATGACACCAGGGAATGGAGCAGCAGCTGACTTGAGTCTGCTGCCGTGCCAAGTCACTGATAAATTGCAGTAGAGGTGGCCCCAATAGTAGTGCATTGTGCAATAGCACAGATTTGGACTGACGTCGTTATGACAAACAGATGGCTCTGACAATGGTATTGAGGTGCGTTATACCCATTACTAACATAACCTACCCTTGCATATGTTGCAGATAGCAAGAAATCTGTTCCTACTCTTACTGCTTGATCAGATGCTTGCAGAGGATTTTTGCCATGGCACTTGTTTCCCACCTGTCCTTAAACCTGCTGTTCAATCATTTTCATCTACTTTCTATCCCCAGAAGGGCCCGTATAAATGGGTAATCATACAAAGATCTATGGATGACAGCACAGTCCTGTGTCCTGTGATACCTAGATTCATGTAACCAACAAACACAGAGTTGATAGAATTTTTGTGGTGTTCACCATGCTAGTGTGGGCGTGGAGGGGTTCCACTTACATTAAAAAAGTATTGTGTATGTAGAATGACAGACACAAATCTCAGTCCATTAGGAATCAATGTTCAGCATGTGGTTGCAGTGACTTGTAGTCGTAGGATTATTCGCGACAAAGAAAAGTGATCACAGCAGATCATGCACAGCTTGTATGCTGGTTGTAGGGAAGTGAGTATTCGATTGTTTGTGTGGGTCGAAGGCAAGTCTACAATAGTCAGTAACTCATTCTTTGATATGATTGGTACTTTTAACTGTGTGGTATTTGTGTCATTATTGGAATTGAATGTAAAGCCAGAGTAACAGTTCTTCCATGTGAATTTTACATGTTGACAGACTGTGCTCTGCAAATTCTTTGTTCCGCTCCATTCACTTGTTGTAATTTAACCCATATCCTTTGACCACGCATGTCTGTGTGCATGTTTGTTTTATCACATGCATATTATTTGTTCACAAAGTTGGCGTTGCGTTCATGTAATGGTTAAAAACTTTGTGTGCTTTGACATTTTTTTCAATGAAGTATTTGATTGCTTTGAGTATAATTTTATGTGACATTCTGTGATCCAGGTTCCTTTCGATGTTTCAGTACATATTGAGACATTTGTTCTTGCACATTTTCATATGCTATATTCCGATTGTAGGATTCATGAACAAATCCAACAAGAAACAGTACTTCTAGACATTTAAGGAATCACATTCTGTTGATTTTCTGTGCACACTACAATGAAATAAGGGAGAAAAATTGCCTTTTACAGGGTATGTGGCTATGATGATGATACTGCACATCGTGGAAGAAACGATTTAAGTAATCATGTGAAGTGCAGTAAACACATAAGGTACATTAAATTGAAGGGAGATAACAACAAAATAACATGTTTTTTTGCCAAGTCTGGAAACGTTAACAGTAATTTAAGTAGGATCGAGTGTCCGTTTACTTCCTGTTTGGTGGGACACAATGTGCCCTTAAGTGTGGCAGTGCATATGGTGCAGGTGTTCCAGTTTCTTTGGCTCTTGTCTGTGTTACGTTCAACAAGTTTTATTGTGTAAAGCCTTTTTCAGTTATTGCATATCTGCTTAATTTATCAAGGAAGTCCTGTTTTGTATGTTCCAAACCAATATTCACCATGCCTGCAGCTTTTCAACATGGATTTCTTCTTGATCGTTATGATCATTGGCCTATGTTGTGAGTAGATGTGATTTCATTGAAGTAGCCTGTTTAAAGCATGAATTGTATTTTGTTGCCCAGAAGTATTATTATTTGAGTTGAGCTGGGGTAGGTCGAAAACGGTTAGATTTTTTGGTCGAGCATGAGTTTTACTGATAGCCCTTTTCAAAATTTGGCAGGAGTGCACACCTCTCAACTTGCATCATGGTGCTATTAACAAGGGTAAATGTTGATGTTAAAATAGCTCGATGTTTGATACAATAAATACGGAACATTTTATTCATTGCTTGAGCATTGTTATGATGTGTTGTTCTGATACTGAACCTCTCCTTCCATTCCAAACTTTCCTAGCTGCCTAATCTTGTCACCTGGTAGCCCTGCACTGCACATGAATAAGTGATAAACCTGTGCTTTTCTTAAAAATCATTTTGACCAAAGTTCAAATGGCTAACAGATTTTTGTCAAGAATAGAAAGTTCTCCTTTGGACTTCGAATACATTTAAACATTGAGTGTTAATAAGAATATGTAGTGAGTTCGTAAAGAAAGGGAATAGGCATAACATTAAATAGAATCTACAGATAATAAAAGATGGTGTAATGTTTGAATGAATGCAGAATCAGGCTTCAGTGAAATGTACCGTACATAATAACGCGAGTCTTCAGCACTTCCCAGATGATGCCAGACCAAAAACTATAGTATATGAAAAACAGTGAAAAGTTTAGAATTCATCGATTGTCTTAAATACCCAAAAACTTCAACAGAAGTTTGTTTTTGTGTTCCGTATCAGAATCCCTTGTCTTATTTTATTTGTAGTAAATACTTTCTTATGTTACAGTGTCACCAACTAATTCACATCATAATCTCATGCAGCGGAAACAGTATTTGGGTGACTGGCTGACATTTGTTTATCAGAACACTTTGTTGAAGCAGCATGATGGAAAACTGTATTCTCCAAAATCTGGAAATGACTGTTATTTAGAGGACATTTGGAATCTGGTAACTGGAAACATGATAAAGGAAGCGTGTAATTTGGCAAGGGAAAATGGTGAGTGCATAACCTTTCTGCAATTTCATGTCAGGTACTTTTTGACTAGTTAAACTTTTTCACAAAGCTCAATCTGTACTATATAGTTTTTATACTTGTGTCTCAAACCACTGGTTTTAAAGTATTGAAGCGTATTTGGTTTAGGGTGTGTGTGTAATACATACTGTTAGTAGTTATTCATATATTGAAGATTGGAGCTTTAGTCACCAGTAAACTTGAGGGAGGAAGTAAGACAACATGGTGCAGTTACATGCCTTATATGCTGCTTGTTAATTTGTTGTGAGACTTGAATTTGCAAAACAGTATCCTGCTTACTTTCTTAAATAAACAGATCACTTGTGAAGGAACATCAGCAGCCGAAGGAAAACAAATTGGAAACGTATTCCCAGGTGAACGTACTTGTGAGATAGACATTAAAACATGTCCAGAAACATAAAAGTCATTAGTTGAAGTTTGTTTATATATATAAAATTTTCCAAATGCAGCTTGTTAGTATATTGCAATAAATATGAACAATACTGCATTAAATATCATGGGCCACCGCTGCTTTAAAATTGGAAGTAACTGCACAAGGTAGGAAATAAACTTTTTGTATCCTGCAAATGAAAGCAGGGGTTATTTGGAGGTTTTCCCATCATTAAAACTGGTCATAATCTTCAAATTTGATGATAAGCTGTTGCCTTATTGAAATATTGTAAAGTTTCCACAGCACCATTAGATGCAATGCCCGAGAACCTATCAGGCAAAGTGTAGGTAGTTTCCTTGCTCCATCCTAGTGTCGGTGTGTCTGTCTTTCTGTTAAATTATGATAGTCGTTAATACAAATAATTAATTTTTACCTGTTCATAGTTCAGAGATGAAAATTCAGTATCTCTTACACCCAACTATTTTTAAGTTGATATTGCTCACATTAAAATTTTTAACTGTCTAGTAATAACAGAAAACTTTGATACATTTTTATTTTATTTTTTTACATAAAACTATATGTCAGTAAACTTACTCTTTTCCACATAAAGTTTGCAGATAGTTGTAGCAGAAAGGTTGTGGATTCAGTGACACTGGCCAGGGAAATAGTAGGAGATAACAGTTTTGTAAAGGAAAGTTCTCAAGGATACGAAACAAAAAAATCTTCATATGATGTGGTGCTGGTGGTTTTACTTCTTTGGTCCTTCGTGTGACCACAGACTTCCTTGTAAACATCTTAGTTACTAAGGAATGACATTTAGATTTAGTGAGCAGTGCGTAAGAATTTGATTGAGTTTAGAGACCTAAAAAAATTTAAGGAAGTAACGGAAAAGTTGAACAACGGCCAAAAGATGATACAAATCTTGGCTCTTCTGTTAGGCTAGTACTTTATTAGTCCATCATCTTACAATAGTTACACAATGGGTGTGGTTAACAGTTTTAAACTGCACTATGTTCTTCAAAATGTTGTGTGTTGCCATCAGGAAGAACTGATACGTTCTTCCATGTACTGAAACAGTGTATTAAGTTAAATCAGGGTATTGACAAAGATGTTATTGGAAGATAACTGCAACAAAGGTCTTTAGGAATTTGTGATTTATTGCATGCTTCAGTTATGAACACACCTCTGAAAGAGGGTAATAGGAAAAATGACCTTGAAGTATTACTCGGTTCTTTCAATTTGACACCTATTATTGATTTTCCTACTCGGGTGGTAAAGGATAGCAGCTCACTGATAGATAACTTCTTTATAGACCAAGATAAGTTAAACCAAATAAATGCTCAGCCTGTTGAGAATGGTCTTGCTGATCATGGTGCACAGCTAGTTACAATATATGACATAGCTCCATTCAGCAATACTAAACAGTCCTCCAAAGTAGTACGTGCAGTCAACGATTTAACAATTGCAAATTTCAGGGAAAGCCTACAGCAGTTAGACTGGGATGAGGTGTACCGTGAACCTGATGCCAATTTAAAATATAATTTATTTCATGACACTTTTGTAAATGCATTTGAAAACTGCTTCCCCAAGAAAATAGTTAAATATACTCGTAAGAAACCTTGTAACAAACCATGGCTTACTAAGGGTATAAAAATATCTTGTAACTGGAAAAGGGAAATGTATCTGACAGCAAGAAAGAGTAGTGACCCAGAAACTATCAAAAATTATAAAAACTACTGTGTTATATTAAGAAAAGTTATTAAAAAATCCAGGAGTATGTGTATCATGTCGGACATCAGCAACTCTGATAATAAAATTAAAACAATTTGGAATATTATTAAAAGAGAAACAGGTCAACCAAGAGCACAGGAAGACAGTATTACCATCAAATTGAATGAAAGCTTTACGAACAAAAAGTCAGAAGTTGAAAATATTTTTAATAATCATTTTCTAAATGTTGTGGATATAGTAGGATCCAGGTGTTCATTAGAAGATGCTAGGCTGTTAATGGAAGAGGCCATACCAATGCAATTTGATACAATTGAAATCTCACCCACTTCTCCCTCTGAAATTAGGAAAATAATAAACTTGCTTAAAAGCAAAAACTCACATGGAATTGATGGCATTTCCAGCAAAATACTAAAAGCTTGTTCTCAACAGGTAAGTAAGATTCTCAGCCACCTGTGTAATAGCTCTCTGGAACAGGGCATTTTCCCTGATAGACTGAAATATGCTATTGTTATACCTTTGCATAAAAAGGGGGATAGATCTGATGTCAACAATTACTGTCCAATCTCCCTTCTAACAGCTTTATCCAAAATCTTTGAGAAAGTAATGTATTAAAGAGTAGCTTCACATATCTGTAAAAATGAAGTACTAACAAAATGTCAGTTTGGTTTCCAGAAAGGTTTTTCAACAGAAAATGTCATATATGCTTTCACCAGTCAAATTTTGAATGATCTGAATAACCGAACACCACCCATTGGGATTTTTTGTGATCTCTCAAAGGCTTTTGATTGTGTAAATCATGAAATTCTGCTAGACAAGCTCAAGTATTGTGGCATGAGTGGGACAGTGCACAAATGGTTTAATTCGTACCTAACTGGAAGAGTGCAGAAAGTTGAAATAAGTAGTTCTCGTAACATGCAAAGATCAGCACATTCCTCAAACTGGGGAACTATCAAGAATGGGGTTCCACAAGGGTCAGTCTTGGGTCCTTTGTTGTTCTTATTATATATTAATGGCTTGCCATTCTGTATTCATGAAGAGGCAAAGTTAGTTCTCTTTGCTGATGATACAAGTATAGTAATCACACCTGAGAAACAAGAATTAACTGATGAAATTGTCAATACTGTCTTTCAGAAAATTACTAAGTGGTTCCTTGTAAACGGACTCTCACTGAATTTTGATAAGACACAGTACATACAGTTCCGTACAGTGAATGGTATGATGCCATTAATAAATATAGACCTTAATCAGAAGCATATAGCTAAGGTAGAATATTCCAAATTTTTAGGTATGTCCATTGATGAGAGATTAAATTGGAAGAAACACATTGATGATCTGCTGAAACGTTTGAGTTCAGCTACTTATGCAATAAGGGTCATTGCAAATTTTGGTGATAAACATCTCAGTAAATTAGCTTACTACGCCTATTTTCACTCATTGCTTTCATATGGCATCATATTTTGGGGTAATTCATCACTGAGGAATAAAGTATTTATTGCACAAAAGCGTGTAATCAGAATAATAGCTGGAGTCCACCCAAGATCATCCTGCAGACATTTATTTAAGGATCTAGGGATATTCACAGTAGCTTCTCAGTATATATACTCTCTTATGAAATTTGTTATTAACAACCAAACCCAATTCAAAAGTAATAGCAGTGTGCATAACTACAATACCAGGAGAAAGGATGATCTTCACTATTCAAGATTAAATCTAACTTTGGCACAGAAAGGGGTGAATTATACTGGCACTAAAGTCTTTGGTCACTTACCAAATAGTATCAAAAGTCTGACAGATAACCAACAAGTATTTAAGAAGAAATTAAAAGAATTTCTGAATGACAACTCCTTCTACTCCATAGAGGAATTTTTAGATATAAATTAAGGAAAAAAACCAAAAATATTAAAAAAATTAAAAAAATAAAAATAAAAAATAAAGAAAAACAAAAAAACACAAAAAATAAAGTTGTTATATTAACTTAAGTATGTTGTTAAATTAACCTAATTATGTCATGTATTGGAAAATTCGACTCGTTCCACATCATTACGAAATATCGTATTCATGATCCATGGACCTAGTATTAATCTAATCTAATCTGTCATCCAGTTACAGCACTGTAAATGGCATCACGAACTGCTTAAGTCGCATAGTCCATATTTGTATAAAATACAAATAATCATGATCGCACTGAAATTCCATGTTGATGAGAGTTTAAATAAATTATGAAGAACAAGTTACCATTTGAAAACAGTGCTGTTACAGCATGTGCAATAATGATTGGTGTTCATAAGCCTTGCAGTTAGAGGGGTGGTGTACGTAGGTTATTGTTATTCACTAATACAATACAGTTCAACAATAATTAATAAGACAATTCAATAGTACAATGTTTTTAAAAGGATTATTATAATTTATTATTATATGAAGGGTGTTTTGCTTATGTGTCTGCCCAATACATCATTCTTTCACATATTTTGTTCTCTCTCTCTCTCTCTCTCTCTCTCTCTCTCTCTGTGTGAGTGTGTGACCACTCTTCCTGTGGTACTAGTGTTCCAAGGTTCTGACATAGGTGAATATGACTTCAGTTTCTGCACCCTGACCGAGCGAGGTGGCGCAGTGGTTAGCCCACTGGACTCGCACTCGGGAGGATGACGGTTCAATCCCGTCTCCAGCCATCCTGATTTAGGTTTTCCGTGATTTCCCTAAATCGCTTCAGGCAAATGCCGGGATGATTCCTTTGAAAGGGCACAGCCGATTTCCTTCCCCATCCTTCCCTCACCTGAGCTTGCGCTCCGTCTCTAATGACCTCGTTGTCGACGGGACGTTAAACACTAATCTCCTCCTCTGCACCCTGAAATGAAACAAAACCCTTGCTGTAGCCCTTTTATTGACCCTCATTTGTAGTCTGATTTGTAGGTCTTACAGTATTTTGGTTTTCAGTTTTCATTAATTTTGTTTAAAGTCATCTACCATAATTTGGAGTTCCCTCGTATCTCCCTTAATTTCTGTGATTCATTTGATGTTGCTATTACTTTCCACAATTTTTCTATTATTCTCTTACAAATTCTGTTTTCAGGTGTTCTCATTCTCCTATTCTGATTAATTCGAAGCTATTCTCCAATGCTCATTTATTTGATACTGTTTATTTATGCCTGTCCTAATTATTCTTCTTTCTATCTTTAGTATTTTGTCAGTTTATGCTGTATTAATTGTCTCACAGGTGGTTTCAGCTGTGTAAGTTATTTCTGGCTGTGTAACTATTTTATAATGTCTTAATCATCTATCTTGACACTGGTGGGGAGGCTTGCATGCCTTAGTGATACAGATAGCCGTACCGCAGGTGCAACCACAACGGAGGGGTATCTGTTGAGAGGCTAGACAAACTTGTGGTTCCTGAAGAGGGGCAGCAGCCTTTCCAGTAGTTGCACGGGCAACAGTCTGGATGATTGACTGATCTGGCCTTGTAACATCAACCAGAACAGCCTTGCTGCACTGGTACTGTGAATGGCTGAAAGTAAGGGGAAACTACAGCTGTAATTTTTCTTGAGGACATGCAGATTTACTGTATGGTTAAATGATGGCATCCTCTTGGGTAAAATATTCTGGAGGTAAAAATAGTTCCCCATTTGGATCTTCAGGTGGGGGCTACTCAGTAGGACATTGCTATCAACAGAAACAAAACTGGCATTCCACGGATTGAAGTGAGGAATGTCAGATCCCGTATTTGGGCCAGTAGGTTAGAAAATTTAAAAAGGGAAATGCATATGTTAAAGTTAGATATAGTGGGAATTAGTGAAGCTCGGTGGCAGGAGGAACCTGACTTCTGGTCAGGTGAATACAGGATTATAATTACAAAATCAAATAAGGGTAATACAGGAGTAGGTTTAATAATGAATTTAAGAAATAGGAATGTGGATAAGCTACTATGAACAGAGTAGTGAACCCATTATTGTAGCCAAGATAGACACAAAGCCCACACCTACCACAGTAGTACAAGCTTATATGCCAACTAGCTCTGCAGATGACGAAGAGATTGATGAAATGTATGATAACATAAAAGAAATTATTCAGATAGTGAAAGGAGACGAAAATTTAATAGTCATGGGGAACTGGAATTTGATAGTATAAGAAGGAAGAGAAGGAAAAGTAATAGGTGAATATGGACTGGGGGTAAGAAATGAGAGGGAAATCAGAGGGAGCCACCTGGTAGAATTTTGTGCACAGCATAACTTAATCATAGCTGTCACTTGGTTTAAGAATCACGAAAGAAGTTTGTATACATGAAAGAGGCCTAGATGCCGGTAGATTATGTAATGGTAAGACAGATTTATGTACCAGGTTTTAAATTGTAAGACATTTCCAGGGGCAGTTGTGGTCAGAGTCCACAATTTATTGGTTATGAACTGTAGACTAAAACTGAAAAAAGGTAAGAATTCAAGGAGATGTGACCTGGATAAACTGAAAGAACCAGAGGCTGTAGAGAGTTTCAAAGAGAGAGAGCATTAGGGAATGATTGACAAGAACAGGGGAAAGAAATACAGTAGAAGAAGAATGGTTAGCTTTGAGAAATGAAATAGTGAAGGCAGCAGCGGATCAAGTGGGGAAAAAGACAAGGGCTAGTACAAAGCCTTGGGTAACAGAAGAGATACTGAATTTAATAGATTAAAGGAGAAAATATAAAAATGCAGTAAATGAATCAGGTGAAAAGGAATATAAAGGTCTCAAAAATGAGATTGACAGCAAGTGCAAAATGACTAAGCAGTGATGGCTGGAGGACAAATGTAAGGATGTAGAAACACCTATCAGTAGGGGTAAGATAGATACTGCCTACAGGAAACTTGGAGACCTTTGGAGAAAAGAGATCCACCTGTATGAATACCAAGAGCTCAGATGGAAAACCAGCCCTCAGCAAAGAAGGGAAAGCAGAAAGGTGGAAGGAGTATACAGAGAGTCTATACAAGAGCGATGTACTTGAGGGCAATATTCTGGAAATGGAAGAGGACGTAAATGAAGATGAAATGCTAGATATGATACCGTGTGAAGAACTTAGAGCACTGAAAGACCTAAGTCGAAACAAACCCAGGAGTAGACAACATTCCATTAGAATACTGACAGCCTTGGGAGAGCCAGCCATGACAAAACTCTACCATCTCGCGAGCAAGATGTATGAGACAGACAAAATACCTTTAGACTTCAAGAAGAATATAATAATTCCACTCTCAAAGGAAGCAGGTGTTGACAGGTGTGAAAATTACCCAACTATCAGTTTAATAAGTCATGGTTGCAAAATACTAACACGAATTCTTTGCAGACAAATGGAAAAACTGGTAGAAGCTGACCACAAGGAAGATCACTTTACATTCTGTAGGAATGTTGGAACATGCAAGGAAATACTGACCCTATGGCTTATGTTAGAAGATAGATTAAGGAAAAGCCAAACCGACTTCTCTAGCATTTGTAGACTTACAGAAAGCTTTGGACAGTGTTGACTGGAATACTCTTTCAAATTCTGAAGGTGGCAGGGGTAAAACACAGAGAGCGAAAGGCTATTTACAATTTGTACAGAAACCGGAGGACAGTTACAAGAGTCAAGGGGCATGAAAGGGAAGCAGTGGTTGAAAAGGGAGTTACACAGGGTTGTGGCCTATCCCCAGTCTTATTCAGTCTGTATATTGAGCAAGCAGTGAAGGAAATAAAAGAAAAATTTAGAGTAGGCGTTAAAATTAATGCAGAGGAAATAAAAACTTCGAGGTTTGCCGATGACATTGTGATTCTGTCAGGCACACCAAAGGATTTGGAAGAGGAGCAGAACAGAATGGAAAATGTCTTGAAAGGAGGATATAAGATGAACATCAACAAAAGCAAAATGAGGATAATGGAATGTTGTCAAATTAAATCAGGTGATGTGGGGGGAATTAGATTAGGAAATCACTTAAAGTGGTAAATGATTTTTGCTATTTGGGAAGCAAAATAACTGATGCTGGTTGAAGTAGGGAGGATATAAAATGTAGACTGGCGATGTCAAGGAAAGTGTTTCTGAAGAAAAGAAATTTGTTAACATTGAGTATACATTTAAGTGTCAGGAAATCTTTTCTGAAAGTGTGTGTGTGGAGTGTAGCCATGTGTGGAACTGAAACTTGGACAATGACTAGTTTACACAGCCCACCAGGCTATCTGTGCAGTGTAATGCGCTGCTTCCTGAGTGGGAAGGTGCACTGGTCCCCAGCATGAAACTGCCCAGCGGATTATTGTTGAGGTCCAGTGTACCGGCCAGCCTGTGAATGGTTTTGAAGTCGGTTTTCCATTTACCTCGGTGAATGCGGGCTGGTTCCCCTTATTTCAGCTCAGTTACACATTGTAGGCGATTGCTGCACAAGCACCGTTTCCATATACACGTACACCATAATTACTCTACAACACAAACATTTGGTGTTACACTCATCTGATATGAGACGTTCCCATGGAGTGCACTGGTGGCCAAACTGCACAATAATCCTAGATTCGGTGTGGGGCAGTGGTGGGGTGGGTGGACTGCTGTGATGTGTTGTAGGGTTGTGAACCACCGAGCACTAAGGTGGGACGAAACCTCTCCGTTGTTTCTAGGTCCCAGTTTAATAAATAAATACATACATACATACTAGTCTACACAAGAAGGGAATAGAAGCTTTTGAAATGTGGTGCTACAGGAAAATGCTGAAGATTATATGGGTAGATCACATAACTAATGAGGGGGTATTGAATAGAACTGGAGAGAAGAGAAATTTGTGGCACAACTTGACTAGAAGAAGGGATTGGTTGGTAGGGCATCTTCTGAGGCATCAAGGGATCATCAATTTAGTATTGGAGGGAAGTGCAGAGGGTAAAAATCATCGAGGGAGACCAAGGCATGAGTACACAAAGCAGATTCAGAAGGATGTAGGTTGCAGTAGTTATTCGGAGATGTAGAGGCTTGCACAGGACAGAGTAGCATGGAGAGGTGCATCAAACCAGTCTCTGGACTGAAGACCAGGTCGACGACGACGATGACAACAACAACCGGCATCTATGGATAGACTGTTCTTGTTGTATGTTTTTTTTGGTAATTTAATTTGCTTTGTTCAGTTTTGTATTCTATTTTGCCATGATAGTTTCTCATTTAGATTGTAAGTTGAGATTTCACCTAAATATTTAAATTTATCATCAGTTCTGATTTTTTTGTAAGTTGTGGGCCAGTAAGCATACTCCATTTTTAAATTACATTCTGAGGCTGATTTTGTGTGCTGTTTCTTGTAGCAGTTTAACTTTGTCTCTCATTCCTTGGACATTGTTGGCTAGGAGAGGAAGATCAGCAAATCCCAAGCAGTTGAAACTTACGGTTTATCACTTACAGTTCTTATGTTCATTGGGTTATCCTTGTACCATTTTCTTATTATGTGTTCCAGGGCACAGTTGAACATTAATGGTAGCCGGCCGAAGTGGCCGCGCGGTTCTGGCGCTGCAGTCTGGACCCGCGAGACCGCTACGGTCGCAGGTTCGAATCCTGCCTCGGGCATGGATGTGTGTGATGTCCTTAGGTTAGTTAGGTTTAACTAGTTCTAAGTTCTAGGGGACTAATGACCTCAGCAGTTGAGTTCCATAGTGCTCAGAGCCAACATTAATGGTGACTGCCTGTCAGCTTGTCTTCAGCCTGTTTTGATAAGGATGGTTCAGAAATTTCTCCTCTAAACTTCTTTCGATTTGGTGTTTGTTAGAGTAAGTCCTATTGATTTAGTTAGTTTTGGATGGAGTCCCAGATTCCTTCAAATTTTTAGTACAGAAGGTCTATGGAAGCAGTCACATGCCTTCTAAAAAGCAACCAATGTTCTTGCCAGATGTTCGTTCTGTTTCCTATAGGGTGCCATAATCAGTTTGAAACTAATGATCTGCTTTGCACAGCTTCTCCATGGTTCGAAATCTCTCTGGTATTCCCCTAACTCCCATTTCAGTTTTTCCTTGATTCTTCCATACAGGAGCTTAGATAAAATCTTGTATGTGCAGCCAAGGGGAGATATTCCTCTGTAAACATCTAGATTTCTCTTACCACTTCGTGTGTTCATGGGTGATGGCAGTGGTGCAGTGTTCAGGGAACTCTTCTGTTACCCACATTTTTGTTAGAGCCTTGTGCAAGGAGTCTTGACTGTGTCACTTGAATATTTCCACATTTCAACAAAAACCTGATCTTCTCCACATGCAATTTGTTTTTCCTTTGGGAATCTTTTTACTTTTTGGAAAGTTGGTGGCGGGGGGAGGGGGGGGGGGTCTGATTTGTTAGGTTCAGTTTTAACTGTGGTATTTACATTGTTTTGTAAGAGTTCTTTGGATTCTTCACGATTAAAAAGTTTATTGAAGCCTTTTGCCATGATTGTGGCCCCCCACCCCCCCTTTCTTTTCTTTTCTTTTCTTTTCTTTTCTTTTCTTTTCTTTTCTTTTCTTTTCTTTTCTTTTCTTTTCTTTCTTCTTTCTTTCTTCTGTGTGCCATTATTCCATCTCCATCTCTCAGTATTGGCATCGGGGGTTCGTACTGTTCTGTTTATTTCCCAAAGATTTTGTAGTATTTCCTGGAATTGGTTTTGTGGTAATTATTTTCTGTAGAGTTCATTATGTGTGTATGGAGTCCTCTCGTAATTCTCCCAGGGTTTCATGTGATTTTCTTTCATTTTTGAGGATGATGGCATTTTCTTCTGTTCTGTTTGTTTAGAACTTAAACAGTACTTGGTGTCTATCTTCATGGAATTTGTCACATTCTGCGGTCCACCATGCAGGTTTTCTTTGTGGGTGCAAGGGAGCTAGATTGTCTGCTTGTTTCTTGAGACTTGACACCAGTTCTTCTAGATTGTCTGTTACTTTAATGGTTAGTGTTATTTGTTCTTATTTGTCATTTTTAATTAGCTAATGTGGGTCATACCACCACCTTGTTCTGTTAGTTTTTTATTCTTTTTCTTTAATGTAGTGGATTTGACTTCGATTTTAATTTTAGCTAAGTTGTGGTCTGAGCCTGCATCTGCTGCTCTCTATACTGTAATGTCGTAGATTTCTTTACGAACATTTTTCTCTATATAGACGTGGTTTAGCTGCCACTCAACCTTCTTGCAGTCTGGATGTTTCCATGTTTTAAGTTTATTTGGCTTCTTCTTGAAGTATGTTGATTGAAATACAAGGTCGTGTTCTCTACAGAGTTAGTCATTGACCGTTCTTGTTCACAAAGTTTTGTGGACTCCATTTTGCAATTATATCTTTACGTTTCCGTTCCTTTTCCCAACTGGGCTTTGAAGGCTCCCAGTAAGATTTTTATATTCCTTTTATTTATTTTGTTCACCGTTTGCTCGAGAAAGTACAAAAATTTATATACCTTTTCCTTTGTTTTTGATAGAAAACTTTTTTCAGTTGTGAGAGCATGTGCATTTATAACTGTGTAGGTTTTATTCATTGTTTTAAAAGTGAGAGCTGCAGTTCTTGGTGATATTGCTTGCAAATTGGGTATTGAATCTGTTATTTTTATATTTACAATAAATCCTGTTCCAAATTGAGGACATTGATTCAGAACCCTCTGTCCTCATTTCCCATTATAATTTCTATAGGCTTGTGATTTGAACTGGTCATCTATTGTGTTTCTCATTTCTTGGAGCCCTGCTACTAAATTTTTTGTTTATTTAATTCATTTGCGGAATTTTGGAGTTTTCTGATTTTAAGCAGCGAGTTTATGTTGTGGGTTGCTATATAATTTACTATTGTATGTTGAATCTTCTTTTTGTATGTCAGTGTGAATTTGGGTGATTCCAAACACTCAGATTCATTAGTGTCTTCTAATTGGCTACCCACTGATTCCAATGTAGCCTTTACCTGCCTTTTTGGGCAGGGCAGTGGTATATTTTTCCTTAAAAAAAAAGAATACTTTCCATATTTGACTTTCAAAGGTAATTAACTTTAGCTGGAGCAAGTTACGATTTACAACTAGGATTGTTAACTGCAGAGACGTTTTTGGTCCACGAGAGTGATTTTAATTCACTCAAGTCCATGGGTAAGACAGTTAGGCATCCCCTATCTGCTGCCTCGGGTGCACCATGTAGTAGTCTCACCTCCCCTCCTGCTAAGACAGAGTAGTAGGTTCATGGCATATGTAAAAGTGTAAAAGTAGCTAGCATTTTACATTAACTTTTTGTTTAAAAAGTCTCTAAAACTAGCTAGTGTTTAACAAAACAAAAAAAAAAAAAACAAAAAAAAACAAAAAACAAAAAAAAACAAAAAACAAAAAAAAAAGAAGATATGGGTGGTAATGTAGTTAGACTGGTCCATCAGGCCACAGACACATACAAAATTGTTTAAAAAAAATGGAAAGTAAATTCATTGCTGGAATGAGGACTGTCATTCAACCATGAGTGAGTGTGGTTGTCCTGCAAAAGGTGAAATTGTGTTCAATTAATGTAAAATCCAGTATGGATGAATATTTTGTACAGTGGGACAGAAGTGAAGAAACATGAATAGTAACTGGTTTTGTTTGGATTAAAGGTGTTCCAGACACTATTTAAGTTATTTCCATCTATGTTAGAAAATTTTAAATTAATTAAACATTAGTCACCATCATTATATATATTACCAGTTTTGGTGTTTTGTAGCGAACGAAATATTTTAAGATGAAAAGACAGTTGCATATGAAAGTGCCTGTCTGCAAATCAGTGCGTCATCTTTACAATGAGTAGCAATCAATCCTTATCATAATATTGTCAATATTCCAGTTCAGACTTTCTGTTGTTTAATTTCTTGTTCAATATTTACAGGTGATCTGTTCATGATTACATTGCTGACACAGTTATCGTCAGGTCAGTTTGTTAATCACCTTATGAGGGAGCAGGTAACAGCATGGATCAATGTTGGTGCTGATGGACTTGTTAAGAGGGACAGACTGAAGTTATTTTTGCTTATCTGTGGATTACCTTTGTTCAATGCAAATGATGAGACAGTTAATGTATGTGAACGCCTAGACTGGAAGAGGATACTAGGACTGCACCTCTGGTAATGTGATTCTTGCTACAAAATATTAAAAGTTTATTGAATGCATAATATTAAATTAAATTGAAATTTCTCATCTTCAGAAATGAGGAGGAGCGATATGTTTTACTTGGTAAAAAAACTTTCTTTAGCCAAGATTGCATAAATACTTGAAGAGCCAGTTTCAACAGGCTTTGCTGTCATCAGATCTTCAAAAATTGTCACAAAACATGTTCATTGTGAGTTGGAACCTCATACCAAGTTGTTACATTAGCGGATAAAATGTTGGATATTATGCAAAGGTTTGTCAGAAATAAAAGGTTTACAATCAAAATGCACCTCGTATACGTGGCAACGTCTGTACGTGTAGCATTCACAGTTAAAGTTAAAAAAAAAGAAAAAAAAAACACAGTATATAATGAAATGTACAATAGTATATCTGTATATGGTAACTTAAAATATTACATTCATTGATGAATCCCCTTAAATAGTGTAATGTGTTAAATTTTATCCACTAATATGAAGTTCCAACTCAAAATGAACACATTTTGTAACAATTTCTGAAGACCAGGAGATGACAGCAAAGCCAGTCAAAACCGGTTGTTGAAAACAAGTTAGTATTTATGTGATCTTGGCTATAAAAAGTTTTTACCATTTTATTAGTTACTTGACTTTGAATTTCCAGAATTGACATTAGTAAGAAAAATTAGTTGGTGAATGAAATTAAAATTTCAGAGACAATAAATCATAGTGAAGATTCAAATGAGCAAGTATAGTTATTGTTTGTAAAAGATTAGTTACTCAAGTATTAATTTCCTTTCTTTTTATGAGCAGCCATGTTACCAATGCACACATGCTGTCAAAAATCATCAGTTTTGTATTATTTTAGATAATTGCTGCTTTTGTCGGCACATCAGTTGTAGTTGTCATAATGTATGCAGAACTTTATTTTAGTGTTGTAATCATTTAAAAATTGATTCCAACATTCAGGAGTGAAAATAACAGTAAAAAAAAGGGATGGAATTGATGGTTATGATACAGTAAATAATTGATTTCATTTTATAACTTCTAAATAATTGACAATAAAAGGGGAAGGACTTGATTATGAAACTTCCTGCCAGATTAAAAACCATGTGCCGCGCCAAGACTCTAACTTGGAACCTTTGGTAGGAGACGAGGTACTGGCAGAATTGAAGCTGTGAGGGCGGGTCGTGAGTCGCACTTTGGTAGCTCAGTCGGTACAGCATTTGCCCACGCAAGGCAAAGGTCCTGAGTTTGAGTTTCGGTCCGGCACAGTTGTAATCTGCCAGGAAGTTTCATATCAATGCACACTCTGCTGCAGAGTGTAAATCTCATTCTGGACTTGCTTATGGACTGTCTGTAGGATCTATCCTGGCATTTGCTGTAAATGATCTGCATAAACATTAATCATGATGGTTGGATGATTCAAGCAAGCCTGATTCCTTTATATGTGAAGTATTTTTATTTCTCATTTCCTAAGAGTTACTACTATCGTCCCACAGTAAAACGCACCTAAACTACTTCCATGTGATGAGTGGTCTGCCATTCCATTCATTTCACAGAATTGTATTCACAATCCAGAATACAATTCAATAGGACCTTGAGTTTGAGGAGCATAGCCTTCGCACTAAATTCGAGAACTTGTAAAGTAAATGTTATGGAGAGACAGTGTGTTAGAATACGTATTAGGCGAACTGAGAAGGGCAAATAGAATAATGAACCTTACATTATCTGAAACCTGCTAAAAATTGAGGAAACTTGATTTAAAATGGAAAATATTAGTATTATTAATAATAGCTCTCATAACTGGAAATTATTTAGACAGTCTGTATATGTTTTGCTGTTCCAGTGATATAGAAAAACTTGTACTGGAGATGATGACTGTAACAAGGCTTAAAGAAGGAAATTAACGTTTGCAAGATAAGTGATATGCTTTTCAATTTTGCAGTGAAGGGGAGAAGTTTTCTTATACTTCATATTTTGAATAAACTTTAATTGCAGTTTTAGTGCTCAAGACATATTCTAAAAAAATTAAGTTTTTTATTTTGGCTTATGGTGGCAGGTGTTAAGAATGCATTATACCCTGTTCAGAGCCCAGATGTGTGTGCCTTTGTACCCTCTTAGGTACTCGGAGTATCTGCGTATCTGGGAGTGACAGCATTTGCAATGTCATCTTGCAGGTCACCGCATATTGTATGATTGTTGGTACGGAATGTCTTGAATGTGCCCCCAGAAGTAACAATCAACAGCAGTTAAATCTGGTGACCAGTCACACAGATCGCCAATCCTCTCTCTGTCAGTCCATAGACAAGGAGACATTTAAGGTCTGAGACCCATCTTTCTGCCATTATATTAACAACCTAGTTGTTCGTGGAATGTCTTCCACTGCATGTTCAGCACTCACTATCATTTAATCATTAATCAGAAAGTTACAGTCTTGTAACAAGATTGTGGATGAGTCGAAAACAGGTATTTATGTTCAAGCCATTTCAGTTGGCTTCCTGTTGTATCCAGCAAGGGTTTTCTTGTGACAAAAATGAGTCTTGTGGATATTTACTTAGAGTTTGAAGTGGCTTCATTAGTCAACAGTAGCAAAGACATTAAGCCCCAATTGTGATGCAGAAACTAGGTGCAGAAGGCAGTTTCCTGAAAATCCTCTTTGCATGATGCTTTGTGAGCTTGGCTGTAAAGAACTACCACGTAGAAATCGCTAGACTGTCCTTCCGCTCACTCCAGAATCCTGTGCTGTTCTGTGTGTAGCAAGATGTGGGTTGAGTTGAGATTTTGTTGCAATGAGAGAATACCTACATTTGTATTTTCTCTAATGTGTCTTCTGAATTCTGTTTACCAATTGTGGTTTGGTTGTACCTGCCTATTATTACGAATTCGTGCCCTCCCCATTTTTGCCCCCCACTCCCCGCCCCAAAAAAGAAAAAGGGAGGAAAAAACTGCCATGATTAGTATGAAAGATTTGGGTTGTATGCGTGTGCGTGCGTGTATTCTGGCAGCTATTCAGGCCAAAGTAAGTACAGCCATATTGCAGTTAAGGTTTCCATGTGGTATTCACCAACTAATGGCGCCTTTTAACAAAGAGTCAAGGAGTTGATTGCTGCAAATAAAATGTAATGGCCTGTATTTCATTACTGTTCTTAATAATTTCTTTATCAGCAGCCTTTCATTTGTAATTTCACCTTGTGGAGCAAATTTTAGTTGCAGTTTTGTTTCATCTCAGGTCACACGTGTCCACTTTTGGATTTTTTATACTGAGTTACATCTTCAGGAACTCCTCACAAAAATCCCTGTAGGGTGCATTGGCATTAGTCCATATATCTTTGGTATACTGTTCATTTAGGGACATAATTGTAAGGTGGTGGGCCAAAAACCTTTCACTGCATTCTCTTCTTGAATTGTGACTCCCTTAGCTTGGAATGTTCCTGAGAAATTCTGACACTGGCTCTAACAGATTTCCTTTTTTCACTCCTGAGCCGATAAATACCTTCCTTCCTGTCTGAATTGCTCCAGGCGGAACATCACTTCTTTTTCTTCATTTGAATAACTGTTTCCACAAATCTCCTGGTTTCATCAAATACAATCAAGAAACATAATTTGCACAGCAGTATTCTTTCGTTATTAAACAGTAAGAGACTGTAACTGCCTTCAAAGCTGCTTTCCTCTGTCCTGAATCTTGTTCTTTCTGAGGCCGTCAGTTGTAGGAGTCTCGACCAGTATTCCTGAGACAGTATTTCACGTCTTTCATATATATTAATTTTCCTGAACACTTGTTCCTGTACAAGTGTAAAGGTGTACATTCTCTCCTGGGGTAAGTTTTGTTTCTACCTCACTTCATCTCGTATTCCAACCCTCAATTTCGAAACATTTTGCGAGCATCCTTTTTGGCCGTGTTTTCTCCTTCAGCCCTTTCTTCCTGACAGTCTTCTTTCTCAGAAGATGGTTTGGTGGCAAATCTTTTCACCTCATCAGTGCCAACTAAGAAACAAAAGGAAGGAGGCTTAATTGGTTCTACATTTCCAGCGTGATTGCGAATAAGCTGCACCCTTTTGAAAGGGATCTATCACCATGTGCACCTTATCAATTGTCCCTGTGACACAATGTGTAGGAAGCGGAGTTTGGCTCAGCGGTAAGACATCGGATTCGCATTGAAGGGTTGCAAGTTCGACTATGCCAGTGGCAAATATTTTTGTGCTCCTTGGCAATGCATACAATACTGATATCACAATTAACGGCAACATCATATAGGTTATTTTATTAATTTATATGAGGGTAAGTCAATTATTATTTGCAATTTAGTTACATTTTTATTTATTTTGGTAGTACTGTGGTTTACATTGATGACACATGCTTTGTTTATTTGTTGGCATCTCTCTGCAATTTTCAAGCTGCTAGGTTAGTTTAATTATCGCTGTGGTGTTAATCATGACTGCTCGACTGTCTAACTTTTCCAAAGAAGAGCAACATTCAGTGATCCATTTTTTGTGGTCAGAAGGCATATCAGGGGCCAAAATTCACCGAAGACTTTTGGTACAGTATGGGGACAGTGATTTGCCACAGCGGAGTGTGTATGAATGGATTGAAAAATTTTGAAATGGTCGCACAAGTGTTAAACACGATGAAGGAACTGGTTTACCGCCACAAATGAAGAAACCATTGAGCGTTTACGTGAAATGATTTTCTTGGACAGACGATTAACTATTGATGAAGTGGCACATCGTCTGTAAATGAGTTATGGTTCTGCCTATGAAATCATCCATAACAGACTTGGGCTTCATGAAGTTTGTGCAAGATGGGTCCCAAAACAGCTGACACAGTTGCATAAACAAATGCACTTGGACATCTGCAAAAAACATTTGGATCGCTGTGCTAATGATGGGGACACCTTCTTAGACAGGATCATTACTAGTGATGAAATATGGATCCATCATTATGAGCCGGAGACTAAACGACAGAGTATAGGATGGAAACATCCAAATTCACCATGCAAGAAAAAGTTAAATATCCAACCGTCTGCAGGAAAACTGATGCTTACAGTTTTTTTGGGACGCACAAGGTCCAGTACTGGAACATTATGGGGAAAGGGGCACAACAGTAAACAGTGTACGTTACAGTGGGATGCTTACTGTCGGGCTAAAGCCTGCAATTCGAAGCAAATGACGAGGATTGCCGTCAAAAGGTGTTCTGTTGTACATCAACGCCCGTCCCCATATTGCTACCCAAACTGCTGAAACGTTCCAGAAACTCAAATTTGATGGTCCCCTCAAACAGGCATTAAGGGGCAGTTGATTTGCCTTGGACAAAGGAGTGAATGAAGTGGTGCATTCCTGGCTCGCAGCTCAACGGAGAACCTTATTTTATGGGGGCATCAGGAAGCTTGCACAAAGATGGACCAAGTGCGTTGAACCGCAAGGAGACTGTCAAAAAACGATGTTCTTGTAAGTTTCCTATTTGATTACAATAAAATTTTATAACTACTCTGCGGATAATAATTGACTTACCCTCAAATAAGCACAAAAAGTATAGGTATAGGATGAAATGCGGGACTGCAAACAGTTAAAAAGGGATTGTAGTTAACATGTACATGGGAACATCATGCACTGGGATGATATTCATCAAAGAAACAGAGGTAGCAATAATTTTGACCGCATCTTGTGCACATTATAAATGCCGCCTTTTTGCAGTGACGTGGTTTTTTTAATGTCTCCATAGAAAAAGAAACTTGATTGACATTATGAAAACAGCTTCTTTCATCGCACAGTCTAGCAATGAACCATGTGTAATGCAGCATGTCGCTGAATATGTGCGAGGATAGCAGGTAATGTACAATGGAATGAAGTTTGATACAAGCTTCTCGGGGAAGTGATTTCCTCTTCTTTCTCGATAAGGTAAGTGCAGTTTTGAAACTTTTTTTACTAGATTTTTTACCTGACTATGAAAATGTACATCACAGGGTTGCACTAGTGGTGTACATTTGGGGAATTACTTTGATACAACACATTGGCAATCTGTCTTGATCTTGGAACAGTTCATTGTACGTTTGTGGATTTGTTTGTCCTGCCCACGAGTCAATCAACAGAAGACATTTATTCTTTTGCACATAAGGCTTCATCACATCAGTTAAATATTTTTTGTACAAGTCTGTTGTCAGTTTACCGGATTTTGAAGGAGGAGCGCAAAAATATTTGCTGGTGAGCAGAGTCGAACCCGCGGCCCTTTCAATACAAATCCGTTCGCTTACTGCTGAGCCAACACCACATTATCACACGGACAGTTGATAAGGTACACATGGTGATAGATCCGTATCAAAATTCCTCTTATTTCCTGAATGCTTTGCCATCTGAAATTCCCACTTCGGGCACTTTCATGTCGCACCATGCCCTACATGTACCATGAATTTGGACGAATTCGGCAATGATGATTAGGCATGCTCTCCTTGTTAGTAGCATTTGTTCTTCAGAGCTCAAGACTTGACTGAAAACGGCATGGCACGTAGCACAGGTCAGTGGACTTGAAGGATAATACACATTCCCAACTGCATTCAGCCCAAGGAAGAATGTGCCATATCAGGATGGTTGAACTAGACACTTTCTTCACTGCATCAGATCAACATTTACAAAAATAACCCACTATACATTAATGCACTGCTCAGCATGAGATACCAATAGGTCTTGACACAGTGTTTAGACAAGAAGTGAAGTGCCTGGGAAGTACTTGTAGATTTAACTCATTTTTGCCACTTTTGGACTTAGAACATTGTCAACTGCAAGCACAGACATTTAATATTAGTAATGTTTAGTTGTACTTTGTGAGTATGTGAAATTGTATTGCTGTCATTCATTGTTCTCCTTCCTGAATTTTATTAATTTGGTTAACAGGTACTTAACATCCAGTATCCAGACAATCAAAGATGCATTCACTGCATATCAAAAGGCATTTAATCCGAAGGATTTTGCTAATCTTTATGCAAAAGCTCCATTACCGCCTTACTGTGAAGAGGGCTATATATATGACTCGGAGGAGAAACTACCGACACTAGATCTCTGTTACCACCTTATCCATTTGTATTGTGATCGCTTCTATTCTATGGCAAAAATGTTTGATCCAGTTACACACACACAGGATGTATTGGACTACAGCCTTAGGTAATGAACATTTTAGAACTAAATTGTAATTATTAAGTTGTTCACCTCTCGATTAACCAGTTTTAAAGACGGTGCAGGCTCACCAGCAGATCTCTACTTTTATAAGGCTTGCATTGGGATCACCATACAGATGGCCAGTGAGTTGTGTTGCTCCTGAAAATATTCATGGTGAACTGTAACAGGGTGAATAAGTAAGGGTCAAACATACCTGCATATCCTAAATTTAATGCATCCTCCCTGGTTCAGTGAGTAGGAAAAGTCATGGTTATTGTTGTTACTGTTGTTGTTGTTATTTTTCAAGGTAGATAGTCAGTCCTGTAATTTCTGACGTGGATCTCAAGAAAGTGTCGTACACAGCTCTGCCTGCAGGGACAGAAGCTTTAGCAAGGGATGTTTTTCACCTAACACAAACTGTGTGAAAGTGGGTACTACTTTTGGTTAATAATCCCATGTAGAGTACAAGGGTGAGTCAAATGAAAACCTTAAATATTTTTTTAAATATTATGTATTGTGCAGAAGTGGTACAAAGCTGTATCACTTTTGAACATAATCTCCTCCACACTCACTGCAAGCCCTCCAGCACTTACAAAGTGCATAAATTCCTTTAGAAAAAAAATTGTTTTGGTGGTCTGCACAACCACTCGTGCACTGCGTGTCTTATCTCTTCATGAGAATGGGACTTCTTTCCTTCCATTGCGTCTTTGAGTAGTCCAAACATATGGAAATCACTTGGGGCAAGGTCTGGTGAGTATGGTGGATGAGGAAGACACTTAAAATGCAGGTCTGTGATTGTTGCAACTGTTGTACGGGCAGTGTGGGCCCTTGCATTGTCACATTGCAAAAGGACACCTACTAACAGCAATCAAAGTCGCTTTGATTTGGTTGCAGGCCACAGACGATTTTTTTAGGAGATCTGTGTGCGATGCACTGGTGACAGTGGTCCCTCTAGACATGTAATGCTCCAAAATGACGCCTTTTTTTTGTCCCAAAAGGGAGTCAGCAAACCTTCCCTGCTGATAGTTCTGTTTGAAACTACTTTGGTTTTGGTGATGAGGAATGGCTCCATTCCTTGCTCGCTCTCTGCATTTCTGGTTGGTGGAAGTGAACCCAGGTTTCGTCCCTAGTAACAATTCTTGCAAGGAAGCCATTACCTTCTCGTTCAAAACGCTGAAGTAGTTCTTCACAAGCATCAACACGTCATTCTCTCATTTCAGGAGTCAGTTGCTGTGGCATCCATCCTGCAGACACTTAGTTTTATGTGTGGTCATTGCTCTTGATGTTGCTCTGGATAGTTAATCATGGTTATTTTACAGTTGGTGCTTTTTCTAGCAGTAGTGTAGCTGTATAGTAGTGATATCTTTCCCCATGTGCGGGCAATATGTCACATTTATTTGCGTTCAGGGCAGCTGCCAGAGCCTGCACCATTTAGCAATCCTCTGGAGATCATTCTGCAATTGGTTACTATCTTCTGGTGTTGCAACTTTTTTTAATAGACAATGGCATCATTTGCAAACAGCCTTAAAGAGCATCCGATGCTTTCTACATCATCTTTTATGTATATATTGTAAACAGTAACAGTCCTATCACGCGTACTTAAGGTACTCGCGAAATCACCTTTACATCTGTAGATTTTGTCCTATTATGAATCCAGCCGCAAATCTGCTCCAATACTCAATAAGCTCGTGTGTTTGGCTTTTTGTTTTTCTTCTTCCCTAAGTGTCAGCTCATGGAGTGTCAGCTTACTTCTAACTTCTTTCAAGACAGTCTGTCTATAACCTGGCTCTTACCTAAAAAGTGAGCCCCTCGACTCCAGTAACCACAGGCTTTTTGCCTTATGTGCTTATTGTACCTTATACTTCCTGCAAAATGATCAGCTAATCTGTGTTCCTCCTCCTGTTCAGGTGCAGGCCATGATTTTTGAATCCTCATCTCCAAATTGCCGCAACAGGTAGAGCACAGATACGAGACTTCATTTCAGTCAAAAGCAATCCTCTCACATCTTTGATTATTGTGGTTGACAGCTGTGTTAAACCAGGGCTGGTTGTGGCACTGGAAAACCTCCATGAAACCCACATGGATGGGCACTCTTGCTGTACCTATTTCCCTCCAGCCACCTATAATACTATACTCTTTTAAGTTGCTAAACAAGGTTCCTGCTCCTGTAAGTAAATAATCATCATCATCCAAATCTCTGCACAAAACCCCTATGTTCGTACATCTTGTCAAGCTTGGCACTAGGGTTTCACATTACTTGTGACATTGTAGTCAACACCCCCCCGCCCCCTTTCACCCTTCACTGCTACCTAGCAGCGAGACACACTTCTTTCCACCTTAACAGTGGTGGTGCACACTGGACTCGGATTCGGGGGTTCAATCCCGCATCCGGCCATCCTGATTTAGGTTATCTGTGGTTTTCCTAAATCGCTCCAGGCAAATGCTAGGATGGTTCCTCTGAAAGGGCATGGCCGACTTCCTTCCTCGTCCATCCCTAATCCGATGAGACTCATGACCTCGCTGTTTGGTCTCTTCCCCCAAACCAACCAACTTAACAGTGGTGGTGTGTAGATAGGAGAATGTAAACCCCACATAGATATTCACTGAACGTAAGTTTTAGATCACAATAAACGTAAAATGAATGAAAATTAATATAGCATGCTATTTTTAATCTATATCCGAATCCCGCTCCAGCTACTGCCGGGTCTGCGGGCTGAAGAGTCCTCTCCATTTGGCTCGGTCCTCCCACCACTTTTCTTCCTCCACTTGCTGCCAGGTCACATCTCTCCTTTCTACAGATATTCTCACTCCCATTTTCCACCGTGTTCTTGGGTACCCTCTAGGTCTTCTCCTATCCATCTTTAGTTCTTCCATAATTTTGGGGAGTCTCTGCCCATGCATCCTTTTTAACAAGCCCATACCATCTTAATCTCTCTCTCTCTCTCTCTCTCTCTCTCTCTCTCTCCCCTTTTATATATCTACATTCCTTACTCTGTCCATTCTTGTTTTTCCCTTAACTGCTCTGAGAAATTTCATTTCCCCTGCTTGCAGTCTTCTCCAGTCCCTTTCTGTCATTGTCTATGTTTCTCCACCATAGGTGACAATAGGGAAGTAATAATTCTTATACATAAGGAGTTTTGCTTTTTCTGAAACTCCCGTATTCCAAGTCAGGTGTTTTATTTTTTGGTAGAAATTGCCTCCCTTCTGTAACCTATTAATTTCGTTAGCTATTCTTCCATCCCTAGATATTTCACTCGCTTAATAAGTGAAACTTTCTACCACTTTGAGGGGGTTCTCCATTCAAGGTAATATTTCTGTTGATCCCTTTTTCTCTTCCAAATACCATTACTTCACTCTCATTTATTTTTAATCCATACCTTTTCATTATTTCCTTCCATGCATCAAGCTGTAACTGTACATCTACCTCTTTATAACCCAATATTACCATATCATCTGCAAAAATCATCTTTTTGTCTTTTTATTTTACTACATCTTTAACTGCCCTGTTCATTCCCTCCATCACAACATTAAAAAGTGCAGGAGATAGAATACTTCCTTGCTTAAGTCCTTGTCTTATATTGAAGCATTCAGAGTTCCCCAATGGTGTTCTAATTCTACAATTGTGTCTTCTGTACATTGTCTTTACTACATTAATGTAACCATCTTCTATACTTATCTTCTTCATTTCTTCCCAGAGTCTTTCCATGCTGAGTCATATGCCTTTTCTATGTCTATAAAAACCATTATCACCCTTTTATTATACTCCCAACTTTTTTCCATCAGTTGACGGATAGAAAATATCAGGTTGATCGTGCTTCTTCCTTTCCTAAACGCATGCTGTTCTTCACTCAGCTCCTTTTCTATCTTTTCACTTATTCGATTTAGTAAAATTCTTTCAAAAATCTTGGCTGTATGACTCATAAGGGTTATTCCTCTGTAGTTTTTACAAAGTCTTTCATTGCCTTTCTTGAAGATGGGAACAATGTCTCCTGTTCTCAATCGTCAGGTATTGTACTATTTCTCCACACGCTTGGTAGTACTCTATACAGTCACTGCATTCCCACTGGACCTGCTGCTCTTATCATGTCCACTGATACTTCATCAGCTCCTGGGGCTTTCCCCCCATTCATCTTCTTCACAGCTTTTTTCATTTCTTCCCGTGTAATTTGTCCTAATTCTGCTTCCCAACTTCTCTCAATTTCTCCATTATTTGTTGTTTCCTCATGTACCTGCTCCTCAGCATTTAACAGTTTCTTAAAATGTTCTTTCCAGAGATCTTTTATATTCCATGGATCTTCAGTCACGGTACCGTCCTCTGTTTCCATCTTTACTGGTACTTCAGAAGCCTTCCTTTTATTTTTCATCATTTTATAGAACATTTTCTTATTGCTCTTCACATCATCTTCAAGTTTTTTTGTAAACTCTTCCCATGCCTTTTTCTTTGCTGTTTCCACTATTTCTTTGCACTTCTTCTTTTCCTTTATATGTCTTTTATGGTCTTCATCATGTTTAGTTTTCCACCACTTTCTCCATGCTCCATTTTTTTTCTTGTAACTGCTTGGATTGTGGTATCATCCCACCAACTTGTCTGTCTTACTTTTTCTTTTCCAGATGTTCTGCCACATACTTTTTGTGCTGCTTTGAGTAAAGTGTCTTCGAATAAACTCCACTCTTTTTCTACATCGCAGAAAACTTCTTTTGGAAATTGTGTGATTAATTCTCTGTACTTCTCAACAGATTCACTCTCCTTCAGTTTCCAATCCCGTATCCTCATCACTTTCTTCTGTTTTCTATTTTTCACACACTGATGCATTTTCCATTGTCCCACCAGTAATCTATGGTCTCCATCTGCACTCACACTTGGAATTACCTTCACATTTGTTACATTATCTGCCCATTCCCTATCTACTAGAATATAATCAATTACACTCTTGATTCTTCCATCCCAACTGTATCTGGTGATAACATGACTTTCTCTCTTCATAAACCAGCTGTTTGCTATTTTCATTCCATTCCTCTGGCACAAATCCAGGAGCCTTTCCCCTTCTTAATTTCTGCCTCCATATCCAAAAATTCCAATACTTGCTCAAATCCCATGCTGTCTTTGCCTACCTGTGCATTAAAATCTCCCATCACTATATTAGCACGCTCTATATGGTTTTCTAACACATTTTCAAAGTCCATCTTCTCTTCTTCGTTACATCCCACTTGAGGTGCATAAATCTGGATTACTCTTAGTGTTTCTTTTTGGAATCTCAGGTTTAAGATTATGATCCTGTCTGATATATCTCTCTCACTTTCAGTACAGCTTTGTACGTTCTTATTCACCATCACTGCCACACCATTTCTTCCAGACCTGTTATTCCCACTCCAGTACAGTTTTCCTCCTCCTCTCAAAATTCTTCTCACCTTTTCCCTTCCACTTTGTTTCGCTTAATCCCAATATATCTAACTTTCTCTCTGTTAGTACATCTGTCATTTCTTCCATTTTTCCATTGAGGGTTAATATATTAAGGGTGCCAATATTTAGGTTATTTTTTAGTCCAGTTGTTTTCATCTTCTTGTACTGACGAATATCGTCAGGTCTCCCATCATTCGCACCAGTACTTGAAGCAGTGGGGTCAAATCCTGAGTGGTTCGTTCCGAGGCTCGTCTGTGTTTCGAAAGCAATATATGAAGACTTTCGTACTGGCTTGCTAGGCCTAACGCAAGAAAGGGTTTTCTGTTGGGGTTGTCTCCCTTAGCCTTTGGAGTTTCTCCTCCACCACAAGGCAGTGGTTCCCTTCTCATTTAATCCCCAGAAAGGAGGGTTGCCTCATCTGCCAGCTACGCCATTCTGAAGTCTTCCTTCTCCGCTGTCGCTGCCATTAAGGTCTTCACCCATAACCATGGGCATGGGTTCCGTGTTACACCCCATGGGATTGGGTCCCTGCCTGAACTCAGCCATCCTAGCACTCTGGCCTACTGAAGTGTAAGATGCCCACCCCCGCGACGTGGACGCGCCAGACAGGAATTACCCCAGTGGAGGAATAGGGAAGGAGACCCTACCTCCCTGGAGCCAGGTTAATGATTGTGTATGGTGCCACAATCAAAGGTGCTATTTTTAACAACAGTATTAAACACACCATCCCAAAATTATGAAAAGCACTGTGTAAGGTATGGGGAAAAATAAAATAAATAAAATAAAATAAAATAAAAATGGGAAGATGCGTTAGGCACTTTCTTTCATTCAGTGTTTATTTTAGTTGCCATGTCTTCCTCTACCATCTTTATTAGAGTTGCCACAATTACTAATACGTTTTTAATACAACACACAGTGCCTTTCATAATTTCTCAGTTAACAAAAGGCAACAAATGTCCATTGGATCATGACTTGTAACCCATTCACACAACACCTATATAGTTATTTGCCGAAAAGATCAAAGACCTGTATTCATTAATGACCTTCACACATCCACTGTACAATACATTTCACCAAAACGTGTTACTAGGATGTCCAGGAGACTGTCAAATATGTACCAGATAAAAGTGACTATGAATAATGTTACATGATGAAAGAAACAGATGACATTTAGCTGCACTGGGGCATTGAGCAAACTAAATGATGACAGATGAAAATTTTTGTGCTGGACTAAGAGTCAAACCTGGATTTCCTGCTTTATGTGAGTGGTCGTCCTAACCACCTCGGCTATCTGAGCATATTCCCTGACCGACCCTAATTTCCATATGCCGCATGCTACAGAGTAGTGCTCTGCCTAACTATTAACCCACTTGCTCACAGCCTAACTATACCTACACGGGTTCGGATACTGTCCTGTGAGTGAAATGTAGAACATGCACAAATTGTAATAATATAAGTGACTCATTTTATCATATTATGTAAAACAGCAAAAATACACATTTCATAATTAATAAATGACACAAAAACAATATATGTCTAAAGGTTACTGAAACTATTTCAGTATGAAAGCAGTCAATGTCAGAAAAATTCTAATCAAGTCAAGTGCTAGGGACTTCTACACAGTGCAAATCACAACATTTATAATATTTGTTAGTGCCAAATAAGAATCTGCAGTATAAAGTATTATCAGTGTTAATGGTGTTGGAACTTTCCTCTAAATTTCAATGCCTTATTTTTGCAAGTAAGGTTTTTTGACGGTAGTTGTTCTTGCATTAAGCTACAAAATTAATTTTCAATGTATGGTATAAAATGAAACTGCTTAAAGAATTCATTTGTAATTCATGAAGAAATGTGATTTCTGACTGTGAAAAAAATGTTGATTTACACATATCCTCTTTGGTTAGGTTTCATTTTTACACTAGTTTGAAGTCTGTCATAGTGTCATTACTAACAATGGAGAAATTTATTAGATGCAACATTGTGAATTTGAATGAATATTCATCTGGAATGTTTGCCTTAACTGCATCCAGATCGTGTGTTGGTTCACACGAAGTAATAGTGTGTGTGGGCTTCAATCTGGTTTGTTTGCCTATCTTGCAAGCTATTGTGCTTGTTAAATTGTTGTCATCAGCAAATTGACAATAAATGCAAACTTAATTAGAATAATTTTATACATCGACCATTTATTATTGGATATGTATGTTTGATATAGTAACACTAAAAATTTTTCTTTTTTAACAGCTGGATGGTGTACATATCTCTCCATGCAATTGGTTATCACCACACATCTGAATATGGAGCAGCACATGTTCATTCATCTTTTGCTGCTCAACTTGAGTCTTATGGAATGTGGGAGTGGGCTGTATTTGTACTGCTTCATATCCCTGACAATAAAAGGTACAGTGGACTGTCACATAATGTTTACATGTAAAATTGAAATTATAAAATCTTAGACTTGTAATATTGAAGTTCTGTAGTTTTGTCAGTAGAAGAATCACATTAATGAAACAGAGACAGTGATGTAGAAAATAAATGCATTTATTAGTACTTATTGCAACCAGTTAAGTGATACACCATTACCTGGTAATAAGACGAGGTTCTTTGCCCAGATTCCTCCCCCCCCCCCCCCCCCCCCCCCCTTGCCATGCAGAGTCATGGCTCTCTTGTGAGATGGTGCACAGCACATGTGTGGCACCGAGCTATTGCGGACTTTCCTTCCCAGGCTGCATTCTCTCCTGTGCCTGTCCCTCCAGGTGTTTGCTCCTTTCCTCTCTGACCCCTTCCCCTTCCCCAGTGTCTCCTTGCTTGCGTCGGCCCAGCTATCCTATTGCTTTCTACTATCTCATCCAGTTTTGTTCCTATTGTTTTTTTTTTTCACATTTCCTTTTCAGTGTTTTTGGTTCCCATTTTGGGTCTGACGTCTACTTTTAAATTTTGTCTCCATAGTGAGAGCCAGCTGGGGAAGAACACCTTACTTAGTGTCTTAGCCATGTGGCTTTATTACCTTTTCCATATTTTCTTGCCTCTGTTACGTCCTTTCCACCACCTCCTACCTCTTCCTTATGCCAGACATGCCCGCTTCTCCCCCTCCTGTGTGGTTTCCATGCCCTCTCATCTCCATGTCACTCCAGCCTACCCAGCCAGGGAAGTGTCCCACTTCTTTGGCTCCTGCCAGTTTCGGGGCCTGCCGCCCCTCCCCCCCCCCCCCCCTCCTGCAACCCTTCCTCTAGTTGTGTCCCAGACCGGAGGCATGCTGCCAAAAGTCGGCCACAGGGCCCACAATCCATGTGCCCCCAAGGTCACGAACTCTCTTTCTCTGTTTCAGATGTTGCTGAAGTCAGCTCTCTGTCTCTCTCTCTCTCTCTCTCTCTCTCTCTCTCTCTCTCTCTCTCTCTCTCTCTCTCTAGTCCCTACCCTTCTCGGCTTATGAAAGAGGGGGAAGGGGGTGAGGAGGAGGAGGAGGAGGAGGAGGAGGAGGAGAAGGCTGTCCCTCTGGTGTCCCTGGAGGTGCCAACTCCTCCCTCTCAACCTGAGTCTGACCTCCTATTTATTTATGTCACCCTGTCCTTGTCGGTGATGGATGGTTACCTGGCAGCTTGACTGGCTTCGGCCCATTTGCCTCCCATTTGGATTCCAGTTCTGTGCGACTGGCTTCAGCCCATTTGCCTCCCATTTGGATTCCAGTTCTGTGCCTACTCAATGGCATTGTAATGGATACCACAATGACCATCCAAATTTGCAGTCCCTTATTTCCTTTTGCTTTGCAGCTTCTGTTGTTATTCAGGAATCTCATTTTACTTATGCTCACTCACTGACCCTTTGTGGGTTCAATGTATGCTGTTGGAACGGGATTGGCCCTTCAAGGGTCTCCAATGTGTTTACACATTGGTCCATATGGGCATTGTTGGTATGAATTTCGTACCATATCGAAGCAGTTGCTGTGTGGGTCCACTTTGACTCTGCGGTTACAGTTTTCAGTCTCTTATCTACCTCCTGGCTGCCCCTGGGAGCTCAGCATTAGTTTTCTGGGTATGGGCTTGGCGAGCCTGGGTTTCCTGAGCTGGGGACTGGTCAATGCCAGAAATCTGCTGTCACAGTAAGCTCTGGGCTTGCTTTAGTGACCAAAGTGCAGCACAGCAGTGGAATGTTGTGTGCACATTGAATGAGTATCTTGGCTTGACTGCCTGGGTTGTGTGTGTGCTAAAAACCTAAAAGAAAAACCAACCCCCAATCACAGTGAGTGCTGTACACTGATGAGGTGTAAGGCTGTTGAGGTGGAACAGTCATGAGTGGGTTACCTCTGGGAAACCTGCTGTACCACTGTTGTATAAGGCTTATTTAGGCAAGCAGGGTTCTGTGTGAGTGGACCCGTGTTTCCCTAGCTGCTAGTGGAACTGAGATGGACCTCTCTGAATGTTCTCTTCCTCCTCCCAGCAGAATGGCATGGGTGCTGGTAGGTACCAACACCCAATCTAATTAGAGGGCTTGTGTGGCCAGTCCTCCAGACTCAGGGCTTACAGAGTCTTTCATTTTGTAGTAAAAGAACACATGCTGGTGGTCAGAATCTATTTCTAATAGTTAAAGGGGGAGGAGGGAAACTTTGAGGAACTTCCCTGGAACTTTAAAATCTGTCAAATACTTGAAAAATTGCACCCTGTTCATAGAATTGTTCAGTTTCCAACTCTAGAAAGTTCAATGCCTTAGAGAGAACGCAATTGAAACTGGACTGCACAAAATGTGTTCACTGTTGCATAGATCTCATCGAAATACCCGGTGAGGAAGTGAAAGCTGAGTGGGTGCAAAAAGGCATTGTTGATGTGCGAAACAACATGAAAAGGGTGGATAATGATTTGACCAAATTTGACTCGTTTGTATTTGCTTTCAACAGCATGAAACTTACAGAGCATGTGAAGGCAGGTTTCCTCCACCTACACATGCAGCGTTACTCCCCCCAAGACCGAGTGAAGTGGTGCAGTGACTAACACATTGGACTCGCATTGTAGAGGACAACAGTTCCAATTTGGGCCATCCTGGTTCATGTTTTCTGTCATTTCCCTAAGTCTTTGATGTGTGTCTCGAATCATCTCCACAGCTGATGGGCTTTGATGTCAGACTGGGACAATCATCTGGCCCCAAGACTGAGACTACACCAATTGCGGGCACCCCTCCTTGGCAGGAAGTCATGGTGAAAGTGATACTCTTGTGATATATGGCTTCCGTACTACAGGGGAACATTAATGGGTTTGGCGCACGTGTGGAGGAACTGAAACCTATAACACAGGAATGCCCCATGTGCTAGTGTTTGCAGGAAATGTGATTTGAAGCGTCTGATTGTCAATAATGCATACCATTCCTCTGCACTCCTAGGCTCTAACAGATCTTGCAGAACAACTCCCCCCAACCATTTCTCCTATTGGGAGACGTCAATGCCCATCATGTATTGTGGGACTCAACCTGTGCTTGCCCTCGGAGTCATGTTTTGGAGAGCCTCAGGACGTCTCATGAGATGCGTATCCTCAACACAGGCACTCCCACTCGTTTTTGTGCTGCTACTGGATCATTCTCAGCCATCAACCTCTTTTTCTGTTCTCCGGTCCTTGTGAACTTAGTTCAGTGGGAAGTCTCTGATCACCTTCATTCCAGTAATTACTTACCACTCTGGATGCACTTAGTGGATGGAGCTCTCCCTGAAAGGACACAGCCAAAATGGACAGTCAGCAGAGCCAACTGGATGCTGTTGGGCCAACTGGCTGTGTTTGAACGCTGCAACAGCGTCCAGGAGTAGGTGGACCGCATCACATGAACAATCCACCACACTGCTGTGTTCCCCATTCCAAAGTTCTCTTGTCATCTTAGGAGGCTTTCTGTTGTTCAGTGGACCCATGACTGCCATTCTGTAATGTGGGTCAGGCGTGCAGCTCTGCGACCGATTTAAATGCTGCCTAACAGCAAATACCCTGCAGACTTTCACTTAGCAAGGGCCAGTGCTCAATGCATCATCAAAGACAGCAAGAAAAGGCCATAGCAGGCATTACTGGACTCCAGCAATGGTTCCACTTGGTACACAGAAGTATGGGAAGCCATCAGGATGATTTACAGTAAACGCCTATAGTGGCGTTGTTGAAATGAGTGTTTCCAAACACCATGCCGGACGGAGTGGCCGTGCGGTTCTAGGCAAGCGACCGCTCCAGTCGCAGGTTCGAATCCTGCCTCGGGCATGGATGTGTGTGATGTCCTTAGGTTAGTTAGGTTTACTTAGTTCTAAGTTCTAGGCGACTGATGACCTCAGAAGTTAAGTCACATAGTGCTCAGAGCCATTTGAACCATTAGACCTCACACAGCCAATGGCAGACTATTTTGCAATGGTTACTTCCACTGCCAGCCACACTCCAGCATTCCATTGTTACCTTGCTACCATAGAAAGGGATGACTTGGACTTCAGGTGTAACTATTTGGAATCCTACAACTGCCCACCGTCCATGTGGGAGCTGGTTTTCCCAAATCAGGGAGGGAGGCAATTTTGATACCTCAACTCAAACCAGGAAAGAACTGAATGTGTTGCAGTAGTTATTGGAGTGCAGCCTTTACAATGTTTCAGTCGTCTGGTCTCTGTGTTAGAAACCAAGCAGCTCCTAAGTTGTTCTCACTGTGCTTTCAGGAGATGTCGATCCAAAGTCGACAACCTGACCCTGTTGAGAGGTGGCTGTCCAGCATACTTTCCTACGTTATATTTGCATGGTGTATGGCACTGCATGGAGACACAGTACACTAGAGCAGGTGCACCAATGGAGCTTCTGTGGTCATTTCCCCATCTTCATTCGGTCCTTCTTATCAAAACACTTTTTTAGGTACTGACCTGGTGAAGTGCTGTTGAATAGTTTTGAGCAGGAGAATGTTGCTCCTCCTGGCAGTGTTCTAAGTGTTACGCTCTTACCAATAGCCATAAACACTCGCATATCTATAGTAAAGAATCCTCTACAATGCCCCTTACTTGTGGATGATTTTTGCAGTTTTCTGTTCATCTTCAAGTGTTGCAACAGAAATGTGTTAGTTTGCAACTGATGGTCATGACACTGGAGTGAGCTGCAAAGACGTTTTAAACTTTCTGCAGTGTTTGTGTGTGTGTGTGTGTGTGTGTGTGTGTGTGTGTGTGTGTGTGTGTGTGTGTGTGTGTGTGTGTGTGTGTTTGTTTATTCATTAATTTAATCATTCTTGTCATATTTTTAATTTGCCTGAATCACATATGTGGAACACCATTCTCCTGTTCAAAGACTCCATGCGGTCTTTGGACCTCAGTCTTTACTCCAAATTGTTGTGGTGGGCACCCCTGAAGATAAGGGTCCAGAAGGCATTAAACATTTTGAAGTATCTTAGCCATAGGTCTTGGAGAGCAGACATGTTTTGTCTGCTCCAGTTTTTTATGGCTTTAGTGTAACTGCAGCTGGACTGTGGGGTCACAGTGTACAGTTCAATGAAGCCTTCTTACATGAAGATCATTGACATTGTACACCATTAGAGGATCAGGCTGGTCACGGGGCTTCACAGGACCACTCTCTGTGCTGAGACTGGTGACCTGCTACTCATTATCCGGTGGCAGCTCCTCATAGTGCATGAGGCATGTAAGTTGCTTGCTAGTCCCAATTTCCCTGCATACCATTGCTCATCCAGCTATGAAATGCCTCTTTACCAATACCCACAGGCAACAAGGTCTTTAGGGATTTGTGCAAAGTGTGTGCCAGAGTCCCTAGGCACAGGGCACGTACAGGCTCAAATACAGAATTTTAACCAGGCATGGAAAAATTTCCACTACCAGTCACAATAACAGTCACGGAGTTCAGCAACATCCACTGTGGATAAAATTCACAGAATTTTAACCGTCTGTCAATCTGGGTACTCTGGAGGCCCAGACTAATTTTACACTTAGTGCACAGAAAGATTGGAGCTCTGCTTCTGTGTTTAAAAATAATTTTCTGACCTTGTGAAGGAGTAGCACACAGTTTCCCATATATGTTTTACTCCTTGTTGGGTGGAATCCTACTGTGAATGGGAACTTCTGGGTCTCACTTCTTCCCGCAGTTCTGCCCCTGGCCCCGATTCCATCCATAACCAATTGCTTAAACACCTCAATTCTCTGCAACAACAGTATTTCATCCACGTGTTCAACTGTACT
This sequence comes from Schistocerca piceifrons, assembly GCF_021461385.2. Lineage (NCBI taxonomy): Eukaryota > Metazoa > Arthropoda > Insecta > Orthoptera > Acrididae > Schistocerca > Schistocerca piceifrons. The sequence goes on along the minus strand of NC_060149.1, from coordinate 152,826,520 downwards.
TAGCTCAAAGGTTTCCTTCACCTCTCGATGGAGGGACAGTGTTGTGGTTTCTGTACTTAAGTCCAGTAAGAATCAGTTGTTCCTCAGTGGTTACCAACTGATCAATCGGACCAACATCCCCTGCAAATTACTTGAACAGTTGGCTAGTCGGCTCTGTTGGGCCCTCAAATCTCATGATCTCTTATCTCTTTACCAGTGCAACTTTCAGAAGGGATGATCTCTGATTGATCAGTTGCTTTATTTTGAAACCACAGTTCAGTAGCTCTCTTTTCAGGGCCTCCATTTTGTCACAGTTTTCTTTGATCTTCATAAGGCCTGCAACAAGCCTTGGTGCCATGATATCTTCCACTCCATGAATGAGTGGGGTTTTCACCCTCTTGGCCCTTCCCCCCTCCTCCCGATTTTTGTTTGCCATTTCCTGTCCCACTTGCTGGTCAGAGTTTGGGTTGGAACCATTCATAGCTCTCCGTGGACCCAGGAGAATTTCAGTCTGCAGGGCCCTATATTAAGTCTCCATTCCTCACGGCTATTAATGGGCATGTGGCTCCATCATACTGTTGGTAACCCCTGCTAGTATGTGGACGATTTCTGTATCTGCGCTAGTTAACACTCGGTAGCCTCTGCGGAGTGACAGCTTCAGGGTGCCATTTGGTGCACTATCACTTGGACTCTCACAGGGTTTTCAATTCTACCCCCTTAAATTGTGGTTGGTGCATTTTTGTTGGTGTTCGAAAATCCATCCTTATCAGGAGCTCTACCTCTACACCCAATACATGACTGGAGTTCCCAGTTCTGTTTCTTTTCATTTTCATGTAATTTCATCAATTATTTTATATAGAGTCTGGTTTCCAATATTTATTTGGTCACTGAGCAACAATTTTTGTGTTAATGCTCTGTGTATGGGGAAACTTTCTTGGAAAGGGAGGAGTTGTCTGTCTTCACTGTTTTTTGTGGTATTCATATCTTTTTCAATATTGCTTGGTCTGTGGTGTTCTTGTTTTAGATAATCTGCAAATGTTGAATGGTTTGTGTTGTATTTAAATGCTCTGATGTGTTCTTTGTATCTTGTTGAATGTCCTGCCAGTCATTCCAATGTATATCTTTCCAAAATCTCTGTAACTGAGTTGATAGCTGCCAGATTATTGCTGTCTGTCATTTGTCTTCCCATCTCTACCGATGGGAATTTACTGTCCTCTACCATCCTCATATCTGCCATACCAGGTGCACTCAAGATGGTTTACTCCATAATAAGCCACACTCCTTCCCCCTCCCCAATTTCCACTTTCCCCTCACAGTGATCCATATTTGGCTGAACTGCCCCAGCCCCTTGGCTCTTCACACTAAATATGCCCTCCCATCTCACTTTGTCCCAGATGTTAGCCAACAGCCCTCACAGGGTTGAGTCAGGCATCAGTTTTTTTCACAAAAGTTGAGTGTCCTCCCAAATTTAACTACTTGAATTTCTTACAGAATTGGAGTGCCTTGGCCAGCATGGGTATGGGTAGGGAGGCCTTCGGCTTTGCCTCCATACCGCCCATGGTTCTTCCCATCCCCTCCCCCCTTTTACGCTAAATTTTGTCCAGTCTGTGGCGCTGTTCTTTTTCTCCTTTTTGTCTTCTTCCCTCGGCCTTCTTCCCTCCCTCGCTCGGCCTTCTTCCCTCCCTCGCTCGGCCTTCTTCCCTCCCTCGCTCGGCCTTCTTCCCTCCCTCGCTCGGCCTTCTTCCCTCCCTCGCTCGGCCTTCTTCCCTCCCTCGCTCGGCCTTCTTCCCTCCCTCGCTCGGCCTTCTTCCCTCCCTCGCTCGGCCTTCTTCCCTCCCTCGCTCGGCCTTCTTCCCTCCCTCGCTCGGCCTTCTTCCCTCCCTCGCTCGGCCTTCTTCCCTCCCTCGCTCGGCCTTCTTCCCTCCCTCGCTCGGCCTTCTTCCCTCCCTCGCTCGGCCTTCTTCCCTCCCTCGCTCGGCCTTCTTCCCTCCCTCGCTCGGCCTTCTTCCCTCCCTCGCTCGGCCTTCTTCCCTCACTCGCTCGGCCTTCTTCCCTCACTCGCTCGGCCTTCTTCCCTCCCTCGCTCGGCCTTCTTCCCTCCCTCGCTCGGCCTTCTTCCCTCCCTCGCTCGGCCTTCTTCCCTCCCTCGCTCGGCCTTCTTCCCTCCCTCGCTCGGCCTTCTTCCCTCCCTCGCTCGGCCTCCCTCCCTCCCTCCCTCGCTCGGCCTCCCTCCCTCCCTCCCTCGCTCGGCCTCCCTCCCTCGCTCGGCCTCCCTCCCTCCCTCCCTCCCTCGCTCGGCCTCCCTCCCTCCCTCCCTCCCTCGCTCGGCCTCCCTCCCTCCCTCCCTCGCTCGGCCTCCCTCCCTCCCTCCCTCGCTCGGCCTCCCTCCCTCCCTCGCTCGGCCTCCCTCCCTCGCTCCCTCGCTCGGCCTCCCTCCCTCGCTCCCTCGCTCGGCCTCCCTCCCTCGCTCCCTCGCTCGGCCTCCCTCCCTCGCTCCCTCGCTCGGCCTCCCTCCCTCCCTCCCTCCCTCCCTCCCTCCCTCGCTCGGCCTCCCTCCCTCCCTCCCTCCCTCCCTCCCTCCCTCGCTCGGCCTCCCTCCCTCCCTCGCTCGGCCTCCCTCCCTCCCTCCCTCCCTCCCTCCCTCGCTCGGCCTCCCTCCCTCCCTCCCTCCCTCCCTCGCTCGGCCTCCCTCCCTCCCTCCCTCCCTCCCTCCCTCCCTCCCTCCCTCCCTCCTCGCTCGGCCTCCCTCCCTCCCTCCCTCGCTCGGCCTCCCTCCCTCCCTCCCTCCCTCCCTCCCTCCCTCCCTCCCTCCCTCGCTCGGCCTCCCTCCCTCCCTCCCTCCCTCCCTCCCTCCCTCCCTCCCTCCCTCCCTCGCTCGGCCTCCCTCCCTCGCTCGCTCGCTCGCTCGCTGGCATAGAATTTGCAAAAAAGTGCCATTGTTTGAAGGGTTCATGAACAGCAGTGAAGCTCACCTAATGCTAGATACAGAAAGCTGGTTTAACATGAAATTGATGTCAGTTAGAGTTTTGGGAAAAATTTAAGTGCGTATCAAAAGGATAGGCAAATCGTAAATGGAGGTGGTGTATTTGCTGCAGCAGACAAGAAACTCAAATCCACTGAGATAGAAATTGAAGCTGCACGTGAGATTGTGTGGGCAAGACTCAGTATCAGGGTTGGACATAACACGATGATTCTGTCCTTTTATCACCCACCAGACTCATCTCCTGATATAACTGAAAACCTTTGAGAAAACCTCATTTCACTTGTGTGTAAGTTCCCCAATCATACTGTAACCATCACTGGAGATGGTAATCATCCAACAGTTTAATTGGGAAAATTACTGTTTTGTTAATGCTGGGCATGATGGGAATTTTGTGAAACATTACTTCATGCCTTCGCTGAAAACTGTAGAACAGATAGTAGGAACCACACTCATGATGGAAATATATTGGATCTAATGGCAACAAATAGACCTGTCCTCTTTGAGGATGTTTACACCAAAACTGGTAATGGTAATCAAGACACAGTTGTGATGGTGATGATTACAAAAGTAGACAATTAAAACAAGCAGAGAGATATAGATGGTCATTAAAGTAAAAAAAAAAAAAAGTAGTGTTATATGTCCTCGATGGTGAGTGTTCATCAGAGACAAGGGTATTGTCAGGAGTGTTCCAGGGAAGTGTGATAGGACCCCTGTTGTTCTTCTTTATGTACATCAATGAGTTGGCGGACGGACTGGGCAGCAATCTGTGGTTGTTTGCTGATAATACCATGGTGTACGGTATGGTATCGAAGTTGAGTGACTGTAGGAAGATAAAAGACGACTTAGACAAAATTTCCAGTTGGTGTGTTGAATGGCAGCTAGCCCTAAATGTGGAAAAATGTAAGTTAATGCAGACGAGTAGGAAGATCGAACACATAATGTTTGGATACATTATTACTAGTGTCCTGCATGACACATTCAAGTCATTTAAATATCTGGGCGTAACAGTGCAAAGTGATATAAAATGAAATGAGCATGTGAGAACTGTGCTAGGGAAGGCAAATGCTCTATTTCTGTTTATTGGGAGTGTTTTAAGAAAGACTGGTTCCCCTGTAAGGACACAGCATATAGGATGCTGGCATGATGTATTATTGAGTACTGCTAGAATGTCTGGGATCTGTACCAGGTCAGATTGAAGTAATTCAGAGGAAGACTGCTAGATTTGTTACTGGTAGTTTGGAACAACACACAAGTGTTAAGGAGATGCTTTGGGAACTCAAATGGGAATTCTTGGAGGGAAGACAAAGTTCTTTTCGAGAAACACTATTGAGAAAATTTAAAGAACTGTCATTTGAAGCTGACTGCCAAAAAATTCCACTGCCGCTAACATACATTGCCCGTAAGGACCACGAAGGTAAGATTCGAGAAATTTGGGCATATATATAGGAGGCATATATATAGTCATCTTCCCCTCACTCCATTTGTGAGTGGAGCAGGAAAGGAAATATTAAGTAGTGGTATACCGTACGGTGGCTTGCGGAGTATTATCTACATCGATGTACATGTAGAGTGCAATGAGATACTTCAAACTTTCAGCACAAGGTTGGAGCATGTAGAGGAACTATGGCTCAAGTTTAACAAAACAGTTGACCATGTACTGGATAGATATGTACCCATTAGAACAGTTCATAATGGGATGGACCCTCCATGATATACAGTCACTGTAAAGAAACTTCTAAAGAAACAGAGATTACCACATAATAGATGTAAAACAAAGTGTAGGGCTGTAGGTAAACGCTTAATGAAACTCGTTTGGCTATCATGAGAGCAATGTATGATGCCTTCAATGACTACCATAGAAAAATATTGTCAAATGATATATCACAGAACCCAAAGAAATTCTGTTCCTATGTGAAGGCTGTTAGTGGCACTAAAGTTAGTGTCCAGTCCATAGTAAATGAAGCAGGAACTGAGATTGAGAGTAGCAAAGCAAAAGCTGAAATGCTTAACTCTGTTTTCAAATGTTCCTTTACAAAGGAAAATCCAGGAGAATTGCCCCAAATTAATCCTTGTACAGCTGTACAGCTGAAAAGATGACTGAAATAAGTTAGTATCAGTGGTGTTGAGAAATAACTGAAACTGTTAAAACTGAACACATCTGCAGGGCCCGATAGAATCCCTGTCAGATTCTATACTGAATTTGTGGCAGTTAGCCCCATTCCCCCTTCTAATTATCATCTATCATAGACCACTCGAACAAAAAACTGTGCCCAGTTCTTTGGAAAAGCACAGGTCACACAAGGCTACAAGAAGGGTTGTAGAAATGATCGGCAAACCTACTGTCCAATATCCTTGACAACAATTTGTTGTAGAATCGTAGAACAGAGCTCCTCAGTGCCTAGCAGGATTTCAAAAACATTGATCATATGAAACCCAACTCGCACTTTTCTCACATGTCATGCTGAAAACTTTCCATCAAGGCAATCAGGTAGACACTATTTCTTGATTTATGAAAAACATTTGACTCGGTACCACACTTACTCTTACTGTCAAAAGTACAAGCATATGGGCTATCATGTGAAATCTGTGACTAGACCGAGTAATTTTTGGTAGGGAGGGTGCAGCATGTTATCTTGGATGGAGAGTCATTGTCGGATGTAGAAGTAACTTTGGTTGTGTCCCAGGGATGTGGGTTGGGAGCCTTGCTGTTCATGTTGTATATTAATGACCCAGCAGGCCATGTTAATAGTAACCTTACGCATTTTGCAGATCACACAGTTATCTATAATGAAGTACAATCTGAAAGAAGCTGCATAAATATTAAGTAATATCTTGAGAAGATTTTAGAGTGGTACAAAGATTGGCAACTTGACATAAATGTTCAGAAATGAAAATTTTGTGTACTTCCCAAAATGGAAAAATGCAAACCATAAGACTATAATATCAGTGAGCTATGGCTGGAATTGGCCAATTCATACAAATATCTGACATAACAATTTTTAGGGAGAGGAAATGAAATGATCCACACAGATTCAGTCATGGGTAAAGCATGTGGTACACTTAAGTTTACTGGTATGCTACTGGGAACTGCAACAGTCTACAAAGGTGATTTCTTACAAATCACTTATGCAACTGGTTCTAGAATATTACTCGAGTGTGTGGGACTTGTACCAGATAGGACTAACAGGGGAGTGTGTCACAGAGATACTGAAGTATCTGAACTGGAAGACTCTCGAAGATAGACGTAAACTACCCCGAGAAAGTCTGTTAACAAAGTTTAAAGAACTGGCTTAAATGATCTCTGTAGGAATATATTACAGTCCCCCATGTATCTCTTACGTAGGAACAGTGAGGATAAAATTAGAATAATTACTATCTGTTCTACGTGAGTGTAACAGGAAGAAACCCTGACAACTTGTACAATGGGACATACCCTCTGCCATGCCTCTAATGGTGGTTTGCAGAGTATAGATGTAGACGTAGATGTTTGCTCCATCAGCAGTGAAATCGAGATGGTGGTTACCTGATTTGCTTCCATCAGCCCATCACCGAAAATGACACATCGGTTACTTATACCATACAACATTAAACATCAGCACCAATAAAATAAGGATAGTTAATGCCTCATGTTGGAGGTATTTTAACACACACTGTGTTTTGAAACAGTGCACATTTTTGTTTTATTTGAATAAAAACATCATCAGTGGTCTGTAATGAAAGATATTTACACTGTGGCTTGCTTTTTAGATTGGAAAACAGTTAGTTACAAAAGAGGTTGATTTTGCTTACGGTATTTTATGTCCAATTTTTGCTTACACTGGGAAATGCTCTCTGCTTGCACATTTTCAGGGTATTCTTTTGTTTGGCATTGATTCTGGCCTAATCCCACATTGCTTTGCAGCAATATGCATTTCGTGGTTTAAAAGACAACCAAATGCAACACCACAAAGCAATGTGACATTAGGCCAGAATCAAGAGTGCCCTTGTACCTCAAAAATACACAGCCAATGGCGTTTCCTGATGTGAGCAAAAATGAGGCATAAAATATCATAAGAAAAATAAACATCTTTTGTAAGAAACTTTTTTTTAAACCTAGAATGCAAGCCAAAATATAAATACCTTCAATTGGAGATCACCAATGATAGTTTTATTCCAAAATTATGAAACACATTGGGTGACTAAAAACGCATTTTCTTGTAATTGCAAAGGTGGATTTAAAGTACTTTCAATATTTTTATTGCAGATACAGACAGTATGGTGCCACAAGTGAGGTTAATGTCTCGAAATATAAAGTTATGTAAAAGCAAAGCTATGCCTTCACAAATTGTTGTTAGGCAGGAACTTAATAGCACAGCTCATCGTGTCAAAAATATTAGGCTATTTTTGAATGCGTTGTGATTTACCTCGCTCATGTGTGGGGCCCTTAAAGCTGCCACTGCTCTGCAGCACTGTTGATTTTCGTAGTTGGCTACAGTGTTAATCCAAATTTGTAAGATTTCTGCCAGTTGCTCTATATGGATCCCCAAGGGCACGACAGATGCAAATTACAACTGTGACTCGGTTAGAAAACATGGATCTAAAGGTTGGCAGTTGCCAACTGGTTCACACAGGCAATATGACATTAACAGTAAGTTAACGGTTATTCATGAAGCAAAGGCCACAAACAACTGTACAACAGGTAAGAATAAAGTAGAGAACACCAGTTCCCCACATCAGACTTTCAGGGGACCAAAGCAAGGAAGGGTACAACATTTTCAGTAGCAATTGTTCAGTAAAAACTAGAAAACTCAATGAAGGCTTCCCGATTGCTCCAAGTTATCAAAATGAAGACACTGGAGGTAAAAAAAGAATTTTCCAACTACATGTGTCTCTGAATTCGAAGCAAGTACTGGCTGATGTGTGAGGATGCTGAAAAAAGTGGGGCTTACATTACAATGCAGAACTACGTCAAGTCAAAGACTTCCTATCACGCATGATGAAGAACTAGTTGCATGTCAGCACCACATAATCAATCTTAGGAAATGGCATGACTGTTTGCTTGACCATATGGGCAATGCCAGTCAGATGCCCATTTATTTTGATACGCTTACTAATGTTACTGTCAATGTGAAGGACATTAAGTCTTCCTATATGGACTTCTGTCAATGAAAAGGCCAGAATAACAGTAATTCTGGGTGCACTAGGAGATGGAAGCAAGCTCCCGTGTGTGTGTGTGTGTGTGTGTGTGTGTGTGTGTGTGTGTGTGTGTGTGTGTGTGTGTGTGTGTCCGCACGACAAATATGCCAAAAGGAAGACTGCCTGCAGGCTTATTTTCAAATGCCAAGAAAAGCAATGGATGACAAATGACTTGATGCTAGAATGGTGTAGGGTTGTTTAGAACAGAATACCAGGCTCTTTGCTTAACAGAAGGAAAACATTTTTGCCAAATACTTTCAGGGAAACACTTCACCTGGGAAATTGTGGATCTGATAGTAAAGAACAACACAAAACTGATGGTAATTTCTGGTAGCATGACCTCACAACTTCAAGTAATGGATAGTGTTGTGACAGCGTTTGAGTGACTGCTTCAGAGCCCATGCACTCACTCCAGGGAGGAAGTTGAAAAAACCCTCAGTATGCATGCTGGACCAGTGGTTCTGTACTGCTTGGGGTAGAATCTATTATGACGGATTCAAAAAGTACTGTATATCCAATACTATGGATGGCTCAAATGAGAATATACTATGGGATGGGTGTCAGGAAGGAAGAAATCTAGTAGGCTTACAAATGAAGATAGTGATACCTCTGATTATGACAAGTAAAAATATTGATACCACAGAAACAGTAAGCAGAAAAGAAATGAAAATAAAAATTGAGATACACCATTTCATTTTGTTCATTTTATTTCTCCTTTTATTATTAAAATATAAGACGGTCAACAAAGGGTATAAGTTTAGAATGTGTATAATGAGAACTTTCTTGTGGAGACACTTTTATCATTAAAACAGCTTGTAATTTTGTTTAGTCATATTATGTTAAAAATACAATTTTCCAAAGGAGCCACTTTAAAAAAAAAAAGGGGAGGGCGTTGTCTTATACATGGTTAAATACAGTAGTTGTTGAACTGCACTTGGACTGGAAAGAGCCAGTTGGAAGTCCTGCTGATGCAAGTAATTTTTTTCTGAGATTTTGCTTGCAGTCCAGTGAATGCCAAGACATTTCTTTCTTAGAGAGTGAGACACAAATTTGTCCTTGTCTCCAGATGACTTGAAAGCAGTGAAACGCTTAACTCTAAATGTTACGTTAGTTGTGGAATATCTTGTTACTATTTCTGGATTTCTATTGCGCAGTAAACTCCAAAATTACTAGTGGTTGGTTATTTGGTTGATTTCCAGACATTTGGTATTGTTAAAATTATTGTGTTCATAGTGAGAGATGGAATGAATACCACTGATTTGTGTATGGAGCTCAGTGGGCAGTATTTCCTAGCCACTAGATTCCTAAAGTTGTCAGCCAGACATCAGGTATCACATGGATAACAAGAAACACTTGGCAAAATAGCTTCTGGGTTCAAAAATCATGAACTTATAGTGTGTCCGCAATGCTTCAGGAAGCACACCTTCTAATTTATAGGAATGACAGTTCATAACTCACTGTGCAGTAATATATCTGGTGACAGTGTGATTTCTCTCTCTCTCTCTCTCTCTCTCCCAATAAAGTCCTGTGTGTGTTTCCAAGCTGTGCTGACGAGGGAACCTCCCCATCGCACCCCCCTCAGATTTCCCCCCTGCGGGTCTGGGGGTTAGAATAGGCCCAAGGTATTCCTGCCTGTTGTAAGAGGCGACTAAAAGGAGTCCCTCCCCCTCAAGGGGGTAGTTAGCGCCTGCGTCCGGAGACGGACGGTTCCACGACCTATATTTGTGGTCATTTTGGTTTTTCACTTCTTCTCGTTTCTTCCTTCCTTTGGTTGGTTCCTTTCTTTGTTCTTCTCCATCTCACTGTCTTCCTTACTCTTTCCCTCGCCTCCTTTCCCTCGCCTCCTTTCCCTCGCCTCCTTTCCCTCGCCTCCTTTCCCTCGCCTCCTTTCCCTCGCCTCCTTTCCCTCGCCTCCTTTCCCTCGCCTCCTTTCCCTCGCCTCCTTTCCGTCGCCTCCTTTCCCTCGCCTTCTCTGGTCTCCGCCTCGGCGTTTGAGACAGTTTGTCCTCTCTCTCTTCTTTTTCCTCTTCTTCCTTCCTCCCTGTGCGCGCCTGAAGGCCAACCCACGCATTCGCACGCGTAGCCGGTGACGGGGTAACGCATAATTCCCCACTCTGGGTAGACAAGTAAGGCACGCACGTACCCCCTTGTAAAGGCCAGGCCCAGGGAGGGGTGATTGCCTGAGCTGATACCTTCTGACCATGCTGATTGGTCCCTCCGTCTGTTTCTCGGGAGGTGTGACCTGAGGTGTCAATATTCACCTAAGGCGGGAGTGCCCTCTGAGAGGGTCCCCACAAGGAAGGAGCGCGCCATCGGAGATGCTGGCAATCATGGGGGATTCCTCCGCAATGGATTTCTCTTCTTCTTCTCTCTCGACTTCTGCCCACAAATGGAAACTTGACCAGCCACCAGTGACAAAAGTACTACCACCTGCCCCACAGTTCGTCGTCGTTTCTCGATCTGAGGACGAAAAAATTTTTCCTCTGTCAACCCTTTCGTTATCCAGTAGGGTGTAGCTGCCATAGCCAGAACTGTTAAGTCTTGTACCAGGTTGCGTAATGGTACCTTGTTACTAGAAACTGAGAGCGCCTTTCAGGCACAAAAACTTTTTCGAGCCACACTCCTGTACACGTTCCCTGGCCGGGTGGAGGCTCACCGAACTTTGAATTCATCTCGTGGTGTGGTTTATACTAGATCACTCGACGGATTGACTGACGAGGAGATTGTCTTTCCTCGCTGAGCAGGGCGTGACGGCTGTCCATAGGGTCATAAAAAAGGTCAACAATGACCTTGTACCGACCCGGACACTTTTCTTGAACTTTGATAGTGTTAAGCTGCCATCGCGCATCAAAGCGGGCTATGAGGTTATTTCTGTTCGCCCCTATGTCCCGACACCTACGCGCTGCTACCAGTATCAGCGTTTTAATCACACTCGCCAGTCTTGCTCCAATGCGGCTAAATGTGTCCTTGTGGCAGGGATGCCCATGAGGGTGACTGTCCACCTCCGTCTCCTCGTTGTGTGAACTGTCAGGGTGACCATGCAGCGTCCTCCCACGACTGTCCCATCTATAAGGAAGAATGCTGTATCCAAGAAATTCGGGTCAAAGAGAAAGTGTCCACCTCAGCTGCTCGCAAGCTATTTGCTAGTAGGAAGCCCACGCTGCTCCCAGCGGGGAAATACAGTACTGTCCTCGCCTCTCCTCGGACTACCAGGGAGGTGGCAATCCAGACATGCGATCTGACCTTCAGCATCACGGTCGTCTGTTCGGCCAGTGCTAAGATCGCGCGGTCGACGTCTCCTCTTCCTCCCGTCACCCCACAGACACAAGCCCCTTCATCAGCTTCTGCCATGACAAAGACCCAGAAGTCAGATGCACGGGCCTTCAAGAAGGAACCGTCCCATGCAGACTTCCTACGTACCTCGAACTCCCAGCCATCGACCAGTACTTCCACTAAACGACCTTCCAAGAAGGCTCATAGGAAGCACAGTTCTCCTTCTCCGCCACGGCGCATTTCTTCTCCTGTGCCACCCAGCGGTTGCTGCCCCAGGCCGTCATCCGTTTCGCCTGGCCGCACTGCTGGTAGCTGACCATCTGGCTGTTCACTGGCGGAGGAAGCTCCCCCTCCCGGCCATCTTACCAAGATGGCCGATGAACCTATAGAACCAATGGACGATGACTGTCCGCCTACTGATAGCGGCGGCAGTGCTCGCTCGAAGCTGGGCCCTCAGCGGCCTTCGAGGTGACCCCTTCTTTCATCTTCCTTTTCTTCGTACGATGGCACTTATTCACTGGAATATTCGCAGCATTCGCTCCAACCGAGAGGACTTGAAGTTGCTGCTCCGCTTGCACCGTCCGCTCGTCGTAGCCCTTCAGGAAACTAAGCTACGCCCATGTGATCAAATTGCCCTGGCACACTACACCTCTGTGCGTTTTGACCTACCCCCTGTGGTAGGTATTCCAGCTCATGGAGGGGTTATGTTGCTGGTCCGGGATGATATTTACTACGATCCTATCACATTGCACACCGGCCTGCAGGCAGTTGCCATCCGAATTACTCTCCCCACTTTTACATTTTCCATTTGTACCGTTTACACTCCATCATCGTCTGCCGTTACCACGGCAGACATGATACAAATTATTGCCCAGCTACCTGCACCATTTTTGTTAACTGGAGACTTCAATGCCCACCATCCCCTTTGGGGCTCTCCAGCATCCTGCCCGAGGGGCTCCCTGTTAGCAGACCTTTTCAACCAGCTCAATCTTGTCTGCCTCAATACTGGTGCCCCTACTTTTCTTTCGGACACATCTGACACCTATTCCCATTTAGACCTCTCTATATGTACTACCCAACTTGCACGCCGGTTTGAGTGGTATGCACTTTCTGATAAATATTCGAGCGACCACTTCCCGTGTGTTATCCATCTCCTGCAGCATACCCCCTCTCCGTGCTCATCTAGTTGGAACATCTCCAAAGCAGACTGGGGGCTCTTCTCTTCCAGGGCAACCTTTCAGGATCAAACCTTCACAAGCTGCGATAGTCAGGTCGCACACCTCACGGAAGTCATTCTTACTGCTGCTGAATATTCCATCCCTCACCCTACTTCTTCTCCACGTCGCGTACCGATCTCCTGGTGGACCGCGGCATGTAGAAACGCTTTACGTGCTCGTCGACGTGCTTTACGCACCTTTAAACGCCACCCTACAGTGGCGAATTGTACCAATTATAAACGATTACATGCACAGTGTCGTCGTATTATTAAAGAAAGCAAGAAAGCCAGCTGGGCTGCTGTCACAAGCACCTTCAACAGTTTTACTCCTTCTTCTGTTGTCTGGGGTAGCCTGCGCCGGCTATCTGGCACTAAGGTCCACTCACCAGTTTCTGGCTTGATGGTCGCGAATGACGTCCTTGTGGCCCCTGAGGATGTCTCCAATGCCTTCGGCCGCTTTTTTGCAGAGGTTTCGAGCTCCGCTCATTACCACCCTGCCTTCCTCCCCCGAAAACAGGCAGAGGCGGCTAGACCACCTAACTTCTGCTCCTCGAATCGTGAAAGTTATAATGCCCCATTCACCATGCGGGAACTCGAAAACGCACTTGCCCGGTCACGGTCCTCCGCTCCAGGGCCAGATTCTATTCATATTCAGATGCTGAAGAACCTTTCTCCTGCGGGTAAAGGTTTCCTTCTTCGTACTTACAATCGCATCTGGATTGAGGGACATGTTCCCGCATGCTGGCGCGAGTCTATTGTTGTACCGATTCCTAAGCTGGGGAAGGACAAGCACTTGCCTTCCAATTATCGACCCATCTCGCTTACCAGCTGTGTCTGTAAGGTGATGGAGCGAATGGTTAACTCTCGTTTGGTTTGGGTGCTCGAATCTCGACGCCTACTTACCAATGTACAATGTGGATTTCGTAGCCGCCGCTCTGCTGTTGACCATCTGGTTACCTTGTCGACCTTCATTATGAATAACTTCTTGCGGAAGCGCCCGACCGCGGCTGCGTTTTTTGATTTGGAGAAGGCTTACGACACCTGTTGGAGGGCGGGCATTCTCCGCACCATGCATACACGATACATGGGGCCTTTGCGGTCGCCTCCCTCTTTTTATTCGTTCCTTTTTAATGGATCGACAGTTCAGGGTACGTGTGGGTTCTGTCCTGTCAGACACCTTTCGCCAGGAGAATGGGGTGCCATAGGGCTCAGTTTTGAGCGTCGCTCTCTTCGCCATAGCGATCAATCCAATAATGGATTGCCTCCCAGCTGATGTATCAGGCTCCCTTTTCGTGGGCGATTTTACCATCTATTGCAGCGCGCAGCGTACATGTTTCCTGGAGCGCTGTCTTCAGCGTTCTCTTGACCGTCTTTACTCCTGGAGTGTCGCCAATGGCTTCCGTTTTTCTGCCAAGAAGACGGTCTGTATTAACTTCTGGCGCTACAAAGAGTTTCTCCCACCGTCCTTACGACTCGGTCCCGTTGCTCTCCCATTCGTGGAGACAACAAAATTTTTAGGTCTTACATTTGACAGGAAACTTAGCTGGACTCCACATGTGTCATATTTGGCTGCCCGTTGTACCCATTCTCTAAATGTCCTCCGTGTTCTCAGTGGTATGTCGTGGGGAGCGGATCGAACTGTCCTACTTCGCCTATATCGGTCGATCGTCCGCTCCAAGCTGGATTATGGGAGCTTCGTATTCTCCTCTGCATGGCCGTCCATCTCGCGCCGCCTCAACTCCATACAACATCGGGGTTTACGTCTTGCGAGCAGAGCGTTTTATACTAGTCCCGTCGAGAGTCTTCATGCTGAAGCTGGTGAATTGCCACTCACCTATCGGCGCAATATACTGCTTTGTCGGTATGCCTGTCGGCTATTGTCAATGCCCGACCACCCGTCTTATCGTTCCTTTTTTGACGACTCTCTCGACTGTCAATACGGGTTGTATGTCTCTGCCCTGCTACTCCCTGGAGTTCGCTTTCATCGCCTCCTTCAACACCTTGATTTTTCACTCCCTGCAACCTTTCGAGTGGGCGAGAGCCACACGCCACCTTGGCTCCAGGCTCAGGCTCGCGTTCACCTTGACCTCAGCTCGCTCCCAAAGAAGGTTACCCCCGGTTCGGTATACCACTCCCGTTTTGTCGCACTTCGTTCGAAGTTCATTAATATGACCTTCATTTATACAGATGGCTCTAAGACCAATGACGGGGTCGGGTGTTCTTTTATTGTCGGGGCACAAAGTTTCAAATACCGGCTCCATGGCCATTGGTCGGTCTTCACAGCTGAGCTCTTTGCCGTCTACCAGGCTGTTCTTTACATCTGCCGCCACCGACATTCTGCTTATGTCATCTGCTCCGATTCCCTGAGCGCACTCCAGAGCCTCAGTGATCCGTATCCGGTTCACCCTTTCGTGCACCGGATCCAACGCTCTCTTCAGCAGCTGGTGGACGACGGTTCTCCGGTTAGCTTCATGTGGGTTCCTGGCCATGTCGGTATCCCTCGGAACAAAGCTGCAGATGCCACGGCCAAGGCTGCGGTCCTCCAGCCTCGGACAGCTTCTTGTTGTGTCCCTTCATCAGATTGTAGCAGGGTCCTTTGTCGGCGCATTCTATCGCTGTGGCATGCCGATTGGGCTGCACTTACGGACAACAAGCTTCGGGCCTTGAAACCTCTTCCTGCGGCTTGGCCGTCCTCCTCACGCCCTTCTCGGCGGGAGGAGGTCGTTTTGGCCCGGTTACAAATTGGACACTGCTGGTTCAGCCATCGCCATCTGCTGATGGCTGCGCCGGCGCCGTTCTGCCCATGTGGACAATTGCTGACGGTCCGCCACATATTAACGTCCTATCTGGATTTTAACACACTGCGTCTTGATCTTGGCCTGCCATGTACTCTAGATGCCATTTTAACGGATGACCCACGAGCAGCTGCTCACGTTCTTCGTTTTATCAACTTGACAAACCTCTCCAAGGACATTTGATTATGCTGTTTTTTTAATCCTATGCCTGTCAGTCTGTGTTTTATTGTGTTTTCCCTTTTAGTTGCTGTTTTAAACTTGTGCCTCGCGGTACATTCCTAACATAGTCTGGGCGCTAATGACTGTTGAAGTTGTGCTCCCTAAGACCAAAAAAAAAAAAAAAAAAAAAAAAAAAACACCAACCCCTCAGATTTAGTTATAAGTTGGCACAGTGGATAGGCCTTGAAAAACTGAACACTGCTACTGATTGGGAGGTTGCCTAGTGAAATGATTCCGAGTAATACATTTACAGTGTCATGGTTATAAGTGCTGTTCTTAGTTGTTTGTTTGGAGCTCTTTTAAGAGGATGAAAAAGTGTGTGTGCACAGCTTCCACATTTCCATTACAAAAAAAGAAAACTACTTCTGTGATTCCACAGGTTGTGATATTCGTGCTTCCATGGCTTCCAATTCGTTGATAAGACAGAGGTGGTGATACCCATTTTGTATTTTGAAAGCCATATTTTTATCAATCACAATTTTGTGTATTTGAATTTTTAGGTTCACTTTCAGTTTCAAATTTCTTTGTATGTGTAGGCTTTTGTATAGCTCAAAGCTTTTGCATATGTATGGATATCTTTGCAACTCTTAGTTAATTTTATGTTGTGATTAACGCAGTGTTTCTCAGAATACACTGTGAAGTAATTTTTCTCCATTACTGGAGCTCATTGATTTTTGTCTGGAAATGTAAATGGAACTGTTGTTTTTTGCCTCAACCATCCTGCATGATATTCATATCATGAAATTAAGTAAATGGGCTGAAATGAGAGGTATGTTTCTAATGGAAAGCAATAAAATGCAGCGGCATAAAATTATATCAGGTGTTAAACTGATCAAATATGCAGATATTGTAATGTAATGAATATGTAGGAAAAACTGAAAATTTATACCAAACTAAGACTCAAACCCAGATTTTCTGCTTGACTATGAATTTGCCTTCATGCCTGACTTTAAGTTGCCACTGATGTTCCTACCTAAGACATCCAAACACAACTACAATAAATTATCCCGTAGGGTATGTGGGAATAGCGCTACTGGGAAAATTTGGATGGTGTGAGGACTAATGGAATTACCTCCATTCCCCCCGTTGCGCTATTTTCACGTACCCCATGTGAGAATATGTGGTGGTGTGCTTGGAGCCGCACGGGATTAGCCGTGCGATCTAATGTCCTGCAGTCATGGACTGTGCGGTTGGTCCCGGCGGAGGTTCGAGTCCTCCCTCGGGCATGGGTGTGTGTGTTTGTCCTTAGGATAATTTGGGTTAAGTAGTGTGTAAGCTTAGGGACTGATGACCTTAGCAGTTAAGTCCCATAAGATTTCACACACATTTGAACGTTTGGTGTGCTTGGAAATCAAAAATCCAGACTTAACTGACAGTGAAAATTTGTCCTTCAGGTGTACTCAGATATCCTAGGAAACTGTTCCCCATTAGCAGTAAATCATAGTTCTGATATGGTACAAAATTTTATCACTACTTCATCATTATATT
The DNA here is from genome assembly GCF_021461385.2 of Schistocerca piceifrons. NCBI lineage: Eukaryota > Metazoa > Arthropoda > Insecta > Orthoptera > Acrididae > Schistocerca > Schistocerca piceifrons. The sequence continues at coordinate 152,809,392 of NC_060149.1, read as the reverse complement.
CATATCATTTAAATTTTTAAAATATTTTTTTGTAATGATAAATTGTGGTCATTTTACAATGGTATATACCATGAGAAGGTAGGTAGGGAAGGAAGGTTACATCTTTTGGATGTCCCCACTGATGAAAGGGATGAAAGAGGGCTAAATTTGCAGGCCACAAACTATCAAGATGCAAAGTTACAGTGGTGTCGAATCTTTTCATTTGATTGCTGCCACTGACTGCTTTCACTTGAAAAAAGTAAATGAATGACAATTCAACTGACAGATAAAACTACAGATTGCCATGATTGTTTTCATTCGGTTGTTCCGATCAATATGTGTAATGCTGTGATTAAAAGATTATTCCAGTTTGTGAGCAAAGTTGCCAGCTTTTCTGTTACTATGATAGGCAGTCAAATGAAAATGAGGTAGATGGAAAAAGTAGGTATACTGTTTATTGTTTCAAAAGTAATTACCATAACTCTTAATATATTATCTCACTGCAAAACAAGATGGTCAGTGCATTCATTGAAAATTGTTTGCAGTTTCCTATGCAACCAATTGCATCCAAGTGTACACCTCTTAATCCAAAGCAAATTGACAACCAGAGTTGTTTCTTCAGAGCTCCAAAAATATGGAAATTGCATGGGGAGAGATTGTGACTGTATGGAGGATAGGTAAGGGCTTCCCAGTGAAACTTTTGCAGCAGGGGGAAACAACCTTGGCAACATGTGGGTAGGCCCTTACACATCGTCTGTACAGTCCCGATCTTGCCTCGTGCGGTTCGTGTATTCTTGGAGCCTGAAGAAACACATTTGTGGCCGTTTATGATTCGGTTGAAAATGTGCACACCTAGGTCCAATTGTGGTTCCGTAGGCAACTGCAAACATTTTTTCATGAAGGAATGGACTTCGTGTCACGTTGGGTAAATACGTTAACAGTTATAACAATTACTTTACTTATTTTTTTCCTGTCTGTCATTTGACTTCCCCACCCCCCAAAAAAATCGTTTCTCTCTCTCTCTCTCTCTCTCTTTTTCTCTTTCTTTCTTTCTCTTTCCCCCCTGCTTTACAATCTTCTGGTGATGAACAAGGAGGCTACAACTTGGGGTAGGTTCATGACATGATAGTGGCCCCTACTTATCAACGTGGTGGTGGTGGTGGTGGTCTGATTAATTCGCTACATTATACATCAGTAAAAACAGTTGCAGTACTTACTTGTGGTCTAATGCCAATTCGATTTCTCACCTTCAGTGCAGTGCTGTTGGCTGCACTTCTCCACACACTTACTATGTTCTACAGTCTAGAGCAGTAATCACAACTAGGGTGATTGACAATGACACATTGAAACAAGTTCACTTATAAATTTCCTTTTCATACCAGAATAGTTGTGACACCCCCCCCCCCCCTCCTCCTCCTCCTCCTCCTCCTCCTCCTCCTCCCCCTCCCACAGTTATTGAGTGCCACTATTAGTAACTGTCTGATGGAAAATAGTTCACTGTTCACACAAAGAGATCCGGAACTGAAGCTTCAGTCAATGATATGCTTTTTTCAGTCTTAAAATTTGTGTAAAAAATATTTGGCTGAAAATGTTATACTGCTCAAATTGTCATTTTGGTTGAATTCTTGTTATGCTTAATATTACTACTATTCTATAGTCGAGTTGGTGTAAGATGATCCATGACAGCTAGGACCACTGTTACAAGCTTTCAGCTGTGAAGTGTAATTAACTACAGGCAAAAAAGATAAGCCATGTATACAGCTGTGACAACAGTGAGGTGCTGCTACCATAGAGACTTCGACAAAATCGTATTAGCCGCTTGGTTAAGTCAGGCATGTGGAGCTGCCATAGTCAGCCCACTGCAC